>NC_082597.1:83125974-83797248 GCF_030936135.1 Gavia stellata | reverse complement strand
CAGGGTTCTCTCTCTCTTGGTCCTCTTACTAAAGAACAAAATTAAGGCACTACAGCATGGCAGGGTAAACACTGACGCCGATTTATTGCAATCCAGATTCTAACAATAACACAGAGACGATTCAAAGCAAATTTTGTACTTCAGGAATCAACTATTCCTGTGATGAAGCTGAAATTGCCAGCTGATGACCAGGTTTCTTCACTCTGTGCATGTCTTTCTACATGGGAAGAGAAGAAAAGAGTTAGATATCAAATCATGAAGTCCTGAGGTAGCTCAGCTCTCAACTGCTACAGCATGATGTAATGCTAAGGGACTGATTCATCTGTTGGGAGACACTATGGGTATCTGCTAATCCCCTTTGCCTTAACAAAGGTTCTTTAATAAAATGTGCAGATAAAATGCAAAGTTATCCTAGGCTGGATGCTTACAAAAACTGTTCACTTACAAGGCTGATCCTTTCCTCCAGCGTTTTCCTCTCCATCGATGGACCCCTCTGTAACAAGACATCAGAAGGGTCACACTGCTGGGTGTTGCCCCCCTACGCACACCCAGTGAAGGTAACAATACAGCCCCGTGCCTTTGCCTTGACCTGCCAAGCAGGACACAGTGATGCCCGAGGGGGTTGGTACAGATCAGGGTAGTTGCAAAAGAATGCTGAAGGGGAATCGCAAAAATAGGATGCTCTGGAAGAGCCCAGGCTGCCTTTTCTACTAAAATGGTTTATTATCTAAAGAAGCAGCCATGCAACAAGCAATCCTAGGTAATTTTAATCTACCCAAAGTCACCTTATGCTTTTCTTTCCATCCAGACAAATCACCCTCAGAGGCAGACATAACCCTACATTTTAAAATAAAGATTTAGATCCAGTTCCAGATCTAGACGTGTCCGTTCAGAAGTGGCAGATCAAGCCCAGTCACTTATGAGCCAGGACCCAGATATGAACTCAAGGTAACAACTTCTGCCCTTCCTCGTGCACACACAAAAACTTCTAGTGGTGGGAGAAAGTTGCTTTTTTTAAAAAAAAAAAAAATAGGCAACAGAGCACTGTGTCTAGATCATGAAGATCTGGGATCTCCAAATTGATTGAGACCCTGAAGTACACAGATAAGATAACATCTGTATAAAAGGGAGAGTAGGATTTTCACTGTAGAGGAGCAGAAAAGAAAAAAAAAAGAATGGAAATGAAAACTCACGTGGATCGCCAATCACAGATCCTTCATTCAAACTGACGCCGTCCTTAACTGCTGGCATAAGAAAATGATGTTAAAAAACAAAAGACAAGCGAAAAACACAAACCAGTAAAGCCAGTTCTTTATAATAAATCACTCTACGATTCAGTTGGTTTTTCTGCATCCAAACTGGATATGAGGTACCCAAAAGAAAGTGATCCAGAAGCCAAGCAGTGCTGGTAACTGGCACGCTGCATGGACCACCTGCCACTGGCATACAGAACCTGATGCCTCTCCAACTACGCTGTGTTTGCAGGGAAGAAGGAAGATGCAGCTGTGATGTCCTATAACGGTAAAATCAGGAATCCTGAGATTGCTGTGCATTGGCCTCATCCCTTGCAACGTTTGTTTATTCTCTGGAGATAACCCCCATCTTAACTGTTGATGCTTTATGGATGGTTTCCCTTGTCCTGAATTCAGATCAGAATCCTAGCACAGCCAGGAGGCCTCCATACGTGATATTAAGACAACTGCTTATTATTTCTATTACCAGAATACCGGGTACACTCATTATGAACCATGGAGCTATTTTATTAGGTGCTATTGTTTAATATCACAGCAAAAATACCTATCCTTGCCATGTTTTCCTCAGAAAAAAGTTGCAGGCCTTGTGAATATCTTTACTAAGTTATTGAGGCAAAACCTCCTGCTTGATGCTCCCTCAGTGTAAAGAAATTGCTGTGGATTTTAAAAAGTCCCCACAATCACAAGCACTCTCTCCAGTATTTTCATGCTTATAGTTCTTTAGAATGTGCCTGAAAACATAAATTTTCCACATAGTGTAATAAAGACACAAACAGCACCATTTATAAGCTAAATAAAAATAAAGAGGAAACTTCTTACATGTTCTCTTCTGCACACATTGCTCAGTGGAGATGATGCTGGGCTCACCTACAGAAAAAGAAAAATCAGTACCCTATGGAAATTTATGTTTCGCATCCTTTTCAGCAAAACTCTTTGCAAACTGCCCCTGCGGGGTAGTGTAGGGCTGGCTGTGCTAAGCAGGGGAAGCAGAAGTAGCAAGCTAGCTGAATTTCCTGCATCCTCTCCCAGCAATATCAGTAACTGGTAACCGGTAAGTTTTTCATGCAAAGTTGGCCGTTTACCTCATACGTAAAATGGGCTGGGCTATTTTTCCCTTCTTAAAATATGTGCCCACAGATACTTTTTCCCTTTGCTTATGTTTTATATACATAACTCATATCTGCTTGAAGAATCTATGACAAGAATAAAAATCAGTAAAATGCTGGCAATACAACAGACAAAAAATGAAAAATGTGCCAAATAAGAAGGATATCTGGATACTGTTAAACAGGGGTTTGGTGTTCTGCTTACATTTATTTCATTTCCATAGTATATTTACAGCTGGAGAAAGGAAATGGATAAAAACTTAGCTATTTCTCCTATTTCCAGCATAATATAGCATACTAAAAATAACCACCTCCCCTCTGAGACCTCCAAGAAATTTTCTGACTAAACTAGGAGACCAGACGTGAAATTTTTAATACTTTTAGGATGATGAAAAAGGCCAGAAACAATAAAAACCCTCAGTCCTTCTGCCTCTCATTATATTTCACAAAGGAATAGGCTAAGAAGGCAATATCCCGGCAACGATTATAAAATTTTCCTTCTCTCTACAGGCCGTCACACACTGTAGGTATCCAAGGTGCGTGTGAGAGAGGGTGACTGTGAGGCTGTTGGCTGAAGACATTTGCAGGCAGAAGGGTAAAAGAAACGGAGCTCCCTGGACATACCAGTCATGTAGTCTTCCTCTGTGATAGAGTCATATTCAACTATTTAAACAAAAAAAAAAAATATTAAAAATCATACTGGCATATTTTAAAAGGCAAAGCTTTCTAAAGGCTTTAGAAAAAACCTCAGCCCATGAGAAACGCACTGAGGTTCAAGTTTCATTCTGTGGAAGAACCACTCAAGCCAGATGCAGAAGAGAGAGAGGAAGAAAATGGGATCCTGATCCACCCGCCTCTTCTCCCCGTCACCCCAACCCCTCCTGAAATCCATACTACCAAGGAAAGAGTATTAAATATTTACTTGCTACCAAGCAGACTGAGAAGTAGTATTGCCAGTGGGAGCTAAACCCCTCAGATTTCTCAATGCTTTTGGCCAACTTCACAAGTGTTGCGTGACGAGACAGGGGATCCAGGACATGAAAGAAGTTTTAGGGTTGTGCTACACAAGCACAAAGGCAAGAGCAAGGGCAGGAGAGCCATAGTCAAGGGCTAGATGAGCAAGATTTGTGCAGGCTGCATGAGAACGCAGACAAACATGAAGTCTATGAAGCACAAGAGCAACCACTGAAGCGTCAAGATAATGGAAAAGCTGAATTCAGAGCTACATTTGTTGGTGTGGCAATTTGCCACATTTAATAATATGTCTGACCTATTTCATGTGGAATAGTGTCTTCTTGGGGTGCTTTTTTAATCAAATGTTAAAAAGAAAGAAGATAACCAGTGGCAGAGGACACCGCAGTAAGGGAGGTGTGGAGAGAGGACACAGCTGGCGTGGCAAAGGGAGTGTAAGTCAAAACTGGAGGGATACTGGCAGTATTATTAAAGGAAAAATATTTCATAGGAATAAGGCCTTCAAAATTAAGCACAGAGGACTCTGGTGGTAAAGAGAGAATGGAATCTAAAGAGCATTAATCGGTGACTTGGGTTGAAGCTGTCTTTCCCACATTTTTCTGGTATGAAAACACAGCTTGGGGTCCCAAAGCAAAATCTACACCCTTTAACAGTTTGGGGTCTTAGTCTCTCTGTGGCCTCTGCAACCTCCCATACAATGGGAGCTACAGCCTTTCATGCAGGAATCACAAGAATATATATCACAGTAACAAGAGTTAGATACTTAAAAAGTAGCAAGACTAACTTACTGTATTCACTCCTCCTGCCTCTGCTTCCAGTGGTGGTCACTTCACCTGCAGCAATGTAAACAAGAGAGTACATTTAGGCCAGCCACGCTCTACCAGCTGCTCTCCAACACCTACAAACCCTCAGGCACATGTGGCCAGCTGCTGGGCTGCGTGCCCATGGAGCAAGGTCAAAACATCTGGGCTACTGGGAAAATATAACATCTAAGAGATGCTGCGCTGCATCGCTGGTATTGCAGCAGCGACGCCAGTTTGCGCAACCTGTTAACCTCTGCGATAAGCTTTGGCTCCTTCTTGTTCTGTACCAGAAAACATTCACCTTTCAGTTGTGATGACTGAATTATCTGAAACACTGTGCTGTGAGCCCAGGCCAGAGAACTGATCCAAACAGGGGAAAAAAAAAATGCAGAAAGGAAAGCTGGGGTTGCAGCTGATGCTCTAATAATCAATCAAGAGCTTTAAAGAATCAGTCACAGACCGTGGCTGACAGGTAGCTCCTTTCTGAAAACAGAAGGGTCTTGTGCAGCACACCAAAAGGAAAAATATAACGTGAAAGAAATATTTACGTTGCAGGATATTCACTGAGCTTATCTCCATTTGGGTCAAAGATGAGTTCAGCTAAACCAAAAGAAAACATTACAAATACATATTGCCAAGAATAACTGTTGATTACTGCTGTTCTTTTACATAGGATACCTTTTTCTTAAAAAGGCTTTAAAACCATCTGCTAAGGAGGCATTTCAGTGTAACACACCAGCTCAGACTAACCTGCAATCACACCAAAAGCCAGAAGGGAACAACTGCTGCAGGGTAAAACCAAAGCGTGTCAGCACAGCAACACAAAGTAGTAAAAAAAAGCCCTAAAACTGCTCTGGTACATACTGAAATGTGTAAATAAAGCTTGGGGGGCAGGGGGGAAGACCTGGGCTGGGCTGGCAGGGGGGCTTCAGGGCGGGAGTGCAAAGCCCTCGCAGAGCTATGTGGAAACAAAATTAAAATAGAAATTATGTCTTACTTTAGGATCACTGGACTCAATGATGCATATATATTTCACTCTTTAATACCACACTTTAAAACTGAACTAATACGCTTCAAAGTCATTTTAATTTACTCCTCAGACCATTGGCAAACAGAAAAATAGGCTTACACTTTTTGAAAGAAATTCAGTTTGTCTGACTTCTAACGATTGACCAGGTAGAGACAACAGGTATCAAGGTTAAGAAGGGTTTTGAACAAAAGAAGGATGACGCTAATTCATCTGTTGCCTTTCCAGCTGAGTCTTCGTTGTGAAAGGTGGTATTTAGGAAAGCAGACAAATTTAATTTAATTAAAGCAGACAAATTAGTTACATTCTTTCTAGTCTTGTGCACTTCCCAGTGTTAGTCGAAGAGCAAAGTATGAAAGAAAGAGACCCAGACTTCACAAAAAGACTTCTCCCTTTTGTTCTAAAGATTATTTTTACATGTTTGCAAGTATTTTATTTTATTTCCTTATACTTTATTTTCTCCTGACAATTTCTCTAAGGTAGTCATTGACAATGAACATAATAGATAGAGACACAGCTACAGGAAGCTCCTTTTTCTTTTCCTGTGTAGATTTAGAGAAAGTCTTTGATAAAAATTTCTTATGCCCCAAAAAATGAGCCACGTCCATGTGGACAGCTGAACCATAATAATGTCAGGTCTAAAAGAACAAATCTCCTGACAGTACAGAAGATGCAGAGTACAGTTAGATTAAACCAAAGGAAAAAGTAATGTAATTACCTATAGCAAACCACCAGAGGGTAATGGAAAATTTTCTCAGAAAAAAAGTAGAAGCAGCATTACCAGAGAAATGCGTATTGCTATTAATGAATACATCACAGGTTAGGAATTGAACTACCGCAGTTTTTAGGGAAGAATTAGGACAGCTCAGATATGGACTCACTCCTTTTTTTTCTGTACTTATGGCTCCTACAGAGGAGCTGAAATGCGGGATAAACAAAACTAGCTTTCATTAAAAACCTGTAATACATGTTGGAAAACTGGAAAAAAGTCTTTTGTTCAAAAACTCACTTTTTTAATAGTAGAAATTCATTACTCCTAAGTGCAAGATTTTAATGTTCTTTTTGCAAACCGGGAAAGGAGAAGATCCATCATTTCATAGCTGTGCTTTTCCTTTAATATCACCAACGCTGGGATATTTTAGAGGCATTAGCATCCTTCCATGGGGATCCCATGTTTCTAGGAAATTAAATAACATTATAATTTAGGTAGAAACTCACCAAATATCTTTGTTATTCCTTTCTCAGTAGAAGACTGGGTGAAACCTGGTGAAACAAAGAAAGAGAAAGACTCAACCACAGTTGGAAACATTTTAGAAAAAAATTATTAACTTCATCTTCATTACGTCTATCAGACGTTTCATACTCTTGTCATGTGTGGTGTACTAAATGAGATTAAATGAACAAAGGAACATTTTGCCTATGAACATATTGCTAAAGAGTTAAGTTTCTAGTGACAGCATTCCTCTGGGAAGTGGTGTGATTTACATTACACTTGACTAAGTGACAATATACATTGTATGAATCAATCCTGCAAAGACCACAGCAGGAACAAACCATGCGCAATCAAATCTCTTACATATCCTATTTCTAGAATATCGTGTTGCTTCTCTTGGGCATTTTTAAAGACTTTTAACTACACTGGATACTAATCTGACCTAATTTAAAACCTAAACCAAAGTAAAACAAGACTCAGCACATGTTTAGGATGTTACTTCCACTATGTAAGAAGAAATCCAGACAGATGCCCAGTACACTCATGAGATGCAGTTGAGACCTAGAGCCAATTTCAATGTCAAATAAAAGCTAGTGAAGCCCAAGCAAGATGTAGAAAGGAAAAGAAGTCAAGAAACATCTTGGATGGGTCTAGGCATAAAGGACAAGGGTTGCTGCAGAACCGAGAATTCTATGCATCGGTGCCCGTTCTGCCCAGCCAGCTTCTGTTAGAATTCGTTCATGAATGCTCACGTAGTACTGTGAAAACGTTAAGGCTAACATTTAAAAGAAAAATGGTTGTTGGCTTCAGATAATCTGCCTGGGGCTTAGACTGAGGTAATTAAACCAGGAAACCACTTCTCACTTGCCACAATTAACATACAGCCTGTAATGTACTTGGAATATTTCTATAGGAGAAGTTCCATATATTAAAAAAGTAAAACTGTATTTTACGAATTTATGTGGGACTACATATCATTATTTTAATTTTCCTCAGCAAGCCGGTTCCTTCTCTTCAGTCACAGTCTTATGTGCTGACTTCAGTAATTAATATTTATTTGTTTCAACTCCAATGGGCTTTACAGAGCAGACGGCCATTGGTTAGAGCCCTGGTGTAGAATTTGGGAGGACTATGTTCCAGTGCCTGTTTTGTCACTTAATTCCCATGTGACTCTTGGCAAGATATAAAGCCTTTGTGTGTGACAGTACCCATGTGCAAAATGAGTGTGGATAAATATATTAAAAATTGTATGACAATGATGGAGGGCATGTTGAGTAGCCTGGATTAAAAGCAAGCAGGGCTCAGAGAGAGGGAGCTGCATCCCATTTTTTGAAGAAAATTTTTCTCCTGATAAGTTCTGAAGTTTCTGTCAGTAATATCCATTGAAACTCATTGAAATATAGGCCCTAGGGTCTGACATATGCTAGAAAGCATTCTAGTTATCAGTTGTCCCCATTTTTAGGGTTAATTTTCGTAGTAGGAAGTTTACACTGCTTAAAAAGAGGTTTTAAGCAGCATCATGCGAGTCAGCACGCAATGCTGTACATAAACCACCCCTCTGCATGGCTCCCTAGGGGCTCCTGCTCTGGGTGTCCATTCCTTCTGCAGTTTGTTACGGGAGAAAAAAAAAACAACTCACCAGTAGCTTCTGTGGTTGTGCCCTCCAGGTAAGAAGCTGTGATATCTGGGGACAATAATTATGAGAAATAATTAAATATCTCCTGTACACTCGAAGGACATGAAACACTTTCTGGAAGTTTTAATCTCCACAGCAAACAGCACGTATCTGAGTAACCCAGCACTCTCCACTGTCTGGAAAGACCTTCAGCCGTGGGTCCCTGAGAGATGTTGCGATCTCTAGAAGTCGCAGGCATACGCAGCAATGAGACCAGCTGAATATTCCATCATCGCACCCCAGCACCACCCTGGGTCTCCACACTGCACTTGCACTACCACAGAATCATAAAATGGTTTGGGTTGGAAGGGATCTTTAAAGCTCACCTAGTCCAACCCCCCTGCAAAGAGCAGGGACATCTTCAACTACATCAGGTTGCTCAGAGCCCCGTCCAAGCTGACCTTGCTCAGAGCTGTTTTCAGCTACTGCCAGAAAAAAAAACTCCTGCGCAGATTTCAGCTTAGAAAACAGGATTCGGCTTTTGTGAGATTTATCTCAACTTGAGGCAGGGGGGAGACAGAGCACAGCAGGCCACAACCTGCAAGCCAACCCATGAAGAGGGATGCCAGGGAAGAGCCCAGAGCAGAAACATGGTCTAAGGCTATGAGACACCCCCCCCAAACACGGTTGTCTGGGGGAAAAGATGCTCTTCCCACACAAAACCCATCATGCTGGATGGAGACTACACCCTCGCCTTGCTGCCAGCACACGCACCGGCGAGGCTGCTGGCTACACCCAGCCTGCCTCTCCCCAAATGGCGGGCGGCCCCTTAAGCCTGACCGGGGTCCCACAGAGCGGTCACAGAATCGCTAAGGTTGGAAAAGACCTGCAAGATCATCAAGTCCAACCATTAAAAAAAAAAAAAACAAAAACCAAAAAAACCCACACCCCACCATGCCCATCAAGCCAGGTCCCACAGTGCCACGTCCACACACTCCTTGAACACCTCCAGGGATGGTGACTCCACCACCTCCCTGGGCAGTCTATTCCAGTGCTTCACCACTCTCTCAGGAAAGACATTTTTCCTAATATCCAGCCTGATCCTCCCCTGGTGCAACTTGAGGCCGTTTCCTCTTGTCCTGTCGCTTGTCACTTGGGAGAAGAGACCAACACCCACCTCACCACAACCCCCTTTCAGGTAGTTGTAGAGAGCGATGAGGTCTCCCCTCAGCCTCCTCTTCTCCAGACCGAACAACCCCAGCTCCCTCAGCCGCTCCTCACCACACTTCGTGCCGCCTCAGCCCACCCCTCAAGGCCGGGCCCCGGTTACCTGGTGCGGCGGTGGGGAGGGCCAGCAGCGGGGCCAGCCAGGCCAGGAGGAGCAGGGCTTCCCTCAGCATGGTGCAGGAGCCCGGCGGGGGAGCGCGGCCCCGCCGCTACTTGAGGAGCGGGCGGGGCGGGGGGGGAAGCGGGGAGGGGGACAGGCCGAGCAGGCCGGGCCCACCCAGAAACGCATTCCCGCATTTTACGCGCAGGGGGAATTCCCCTCTTCCGCTGTTCGCTGGTTGGCAAAAGCGTAGCCCGGGGGCAGCGCTCCGCTCCCGCCCGCTTCATCGGCCCTCTCCCCGGGCTGGGGGGGCCGGGCCCTCCTGAAACGGGGCGGGGGGAGGGCCGCGTTTGCTGCGCTTGGGGGGAGCTGCTCCCAGCTTCCTCCCGGCCTTGGTACTTCCAGCTCCTGCCCCAGGCCCGAAGCAGGCCCAGCACCCCTGAAAGGGCAGACTGGGGGTTTTTTTGTATGCTGGGAGCTCATCTGACAGAATTTAACAGGTTTCCTTAGAATCCCCGTTTGGGAGGACGTGTGAAGTTTTCTGGATGGTCCTTTACGTTTAGTAATTCTTTTGCGCGTTATCCTATTGGCCTGACATAAAACTCGCTTTTTTTTGTTATTTGTTAGAGGAAAAGGAAGAAGTCAGCCTTCATCACACCACAATTCCAGGCTTCCTTCCCATTTCATTTAAAGAGCCTGTCCAGATAGTGCAGATATCATCCTTCTGCCTTTATGAGCAGCCCCACTGAATTCAAGGGAGTTGCTCATAGACAGTCTATGATTCCATGACTGTCTTCCCAAACGCCTCAGGAGTCATCTGCAGTAGTGTGACTAGACCCCCTATTAGACATCCATGAACCCACACAGGTGAGCACCTTCAGAGAATTACCTTCTAATTCTCCTCATCAGGAAGGAGTTGTCTCTCTGCCTTGGGAAAAGCAGCTGCTAGAAATCAAGTGACTTGATTATCAGCATCACATGCTTTTAAACGTGGCAGACTTTGCCTGCATGAGACACTACAGGTGATTAAAATGTCTTAATTAAAGGCTAGATATGCTTTAGAAGACAGCTTTTCCTGGTCTAGACAGGGTGAGGTGACGGTTGTGTGGTCACTAATACCAGACCCAGGCCCTGCAGGGTTAAGGAGCAGTTCAGAGTTCTGCTCCAGGTCCTATTTCTGATGAATCAATGTGGGACAGCGTTTAAGCCGCTGCTTTTTTCCAGCTGTGAAAGGTCAGATAATGACTGATCTGGCATCAAGTCTAGCAGTACAAAATTGATCCTTCAATATTTGTAACAGGTTTCCAACAGCAGAAAGTAAGGATATTTTTATGTGACACTAGAAGACCTCAGGGCAGATTTACTACGATGTCAAAGCCTGGTCTTGGTTTCGTCGCTAACTAGAAAGTGTCTCTTCTTCATGCTCTGCAACAGACTACAAGGCCCATTTGCTCAACACTTAGGGAAAGAAACAAGCCCCCAAAACCCAGGTGCTGGATTAACGACGGAGAAATTCTGAAGCGTTTTAATGGAAATCCAAAATAACACTAATAAGCAGCAGTATTTGCAGAATATGGCTTCAAACTGGAATCTGATGGACCCTGCACAAGCTCTGTTGTGGGGTACCACAGGGTGCTGAGCCTGTGTAAGAGGGGGCTCAGGCTTCAGCCAGTGTGCACTGCAGGGAATGAAAAGGTGAGCAATCTGGTGTTTCTAGGTGAGGCTCTGAGCAGACATGGTGTCCTTGACCCCCGGCTTTTCTGTCATGTAACCAATGCAGTCCCAGAGAGGAAGCAGTGAAAAAAAGAAAGGAATTTCCTCTGGGGAAAAAGGAGATGAAATTATGAACGGAGAAATAAACACAGTGGAAATGCATGTTTCTTAACCCCCAGTGTCCTTCCTTACTGAAACCACTTCTTGGTTAACTAGATCTTACTTAATTAACTAACACCTTCTTGCTGTGCTTGTTTACCAGTGACCTGTTGACTCTCTTCTCCCGTGGTTCTGACACCTCACTGATCACTTCATGTTATCCTTATCTTGCACTTTCTTCTGCTGCACATCTAATATTCCCATCTTCTTGCCTTCCACTTGTTAAACGTCCAGTCTCGTGCTTTTGCCTGTGTCTTGGATGAATTTCAGAATCACAGAGTCATTGAAGTTGGAAAAGACCTGTAAGATCATCAAGTCCAACCATCACCCCAACCCCACCATGCCCACTAAACCATGTCCCGCAGTGCCACGTCCACACGTTCCTTGAACACCTCCAGGGATGGTGACTCCACCACCTCCCTGGGCAGCCTGTTCCAGTGCCTCACCACTCTCTCAGGAAAGACATTTTTCCTAATATCCACTCTAAACCTCCCCTGGCGCAACTTGAGGCCATTTCCTCTTGTCCTGTCTCTAGTCACTTGGGAGAAGAGACCAACACCCACCTCTCTGCAACCCCCTTTCAGGTAGTTGTAGAGAGCGATGAGGTCTCCCCTCAGGCTCCTCTTCTCCAGACTGAACAACCCCAGCTCCCTCAGCCGCTCCTCATCAGACTTGTGCTCCAGACCCCTCACCAGCTCCGTCGCCCTTCTCTGGACACACTCCAGCAACTCAGTGTCCTTCTTGCATGGGATGTATCTTTATCCTGAAGAGGGAAGGGCTAGGGTAAGTCTGGAAAAAAAGAGGATAGGTAGCAAGATCTGTAAAACAGACGTGCCACAAACTGGTTTTTCCATAAAACCTGAGAAATGAAGGGGGTTTTATTACTCCTGCTAGTCCTGCAGATTACACCAGGTGATTGGTCATGTGTGGACTCCTCACCCATTCCACTCCTTTCTGCTGCAGGGTAGGGATGCAATATGAGCTGTGCTTGCAGGCTTGCCTTTGCCACAGGTTGTCATCCTGGAAAACACCAGTCTCGTTTCTGAGTTTAAAGAGGAAGCATCACCTTTCAGCGTTCACAGCATCCTCGTGTTGTAGCAGACAGGTTGCGCTCACCATTTGTTACTCCCTTCTACCACAACGCCTTTTATACAGTTATGCAGGACTTTTATCTTTCTTGGTGCTGCTTGACTATCTCAACCCAAGTTACCACCGGGATTTAAAATAAGAAGCAAGGGAAGATGAAGAGCCTTCAGCGCAAGTCTCTGCTCTTAGGCCAGGGCACTATGAAATGCCCTGAAACCTCAGGACAAACCTTATGTCTCCTTACGTATTTCTGTAATGCCAGTTATTAAGGCATGTGCATTAATAGGGAGTTGGGGCAAGGGAAATGGTGACCAAGGAGAGAACGTGCAACCAGATGTGCTCTGATGTCAGGGCTGAGATCTGTACCTTATTCAGGACTCACATGTCTGCCATTCTGCCTCAGCTGCATTTCCTACCATCTCAGGTTGGGTGTTAGGCTGCTTCACCATTTCAGTTTTAGGGGCTGTGTTTTGTTATGGACTGTTTATTAGCTGGCTTTCTATTCAAGCACAATTGAATGAGCATGGGGGCTGATCCTGTAAAAAAAAAAAAAGTCAACATTTTGCCTTTGAGTTACATGAGGTCTGGATAAAAGGCTGTGGAGCAGTTTGACCATTGTTAGGAGGAAAGAACTAAGAGTCCATAATTAAAGCACACATTGAAATCAGCTCATAAATATGTTTTTTTAGACTGAATGTATATAAGGATATGGCTTCAAGAAAGGTGGTACTTCAAGGCAGATTTTTTAAGTGTGTGGGTTTCACTGAATTGTAGAAATTTGCTCTTAAATTTCCAACTCTCTTTGAATCATCTCTTCTCCATACAGCCAGGGCTGAGAAAACTCTAATCACTGTCACACCTAAACACAGAAGGAGGGGGGCAAGCAGGTAAGGACTAACCCAGCTCCTAGTGCAACCGGAGTAACTCTCAAGGGTCTGAGAGTTACTTCTGCTGCTGAATTAAGCCTTCAAACTGGATAATGTTGGAGCCTGCAGTTAGAGACAACAGCCAGAGACAGCAGTTTTGCAGGAACTCGGACCTGAAGTATGGCCAACGGGAGGCCAAAGAAATGCCTAACACTACAGAAACAGAGGGGTTTAGGGAGCTCAGGTTGTGGAAACAAGGCAGACAAGGGCTGTTCTTAGCTGCATTGATCTTAAGGAATTTAGGAGCTGGGCTGACTGTCTTTTGATGTAGGTTAAAAAGAAGTTTTAGCCCGGTAGATGGGAAAAATAATCTTGCAAGTGAGATACATAAGGCTCTAAAACGGACTTTGAGGGCAGATGGATCAAGAAAATTGAGCTTCAGCCTTAAGCCCTGAGGCATGTTCAGAAGCACAACATGTTCTGGAATCCCTCTGAGACTTCCTAATGAAGGGATTGCTTCATTGTTAAATTTTGATAATAATTTTCTCTTTTTTTGCATGATTTTTATGCCAGGAGGTAAAGGAAGTTTGGGCAAGAATGGTATGCAATCTCTGAACAAGAGAAGGCTTCAACAGCTGTTTCAGTCTCTTCGCAGCTTTTAACGTGTCTTGTGTTTGTTATATCGTCTAGCAGTAGAGTTTGTTTTGGAGAATGCTCAATAGCATGGACATTCTTAAAATATTGTGATTATTGTACATTATCTCTCAGTCCACTTTGTCCCGTATGGAAGTAAATTCCTATTCTGATAGTGCTTCCGTGCGGCAGAAAATGCTCCAGGCTTCTTCAGTTACTGCAGATTAAATTGCAAATAAAACATGGGAGCTTCAGCTGCTTCCTCTGCAAATCCATATAGAGCTCCAAGAATTGGGCTGTTACATTATTTTCATCAATTTTCACCAATGATGGAAGTCCCTGTCCAAATTTCTGCCCTCAGTGACGTGTCTCACCATCATCAGGATCTGAGCACAAGGGTAACTGTCGTTCTGTCAATCATCCTCTGGATGAGGCACAAAAATTGGTAGCCTGCAGCTCACCCTATTCCAGCTTTGCAGACTCTGTAGGGTGAGCGCAGACGAAAAGCTGTTGGTGATTAATCACTCTAGATTGTCACTCTGACGCTTACAGAGAGGAAAGCTGAGAAATAGGTCTGATTTCACATGGTCATTTGCACCCCAAGAAATGGTGAAGAAAATCACCACAGGTATGAGGAATTTAGCAAACTCCACAGCACTCTTTTACTAATCCTTTCTGTGCTTCTATTCATGAGGGCAAATGCTTTTCATGTTGAGGCTTGAATTTTCCTTTCATATAAATGAAATGATGGGAAAATGGCCATTTACTTCCACTGTGGTGCATTTCTGTAATACACTAGAGAGGGGGAGAGAAAAGATACAATGGGGTGAAAAATGGTATCGCACAGTGAAGTTTAGGTATATATTTTAGAGGTAACCAAGATAAATAGATGCAGAACTGCAATACAAATACTACTTGATACCATAGATAGATAGAAGGGTGCTGCTTGGGGTGCACATTCAGGCAGAGCACTCTTTAGTACATGGAGGGCTGGACTCTCTTGAGGGGTCTTACAGGGTCCCTTGTGGTCTTGCCTTTCAGTATTCCAGTAGAGAACTAAAATATAAAAATAGAAACATGTTAAAATAAAACCACATCTTTATTTGTAGTGAAAATAAATATTTTGAGGAACCCCAAAGCAATTTTGCCCAAAATGCTTTCTAACATAAAATTTAATCATTCAGTGCTTTGTTCTCCCTGAAGCAAAACTGAAGACTGTAATAACTGAATTTCTCACAAAGCACAACTTCTCTTTCCTGTATAGCTCTTCTCCTACACCCTCACAAAATCTCTGGGGTAGGGTATGTATGGCTGAGGAGTAGCTGACTACGGGAACCATCCAGTCTTTTGCTAAATTCCAAATGTCCTAATGGGTTTACTGGGGAAAAAGAGTTGAGCAGAGGACATTTCGGCCCGCCCTGTCTATCTTTTGTAGATAACTAGAGAAAAGCTGTAAGAAAGGAATAGGAAGAAGCAGTTTTAACTTACTATATGGTTGCCCACTGGCCTGCCAGCCCAATTGACCATTTGTAAACTAGATTCCCTGCTTGCTTCTCCACTAAGGTCCCCATTTGGTTTTCCAGATTCCAAGACACCGGATTCCCCTGGAGAAACAAAGAGGAGTGTAAACATTCATGCGTAAGTGCCTACAACATACAAAATGAGGTGGTATTTCTCCCCCATAACACTGTTCTCTTCTTTGATGCTCTGTTCAGCTCCTAATTCATTTGGGATTACATAATGAAGTATATCGAAATTGTATGACATTCTGGTTTACTTCCTCATCCTCTAGCACATCCATGGGATCTAGGGGCATGTGTTGGTTTTCCTCACCCTTGTGTCAAAACCGCATTTGGAAACATTAGAGCTTAAAGCACTAGGAGACCATCTCCCTCCTCCCACCCCCCGAGGAGTACAGTAACATACAAGACAGCGCATGCTTTATTTGCAAAGGAGGATCATCTCAAACTTGCACCCCCAGATGTAGGACTAGCTTACTGCAATTAGGAAAAAGGGAAAAAAAAAAACAGATGGGCTGTTGAAGGACATATACACCCACAGAACTGGTTCCCAGCTCATCCTCTGTAAAAACAAAGGAAGCTCATCTGAATGGACCAGAACTGTAACACCGTAACGATATAGCTCAGAAAATTTCCTTTGAGCTCAGGGCTAATCCAGACCTCAGGGGTCAGAGGTAGTTTTCCGTTCAGTACAGACAGAGAGTGACTTAGATTCACCAGAACTGTCAAGAAGCAATGGAGAGCAAGATACATTTGAGACTTTTGCAATATTTTAATGCTACCAACTCATTCAGAAAGCAAACCTAGGTTTGATGAATAAGGCATCTACAGTCTTCTGATTCTTGTCCAGCATTGAGCATCTTGTCCATCAACAGCCTGATCATGCTAACAACTAACGACAATAGTGCAGTCGCTGAATTTGCTGCTTTGGGAATGCAGGCAAGACATTCTTGGCAGCTTTGAAGAAAAAAGGGGTTCTAGGCGAAATTTCTCCCCTGAAATATCAATGAACTTCAAAATGTGCTAAGGTTACCTTGTGTTTGTGTTAGAGAAGTAAGGAAAACCAGCACTATCACCACCTTTTCCAGTGTTATTGCTATCTTGAATGAAACCCCCATGGCAGGCAGGGAGTAGAGAGGAAGAGCTCTGGATGTGTTTGAAGAAAGTCCTCCTCCCTAGTGAACCTCACTGTAGAAAGAAAAAGACATTTCAGAATGAGCTACTCAAGTCTCCTACCTCACAGGAAGGTTGCCTGCATGGCCTGGAGAGTCCAGCTATGCAGATAGGTGGTTAGCTGATCTATTTCAAAGACAGTGGGCTATGGTATATCCTGTCATTTAGGAGGAGCTGTGTGAGTTTTGCCATTGCAAGACACTTGAAGTCCAAGAAGCGATGGAGTCTTTGGCTTATTGATGAACAGCAGCACATGTCGAGCACGTGCAGACCACATACCCAGTTGCAGACAAGCAAGTCCTATGAAAAGGTACAAAACGAACTAATACAGCTCACAGAAGTTCCTCCATGTTCACGGCTTCGGGCCTAACCAAATCCTTGGTCTCCCAAGTGTTTCCATTGGAAGACTTGCTGGGATGCACCATGGCTCCCTTGCTGCCCCAGCAGCCAAGGGAGTATGCACAGCCGTCTCCTATCTTCTGCCCACATGGAGGCAGGACACAACTGAGATCAGATCTCCCACCTTGAAGTTCTCCTGCCTGTAAAGATGGCTTTGATCTGGGATGATTTCCTGCATAGAGAGCTTTTTCCAACCAATATCTCACACTGGTGACTTGATGCCAGGTATTAGCCAGAACAGCATTTCTGTTGCTTTCCATGTAAGTAGACTTTGTTACAATTTCTCTCAGAAATTGATGCAATGGTGAGAATTGCTAGGCAGAGCCTGAATATTGACTGTTCTGCTAGCTCAGAATTTTACTATCTAGGGAAGAAGGTGTACAGGGTTGAAAAGACGAACGATAGTATCTCCTTCTGCAGATGAGCTCCTGTCCTTCCTATTCGCACGCTGCAGCCTTTAAAAAGAGTGTGCTGAATTTCCAAAGAAAATGGTTTGAAGCTACCCCTAGTATAGAATTTTAGTTGTTCTTTTTACATTTTTATATCTGCCTTCATTAAGTTCCTAAAATGTTTTCTCTAGCCTGTGCAATTTAATCAAGACCATCCTTTCAATGGCTTGTTTGCATTCTTTTTATTATCTCCTTCAGTCTTTACCCATGCATTACAGATAAAAGGGATGATGCTTATCAGCAAGGGCTGAAAGAAAGGCTGAAAGGCCAGGAAAAAAAAGGCCAAGGCAGAACAGCAGGAATGAGTGTCATTCATAGCTCCGGGATGTGCCTGAAGCCAGAGAGAGAGACAATGCAATATAAGGAATTGGGGAAGCTCCAGGGAAAAGGAAAGGGACAGAAACAAAGGAGAGAGACAATTCCCTAGTGTTGGATTTACAGTCACATATGATTTTTTAGATGTCATGTGTAATATGTATAGTGTCATATATATAACCAATGACCAGGCAACTTTGTTTTAACAATTCAGTAAGAGAGAGGCCATTTTCCTTTCAAACTGTGTCTAAGAAGGATTTTGCCTTTATGTTGGAGAGCAGGAGGGTGTGAGCATGAAACAGATGCAAGGAGAGAGTCATTTTGTTTGCCCACGTCCGATGAGAAACCATCGCAAGCTGTCTCTGAGAGCAACCAGGCTGAGGAAGCACAGAGCTGATCAGCTGGTGCAGCTCCACCAGCCAAGAAGTAACTAGAGCCCAGCAGGGATCTGCAAGCACTTGCTGCACACCTGCCCATCCATCATCTGTAGCTTTCTGTCTGCCGTCAGCCGGGAAATACGTCCTGTCAACATTTCAGAGACGCTAAGTACATCATAATTGTGGACAAACTCCACCAAATTCAGTCAACACGATTATATCCGCTGCTTGCGCAGCATGAAACTCAGATTGAAGTTGTTAAACTTGCCTTAAATGCTCTAGTGCATTGACAAAACCACAGGCTGGTGTGCCAAATTCTCAGTAACTAGAAAAAACCCAGCCACTTCAGTTTTAGTTAACAACTTCTCATTTTAAACAGAGTACTTTCCCTCCTTCAGAGTTAGCGGGCAGTATATGCATGCTTCTTATCCAGTTGCATACACAATGCAGATGGTTGCCTTTCAGATGCTAGGACCTGCCACTGAAATTCCCCCAGATCTGCCTGCAGCAACTGGAGGCCTGGTTATCTGTGTGAGTCCCTTATAATCAGTGATGATTTCTAAATGGTCCTGAAATGCCTTTCCCTTTGCTGTGTTTGCATGCAGCATCTGGGTGGATGTGCCCTCAGCTCCTTGTTCTGAAAAGTCTGTACTTTCTACTTGGTATGCCAGGAACTAATGACGGCTGCTGCTGTGTGTCCCTTTTCAATAGCCTGCTATTATTGAACAAGTTATATATGCAAAACCACATCACTTTAGCTCTCGAAGGCTGTGGAATTTGTCTTGCTAATTAATTTGGACTGGCAATTTCATTTGGTTGTAGGGGTTATCTGAGAGTCTGACGTGAAAGACAACTATCTTAAGAATCTTCTAGCTGAAATCAGATCAGTTTAGTGAATGGCAACAACATGCAGGTCTATTTCAGGTCAAAATGTCACCTGCCACCTCTTCTTTTATTATCTCTGTTTTTTTAAAACATTTCTTTCTCCACTGGTATTTGAAGACCTGGGTTTATTCCAGAGCATCTGGCAAACAAAAGGATGATGTCAAGAAAAACATAACCATTTTCTTCTACTATTCCTTTGGTGCTCTGCTCCATGGGGGCTTCTGTCTTTAGACCATACTTACCAGAGCAGCATCCTGCTTCATGACAACAGCTCAGAGGTGTTACAGTCATACAAATACTAAATGGTCTTTTTCTTCTAGTCTGACTATCATAAGAACAAGCACCAGCATGTCAAGTGCTTTACTGAATCTCTTTATTGATTTCTGGTGCATATACTACAAAAATGTGGTACATATTATCAACAACAACAACATGGCTTAAGTACAGATAAGCTTAGATACAGGGAATAATTCTAGAAGTAATTTCTATACAGGCACCTCCTACTCAGGGTCTGCAAATCATTGATATCAGCCTGTCCCAAAGGAGTTATAACATAACTGATAAGAACTGGAAATAATATAAAAACAGACAGCAAAATAGTAATTACAAACAAATGCATTTGAACCTGAGGTTGCTTAGTTCCAGTGGAAGACTCCGATTTAACTGAAGCTACAGCATTTGGGAAAAAACAACCCCCAAAAATACAAAATTAATTACTACCCCAAGACAGAAACAACATATTGTGTCTTTGTGAGATACTTTTCTGGACAAGTAGATCAGAATTATTTTATTCAAGCCAATGGGGGGGATGAGACTGAGAATTCTCTACTGAATGAATACAGTTTCTTGCACCTTCAATGCTGCTTTCATACAAATCCCATTAAAGGCTGCCAGGAGAAGAAAAATCACATCACCTGAGCTTCATAAAAAAAGTTCAATGCAACCTTTCACATTCCCTGTTTTATCCATGAATTTTTGCACGTGCACATATGGAATCAAAAAGCTTATCTATAATTGCAAATTATTGCAAAATCAAGTCAGGTGTGAATTAAAAGTCATGTCTCAAACCGGTCCACCTGGTCATGTGTGTTCTCTCGATAAGACCCAAATCCAACTTTTGATGCAGGAGCTTGAACCCGTGCCTTGGTACACACACTGATATAATTGGATGGTTGCTGGTATTACAGGATTAAGCAAATTCCAGATAAAAGTAATAATATAAGTTTTGTCCATATATGGAGAGGTTAGAGGTTTAATGGAGAACCTGGAAGACATAACTGAAGAGGGATCAGACTGATGGCATGTCTTCTTTCATAAAGCTATCTTCAGAGAAAATAATGTAAAAATAAACAAGTATTATGTCTTGTTTTGTTGAAGAAGCAGAGCCTTCCTGCGCCGAGTTATCTGAGAATAAAAGAGACAAAAGCTAATAGAAGTAGAGTTTCTTACTGACATTCAACCTGCTGTGTCTTATAAGTAAAGAGAGGGCACACGTATGCCCATGAGGACCATGGCAAGACGTGTTGTGCCTTGGGATGGAAGGGTGGTAGTGCACATATGGCTAGTGAGCGGCTCACTGACATGGGCACTAGTTCCGGCACAGGGTGGGACATGGTGTCTTCAGCATGGCCAGCGATGGCTTCCAGGGAGAGCGACCCAGAGGAGTGATTAAACACCCTTTGTCGCTCCACAAGAAGCACTAGGTGTGGATGGGAAGGTTTTCTCTGGAAGGCTGTTCACTGCTATTCCTAGTCCGAATAGGACAACTGTTCTCCTGGTTTCCTTCAAATCCCAGACCAAACAACACAACTTGCCTGTCTCCTGTCACTTCACCAGGTCACTGTCAATCCTGACCAGGATAGTGGTTATGGGAATCACCTCCAGCTGCACCCAGCCATGTGCTTGTTTCATGTCATGGCAGGCTTGTGGGGTTATTTCACTCCACAGCTGGGAGACAGCTATGATTAAGTGATGAATTTTCTTGGAGTAAAAGCAGCAGAGCCCAATACTTGCTCTGGCAGGCGGTTCTGCCGAAGCTGCTGGGTATTCATACGTGCTCCATTAAGCGCAGTATGCATCAGCAGCAGGCAGCTAGATGTTACCTAGCGTGACTGTAAATTGCTGCCTGGTTGAATTTGTGACAGTGACTTTAGCGTTTGGTTTGGGACGCTTCCTTGCATCTCCTCTGAGAAATGCAAACGTGTTGTATGAAAATACAATGGCTTACCCTGTACGTCAGCAGGATGGCAGGGTCCGCCTCAGGGGCTGTGGCATTTCACTGCCAAGAGGATGACAGTGATGAGCAGAATCACTGCAGTGAAGTACAGGGCGACAGCAACGTAACACCAGTGCGAGTTCTCTGAGCAGGTCACTGCCGAAGGGACAAGGGAGAGGGGTCTCACCACAGGCAGAAGCAAGTCAACTTTTGTTTTGAGTTACGAGAGTATGCAAAATCGTTTTAGCTAGGCCTTCAGCAGGGATGTGTGAACAGCAGTTCATGCTATAGATCTAGCACCCATGGAAAGTGAAGAGCAAGTTTATGAGGATATCCTCGGTGTGCTGCAGATGCAACTGAAAAGATTCTGGGTTTTTTCAGCTAAATGTACCTGTAGAAGGTAAATCTTGGTTTGGAAATTCTTTTCTTAACCAAAAATCAAATGCTTGAGAACTGGAAAGCTGTGGGTCCTAACATTTCAGTTATTAACTGAAAATAAAACCTTTATATAGGTTTATATGCATATAAACCTGTATATATATGCATTTATGTGGGTTTATTATTACATTTTCAGGGTCAGAAGAACCCTTTTCCTGGCCAGTCCTGGTTTTTATCATCATAGCTGTTGAGACGATGCCTAAAAATGTGACCTCTCGCCCTCTGTGGCAGCGCACAGCTTTGCCAACACTTCGATGTGCAGTTTGCCTGCAGCACCCGCGCAGCGCTGCTGGCACTTCTCGCTCTGGAATGTACCCTGCCTTTCCCTTGGAGAACGCCTTGCGATGGTCGTGCTGTTGTGTGTTATTTTTCTAAGGTTATACAATTGAAGACCTGCAAGGAAATCCTGAAGTCCACATGCAGGATTTAAAAAAAGGTTTTATAGGTAATTTGAAATTCTAGAGACTCTTTTTCCAGATTATCATCCTTTTTAAGCACAACAAAGAAACACGTGTTTAATTAGTTGTTAAATCCCTGCCTTCATCATTTTCTGTTCCAACTGTAATCCTGTCCAGGATCTCTGCGTTCTTTTGATTCCCATTCCTTAACACTTTCCAGGCTGATCTGTATGGTAAAAAACTCCCTAATCTAAAGCAGAATTAGAACACCTAACTTCTGTGGTTTTACAGAGGTTTCAGTGAAGAACGTGAAGGGACAGAGCTCACCTATAGCATTTATCCGTATGTATAGCATATATGGATTTTGATATTCCTAGAACAGAATTCTGAAATCCTGGAAATACGGACAGTGTGGGCAGAATCAGAGAAAGGAAGGGAGGAGGCAAGGGCTGGGGTATAAAATGCAGCCAACAGACAGATGGGCCGATGGCGATATATCAAAACTGCGTTACTGACAATACATTTCATGCTGGTTTCACTGGCATAAAATCAGAGGACAATTAAATGAAGCGAGTAAATTGGTTTTGCCTTTGTAACAGCAGGACCAAGACCTTCACTTGGCCCACTCTCCTGCCTGCCCGACTACCACTTTTAATCAGAAAGACCGTCTGAAGCTTTCAGTTTCTTTTTCCTTGTGGTAAGGCCAAATTAACCCATCAATGGAAACATTTGTTCTCACTTAGCATTTTCTTCAGCTAACATTTTTTCTATAAATATCTTAATTGTTTTTATGCATTGTACGAATGCAATATTTTCTTTCCTTCTCTTCTTCATTTTCACCTCATACAGGAGAGTTAAAACTCATATCCAATCTATTATTTCACTCTGCAAAACAGAATTTACTTTCAAGGCTGGTTACAGTTTGAGAAAATAGTTTAATGTATCTTAAAATTTTCACTTAAGAAAAGATAGACACAAGTTATCTGAACTTGTCAGATAACTGTTCAAAACCTGTATTTTGCTCCCTGGTTATAATTTTCTAAAAATAACTGAGTTTCTGTGCTTTAAATACTATTGCTGATCTGTTCATTCACCCTAAATGCCTTTGGAAATGAAAAACAATACATGGAAATTGTTGCTAAAAAAAACAGAAGCGTTTGTGAGTGTCTCCACAGCAGAATAAATTTTAACCACATGTTCTGAGCATCCCTTAGGAGCGGGGAGCAGGGGAGAATGGATCAAAATCACCTGCAGCAAAGACAGAAAGTAATACTGTCCCATACCCTGGAAAAGTGTGCTGTTTGACTGCTGAAAGGGTGGGGAGCTGCTGTGTTTTGTGTGGGTCTACTCACTGGAGGCATGGTTGGGGGTTTGTCCTGCTACCAGGTCCCGGTCCTCCAGTGGATCACTCTGCCTCCATGGTGCATGTTCATTTGCTTCTGGGATTCTTTTGGGATGAACTAACTGGTCCCTTCTCAGAAGAAAGCTGGTGGTGTTTCAGAGAACCATTCCCTTCCAACAGTGTGGACACGGACAGTGCCAAATTTTACTCCCTCTGCCGAGAACTGATCTCCAGCAGCATCCCCAGAGGACATTCCCATGGCCTACATGAGACCCCTTATTACGTTCCCAGCAGCATATTGCATTGGTTTCTATGCTGTGCTACAAAAAAAAAAAAGGCTACTTCTGCAAGGTGCAACACAGCCTTTTAAATTTATGAACCAAAACGCCGCACCAAACAAGTCTCACGGGGCCCAAAGGAGGTGAGTGGCCAGGGGCTATGCTATGCAGAAGCAGCCTGTTTGCTCCAGAGATGCTTGCATTGAGGAGCATGGACACAAATCTGTCCGCACCAACGGCTCCTGGGGACACCCTTTGCTCCCAGGTGCAATCCATACTGGCAGCACAGACATAAGCCAAAGGCTTGTTAGGCTGAGCTCCAGAGGCAAGGGACCCCGACGCCGTGGATCCTTGCAGGCTTAGCCAGGGCTGAGGGACCAAAAGTTTAGCCTAATGCAAACTTGGGGGCCTGTGACTCTACCTGCTAACTTTGAAAACACTGTCTCCAGCAGCCTTCAGGCACCCCCAGGGAAAACCAGCAGCTGGGAAAGGTTTTGAAGGTCTTTTCATTTGCGTAGATCATATCGACATCTCTTTGGGCACCTAGCCCTAAGCAACTCCTCCACTATATGGAAATATGTAATTATGATGGTATACAAAGAGGATAAAATATAATGAGAAAATGTGAAGTGTCCTGCAGTATTGCAGTACCTCTGTGTGTAGTCTTGGGCGTGCTGTCAGGTCTGTCAGATATCCATTTCACATTCACCTCAGCATATGTGCTTGGATCACCTGTAGAGACAAAAAGTCCTTCAATTAGAGATCCTGCCCAAGGCCAGCCCTTGCCATTCTCATTGCATCCAGCACCCTGCAGCCCCAGACCTTCTCTGAGAGAACAGGAAGAGCCAGAACATGCAAGAGAGGTTGTTTTAATACTTTTTTTTCTGATAAGACTTGCATGTCACTAAATGAATGTGCCAAAAAAGAAATTACTAGAAGAGTTCATGCAAATAATTATCGTGCTGTGCAGTTTTCCAAACAAATAAAAAAAAAAAATGTTATTCAGTTACTAAATTTTAGGAAATTAAAAAAATAACTCTAGGTGACTGTAAGTTATCACACATTGAACTGCTCTATTATTAATTCTATTTTTTTCTTATTATTCCATCTCTTATACACACATGTACACATTCGGTCCATCTTTAAGCAGAAGTTAATCAACAGCAACTTTTTTGGTTAAATTATTTTTTTTCTATTTGCTTCTCAATAAACTTTTTCTTCCTGCTGAATTCAGATGTTGTACATGGGTATGAAGCGTGCCTGCTTTCTACTGTTTTTTCTTTCACAAAGAGGAGCACAGTTCCTACTGGAACAGAGCTAAGCTGCGCTGCATGTGCATAGAGCACAGACAAAGCTATTTTTCAATCATTTATGAATTAAACATAATTTTTAACAATTCAGAGTAAAACACCAAATGTAAAACATTATGCAAAATATAAACATACTATTTTCATTTCATCCACAGATTTTTCTTTCTCAAGTTCATTCTTCCAAGTATTTAAATGAGGTTTTAATTAAAGGTTGGTAAGCGCCACTGCAGACAGAGTGCAGATTTTTAGTACAAACCATTAATTCAACTTTCTCTACTAAAAGGGGAAAAGAAAGTCTGTCTGCAGTTAATTCTCAGCCAGAATAGTCCAAAAGCAGCTTCCCCCCTGCTGTTGTTAATCACAGAAGACAGAAACTTGGGGAGAGGACTTAAAAATAGACTTATCTGAACCTTTATTGCCTTGCTAATTTATGACCATTCTCATTTGCTAGCAGGGAGGCCCTCTCCTCCCTTACATCAGTGCCCTGGCTGGATGCTTTCCATGACTAAGAACCATTTACAAGGGAAGCTGTCCATATTCCATGCAGAGCTGGCACCACTGACCGCTCAAATTGCAGCAGCCTTAGTCTCCACTGAGTCAAGACGCCCATTCCTCCGGGCTTGTAAATCCCCGTTTCGCAAACCAAGGCAACGGAGGAGCAGGTCTTTCTCTCACTGTGAACATTTATGCTGTTCGTTGTAATGAGGTCTAGAAACCACAGGGAAAAACTGATCTTCTTCCAGTCACTGCTTTCTTCTCTGTTTCTTCCAAGTGTTATTTGTCACACTCCTTCCCGAATTTTTTTCCCATTTGTCAGCTGCTCATCAGGATAAATATCTTCCCAGACCATCCTTGTTCTCAGATACCTGCTTTTAGGATTTATTTTGAAAAAAAAAAAAAGCTGCTCTATCCTTACGCTTGATCTGACTGGCTTTACACAGAATCACAGAATCATTAAGGTTGGAAAAGACCTGTAAGATCATCAAGTCCAACCACCAACCCAACCCCACCATGCCCACTAAACCATGTCCCACAGTGCCATGTCCACACGTTCCTTGAACACCTCCAGGGATGGTGACTCCACCACCTCCCTGGGCAGCCTCTTCCAGTGCTTCACCACTCTCTCAGGAAAGACATTTTTCCTAATATCCACTCTAAACCTTCCCTGGCGCCACTTGAGGCCATTTCCTCCTGTTCTATCGCTAGTCACTTGGGAGAAGAGACCAACACCCACCTCCCCACAACCCCCTTTCAAGTAGTTGTAGAGAGCGATGAGGTCTCCCCTCAGCCTCCTCTTCTCCAGACTGAACAACCCCAGCTCCCTCAGCCGCTCCTCATCAGACTTGTGCTCCAGACCCCTCACCAGCTTCGTCGCCCTTCTCTGGACACGCTCCAGCACCTCAATGTCCTTCTTGTAGTGAGGGGCCCAAAACTGAACACGGGATTCAGGAAGAAGTCTTTGTCAGATGCTTGTGCCTCAGAGCATGCACCCATTCCCTCCAAAAACTACCTACCATCTCCAGGCTGCTTGGAGATACTGGCCTGCGTAAATTATACCAGACTAAGACATGGCTGCACTGAAAGAACTGCCTTGAGACAGAGGACATTTAGGCAAAATAAACCACGGCTTTTCTGTTACTGGGAGACATGCCTTCCAAGTGCCAAAGGATTGCCTCTTGCTATGCATAGAGCCTGTGGCAAGCACTCCAGCACTTTCTATAGCACTGTCTCACCTTAGGCTTTCAAATGTGGCACAGGAAAGATCAGTGCACATACCAGGGGCTGCTGGAAATCTCCCCATTCTGTATCTGGTGGTCAGTCAGTAGAAAACCCTCATATGCCCCGGTAACCACTAGCATGGTTGTGACACTCATGGTTGCAACCGTTCAAAAAAAAGTCTTGTACCACATGGCGAAGACTTTTTTTTTCTTCCCCCACAGAAAAAAATGTCTTCGCCATGTGGTACAAGATTTTTACAACCAACGGAGAGCATAAAAAATGTTGTCAGGGTGGGTTTCCCCCAAGGTGTGGGATTGCCTGGCAAACTGCACGTTCCCTGCCTTCCCAGCCTCAACAGGAGAGAATTCCCAGTCTGTTGCACTATCAGGAGTGCTTGATCACCTGGGCGGATTCCCTAACAAGAATGCAAGCTGTCCTGGAAAAGGAATTGGCAACAGGATTTTCAGCCATTCATTTTCCCAGGAAAGCGGGTGGTTTGCTGAGATTGCTTTGCTTTAATGCCAAGAGCTAAGCATTAGCTCTCCTTATCTTCGGAGGCCTTGCCTACACTTGTCTGTTATCATGTATGGATGCTTACACTGGCCATCTCCATAACAGAAGAGATCTGTTTCACTATCGCTGCAAAAGCAGCCCATCCCTTTGGCTATTTAGTTCAGTGGCCGGTGCTAGATGTAAAGCTCAAGGAAGGCAAAGATGATGTTTAGGTAGCTGACCTGTATTATGTAGTCGAGCTGCACCACATATGCAGTGCTTTCAAATTCATAGACTTAAAGGTATGCCCAGAAGACATCTCACTGCCCGGAGGGTCTCTACAGACTGTTAGCCCAAATCAGCACTATTGTACAATCAGAAAAGCTCATGGGGAAGAGGGATAAGTAGGAAGATGACTGCCGGTGTAATAAGGTGGGGAACTGCCCTATAGCGCAGTTTCTCCTCCATCTTGCGATATTAAATCTGCAGATGAACTGTCAGAGTAGGAGGGAGAGGGAAAGTGGCGAGTGAGGGGACATGCCTGACTGACCCCAGCAGCTTTCGGTAGGTGTGGCAGCGGAAGGAAGGAAGGAAGAAGCTGTATTTTTATATCAACTGCAACACACCGCCTTGTAGGCTGCCTGCTTTGCGTGTTTTGCCTCATTTCCCAGGAGCTACTTACATCAAATTTGCTTGGTGATAGCGTATGAAGTAAGATGGGGTTTTTCTTAAGAGAGAAACCAAACAGATTTTTCTCTGAAGTGCCATGGGGAAGACGAGCAAATGCAAACTTCAGTAGTGCAAAGTGTAGGACAAGTCCAGGAACACGGACCATTTGCTCTATCCACCACTTGCAAATCTCAAGGAAGCAGTGCAGGCGAGGAGGGGGGCCGACGGGAGAGGAGACGTGGGGTGCGGACTAGCCAGGGGACGGGCATAGTGGCCACGGGGAAGCAGACCAAACTTAGAGCTATATAGTCAGGTAAGACAGCACAAACTTGGACGTCTGTAACTCAAAAACTGCTCAGAGGCAGGGCCGTGTGAAACCCCTTTTCTTTGCTGGCCTAGGCTATTATTCCTGTCTCACAGGAGCAACTTTGGCCATTTCCAAGTCTTGCTGTATCAATCATCTCATGTAAAATACGTGTGGAGTAAGACAGCAACTGCTTCCTTCGAGCTTTTTCAGGCAGGTGGGTCACACCTAACTCAACTGCTCTGAACTCACTGTAGCATGGCAAATACCAAGCCAAGAAAAGCAACCTCCTAAGGGTGCCAGAGCTGCTGAGATCTGCCTTAGACTTCCGAAAAATGTCAAATCTAAACCATTTTTAGTACCAAGCATTATCAAATCCCTGTTGTGTTGAACAGCAGCAGCATCTTTCTCGCGCAGCAGCCAAGGGGTCGGAACGGTTAACAGCGTTGGGCAGAAGATGAGGACCACAGTTTCCTGCACTTGTTCTCTCAACTATGAAAGCAATGGAGCACATGTAGAAATCGAAAATAGACATTGTAAGAATGTATAAAGGAAATTTATATATAGAAGAACACAAAACCCCCCTTAATTATATAGATAGGTGTTTTTTCACTATATCTCACTAGGACACACTATCAATAGGTAGCAAATTCAAGACTGATTTAAAGTATTTCTTCATGCAAGATATTAGAATCAGCCTGTAGACGTCATTGTTTTAGGACGTTAGTAAAGTAAAGCATTTATTAGGACACCAAAAGGGATGCAAGATTCACAGAAGTGACAAGAATATTGATATTACAAAAGAAAAGATTTTTCAAAAAGATTATGACAGGGTAAACACCATGCCATCATACTCTAAAGCGCAAGAAAAAACATTTTGCCTGAAATTTGGTTACTTAATTAGCTTTGTAATTGGCCATCAAAAATTTTTAGGCCCTGCCTTTCCAAGCACCTCATACTGACAACTTTCAGAAGTATGTTATTGGGTTAGAGGGCTCTCAGGATAACTTAGAGCAGCAATTTCTAAGCATAATTCACTGAAGTGTATTAAAAGCTGTGTGAAAGGACTTAAAACTATAAAATATAACTAGAAATTTAAAGAACAGTCTCAGGTGAAGAAACAAAAAAAAAAAAATTAGGTGGAACAGACTTTCATGCTCTCAAATTTTGAAACATTTTGTACAGATGGTTGTACTGCACGTGTGTGTGCGTCTCCAATAAGTACTTCTCAGGTGGCTGCACGCTGGGGTACCAAAGATTGTCCTGGCAATGCAGCTCTTCAACGGTGAACTGATCATGTAATCTGGGGGGCAAACTGAGTTAACACATGAAAGGCAAAGACATCACACCCTTACAGGTGCTTTTAGTACTGTGTAGGAGCGAATCTACAAAACTAAAATATATAGAATAAATGTTGCTTTGCTAGCATATTCAGGACACATTTTTCTTTCATACTGTGACCTCTGAATGTTATAATTTTAAATAAGTTTTCCATGCTTAATTGTCTTTCAAGTAGCAAAGATCTATTTTTTGATCAGAATCTAAAAATTATAACTTGATACTTTTGTTTTAAAAACAGTAATTATTTCCTACTTATATCCACTAATGGCTATCTTTTGCACTTTATTTCTTGAAAAGAAATTTTTATAGTAATGCAGTTTTATAGTTGAAGACATGAGCAGGTCAGACACAAACTGTAGGACTAATAGCTTTCAAAATTATAGAAACCTCTATTGATTCTTGACTTGTGTTTTTCTCAACATAGAACTTTTAGAAGAGAAAGAATGAGACAGAGAGACAGAATGAGAGAGAAAGAAAGAAAAGACAAACAGACCTATCATTTTCCAGTTTAAAAATATTTCCCATGTCTAAGAAAATGAATCAAATTAAAATATAAAATGTGAATGTACTACAGGAGAGAGAAGTCCGTTCATTGTCATCAGTGCACTGTAACTGCCAGTGAGTTTCCAGTAATACATATTAATATCTTTGATGTCTGATCATTAATGTGTTTCAGAAACAGCACATTTCAGCCATACTACTGAAATCCAGAATGGGATATTAAAGGTCGTTCTTTACTTTTGCTAGAATTCAGTATTCCTTCTATTAAAAAACGTCAATTTGCTAAGGAAATAGATACATAATAAAGAGAGGTGGTTATTAGTAGTTAGAAAAATGCTTTCAACAGGACTTCAACTTCTTCTGAATGCTTCGATTTAAGAAAGAATGAAAGTTTTAAGAACGTGTCACTGAGCAAAGGAAAAGTAAGCAATATTAAGATGACCATTTTTTACCTGTATCTGAAGTTTGTGAAGTAAAATGCACTCTTCCCTTGGGTGATACCTCTGCATAAACCACCTCACTTGCCATTTTGAAAAGATGCTTTCAGAGCTGCAATCAAAATGGACTCATTGAAGAAGTAGTAACCCTGTATTACATCCTTTCTGGCCTCCCCCATCCATCACACCACATTAGGTCAAAAGAAATGTTTAGATGTCTGTAAAACGGAAGGAAACTAGATACTTTTTTTTTTTCAAATGTAAATTCTCACCTTGTAGCTTTCGATAAACAGTTCTTTATTCTTAGCCCCTTATGTTGATGTATGTTCTATCAAAAACCAGTATAGCTGCGCTTTTTATCAGCTTTCTCATAAATTGTGTCCTTCAACTCACACATAATTTTCATTTGGAACCTGAGCTGGCAACGTGCCACGTATGTACATATCCTCTTCAAACCAACCGGACCCTAAAACATATTTCAACAGAAATCTCAGATCGTGGTTATTAGATCACTTCGGTTTGTGATTATCAGATCACTTCCTCCTAAACTTCATTAGTTTAGGGTTGAAACCGGAAAGCAATGATGAGGAAAGGAACGGACGGAATTTCTGACATGGCTGAAACATCTCATTTCAAGACTGTTGAGATAATTTTTTTTCAGTATTTTTAATTAATTTTTTATTTATTTTGTACTGAATAAAAGTAATTTCATACTGAATAAAAAAATTTCATGCTGAAGAAAAATAATTTTTAAAGTTGGGTTTGAAACAAAATGTTGCTATTAGGCCAACTTTCTTTTTTCTTCAGATTTTCATCTACATAGAAATTTCTAAATTTTTTGGTTTTATGGTAACTTAAAATAATGCCAAAACTTTGAAATTCTTCTCCCAGAGGAATTTCTGCTCTTCAACCAGCTGTAGACCACATGCTAATCCTCACATCCCAGGGACGTTATTAAGCTCAGAGTTAAACCAGGGCTGAATCTGACCTGTGACTGCTCTGCATGTTGTCAAATCTTCTCATTAAAGGCAGACAACAGGTTGCTTTTTTTTTTCCCTCTAGTAGAGGTGTTAGTTCAAGATTAAGTCAATGTAGTTAACATGATGGTAAGTCAAGAAGTGCAATATTTTGCCCTCTTGGGACCAGCTATGGAAGTAAGATAAAGAACATTTTGGTTTTTTCAGCTTAACTCATTAAACTCCTTCAAGAATGGGCTGGCACAATCCCGATAACTGAAAGGCTCTGTATAATGCCCTCTTCTTCCAGGGAAAGGTTTGAGGTGAGATGTTGCGCTGCTGTCTGTCTTACCTGCTAAGGCCAAGCTCTTTATGCAGCCTGCCAAACCATGTAATTTGAACAGGAAAAAGGGGAAATGTTAAGGCAAAACGTATTGATTTTTTTATTTTAGTCCAATGATTTGGAGTAAATATACTGGAGGACTTGCTGAAAACTGTCAAGTTCAAACTGGAAATACAATGATAGTCATGGAGATGATTTCCCAGAAGGAGAAAAAAAGAAGAAAACAAAAAATGTAGAAAAATAGCCATTTCAGAGGCAAAAAGAAGAAACTGAACATCCCTAGATGAGATGCACATGCGCTATGGGACCAGCTTAACAACAGCACTGGGACATAATGCAACTACTTTTTGTTTGAAGGATCTTTAGGAAACTGTTGTGCATGTGCCTCAATGAATATGTATACATTTAACACGTGTAAATTAAGCACATATTCCTATTTAGTGCCATGGTAACACAGAGCAAGTTTTCAACCTCTTTATTAACAGTGCCAGAGAACGAGCCCTCGCCCCCAGGCCAGGCACCTGCTGGCACCGTAGGCATGCCCACACCGTTGGACGACAGCCACTCTGGACGCACCGGAATGTATGCACACTATATATTAGTTGGTATAACTGTATCCCACAGGCCTCTCCAGCATGTACCACACTAAACTCACCCGTACCGTGTACAGACGCCGCTGTGCCACCATGCTCCTTATCTGGGTGCTTATCTGTACAAAGCCACAAGCTCAGGTCAGCACTCATAGCAAACACATGACCTCTGCTCTCGCTCAAGCCATGTAATAGCACATCATCGCCTACGACTGTTGTGGCATTTGGTTCGTGCAATAGGATGGTCGCCAGTGAGTTTGCTTTTGATGTCGTGCCATCCTTGAGCAGTCTGTAGAGAATGGAAGAATTTGCTTGCTAAGGGCATTTTTAGTAGCTCCGGCCCATCATGAGCAGCCTGGCTCATGTTCATGATTCAGGACAGTCTTCCTCTGTAGAGAGGAGGTTTCTGGCGAGGGAGACAAGCACCATCAGGTTGGCCTGCATTATTTTACGCACCTGGGATGACAAGTGGTAGAGAGGTGACACTCAAAGCACATACCTTGGAGCCAGATCCTGTCCTTCAGCAGCAGCTTGGGACACTGCGGGAACAGAGGACATACCTGCCCTTGGTGCCTCCTTTGCCTAGTCTGTCCTGTCGGGAGACGTTCAGGGCCCATTCCTCTGACCTTTCAGGATAAGATGATAGGACCCTGGAGGTACCCATTTCTCTCTACTGATTGGAAAGTAAGAGGAAGTAAACAGCTTAGATTTAGACACCCACCCTTAGGCACCTAAACGAGCAAGCAGAGATCTCAGGATTAAAGCATTTCTGTCCAAAGGAATATAGAATCATAGAATGGTTTGGGTTGGGAGGGACCTTAATCACCATCTAGTTGCAACTCCTTTCCAGTTCCAACATCCTTCCCCTTCTAATTCCAATGTCCTCCCCTTCCCTTAGCAGGCAGGTGATGATTCAGTTGAAAAAGACGTTTGCAGCCAAGATATTCTGAGGCAGATTCTTTACTTCAGCAAAATAACACGAGGCAGGGATTTGTATCGGCACTGAGGCACTAAACTGTGCCCTCGATGCCGGTGATGCAAAGCTAGACTGGCTTTACTAGCATCACTCTGCATTTATTTGCTATAGAGTCCAAGGCCTTTGAAGACACCTGGGGAAAGGAGAGAAGAGGCTCTGGAGACACGGAAGCGAGCGATGTTTGATCACTGTTTTCCATCCTGTGTATTACTAGTTGCACAGAACTGACAAAATTATTTTGTCAGCGGATTTGGGGCGAGCATGTAAAGATGTACCTATCACTAGAAGGATATTTCAAGGGTTTGGAAGAGGTCTTTTGCCCTCTTACGTGAATCCTTTGCATAGTCACTAGATGTCTCTACCGCACCATAAAATAGATCAGAAATTATATTCCATTTAAACTGAAGAGAATTTTACATGCTTATGTAGTCTTCTTTAAAGGTATGAATTGCATAAAATAACTTGTCGGAGGTAGCTAGAGTGTGAAGATAAAAAAGGAGTGCATGAGATGAGTATTGGCTACAAATTCACGAAGCACACAAGACTTAGCAGTAAGCTTTTCCTAACCGAGACCAACACAGTAAAGTATTGTAGAGATCCTGGGATATAACTGCACCCCTGTAACTGGAGGATAAGCTTAAGCAGTTTAAACCAACCCCGATGGGGTGATAGGAGGGTGGGGGAAATGGGGAGCCAGTATTGTGGACAACTGTGCAATAGCCATCTCCTATGATTAGTGGCGATGGTCGGAGAGATGGAGGAGGGTGTCAAAGACCACAGTGCGTATCTCAAGATCTTTGGAAAAACAGACCATGAAGGTGGTGTTGGGTGATAGGACTTCAGTGGGGTACAGCAAGCAGCATGCTGGCAAAGCTTGGAGGGAAGAGATGCCTAGCTTCAAGCCGCTGTTTCCCAAGGGCAGGGACTACCCATCCACCTAAGACTGACCTGTTCGATTCCTTGAGTTTCTGCACCTAAGCCTGCTCTGTCCCAGGACCTGAAGCTCCGCTATCACTCCTAGTTAAAGGAAATCCCCTGGTTTAGGCTGAAAGAAACAGCTTTTTCTTCCCTGAAATAGATAATAGCAGGTTGTCATTCCTGCACTGGGGCAGAGTAGGAACTGGACAATCTATGGAAATCCTTTCTCAACCTTTTCTTTTCCCAATTTTTTTAAATTATTTTTTCATGGTTTTGAACTCTTCACTGTGGAGAATAAATTCATATGATTTATATCCAAAACAAGTACATAACTTTTATATACAAATCTCCACAGATATAAGCCACTGTATCACTTTAAGTTTTCAACTTTTGAGCATAAGCTGAAGAGCTGACTAGAGCTGAACAAGCAACATAATAGTCACTGAGAATAATTTAAAATAGTCTCTTTTTTTTCCCTTTTTTTCTTTTACACAATCTGTGTGAGGTGGCAGATGCAAACGTAGTATGCCTGGGAAATAACTCCTGTATTTTCAGGAGGGTGGAGGCCCTGCCATCTCATAATGAGCCACCGTTTCCCTTAAGAATTGTTTTCCTGGAAAGGGAGTAGGGAAATACGTTTATTACTGCTTCTGGCCAATATTGCTCTTAAGAATGCATTCAAAAGTACTGGAAAGTTTTTTTTACTATTATTTATTAGACTCTCTGCAACTTGATTTTTGTCTCACACATGTACTTAGTGAAAAGACTAAGACCAAGTACGATGCTGTACTGCAACACATTCAGGTAAAATTCACTCTTCTCCTAGTAATCAGAGGCAAGGGAGGTGTTGACGCATGAGGCACGTACCTTTCTCTGTTTAATTCTCTATCAGCTCATGTTGAGTTTTAGTAAGAGCAACAACAGCCCGGGTGTGGAGAATATGTTTTCAGGGGGTTCCCAGTCTGTTTGGGAGACTAGAGACACAATACTCTTTCCTTCTGTAGTTATCAGGAGAAAGCTTCAGGCAAGACTACCTGTGACACCTTATTTCAAACATTGTTAAGGTCTTCCTGAGTCTGAGTAGAGCAGTCTGCGTGTATTGCACGGTGTGTATCAAATATGGCACTAAAGTCAAGGATGTGACACTGGGTTGAAATTAATAATCATCTGCCTTCTGCCAACAAGTAACGTAGTATTTTAAAGGTTTTATGATGCATTAAAAAACCTCAGAACTGTTGTGAAATACCACTAGAAGCAGTGGTACTTCAGACAAAATTCCTAGGAAAATACATTAATGACATTTTGAAGAGACAAACTAAAAGCTCTAATACGGCTGTGTTATTCTTGCAGAAAACATCATAGCAGTTTCTTATTCTTATTCTTACTCTTATTCTTACTCTTACTCTTATTCTTATTCTTATTCTTATTCTTATTCTTATTCTTATTCTTATTCTTATTCCTATTCTTATTCTTTCTTACTCACTCTTATTCTTATTCTTATTCTTATTCTTATTCTTATTCTTATTCTTATTCTTATTCTTATTCTTATTCTTATTCTTATTCTTATTCTTATTCTTATTCTTATTATTCCATGCTCTCTTAGTTTGGCTATGGGATTAAAAAGACAAACTGTTGAATTCTGATCCGTCCCTTGCTCAGCTCATCTAAACTATCATTTGCAAGCTTGGATAACTTATTTTTGATTGTATAATTTTGAAGGAGTATTATTTACTTATTAAGGAATTAAAAGAGATAAAAACTGTAATTCTGCAATGAATAAAGCTCCCTATTGTTTCAGGGATTGCTGTCTTTCTGTTTCAATCAAATGCAGCGTGAATGGCTCCAGTAGCTTAGAAGCAAGCACATAGATACAAGTATTCCATAAACGCTAGGAAACACCAAAAGGGAAGTTGCTGAGAAAGACAGCTACTCCTACCTTTCCCTGTAATTTCCTTCCTTTGGTAACGCTGGCTAATTTCCTGTGGTATCTGGAAACGCGTGCACAAAAGAGTTAAAGGCAATGAACCAACTGAGCAACCGCTTTCCTCCCTCTGTCCTCCGCTCTGAGACCTGCCCTGGATGTGACATCCTTGGTCTGACCAAGTCCTTTGGGGAGCCCAAGTCATGGAGGGGGCGAAACTTCATCTGACTGAATTACACATTTATTCTGCTTCAGTTGTTCAAGATAGACACAGCAAGTTTGCCTTTCTGCATTAGTACCTCATCTCACCTCCTGAGGAGGGAGGCAATGGCACAGCAAGGGATGCAGCGTGTGCTGTGCAAGCCATAGCTGGTGATCAGCGTCCAGATTTCAGCCAAGCAAATGCACACTGTGTGACCTTGTTTGGCTGCGCAGGGGCACCTGAACCGTATGAAGGTTTAGGCTGGATATTAGGAAAAATTTCTTTACAGAGAGAGTGGTGAAGCATTGGAACAGGCTGCCCAGGGGGGTGGTGGAGTCACCATCCCTGGAGGTGTTCAAGGAACATGTGGACGTGGCACTGTGGGACATGGTTTAGTGGGCATGGTGGTGTTGGGTTGATGGTTGGACTTGATGATCTTACAGGTCTTTTCCAACCTCAGTGATTCTGTGATTCTGTGAAGGCACTGTGAGGATCCATACATGTTGCTTTGTGGCCAGGGCAGCGTGGTACAGAGACAGGGGAGGGAATACGCTCCCCGTACGGATCTGCCCGAGACCAGCCGGAGGGGCAGAGCTTCTTTTCTCCAGTTTACCCCCATGGATTAATTGCTGAATACTTGGGAGGTTTCAACTCAACCAGGGTATCCACTAAGGACAGAGTATCCACCAATCCACAGCATCTCCAGCGGTGAATTGCCCCACACTGGGTTGAGCAGCCACAGACAGCTGGGGGGACCACTAAGGGTCACCGGTTTCCAAATGTAATTAATGGCTGCTTTCCTTCTCACGGTGAACGGTGAGCATACATGGACGCTACCTTGGCAGCTGTGTCGCGAGTTCAGCCCAGACTTCTTACAGGTCTCCTTGCACATCCGCCATACCTGAAGTCCAAACCTTTCTCCATCTCAACTGGAAGCAGAAAGTCCTTCATCAAGGCTTTTACAGTACCCATCCTGTAATCCTTCCCTGTCAGACTGTGAAGATCTGTTCAGTTCCTCTGACCTCCTCCTCCTCATCATCACTGGTGCTTAAGCCTCTTTTCCCTCCCTGCAGCCTGGCAGTCTGGAAAAGGAAGCAGAAGTGAGTGGAAAGCAGTTGCTAAAGAGGTTAGTGCAGAAACAGCTGCACAGAACCAGGGACTAGCCTGTCTGGGGATGATGGGGAGGAGAAGTGGACCCCAGCCAGCCTGACTCAGGGAATGGCCACGAGGAACATGAGTCCCCCACGCCTGGAAGCTGCATCACTGATATCTCCTGCCTTGTGGAGATACTGTAGAGCATCCAAGGGTTCAAGAGCTGCCCTGGACCAACAGGCATCCAGGTGGTGAAGCCAGGAGTTATTTTGCAGGGTAAAGCTCCATATTGCACACCCGCCTCATGCACCTTGCTCTCTCCCTGCCTCCTTCTCCCCAGTGAGGGCTAAGGAGAAGCAGCGGCAAGAGACAGGTGCCTTTTTCTGGGTGGTGTTTTGGCAGAGTTCACACCCAATCAGGCCGTGCACGTCCATGCTGCGGTACCTTTCTGCTGGGTTAGATTTCCCGCAGCAAGCACAAAGCCGGTGTAAACGCTTGTGCGTGTGGTTTGCAACTTGAGAGGTGTAAAAACAGGTACTCATGCCTTGCCTGAGACAAAGTTATGCCAGGCGTGATGAAATACAGCAGTATCTGTGTACCAGTGCAGACCTGGCTTTAACAGGATGCGAGACCGTGGTATAATGGTTTTGACAGGAGCAAAAGATCAATCTTGGGGGGGTGGGGGGAAGAAGGGGAAGGCTGAGGGCCTCAGTGACATGAGAAACTGGGAAAAAAATCAGGTTAAATAAAACATTCCGTAGATGTAGAACTTTCTTCTGACACGTTTTTGTATTTTTGCCCACTTACTTTGAGTAACTGTATCTAAATTTTAAGACAGAACAGCATTTTAAACAAGATTGAGACACACTTTTGATCTGGATCAGGGATGCACAAATGGGGGGAAGAAGCACCCAGACCATATTTGCTTTAAAATTTAATCTCTGCATTATTTTTGAAAAGTGTATTTTTTGCTCTCTTTGGCATGAGAAGGGAGTAGGGCAGCCACAGCTCCATCCAGAACAGTTCAAGGGTTTTCGATGAAACCTTCAAACTTGGGAAACTTGCAACCCAGTCCTGCTGAAACGGGGACTGACTTTATTTTAGACTTTGCTGTTGGAAGAGGCCACAGATTTGCAGGGCAGGAAATGAAGCTCCCACAAACTTCTTGTCTTCCCCTGGAGTTCAGCATTGTGCAAAACTTCCAACAACTGACTATTCCTCACCAGGTGGCTTTATTTGCTTGTACAAGTCAATTCTTTTGAATGAGAATCTTCACTTTTCCATCAGTTACAGAGCGAGGGATAGCATGAATCCGTTGGGAACTGACAATGTTCACAGCATGTCCACGTGTGGTAGGGAAGCACAGGGGAATCACAGGGGAATTTCATACTTTGGGAGCTGGAAAATATGATTTGGTGAACTGGTAAACTACTTTTGAAAATGCATGTAATTTAATTGTTATAACAAATCTCATTACTATTGCATTAATTGATCACAGACAAGTATGTTGGATTCTGTGCAGATCATGCAGCTAAAACTGAACTGCCTGCTGAAGAGCTCACTACACAAGAAGTATATAACCTGGAAGAGCAAGATATAAACTACCCATCCAGCCTATTTCAATTTTAACCACAGTGGTTAAATAATCCAGGAAATGTACACAGCAATTATATTTAACCAAGTCTTATTTTCAACTTGTGTTTTTGTGGGTTGCTACTCTGATTGAAAGCTTATAAGGAAATGGCCTTCAGCAATCCACCCATTGGATTGCATTACAAAATCCCTTCTTGTATGATGCTGTTGCTATGTTCCTTGCCTAACTTCACTTGGGAAAGGAAGCAGAAGTGAGTGGTGCAAGTTTTCCTTAAAAAAAAAACTTAAAACAAGGGGAAGTTCACACGGGTTTTAGCTTTCTTAAAGCTATTTCAATTAGCTGTTAGCAATTAGCTGTAATTTAGCTGCCACGTGAGATTTTTAATGCGAGCAGGGAAGATGCAGTCAGTAGCCTGGCTCAGCCAAGCATCCAGATCATCAGGGCAGGTCCGAGGTCAAGCCGGGAAATCAACGGATCGGTCTTGGACCACCACAAACCTAAAGCAGAGGAACAAGCTCAACTAAAAACAGAGACCCGAAGCATCGCTGGGAGCAATGACTGGAAGTATTTATTGGCATATTTACACGGCAATTTACAGAGACAGCAAAATGGATTTCTCACCCTGTCGAGCACTTCGTGCTGACTCTTTTAACTGGACTTTTGACACATGGTGGGAAATAGGTCCCTACCCTGCAACCTGAACCCTGTCCACGCTTCCTTACAAGGTGCTGCCCCTTCTGTTCTCGTGCTTTCTTGGGGAACTACCATGGAGAATGAAGAGATATTGAATACTCTCTTCCGGTTTCTCGTCTCACCTCTTTCTTTCCCTCCAAAGGAGTACCTCTCCTGGATAAATACCAAGTGCATTTACAGCAATTTGCAATTTCTTCTTCCCATTTCTTTGCAGATCAATATGCCAGACTCTTCATCTTCCCTGTGAGCTTCTCTGAGCTTAACTCGGTATTATTTCCGGACTAGAATATTTTCCTAGCTTAAAAGGCCTTTCTTCTGGTTACACATTTTTAAAGACAGTAACCACCCTTTGTAAATCATGTATCTTGGGAAGCAGGCATTGTACAGGTATCTGCTGAACCTGAGTGACCAGACAGGAACCAACCACAGATCTGCCAGGTGAGCTTCCCATGCCCCCACTGCCCATCTTCAGGGCATCACACCAAGAATTTAAACAGATTAATCCAGGGTGCTATGCTATTTTGCCCTAGTGCATCTGTCCCACGGACTGTTAAACTATCCTTGCCCACACAAGTTACTTGATAAAATAGCCGTGCTGGAGACAATAAAAGCTTTTTTTCCCCCCGCACAGGCAAACAGATAAACTCCACAGCACCTCACTTCAAGCTGCCCTAGAGCCCTTTCCATGCTAGATATACGTATCTCTCCCCTTCTAAATCCAGTTGACTTTGTCAGCCCTCCCAAAACGACAGTTGTGCATGATTCAGTCTGGGAGCCTTCCTATTGCACCCACATATTCAGGGAAGTTTTGGGCAGTAGCAGTCATGTTTCCAGATCAGTCCAGAGGGACAGAGAAGAATATTTGTAATCTGTCCCACTCTATATGCCCCGTAACAACAGTGCCATTTGCTAGAAGACCTAGTCATTATCTGCCTTCCTGGTTTACAAAGCTCCCATTTATATCGTTGGACATTACATACCAACAACATTTGAAAACTCCATGGAAAAAGAAGGGGAGGGAAGTCAAAACACTTTATGAAATCTCACCCACTTACCAAAAAGACAAACTGAAAGTTCTCAGACAAAGAATTACTGAGTGCCACAGAAAACAGGAAAAAACACATCATTGGGTTCACTATGAATTGCATTTTCAGGAAGACCTTCATGTCCCTCTAACAATGTTTTCAGCTGCCCTAAAAAATTATGTTTTGTGATTGTGAAGAGTTCTCAAGAAAAGTATCCATTGCCATGTCCTTCAGCAGTTTCAACAATGAACCTGTATTAGCAAGAAGTAACTTCTGTTTTTTGCAACAGCCGTTGTATCATCGTTTCCTCGGTGGTGCCACTTATTAACCAATTACCTCTTTCTCATGGAGTCATTATTATTTCTCCTGGAGAGGTTTGGATATGATCCTTCCCACAGCACCTCTTGCCCCTGTGGACCTCCTACAGCAAGGACTTTCAGTGTTCTGAATTCCAACTTCTTGTGGAGAAAGTCTCTGTATTTGCACAGCTGTTCCCTATTAAGATTTTGTCTTGGGATTAAACTGACCAATGGTGCAAAGCCAGTTCCTGAGTGAGGAGCACCTTCTGGTAGAGATGAAGGCTGAATCTATATGGACACAGTCTCCGTCATTTGTTATATTGACATGAAATCTAAAAAGCCAAGAGAAAAATAAAAATTAGAGCAGAACTTTGGTCTAAAAATTAGAAGACCTATTTCGTATTCTTCGTAAAATTGCGTCTTAAAGACTGCGGAGAATAAAATTGGAAAATTACTTAAAATGAGCCCCGCTTCTCATTGGGAGGATCAGAATTCATGTGCACGTGAAACGCACGGTGATGCTCTGGTGCACCTTCTCTTAATGCAAGCTGCTTCTTTCCCCCCAGAGTTGTAGCACGTGTACTTGTACTTCACAGTCTACAACGTGTTGTGAGCACAAAAGGCACAATTCTCCAGAGCAGGAGAAAGAGGATCCCAGCGGGACCCATGGCAGCAGTACTCCTCCAGTACAGGGTGGGTCCCTGCCACCTTTTCCCACTGATTTTGCTGAGTCTCTGCGGAATACACAGGATGTGGCTGCCGAGGAAGCCAGTCTCTGGGATACAAAGTGGGCAAAAGCGATGCCTTCTGAGGCACAACCACCCAGCCCAGTGACCTTCCAATGTGGTCCTGAGCACCTCGGTTGGTCTATACTGGCTGAGTGTTGAACCCTGCAAGACCAACAGAGCAAGCTAATTCAAACAATTTGTAATGTTTAATATCAGTAATTCTTCCTAATAAGGCAAATACTATCCATCTCATATAGTGGGATTGTACAGAAACAAGTTACTCCAGGCATAACCTAACAGCCGCTATACAACCACATGAAAAAGCAGGCAATGACGCCCCTTCCTCAGTTCTCTAGGGACATAACTAGTTTTATTAGCATAGTATTATCATTTTTACAGCCATATGACAGCCCTCATTTGGTAAGATACACCAGTTTCTTACCAATGGCCTCAAGTTGCTCCAGGGGAGGTTTAGAGTGGATATTAGGAAAACTGCCTTTACTGGGAGAGTGGTGAGACACTGGAACAGGCTGCCCAGCGTGGTGGTGGGGTCACCATCACTGGAGGTGTTCAAGGAACATGTGGACGAGGAATTGTGGGACATGGTTTAGTGGGCATGGTGGTGTTGGGTTGGTGGTTGGACTTGATGATCTTGCAGGTCTTTTCCAACCTTAGTGATTCTGTGATTCTGTTTACCTACACTGGAATAGGTACCAGAGAATAACTTTTCTGCTTGGACAAAAAAGCTACTGACTCTCCTCCCCCATTGTGTATTTGAAAGAAAACTCACAAATTTGTGTCAAATGACTTTCCGTTCACCCAGAAGAATTTGTTTCCTTTCCTGCGCAGCCCAATCCAGTAGTCTGCTATGCGTATTCGATACATTATGAAGTTCTAGACAAAACACAGAATGAAATGACATACGGCTATTAGATTTTTTTATGATTATATAGCTTTCTGTATAAAAACTTCACAGATGTGAACTGCATCACAGAATAGGCAATGGTGGACTTTTTTTTTTTCTCCACAGGTCACTGAGGTTTTACTGCTGAATTTAATTAGATGAAATACTAACGGAAGACCTAGATCCATTACTAATAGTCCGTGAGGTCCCAGCTATTTAGTTGGTAGTCATGCAGAGGTTTACTGACCATCCACCTATACCCTGTCCCAGCCTGTCATTAAAAACATCCACGTACGTCATTTAACATACCATATCACATTACACACTAGTACAGTGGTTTCACTGTCTCACCAGGAGAATGACGTTTTGGTACAAGGACATGTATTTAGCGGGGACACAGTGCCTGGCTCGGCACAGGTTGCCTTGACTGTGTTGTATCACCGTAATTCCTTGGATGTCAGTTACGTTGCACCTCTATGAAATTCAAGTCACACATTTAAAATCCCCCAACTTCCCAATTTTCACACTTTTACTCTTGACACTAATCTTATTGTAAGTGTGTGAATTCGTTCTGTTTTTCTGTTTCTTATATTCCTGACCATAAAGTCAGTTGGGACTACCTAAACTCAAACTCCGGGACATTCGATGGCACACATGTAGTTTACCTCCTGCAGTATGAATAAAATAAAGACTGTCTCAATTCTTTCCTTATGATCCTATAGTCATCTCTGAAAACACATTTGCTATAGTGCTATTTTCTTTTGTTTTCCTGGGTCATACAGAACACCCTGAATTGGTAGGACACTACAGGAGATTTAAAGAACATAGTAAAAAGAAAAATGGTTTGAAAACAACAAAAACCACAGGCAGAACCTATGGCACGAACTGGGTATTTTCAATACGATGAGTCCCAGCATCATATAACCACAGACGGTCTTCGTCTTTTGTGGAAACAGAGAAATTTATTATTTTGCACAGAACAAACACCACCTTTGTGTTCCTCAGTTTGCCGCTAAACCATTTCTTACGCTTAAGAAAGCACCCTTTAAAAGAATTGTGTCCTTAAAGAGTATCAAGAAGATAAAACACATACATGTGCATCAGCGGTCTGTAAACTCAAAATTAGTTTAGAGGTTATATTTAGCGTGGGAATTGCTGTTGACTGGACTTTTGGGTAGCCTGGAGAGGGGATGAACATCAAGAGGGTGTGAGGGGAAGAGGACAAGATAAACTGTCGAACTTAAAATGCACACATAAATTGCCAGTTCAAAAAAACCCACACCTTCTTTATTCATAATTAGGAGTCACAACTCTATTTTTACATTCTTTCAGACTTTACTTTTAATTTATACATAGTTTGCCTTCAAAATTTCTGAAATACCCTCTAAGGCAATAACTGAATTTCTAGAGCGGATTTTAGGGAACAGATTGCACTGAAAAAGTCTGTAGGTTGTACCGACTCGCAGCAAACAGGTCTGCCACACAGTATGCTGGGCTTCAAGCTGTACCGGGGAACAAGTGATGGGAGTTACAGAAACTGCCAGGGCAGCAAACATCACACCGAATGCAAGGCACCGGACACCTTACCAGCTCTTGGTGGCTGTCAATCACTGCAAGGGAACCTCCGTGGTCAGAGCAGGACTCCTGACTGGAATTCCAATCTGCCACAGCTCCTGAATGATAGTAACACTTCTTCTTGTAGTACAGCCAGTCATCGGGGCACGGCTCCAGCTGTGGTAATTTAGGTGGATCTTTTGTTCAAATGAAAAAATGAAGAGAACGTCACTTAGTCATCATTATGTATTTAAAACACAATTGTATACACACTTACAAATTCTGGACCTGCTTCCTCCAGCTCAAAATTATCTGCGACTTGCATGGAATTAAGCAGGAGATGGGCGAACGTAATACAACTGAAGAATTGTGCTCAGTCTTTGTTTTTTCCAGTTATACCAGCTACGGTGTGTCCAGTAATCCCTGATTACATGCTCACACGCTGGGCATGTGGCAGCGAACAGGTTCTGGCGTGTGCAAGTGCAAAGTTCCAGCTACACCAGAGACACCACGGGCAAGAACGTCAGGGCAGAATGCCGTCTTTGACAAAGAGCGCAAACATAGACACTAGTTATTTACTGTGATGCAGCTAAAATCTGACCCTAAACAGGTTCTGATTCAATGTACTTAGCTGTAAAAATAACTCTCCAGGCCAGAGCCAAGTCAAGAAGCCAGCACTGCCTCCCTAACTCTGCTTATGGCTTTGTCATTCCTCAGCATTTGCCATGCTGCAGTACAATGAAACCCTGCAGAAAATTAAAGAAAATGAAGTCAGTTTAATGCTATCAGAAACAACTGTACAAGGACAAGCCTTAACAGAATTTAGTTTCACTTTCCTTTTCTGGATTGTAATCTCTGTAGCGGCAGCCATGACTTGGGGGCGGAGAGCTGAAAACCAGTGGCAATACCTCTTACCCCGCAGCAACGAAGAGACGGCATAATGAAAGGCCAAAGTACTCAATTTCTCTTTCCAGAGCTAGTTTTTTTAAAATAAATGCACTCACTTATGGTAATCCACGTTAAGAGTAAAATCACAGCAATGGCGATGACAATTCCCACAATTCTTCTCCAGAAGCGGAAGTGTGAACAAATATCTGAGGAGAGAAAGAAATATTAATGCACATCAGGGAATAAAGCACACGTATGGAACTGAAGACTCCGGTCAAAAAACCGCATGCATTACATAAAGTTTAGTTAATGTAAATTAACTTCAGTAAGATTTTCCCAACATTTGCACCTGCCCCTGAAACGACAGCGCGCTGCAGAGCTTCGCTACTTGTAAAACTCGAGCAGATTTTCAAAGGCATTAAATCCCCAAATCCCACAGAAATACTCGCAGAACACAGTCCCCACATCCCACAGAAGCACTTGTGGAACACAGTCCCCAAATCCCACAGAACCACTCGTGGAACACAATCCCCAAATCCCACAGAAACACTCGTGGAACACAGTCCCCAAATCCCACAGAAACACTCGTGGAACACAGTCCCCAAATCCCACAGAAACACTTGTGGAACACAGTCCCCAAATCCCACAGGAATACTCGTTGAACACAGTCCCCAAATCCCACAGAAACACTCGTGGAACACAGTCCCCAAATCCCACAGGAATACTCGTGGAACACAGTCCCCAAATCCCACAGAAACACTCTCAGAACACAGTCCCCAAATCCCACAGAACCACTCGTGGAACACAGTCCCCAAATCCCACAGAAACACTCGTGGAACACAGTCCCGAAATCCCACAGGAATACTCGTGGAACACAGTCCCCAAATCCCACAGAAACCCTCTCAGAACAGTCCCCAAATCCCACAGAAACACTCTCAGAACACAGTCCCCAAATCCCACAGAAACACTGTCAGAACAGTCCCCAAATCCCACAGAAACACTCTCAGAACACAGTCCCCAAATCCCACAGAAACACTCGCGGAACAGAGTCCCCCGAGCGCTTCATGCCCGCGGTGGGGGGACGGCGGCCTCCCGCCCCAGCCAGCCCGCCTGCTCCCGGGCCCACCCCACCCCACCCCACCGCTCCCGGCCGCGGCGGGGGCCTCGCCGCAGCCCCCGTCCCCTCCCGCCCCGTCCCGCCCGACTCACCCGCCCGCACTGGGCGCAACCGCTGAGCCGCCGCCGTCCCGAGCAGCCGCTCGCCCTTCGGCATCGGCCCCGTCCCCAGCAGCGACCGGCGGGGCGAGAGGGACCCCTCCGCGGGCGGCAGCCGGGCCACCAGCGGGTCGGAGGAGAACCGCCGCCGGAGCCGCCGCAGCCGCCGCAGCTCACCCCGCAGCAGGGACGGGGAGAAGCCCACCCTGCCGCCGCCTGCCTCCTCCATCGCCGCCGCGGGGCGGAAGCCCGCCGCACCCCTTCGCCTTCGCCCCCGGGAGGTGCCCGCGGCGGGGCAGAGCGCGGCGCGGAGCAGGGCCTCGGCCGCGGGACGGCGGCCCCGGGACGGCGCCGGTAAGGGGCGGCTGGGGGCGCGGGCAGCGCCTGCTCGTGCCCGCGGGGAGCGGGGCGGCCGGCGGGCTGGGGCAGGGCCAGGCGGGCGCGGAGGAAGGCGGAAGGCCCGTGGCGGGCTGGCGGCAGCGGGGGCCGGTTTCGTTCCGGCGGGGCGGCCGGCGGGGACCGACGCTTCCCCGCGGGCGGGCGGCGGCCCCCGGCATCCGGAGCCCCCCCGCCCGCAGCGCCGGGAGAAGGTAGGGTGCTGCTGCTGCTGCGGTGGCTCGGCCGGGGGCCGGTCCGCGCCCCCCGGCGAAGTCGAAGCCGAAGGGAAGGTAGGACTGAAGAGGGGGGAAAATGCGCTTGTTGAAAGCGGGGGGGGGCCCGGTCTCTGTGGTTCGCTTGTAGGTGTCTTGTGGCCTCGAACAAACAGGGCTCCGGCTGATGTTTCCTCCGAAGGAAAAAGTTCGTGGCAAAAAGCGAGAGCAGATTTCTTCAGCTAAATGAGCTCTCGGAAATGGAAATCTTTCTCGTGGCTCAATGAAAAATTGTTGCCTGTTAGGCTGTGCGTTTTTCCTCACTCTTGCAAACGTTCTTTGAAATGCTTTCGCCAGCATCCGCCTTCAAGAAACTGCTGCTGTGACAGAGAGCGGCAGCTCGGCCCTGTCCCCGCTGCCAGCCTTGGGGGCTGTCCTGTCCCAACAGCCCAGCTGAGGAACAGGATTTTTCCCGAGCGCGGACGAGGAGGTTTGGGTCAAACTCCTCCGCGTCTGGAGTCAAAACCAGACCTTTCTCACTACGGTAACAAAGCGTAGGGCCCTCGCTGGAGGCCAGAGGCCCAGCTCACGAGCGAACGTCCATTCCTGTACCAAACAATGAATATCCAGGCACTAAAAGGGACGGAGCGTTTTGGGGATGCGTTGGGGGCAATCGGCGGAGTCTTTGGGGAAAGAGCGCCTCATTGGAGAAGGCCGTTCCAAGCCTTAGTTCCTCTCTGCTTTTGTAGGATGGACCAAGCGCGAGTGGAGTCTGATTCGTAGAGACATTTAGACACCTAATTACTGTTATGAATTTGTGGAGGTGAGGAGGCTTCTTAGGCATGTGCCAATTAACATAAATAATAAAAACAGTAATGAAAGTAAAGACGTTGAAGCCTTTTCTAAAGAGGAGTGGGGTTTTTTTTCCCTATTATGACCCAACTCATGAAGATGAACTGACATTTCTGCACTGACGCGATAATGCTTATAGCTGCATATCCTTCCCTGGATGACTTTTTCTGTTAAATTTATGTCATCGGAAGTGGGATTTAAGAAAAGCTGCGAGGAAAACATCACTCATTGGACTGAGCACAAAAGGGTGAACATCCCTCTGCAGACCAGGGTCAGCCTCACTCGGGAAATTGCCCAAACTTTTCGCATGCGGACAAAACTGCTTTAAGCTACGTAGTGGTGAAGCTCTGGTTTTGGTGGCCTTTCCCTCCTGCCTTGATGTGCCCCATCCCTTCCCTATCACGTTGTTCCCATCTGCTCTGTCCTTCCCTTTCCCTTCATTACAGTCCCATTTCCTGGGAAGGAGGATATGTGCAATGTATCTGAAGCCCACCTTCGCCTTTCTCCACCTACCTCATCCCCTCAGGTCCAGGCAATAACTAATTCCCACTCGTTTATAGACAGTAGGGGAAGCGTTCATTAAACATAGCTTCTTTCTTTGTTTCCCAGCTGTAGATGGAGTCTGAAGAGGAACAGGAGGCTGAGGCCACCCAGATGGCACAAGCACTTGTTGGGAACGTAGACTCCACTAATGTCGTACAAGATGCCAGCCAAGAAGTGGCAGCTAGTTCATGGGTGCGGAGGTCCAGGAGGTACTGTAAAGAGTGGTTCTTGCAGTCAAAAGGTAAGATTTTTTTCCTTTGGTGCTAGGTAAGATGCCTTCCTGCAGGAAGTCTGAAGTCTAGCTCCAAATCTAGTTCCAGGTCCCCTGGCTTGGACAAGACAAAACCCAGGAGTTTACTTCTAGGCAAAGCTGTAGTCACAAAAATTAAGATAACTGTTATGTTTGATCCAACTGTGAACTGTTTATGTTTGATCCTTTTGTGTGAAAACGGGCATTTTTCCATGTGGTAGTTTACCTGTACGAAATACTCTTGGATAAGATGGAGGAAGTGAAGCCAAACCTCATTAGAGAAAATAGTTTGTGCCTTTGCAACAGATGAGCTTGCACATTGGCATTGAAATTTGTGTGTGAAGGACAGCTTGTGACAAAGAGAAAATACATTTGATTCAAGACTGCAGCCGTAGTCTGAACCTCAACCTTTAATGTTTGAATTGCGTGAGAACATTCTCCTGTTTTCCAAACATGGATATAGCTTGATTGGAGTTAGTGATGGCCTACGAGTTCTCAGCCTGCAGAGGTTATTGCTAAGAGGCCTGCAAAGCATAGAGGAGATGATAAACTTGGGACTGGAAGGCTTAAATTTGCTATACGGGTATCTGCACATCTGTGGAAAACTTTAGGATGTATATGGATGAAAAAAAATGCAAGTTAGGTGATAGTTGGCCATTTTATCGAACTGTCCAGTTACAGAAATGTCAATTCAGGGTGCCTTGTTTGACTTCAGTAGTGCTTTGTCTTTACATACTTGGAGCTTAAATGAAAGGCTGTTCTGCTGCCGTCTCACTTAATACTGAAATACAGTCTGAGCCTAAGTGCTTGTATACACAAAATCATTAATGATCTTCTTTTTCACAGTCCGTTTGCTATGCATATCTTTTGGATTTGCACTGTTGGTCATCATCATCATTGCATTTGGTAAGCTTCTGGAACACTTTCCAGTTGAGATATGTTTCCTCTTGACTACTGGGCTCTGGGATCACAGCAGTCAAGCACACCAACGTTAGTACTCTGCAGTGCCTGCAGAGTCACAGAACCTGGGACTTCCATCACTATTTCAGTTGTTTTGATGTCAGTATAAGGTTGAATAACCTCCAGGCAGAATTTAAAAGGAGAGAGAAATCTCCCTACAGATAAAATCCAGATGATTCAGCTGTAAACTTTTTTTTTTTCCTTTTTGCTGCATCCTTACTACTCTTAAGAGTGTAGTTTCTTGCCTGGCCGTGCATGTGGTATATGCATGTCTTGTCTGTGCTTATCACCAGTAACTTACCTGATTCTACTAGTTAGTCAGCATCGCATCTCCAGGCATAGACTCCAGGCTTATTGTGTGGGCTGCTGGTATATCTGGTCTTGAGGGCTCCTTTATTGTCATACGTGGAAGACAACTACGTAATACAGCTAGCTTATCTTTTTCACACATTGTCCATGGGGATCGTTCTGCCTTTTTGTTGGAGCCTCCGCAGCCCCGTCTGTACAGGGAGCTCTTGAATCTCTGCATTAAATGTATCTTGATTCTGCCCCCTGCAACAGCATGAGGTATAGCAGAGAAGTCGTCTGCACGTACGTGGAAATGAATGGAGGACGACAGTGACATCTGTCCCTGTTGATTTTCCTTTGCTTTGTTAGGCTTTTATTTAAATGGAATCAGTCACATTTTCTTGGAGGGGGTGAGGGCAGTGCTCACAGGTGACTTACAAAGGGGTCTCCGGTTGTGTATAGCAAAGCGAGTAGCTGATCAGAAAGGAAAAGAGAGTGAGCGTGGCAACAGCAGGCTGCAGAGGCTAGGAGTGCAGTTCACTTCCTGCAAACCCGTCTCCTCACGTAAGGGCCAGTTACTTTCATTTCAATATTAGCCATCTCCAAGCTTAAGCAGCAGGAAAATGCATTTTGGGTGCAGAAGGTCTGGATTTGATCCCAGCAGGACGACCCAGGAAATACACTGTATACACCGGGTGAACCTGGGTTGTTACAAAAGACACCGTGCTGCACAGCGAAGGTCACTGTCACCATTCAGTAACAATCAGGGCAGATTATTTTTGTTTGGAAAATAGAAAGCAAAGTAAATACAAATTAATTGTCTTTGTTGCAAGAAATTAAACTCAGCACTGAAACAAAACGTGCCAGTGAGTCCTCTCACCTTCACAGAGCTACTGTGACAGAAAGAAGATGAACAGAGGGCATCAAAACATGCTGGGAAACAACTCCAACAAACCATTCTCCAAACCGTTATCTCCAAATAATAATTTTTACCTCTTTATTAACAGACAAATTTTATTAGCATCATGTCAAGACCTAATTTCCTTACCTTCACACAGATTTATCAAACACTTAAAGGCCTGATACAAAGTCAAAGCAACTTGTCTTTGTGAAATAGCTCACCAGTTGTAGATATTTGAGTGACTTCATTACTTAAAATGAATTTGATCCGTAAATTAACAGTATGAGGTTTATTACCCTATTACTGGATTTAAAATGTGTCGAGTATAAATCGTCAGTTGTCAATGCCTCTAATTCTTCAAAATTCAGGAGTGTTTTCCAAACCCCACTTATTTTCTACTGGTTGTAATAATTAGGCTGCAGCCCCCAACTTTCCCATCTCTCAGCTGAAGACAGTGCCTGAAAGGCAGGGAAGGTCAGGACCCTTGCCCTTCCTTTGGCTTCTCTTCTGGCATCTAGTGTGGCATTGGCTTTCAAAAAACCTGCATTTTAGATTGAGTTATGCTGATGAATGCTAAGATTTTACCAGGTAGAAATTTGTGTCTCTCTTTTCCTTTGTAGTTGCAAAACTTCAGCCATCTCACCACGGAAAATTTCCTTCTGAACAGTGCCCCAGTGAGTGGATAGGTTACAAAAAGAAATGTTATTTCATCTCAGAGGAGGAAAAAACCTGGACATCTAGTCAGACCTTCTGCGCTAAGAATAAGTCCTCGCTAGCCTTTTTTGAAAACCAGGAAGAAATGGTAATGGGAAAAAACCCAACAACAAAACAGAATGCAACTTCTGTATCTCTTCCTTTCCTTGACAAAGCTTTCACTATTTTTGCATGCAATACTTGTCCTTTAAATCTTTGTAAAATAAGTAAGCTGTGTGAATTCAGGTAGTGGAAAAGCACCTGCTTTGTCACTGTAAGTAGCAGGCAGCAGTACCAGCTGCCCCACACTGCTTTGGTGCCTGGATTTGACTTGAACAACTTTGAAAAGCTCTTTGTTATGAATCAGTTTTACTTTTCTGTCCTATGGACCTTCATCTTCAAAGCAGGTATGAATCTGTCCAGCTCAGAGCACAGACAAATAAATGGCTACTTTGGTTTCTATAAGAAAGCAAACATTTTAAACCATTTCTCAGCATAGTGAAAATTATCCATCTTTATCATCTTGCATCTGTTTTTAGATCTGCTTTAATGACTCTTGGAGACACATGTTTATACCGCTGGTGGGAATATACCCCCGCTGAAGCTGGTTTGGACATTTTCTCATGCTAATAAGTTTGTTAAAATACTTTGATTTGCCTGTATTATGGTCCAGTTGCATTCAGTCAGTGAATGCTAGTGACATCTTACTACTGCATGTAATATACTTTCACAGATCTGCTGTCTTTTGAGTATTGTCAATGAGAAAATAGTTTCATCAAAAAGTTAGGTTTTAGATAGATTGACATTTGAGCTTTATCGATACTGTGATTGTTGAATAGAGGTCAAAAGGCTACTTTTCCAGTTGGCTGGTACATATTGGTGGTGTAGCAGATACTGAAATGGAGGAAACCTCAGAGAAATTACATAGATTAAGTCACATCTGAATTTGACTTGAACTGATAAATATTTTTACAGCGACCAGAATTTCAACAATGAGAAAGATGCAGGGCCTAGTTCTTACTTCATGTGTGAGTCCCTTGCTGAATGTGGTCTCTCATTTTATCCCATCATCAGGCCCCTTCCTTGGTTAATAATTCCAACCATATTTGCCAGCTTGTCCCCTCTCCACAAGCACCTTCTGCATTGCTGTCCTGTGAGTGATCACCTCTTACCAAATTTGTAAATGCCTCTTTTCATTATGCATCTAAAAGCTTCGCTTCTGATTCAGTGCCTGTGATATTCAGCTGATAATTGGCTAAGCAGAGATTGGTGTTATTTAAACCGCTGCTTAAAAACCTTATACCTACAAACTGCAAACCCAACTTATGAAAGAAAAGCACAGGAATGCAGACGTTGGCTTACCGGGTCGGATTAGTGCTCGATGGTATGCTCTGTCTGGTCTCCAGCCCTGGATAGCGTGAGCCACACCAGAAGAAGGTACACCAAAAACTGTAGGAATGGCATTGGGACCATACGGAGACAGTTTCTTCTGAACTGTATTGAACTGAAGTTGCTAGGGGAGAGTGGAGGAGTATAAGGGTTCACTCTTTCCATGTCCATTAGAGTCCCTGCTGACAGCTAATATTTATATCTTTTTTAAGTTCAGTGAGTCTAATGATAGCTTGTTGCAGGGAGTTCTGTAATATTAACTCATTGCAAGTGCTGTTTCTGTTATTTTCCATCATTCTTTGCTGTGTTTGATACAGGTTGTTGCAAACTTCTGGAGCAATGAACTGTCTTTGACTCTTTTTATCTGTACATCCACAGATAAAAAACTTTAAATTATTTAAATAATAATTGGGAAGGGGAGGAGTTCCCATATGCCCATCTGAAACGCAGGAAACACCTGTACGTACCAGCCAATTAAGACCAAGTTGCATATGTAGAGATTGTTAAGCATATATAGACAGACACAACCAATACGTGGTGTTTAGGTATTTTTCTGTGTAGTGAACAGTAATAATTTTCAAGGGTATAGAATTTAGTTTATGATAGCTGTAAAGGTCAATTCAAAGGCACAATTAGGCTCTTAACTCTCAATGAAATGCTTATGAAAGTGTTCTAGATGACAGAGTGATGAACTACTCTCCTCAAAAGTCACAGGAGGGGTTTGCTTCTCCTTATGAGAGCTCATGTTGACAAAAATGCCTTTTTTTTTTTTTTAGCATTCTTTAGCTAAGAATTTGAAAATAGATGACACCTGGATTGGATTGCGCAAGAAAGGTGAAAGCTTCTACTGGGAGAATGGTGTTGCCTTGGAGGGGGACTTGTAAGTTCTTTGTGATTGTCTAACACGTACTTAAGCAAATGTAGAATTAGGGTTTACAGCACAATGTTATTTCTATGAGCATTGGGTTTTTTCCCATGATTTACAACTATGACTTTGAAAATTAACTCTTTGCAATTATTACTGATCTAACTCTAATAGCATCAATGTAGAGAAGTTCCTGACTCAAGAAGGGTTTTTTAATAGCTCAGCACATCATGATAATGTTATCGATCATCCCCATTTACCTTAATTCATACATATTTTTCAGTACACAGTATATACATTTCAGTCTCTTTTCAGATCTTCAGAATTCTTGGTTTTCAATGTGATCCTTTGTGCTTGTTTTCCTGAAATATGCAATATCTAGCAAACACACGTACATTTTTTAGGGATGAAAGAGAATGAAGTGACAGGTAGGAGGGAATAATCGTCTTCAGATGGATTAATCAGCTTCATAAGAAAAATCATATCTGCTTTAGTGAGTTTGTCACAACCTGCAGACAACTTAGATTTTCCCCCTATTTATATTAGAAAATGTGTGGGCTACAACAGCTCTGCATCAGGCCCATCAAACAGCATTTCCCCTTGTCTTGCTCCCCAGAGCATTTATGACCTCAGTAATTCTAGGCAGGGTATGTCATAAGCTGTCTTTTGTCTTTCCTCCTGTTATTGTACGATACCTGGTATGGACCCTTCATAGAAGCGGAGATTCATGCAACCCTGCAAAAGCTAAACAGGCTTTTCGAACTTGATTTATCGCTTACCATGCTTTTAGCAGCTGAAACTACCATATCACAAGGGACCAAAGTCAACTGGAAGCTACTTCAGCAGAAGTTTCGTTTTACAGCAGGCTAAAACATTTGTCGCAGTAGTAGAAATTATTTAGTAATCACTGTTTTCTTCCTGTATTTCTTCAGGTTCCAGATACAGAATCACTCTGAGTGTGCCTACTTGGATGCCTTTACTATTTCTACATCAGCATGCTCTATGCCCAGGCGCTGGATCTGTATCAAACTTCCCTAAAGGGATGACTTAGATCTTCATTTGATATTGATAGTTAAGATTTATCCATTGTACAGTCACTTTGAAGAGATGGTGGACCTGCTGCAGCCACGCTGTCTCAGAGCATCTGGAAGCCTAAACTGGAGAGAAGAGGATTCGTCTTGGCTTCCAAAATGCGCTTCTCGATCTTCTGTCCTAGGACAGAAAAGGAATGTGCTTAGGCCTGTTTACAGATCACCTACAGTGGAGTCTACCAGTGCGGGCTGATGAAGCTGAAGGTTCAGTGGGATTCCTGCTAGTCTTCTGATAAATAAGGATCTCTCCGGGAGCTGCAACTGTTTGCTGGTGCTCCTCTGCTGAAGCCTCCCATGCATCATCAGCACAACCCCTCCGCTGCTCCATTTCTGGGATGGGCATGAGGGATCCACATTAGCTTCTCACATTTGTGCTGTGCTGCAGAAATCTCCAGCAGATAGCTGGGGACAGTAAGTTGCCTCAGCAAGATCTGCTGGGGTTTCTGTTGGAGCCTTCAGTTGGCTGGTTACTGAAAGGACATCAGCAGCGGGTTGTGCATTTCTCTACCACTTGCATCTTACCTGTTAATGATGATAGAGTCATAGAGACATAGAATCATTTAGGCTGGAAAAGACCCTTGAGATCATCAAGTCCAACAGTAACTGATATAGCAGCCTGGTAAGAAATTCCATTAAAATGATCAAAATCTATGTGGTGCTAAAGGTGACAGGTTTTGTCACTGAATTGCTTTTGAGATGCTGTGTTTAAGGACACTAGTCCTGAATCAGGTCTCACTGATGCCAACTTGACACCCAAGTGCTTTCACTGCCAGCTGCACTAAGGTTATCCCTGCTTCACACTGGTGTAAATGAAGTCAAAACTCAGGCGGTGCATTTCAAAAGCTGTGCAGGCCTACACTTTATGAGCTATCTGAATAATTTATTGTGATACAAAGAGAATACTAAGAGGAGTGTAATGAGTCTCAAGGACTTGCAATGTGGAAAGCTCCCTTACTGAGTTCCTGGGAAGGGGCTGTTTGAGAGAGGAGGAGTAAGACAGTTTGGGGCTCTTAGCTGCTGTAATTTGGGCGTTCCTTCTGGGAGTCTGAGGCAAAAAGGTAACTAGAACTGTCTTGAATAAATTGCTCTTGAGTACAACTACAGATTTTGTTTTGTGTTTGTCTAGGTGAACTAAGCTATTTTCTGTTACCAAAGGCCTTCCCGATGTTGGCAGTTTTCAGGGAATTATCCAAGCGTGACTGATCCAGCAACAGTGACACACTCACACGAGCCTGTGTTAAATAAACAAGCATTGCAATAACTGATTCAAACATTTCTAAACAGAGACGGGAAGGCCTAAATGTCTGGTCATGCGTGGTCCCTTGAAGTTCACCAGAACTGTCATTTTTCTCATAGGTTCATATGTAAGTTGTGTAAGAACTCATTAAACAGATCCCTTCCTTCTTGCAAATATTCTGGTTTCAGCTATTTTCCGGCCATGCATGGTAAACCTAAAAAATAGAAGACACTTCAGAGAGAGATCAACCTCAAAGCCAGCAGTCATTCAAATTAAGTCTTTAGTTTCCAAATAATTTCTATTCAGAGGTTGTTGGACATCAAGATCTTAATTTTTTTGCCTCTCCGAAATTACAGATCCTCTTCTGTTCGGGGAAAGGAGAATCTCTCCAACATGCGTGCGTTGTGCAGCATCTTTAAGTACTAGGTCCAGTGGTCATTAGAAAGAGTAGTACTGCAGTGGGAGTATATGAATTCAGAGTGATTGAAAGAAATTCCACCTCCACCAGTTACAGACAGATGAACAGAGAGCACAATCCGTCTGCAAAATCACTGGCATTTCCCAAGGACACCAATTTTGCAGGTTACAGGTGCTCACTGAAGTGAGTTTCTTTCAATCAGAATCAAAGTTGATGTGCTGCTGAAACAGGAAAGAAATGCCTCTGTCCCCAGAACAAGCGTGTTTTCACCATGTGAATTACAAATTCTCAGTGTCAAAAGAAAGTAAAGGCACTTCCAGAAAAATATTAATACTTGGACTGGGGAAGGAAACACAGAGAGATGACTACTTAAGCATCCAAGGTTCTTAAATTGTATTTCATTCATAAATTCTGAACCCTGTATATTCTATATCCTAGCTTATAATTTGTACCCTATCTATACTCTAAATTTCTGTTTCTGAGCTTTCTGTAGTCTGCCTCACCAGAACCTCAGGACCAGCAAGTGTAAAGGGGGAAAAGTGAACTGCTTCTGGGAAGTAGGAAGTGATGTTTTGTATTTTGGGGATGAGAGGAGAGATTAGCAACCTGAGTGGTGGGAAGAGGGAAGGAAAAACATTGATTCACGCAGTATGGTCTAACCAACAGGTCAGAAGTAGTTTGTAGGAACAGCTACTTTCTCCTTGGAGAAGACAAAGAGCAACTATTAGGTATTTCCTTCCATGACCAGGCAGAAGAAGGGGTGGGAATGGAGATAGAAGCCATAGGGCTATAACCTTGGCATTTAGACATAGGCTGGTTCGAAGGACTTGCAAGTGGAATACCCTTGTTGACTCACTGCACTTACAAACTAAAATTAGTAGGGAAAAGAGAACAGATGTGAGGAGACAGTAATGGATGGTGAGGTTTAATTTCATCTGAGTGCTGAGGTGGCTGGGAAGCTGATGAAATACAGTTGTCTTGATTTTCCTGTGGTATTAGATGGGCTTGATTTTTCTTGGATTAATAGAAGGAAAAATGACATATCGGTCATTTTCCCATAATCTGCTTCCCTAGCAAATCCCATTAGGGCCAAGGAGGCTGAAGCCATGAAGAGGAGTGTCCTGTACAATCCATGTGCATACAGAGCTGAGGCTGTCCTGGAAAGAGATGGTCTTAACCAGTGAGATTGACGTGATGTACACAGACACCTCCATGACATCATCAGTGCCACCCTGTGCTTCAGTGGGCTCTGAAGTGTGAGGAGCAGCAGGGACACCCTGACCAGGGAAAGGGGACAAAGGAGGGAGCAAGAGGCAGAGTCAGGAGAAACAGAGGAATGGAAATGGACTGGGACATCCTATGGCATATAGCATACTATGGCATATAGCAATGGATTTTGGACTGGTAGAGGGTGAGCAGCTGCCCTGCCTAGCCACCTAAAATTTGGGAGGCTCTGAGAGAAAATTCATCCCAGGTTTTTTAGTGTGGAATACTTGGTCCTTGGAGGGTCTGGCTTCATAAAAATTAGGCTACATGCCTACTTTTACTGGCACTTCTAATGTGAAGTGAGATAAATGTAACTCTGTCATCTGATGAACTCCCACTTTCTGAGAAACTGTGCTGTCTCACTGAAACCCTGGTAGTAACCACTACGTTTCGTTTATCTGGCAACTGCTTACGTCACATGCAATAATCCTGTTTCTGCCAGCACTAACTGAAAACTCTCTAGAGATCATGGTTATAGGGATCCACCGGACCTAGAGGTTTTAGGGTTCAGAAACTGCAGTGACTGTAGTGCCCAGCAATGCTGCACACAACTTCTGAGGTTTGATGTTCTCAGAGCTGAACAGGGTGAATATCACAGCCCTCCCGACAAGGCAGGTCCGCACGACTCAGAGCCCCTGGTCGCTCAGAGAGGGGAAAAAGAGGTGGTGAAGTAGAAACCGTCTCAGAGAGGGGAAAAAGAGGCGGTGAAGTAGAAATTCTCTCATGCACGCCACCACAGCAGCCAGGCAGCGAGGCTGTCTCGTTGCGTTACGCAGCGATGGGGTGGCTGCTGGGGCAGGGCTCTGATGAAAGCAGCTGCGGGAGTTTTTCCCCCAGCCCTGTGTCAGGGCTGAGGGCTACTGACACCCGCAGAGAGCTTTTCTTCCTTCCCTTGTTGACCCAATAGCCCTGGGGGGTCCCTGGGGGGACCCCTGAGAGTCCCCTGGGGGGGTGTAACATTTAGTGCAGGAACAAACACACGTGGGAGAATTGGGGTCCGATTCCCCAACTTCCTACCCTCTTTGTAGGGATTCCTGCTGTAACAAAGAGAGCACCAACTGGAAATAAATTGCGGCTTAAAGAACTTGTGCTGACTGGGACGTGGTGGGTGCTGCAAACGGAAACCCTGAGCATAGAGAAGAGGTGGGTGATTTATCACCACCGTAGACATTTCTAACCCCAACTCCCAAGGCTTCACCTCCGACTTCGTACCAATGCATCTGCCAGCCAGCCCTGATACAGCTGGAAGGCAGCGGATCTGGCAGGCGGTGCTCGTCTCAGCCCTGGCAAGGAGAGGATGGAAACTGCCCATATGTAGACACTACCTCCGCTTCCTGCAGCAACCATTTTCATATTACTCGGAGACTTAAAGGTTGCTGAAACCACAGTGGTATTTGCTGGTAGCTCAAATCAGGTCATCTAAAAGCTTCCTCAGACACTATTTGCACTGTTTTTCTCAGAATCATCCACCAGTAAGAGCAAGGCTACTAAATGCAGACCTATTTCCCAGGAAGAAACAGCTTTACAAGGAGTTGCTTAGGAAAATGTAACACATTACTCCAGGCTGCTTTGCAGAAGGCAAAATTAAGATGGAAATTGCAGAAGCAATGCAAAGGCAGAGTAAGGGGCTTTATGGAAAAAGAGGGTGTCAGCCTCCAGCTTCTTCTGACGTGACGAGATCTGCTTGTGATCGTAGGGCTAGCAGACAAGAATGGTTTTGAACTTTGAGCAAGGCCACAAAAGCATCCGTAACCCAGCAAGAACTGCTCTGGGAACAAATGATTTGAAACATTTGCAAAATTTGCTTGCTCTTGTTTTTCTTCTGACTGTATGAGAGCATCTGCGTTCTATTAAAGCACCTTTACTGTCCTTTGATCTGTATCGTAAAATCTCTAGGTAGCTTCCTGCTTCTTTGCATGGTGTCAATGCCACTTACAGGAATTTTGATCTTCATTTACATGAAGCATGTTTTGAAGTGGGATTTTGAGCAATGTGGTTTTACTACACGTTGCACTGTAACAACGTTCCCAATACCATTAAAATATTTACAAAAATAAATGTTATTATGTTCCAGAGTTAAATGAGTTTATTCTCCTAACACATCTGAGTGATAGCAAACCATTCAGATCTGCTAAAAACATAGTTGTTTTGGGGCATGTAAACATACTTCTCGGACATAAAGACCAAACACTGCAAAAAGCCTCTGCTGGTTGTGTAATCAGAAACTCTGACTTCTTCTAGTTCAGGATTTTCATAGCATTTTTATAGTTTATGGGAGACATCATTGACCTAACAGAATATTATAGCATCTAGAAATCGGACTCTGGCTTTATAGCTAGGAGAAGAAAATGGGATGTCAAAAGGATTTACTCAAAGTAACAGCGGAGCTTGTGGTCACCGGTTCCCAGCTCTTCCCAGCATTGCCGAACATCTACAGCTCCTACTGATCTGAGAGACAGCTGTAGAAGGCCACCAATGCGAGCGCTGTGGCGGAGCTTTCCTCAGTTTCTTTACACCCTGTTTTAAATTTACTATCCGTGCTGCTTCCTTGCTCAAGCCAAAGACATTGTGGAGCACCCCAGCCACTCTGAAAGAGAAAACTTCAGCTGTGACTTTTACTTTGGGGCCCAGATGAGTGCCCTGTTCATAGCTGCACCTTTGTGTCTTCCCTGCCTTTCTGTCATCTCAAACATGCTTCCCAGAAAGACCCTAAGGTAATCTGCCCCGGAGCAGAATTGGGGAACTCAAGCAGCTTGAACTCACGTGCACAGTGTGGACACACCAAGCCTGCTTTGGGCTTCAGGATATTCATGAAGCCCACCAGCCCAGCTACCATAGGGGGTCTGTTCTTAGTTCCCGACATAGCCACAAAGAAAATATCTGATGAGGAAAATGTAATAAAGATTTAATAAAGATATATCTTGTTTGTGCTTTGTCCAAAGTTAGACCTGAAGAAGCTTTGCTCAAGTCCTGAGGCTTCTTCTCTCTGTAGGCTGCTCAAAACGAAAACATCACATGGGACGTGCAAGGCTCCCTCTTCAAAAACATCAAGAGCAGAGGGACATCGGCACACTGTACTCGGCGCTGGTGAGGCCGCACCTCGAATACTGTGTCCGGTTTTGGGCCCCTCACTACAAGAAGGACATTGAGGTGCTGGAGCGTGTCCAGAGAAGGGCGACGAAGCTGGTGAGGGGTCTGGAGCACAAGTCTGATGAGGAGCGGCTGAGGGAGCTGGGGTTGTTCAGTCTGGAGAAGAGGAGGCTGAGGGGAGACCTCATCGCTCTCTACAATTACCTGAAAGGGGGTTGTGGTGAGGTGGGTGTTGGTCTCTTCTCCCAAGTGACTAGCGACAGGACAAGAGGAAATGGCCTCAAGTTGCACCAGGGGAGGTTCAGGCTGGATATTAGGAAAAATGTCTTTCCTGAGAGAGTGGTGAAGCATTGGAAGAGGCTGCCCAGGGAAGTGGTGGAGTCACCATCCCTGGAGGTATTTAAAAGATGTGTGTATGCGGCGCTTGGGGACATGGTTTAGTGGTGGGCTTGGCAGTGTTAGGTTAGTGGTTGGACTTGATGATCTTAAAGGTCTTTTCCAACCTAAACAATTCTATGATTCTATGACATCTGACTGTGGCCTCAACCCCCGAATCACATCAAGGATCTCGCCTCCCCAGCTGGAAAGAAATACAGAGATTTAACAGTCTGCAGTCAGTGTTTAGGGGAGGGAAGCGCATAACTTACCAGAAGTCACATCCCATCATTGATCTGATGCTTCAGACCTCTATGTAAACACAGGAACAGTGCATCTGCACGTTGTGTTAACTGTCGCCAAAACCAGAAGAAACACTTTACTATTCAAAGAAATCTGCAGTGCAGGATGATAGTCTCAAAACACTGAGACTGACTTTGTCTTACAGGAGGCCTGACACAAATTTGATTCCTTCGAGAGCGATTAAGTGAGGCATAAATTCAGTACAGGCAATATATTCTCAGGGAACTGACTACTTATGCATGCTGCCAGTGGTCCTGTGAAGCCAAAAAAGAAATTCTTATTTTAAATGTCCTTTTCATTTTCCTTAAGTCAAATTGGTCAGATCTAGAAGCACTTGTTATCCACCCTCAGGTATTCCTTAATATAATTGCTGTATTTCAAAGACTAGATGCAAACATCATAAGCCCATGACCAAACACACAAATTACATTTATAATGGAAAATGTTTGTAAATCTCAGCAGAGGATTTGTGAATTCCGAGGTGAAGCATTATTGTGCATGTTAACCACAGTAATGCACATGCTGCGGAACTCACTTGTGTTACTGTTGGTGGTGGTAATATGAAAAGACAACACACTTGGCTGAGACTTCAGCTAATGACCAGAGCTAACTGAATTAGAAGGGAAAAAGGGCGATTTTGGAAGCGTCCATGGAAAGTTCCCTTTCTAAAAAATTTATTTCCCAACCAGCTCTATTAGTCATAGTTCTGAATAGTTTTGCATCGCAGCAATCTCTCAGGTCCAACTCAGTAAGACGATTAATGAAATACAAAGCATTATGCAGCAAACTTGTTAAGTAGCAAACCTTGGCTTTGCTGATTATTTCTGTGCTGGGAAAATTCCTCTTTCGATGAAATGTCAATGTGTTGTAGTAACATATTAGCGCGTGATCAAATATCATTGATTGAGCATAAGCATTTCTATTCTGTCATTTGAGATAATTTTAGTAATAAATGAAGGAGCATTTTAATTCCAGGCTGAGGTCACTGCTACTAGCTATGCTAGAGGCTGACATGCAGAAAGATCAGCGCTGACAACACTCCGGGGAAGGCGCTCTCATAGTTTCCTGGAGGAGTTGTATGGAAGGGGACAGGGCTTGAAGGGTTTGCTTCTCTTACAAAAAGCTATGAAAGTGTACAAAACCATAAGAAGAATACTAGCCAGTGTTGAGAAATTTGTGCACAGAAGATTGGAAAATTTAGAATTAAGCTTGCCCTCAAAGTCTTAATGCAGATCTTTTGGGCATATGTGTACTTTTACATAATTACACACTGCTTTCTGCGTGCTGAATAAGTAGTGCAGGTAATGTTTCCTCCCTTAATTTTTTTCTGAAAAATCTGCGACTGGATATATTGGCTCATCACACAGAAATACTCTATTGGTAATTAGAAATAGAAAAGTCTGAGCTACTGTGAACAGAATCACAGAATCACAGAATCACTAAGGTTGGAAAAGACCTGTAAGATCATCGAGTCCAACCATCACCCCAACACCACCATGCCCATTAAACCATGTCCCACAATGCTTCGTCCACACGTTCCTTGAACACCTAATTATTGAACCTAATTATTAAAACATCATTAATATTTATATTCTGGTAATACAAAAAGCTAAACAAACAGTGACTTTTGCCAAGAATCTTAAATCTAATCAGCCTAAGCCTATTTACAACGTAACAGGATATAACTTTTTTCTTAGTATACTATGCAACATGTCCATTTGTTTATTCTTACTCCTTTTAGATATAGTGGCAACACTGACTTTGAGCATGTTGCTGTTCTGGTCTCTAAGAGGTGCAATGATAGACCTCAAACAACTCACAACCTTCTGATGAAGAAGAAACATTCTGATGAAAAAAAATTTCTTTCATCATCACTGCTGAAGTTTCATTGATACAAATGAAGAATTCATTAGTATCCCAAGCTCAGAGTGGTTTGCTTCTCAGTTTGATGTCAAAGATTATCTGCTTGATCTCCCTGGATGCTCTCTGGGAGCTGCAGGCTGGACAACTCATGTCCCTGTTCTCCCTCGGCCGATGTTTGTCTTGCCAGTTGCAGAGTGATCCCCCTGGTTGCAGCCTGCCATTGCTCTTTCTAGAAGTCCTATGATCATGGACAACTTGAGAAAAAAAAATCAGATAGCTCTCACAACTAGCTACGTGGTTTACATGTAATTTTTTCCGTATTAAAAAATATAACTGTGTGATAAATGGAACAAGAAAGGGCTGAGAAGGCAGACAAGAAGCCTCGAAGACTCAGAAGACTGCTACAATATTTTCTAATAGGAGATCCAAATTAATTTCATTAATACAATTAATATAATTAATACGACGTATATATTATGCAGCTGTAGTGTCATGCAAACTGATTTAAGCAACCCTTTTTCTTGGAAAGAAGGCTTAAATTACTACCCTGCCCTGACAGACAGTATTCAATCCTGTTTTCATATGTAATTTCCCTGCAAAAGAAAAGGGATTTTAAAATCAGATTCTTCTTTTGCAACTATAGTAGGTTAAGGAAAGCATGTAATGGATAATGTTTAAAAAATTGTGTGCTTTCGTTATGGAAAAAAAATTCCTGTATTAAGAGTAGTGGACTGAAGAACACCTTACAGAAAATCAGTACCTTGGAGCGCATGCACAAAAAAAAGTAGATCAAGACAAAGACCATAATTGTAACTCCAGAGGTCTGGACTGGGAGATTGTTTCATTGTTTTCCCGGTGGAGACCAGACTACTATTAGAGCAGGTCTATAACTTTTCATTTTAGAAGATGGTGTATGCAGTGGGTTTTGGACCCTTTTGCAAATGGAGAAAATGAGACAGACAACTGAAAATTAATACAATGTCCATTTTTATAGTGAAGCTATTTTAGATTATTGGAAGAAATCATGCCTTTTCGAGTCAAAACTGATCACCACTAAAATCTCATGCTATGGAGATTTTCCTTTGCACAGAGAAAATAATTGAACTTCTGGAGTTCAGAATTATTCTTCAATAAATTCCCTTGTACGTGAAAGACATGATTTTCTTCTAAATATCTTTCACTAGTGAACATATTTAGCCACATGACGACAAATTCTTTTCTTTTTTTGAGTTTGGGTTTTTGGGTGGGTTTTTTTCCAGTATGCAGATCAGATTTACTGATTGGAAGTACTCTAGATCTCCTCTGAGACCCTTAAAAAGTAGACTCACTTTCTGACACCATGAAATTCCTAAGCAAGTTGCTTATCACTCTTAGCAGCTTGGCTTTCTGCTGAGTTCCTTTAGAAGTCTTGAGTGAATAGCATCTGACTGTGGCCGTTTGGGCCTATTCATTTGGCTGTTTTGCTTCATAACCTCTTGCACTGACCTTCTGAATCGAGACACAGCCTCTCATGTGTCGCCCATGAAGAAGATTCTAGTATGGGAACCTCCCCAAGTTCCCCCACAGCAAACACAGGTGCAAAAAAGCACTGATTCTTTTTTCCCCTACTACTGTGTGCCCTTATCCATAAGCTGATCATCTATTACCTTACAGAGCTTTTGGCAGGTTCCCTGCTCCTGGAGAAGAGGGATTTCATTATTTTTATGTTTCTTGCAAGCTGCTCCCCAGTCTCTGTCTCATTTTGCTTTATTGTGTTTTCATATTCAACTTTGAAGAATTTATGGTCCTCTCCTTTTGCTTCATTTCAACACCTACCTTTTTGTAGGTTGGCTTCTTCCTGTTCATAGCCTTTCTTGCCTGGTTGTTTAGCTCTGCCAGCACCCTCTGGATCTATCATCTCAGTAAAAGGAATATAAATATCCTTCCAAAATAAAGAAAAAACCCAAGTGTTTGTTACTTGGATTCACAACACCATGCTGCCAAGAAAGGATGCTTGCTTGCCTTTCCCAGAATTAAATTTAAAAGCTCTTGTTTTCAGTTAGAAGCATATATTGGGCTTCACAAAAGAAAAGGAAATGATATCGCATTTTATATATGCATATAAGTGGCTTTGAAGTTTTCTTTCTGCTGAAATAAAATGTGAAGTGTGAAGTCGGTTTGAGAAACAAGAAGCAGGATGAAAGAAAGACAAAGCCAGTTCTCTGAGCATGCAAAAATAAGAGGAACTAAGTTTGTGATCTTGTAAAATACTAGGCACATCAACTGTAAGTACACACATACTCAAAAAATTCCCTGTGGACACTCATGTTTAAATATAAGCATGCCTCCATTTTCCTGCATTGCTCTCCCGGCTTGGCGTTTGGGGCCAAGTTGCATGCTGCATCCTTCTGCTGAGACAGTGATCTACATTTTCAAGGGTGGTGACTGTCTCTTACCTTCATCCCTGCAACATTGGTATCAGGTTCTGCTGCCAACCTGCGAACAACCTTGAGCTTAACTTAACTTACTAACTTATTTGATAAACAGCTCCGTGTTTTTTCCTCCAGCCTCTGACGCAGCTGGAAGACACTGCCTATAAATATCTTACTCCTTGACTTCCCTCTGGTACTCTCCCAAAGCTGCCCTTTGCCTAGTGTGGAACTAAAACCTCGCAATAGCTTCGCAGCTATTGCTATGAGATCACCGCGCATCACACACAGCATTATTGGTTTACCCTTCTTGTGTCCTCCATGCTCCTCCATTTTCCTTCTGTATCCATCTCTTTGGCGTATCTCTTTGTAGAAGTGGCTAATAAGCTTTGACAAGGTAAAATCACCATTATTGTCATTTGTATGGTACTCACTGTTCCAGGAGTGCGTTGCTGCAGTACACAAAATTAATAATAATGCCATCCTTGGCAGAATGGTGTCAAAATTCCAGATCCTTGAAAATACTGTAACAAGAAGGTCTGCTCGAAGATTAATGTTTTGCTGCTACATAGGTTTTAGTATGCGTGTTAATTGGCTGTATCATTATTGGATGTGTATTGCATATATGCATCAATTGCATGGGGTTTTTTTTGGGGGGGGGTGTGTGTTATTCTTTTTACCTTGAAAGACTGTTTTTCCTTTCCTTGGATGGGTTTTCTACAATCTTTATGTGTAGATACATGAATATATTTTCACTTCTACTCCAAACTTAAAAACTAATTTGGGAGTACAAAGGGGATTTAGTACAAGTGAAGCAAAAGACTACAATATTGAAAGAGTGTATTTACCAGATACATGACATTTTTAAAGCTGGTTTGTTCCTATGCAGGAGGATAATCCACCTAGGAATCAATTTCTGTCATTATTCCCATGGGTGGTCTCTTGCTAATCTGTTTAAGAGCTTCCTGAGACCACAACAGGATCTACTGCCTTTGATTTACTAGACCTTTACATAGCTTAGCAAATATACAAGAAAAAAATGAAAAAAGAAAAATAATATAGACTGGTAAGGTGATTGTGGTGGGTTGACCTTGGCTGGCTGCCAGACGCCCACCCAGCTGCTCTCTCATTCTTGTTCCTCAACAGGACAGGGGAGAAAATAAGACGAAAAAGCTTGTGGGTCACGATAAAGGCAGAGCGATCACTTACCAGTTACCATCATGGGCAAAACCGACTCGACTTGGGGACAGTTAATTTAATTTACCGCAAATTAAAATACATTTGGATAGTGAGAAATGAAGACAAGAAGATTAAAGCAATACCTTCCTCCTGCTCCCTCTTCCCAGACTCAATTTCACTGCTTTATTCCTGACTCTGCTACCCCTGCCACCCACCACCCCGAGCGGTGCAGGAGGATGGGGAGCAGCAGGTTATGGGGTCAGTCCGTAACAGCTCCTCTCTGCCACTCCTTCCTCCTCACGCTGTTCCCCTGCTCCAGCGTGGGTCCTTCCACGGGCTGCAGTCCTTCAGGATAAACCTGCTCCAGCGTGGGTCCTTCCATGGGCTGCAGTCCTTCAGGATAAACCTGCTCCAGCATGGGTCCGGCATGGACCACAATTCCTTTCATGAGGACCTGCTGCAGTGTGGGGTGTCCATGGGCTGCAAAGAAAACCTTGGTTAAAACCTGGTGAATTTGACAACAGCCAGAAATCATTATAACAATTTCAGAGGGAAAAAAAAAAACCCCAAACTTTCAACTTTCTACTGAATCCTGAAATTCCAGGAAGAAATATTCCAGACTAGCACTTAAAAGAGCACCAAGAACTTGCTAGAATCCCCAGCTGGGAAGACACCTTGCACAGTAATTTAAAAGTAAACAACTCCTTGCTGATACAAAAAGCCCTGGCTTGTCCTTTTGAAGTGCAACAGGAACATTGCAAGCTGTGATGTTTGAACAGATCTGCTTCAGTCTCCATTTAAAGAAAGGCATTAAGTTGCTCAAATCTACGAACACTTGCTCAAGTGGACAGGCACGAAGCAGAACCAAGGATCAATACATGTATTTAAATGCCCTTTCCATCTATTTAATGAGACATACGCACACAATCTTCTTTTGGTAAAGCAAGAGCAATTCTCAGCAGTTGAGAAAAACACAGAAGTTGACAGAGCTGATTTTAGTAGAAAGCAAATGAGAAAAGTCTATTGATCCAGTGAAATGGGCTTGAGGGGCTGAAATCTATTCTCTCATGTGCAAGACTGTGTGTGCATTGAAAGACTGCGTTTGAGGACTGTGACGTTGCATTGGAGAAAACACAGTGTTAGAAGTATCTGGTAGAAGGATCTGAAGTTTGTCAGAGAAAGACAAAGGAAGTGAAAAAGAAGAGAAAAAGAATTCACTTGTCTGTGCAGGTCATTCTGTTCAGTTCCTTTTCGTAGTCCTGCCACTGCATGACTTCAGATAAAAGCACAAATGGCCATCTGCTGTCCCCTTCCTGTTTATCGCACTCATCTGAAGCATTGCCCATAACCTAGCTTGACACTAACAGTCAAACAGTCTTTAATAGGAAGAGGCGACAAAAAGACCTTGAGATGGAGAACGAAGAGGGTTACACGGAACTTCATTTCAAAGCAAGGAAGAAAAGCTCCAATGCAGGTGAGCATATAAGGGTTTATGGTATGCCTTCAGACTTGTTCTGTAAATAACAAATCTCGTATTTGAGTTATCAGAAAAAACCACAAACCTGCCAAAAATTTTAGTTGGCGCTACTAAAGTTGCCAATGATATGTGGCAGCATATAGAGAAATATCATGCATAGTAGATAAAATGCAGTGCTAATAGTACCACCAGGTGCTGGTGCTGACAGCCCCGGTACAAAGTGGAGACCAGGAGATGGAGGCATGTGAGGAAAACATGAGGCAGTAGTTGTCAGTGAGTTTGGCAGTGGTTAATGGCTCGTTAGCCATTTAAGTTTTCTACAGCGTTTTTAGTTGGGTGGGGCTTTTTTTTGTTTTGCTTTGTTTTGTTTTCAGGAATTGCAGCTAAGAAGAATTTAAGAATAATTTAAATGAAAACTGTAACAGTATCTTACTGTCCAGAGCTTTTTCAGCAACTTCTGGGGAATTTGTCAAAAGCGTCAGGAGCAGCAAGAGAGAAAGTACAAAGATATATGCTGGGAGGCTTTCAAGCTCATCCTTGCTAACCTGTATTTCTTTTAAGTGTCCCAGGGAAGAGCTTCTCAGATCATAAATACCAAGTCCTCAGAGAAATTAGGCATCCACTTTCCGAACAGTTAATTAGCGATGATGATCAGCTCCTGAGAAATCCTGGCTGCACATTTATGTAAGAACAATTTTTAACAGAAAAAAAGCAAGAGTCCACTTCAGTTACTCAGTACGGCAGGATAAATGGTGTGCAATTTTATTGACATAAATTGTGCCAGTTTGTCCATTACTACAACAGCTGAGCTGAGAGCCTGTTCCCAACTGCAGTAAAAGCTCCAAACCAGCAAAATTGAGAAAAAAAATCCAAAAACTGATCCTAAAAGCTAATGTTTCTTTCACTAAGACTTTTCAATGGTCTTTAAGATATTTGTCAAAGTGCACAAAACCATTGATGTAATGGAGTAGATAATTGAATATTTCCATTTAAAAGAAGCAGAAAGTCAGACAAAGCGTATGTGGCACATTATACAGAACGTGACCACAAACACGCAGAGCACACAGTGACAAAGCCAGGTTTAAAATGCTCTATCTATCTTCATCAGCTGCCTGCATGGTTGGGTAGCAGAAAGACTTCAGGTAAGCAGCTGAAGAGAGCAATGCTTTCATTTAGCTTGTTAAACCATGCTCTGCAAGCTGGGTCTGTGCCTGTAGAGAAAGGCGTGTGAACTAGCTTTAGACCCGACACGGACCGGTCGTGGTAGTGCGACGCACACATGGGATACAGAAGTGTATTCACTGGAGTGGTTGCGAGTGGTCGCAATGCCTCATCAGCAAATCTATTGCAATATCCCTGCCACTTCATGTGGAAGACCACAACGCAGAGCTCCCCTTCCCCCTTGCAGTCCCATCCCATCCGGCCAGTGGTGCAAGCTGCAGAGCTGTCTTGAGAAGGTGGCCGACTGCTGAGCTGTCAACCCATGCTGCCTTGTCAGCTCTGCGGTATTGCTGCTACCAGAGCTCACCTTGGGCAGCTGAGTGTGAATCTGAGTATTTACACAAGTCACTGTCACTGTCTTGCCCGCAGCTGAGCCGTTGTGCGGATCATGGGAGAGTTAAGGTTAGACTCCAGATATCCTGATTGCCTTTTTGTGTCAAAATCACTGCGTAATACCCAAAGGAAGAGGGAAAACACACACAGATGCTTAACCATAATATGTTGCACAGCCAACAACAAGTACTGACTTCTGTTTACATATATTTGCCATCTAAATAAGGTGGCAATATAAACAACAGTGGGGATTAGCTGTTTGAATATTTAAAAATGACTAGTCACAGATACAGCATTTCCCAAATAAGTATGATTGAATAGGCAAATGAGGAAAATCAATGTCTGACCTCTGCGCAAAATGATGACAGCCAGAAACCAGACACAAAGTGAAAGTCTTAGTGGAAAGGACTTTATCATGTAGCACAAAGTTCAAGTCGTTTCATGATTTGAAATACAGCTCCATGCATTACATTTTTGAAATAATAATGTAGAAGCAGAGAACTTTTCAAACAACTGACTCCCATCTGATCTGGACCACCAGCATTTGAAATGTAATGGCTTTTAAAGGATACTTCCACAGGGTACTTCCTGATCTGATTTACTAGTTACAGAACAGGTTTTCTATAAGGTACAACATTTTGGCAACTTGTTTTCTCTTCCAAGAATGGCCATTTCTATGAAATGGAAAATCATCCTTCTGTTATTCTCCGACTTTATTCCTGGGCCCCGACTCAAGGGAGATTGTCATGTAAAATCTTTTTTTCCCATGAGGTTAAGTTTGGATCAAGTGAATAGTGTATTCCACCTTGGTCTTTCTAGAAGAACATTCACGAAGATTTTCCTGCAAACACTGATATTAGAAAGCTAGGAAGAACAATTAATGTGACATTTCCTGCATAGCTGGGCAATTTCTAACTGTTCTCCTCCCTGCTCCAAGGAATCCTTTGAGGTATCATAGAACATCTTTTATACCTCAGTTATTTTAAAGAGTTTTGCTGTATTGCAGCTTACATTAACTATATCACTACCCCTTCCAAAAGCACACTGACAACCTGCTGGAACGAGACCAGCGGAGAGCTCCTGGGAGAGTTAGTGAGCTGGAGAAGTGACACAGGAGGAGAGGCTGAGACAGCCCTAAGAAGAGAAGGCTGAAGGGTGTCTTAGTCTTCTCTTTCACTGCTGAACGGGAGAGTGTAGAGAAGATAGAACCAAACTCTTCTTGAAGGCGCACATGGGAAGACACAAGTTGCAACATGGAAAATTACAATTTGATACAAGAAAATTTTTCTTACCGTGGTGGGGGTCAAACACTAGGACAGGAGCCTGGAAAGGCTTGGAATCCCCATCCTTGGAGATGTTTAGAAATTGGCTGGACAAGACCTTGAGAAACCTGCCCTAACCTGAGCCACCTTAAGCAGGAGTCTGAACCAGATGGTCTCCTGAGATTCCTTCCAGCCTACATGTTCTGTGATTCTGTTTCAAGATATGTAGAAATCCTGAAATACAATGAGTGAGCAAACAGAGCAGCGGGATTCACTAGGAAGTGGCATGGCAGGAGTGTGACAGTCCTACAAGAATAAATTTTAAGATTGTTGGGTAGTATTGAGAAGGAAGATTCACCATGACTGTGCATTTCCAGGCTTTTCTGATTCTAATTAAAAGTAATTTTCTTTGCGTTGCGAGGAAGCTCGGTTTTGCATCTCTAGTCACCGACCTTAATCAAGCATCCAGTCTCCAAAGAAGTCCTGTTTAATGCACTGCTACTTGATTTTTTAAACATTTTGTAGTAGTTTTCTAGTTGGGATTGTCTGAACATCAAGGACTCAATAAAAAAAAAAATAGATCTCCAAATTATAAGGTGGACTTTTCTAAAGGCCTTTGACTTGGCATGTGGTGTACAGGTGATAAAACTAGTGGGTTCTGGAGTTACAGGACTAATTACTAATTTTCAGAGAAGCTGCTGGTCCTTTCTTGATTGATAGTGTTGGTATTCATAGCCCTAGAACCTCGTTTTTGTTTCTTACATGTCATATACGTCTCTTTCTTTGCAACTGTTAGAAACTTCAGTTCTTCCTCTTTCATTAAGCTTGTGATGTTTTCTTTAAGACCATTTGTTAAGTGCTTGCTGTGACATCTAGCAGTCTTCATGATATCTGCAAGTGACCTCCCCCTGCTATGAAGAAGCAGAAACTGTTCAGCAGCTGTGCCGCTCAAAACCCCAAATGAAGCGGCAAACAGTGAAGACAGCATGAGAAAATTCAAGCCCCCCAAAAGTTTTCATTAATGAGAGTTTATTAGACGCAAGAACCACTTGACATGCAGGAGGGATAAGAAAAAGGGAAGGGAAAAAGCAACTGTGACAAAGCACAGGGCAAAGTGACAGCGTTGGACATTCTGTCTGAAAGATGTCTAGAGAAACCCAGGTTTATGTCCTGGGTAGCATCTCATGCTGTGTTTGTAAAACCCTCTTATTTCTTGCAGAGCTTCCCTCTAATTCTTCGGGCTTGCGGTATCTTGCTGCATTCTCAGGGTTTCTGAATGTTGTATTCCTGGGAGCTGTGATCACGTTAATTCAGCAATGTGAGTGACCAAGTGAAATGTTTTGCTTTCATTCCTGTCAGTGAATGTTTTGCTTTAATACCTGTCATTGAAATTACTAATTAATAACGTCAATGAAATTGACAGCTATTAATCCTTAATGTAAACAAGTTTTGCAAGCAAACTGTTTTGATAAGGTGACAAGGCCACCCATGCTTCCTACTGTCATGTTTCTGATGAAGGTGGGAGGCAGTCACTGGCGTTTTGGGGTTGTTGATCTGGAGAAGGTCAGTGGCTTTCAGAGGACCGTTGCATGTTTGGGATGTATGAAGAGGGTCGGAGTCTTTCTCACTTTCCCATCCCCCAATCTGAGAGTCCCTCCTCTTCCTTTCCAAAACAGAACAGACCACTAAGGTTTCTAGCCAAAAAATCCATCCATCCATCCATCCATCCATCCATCCATCCATTCATCCATCCATCCATCCGTTTGGAAAAACTCTTTTAGTAATGAAGTAAAAATGTGTGCCTCCAAGTTTATAAAAATGGCCTTTGCACTGTCCACAGAATTTGTGCATGAGCACTGGGTCACTGCCAGCATTGATCATGTGCGTATGGAGCTTCCCTATCCAGTATGGCTGTGTGCCATTATCCCTGAGCATCTAAACTTAGAGGTCAGAGGGAAATGGTTGCAGTTGCCCTGGCCAAGCAAGTTGAACAAGGTTTTAGGTTGCTATCAATAAGCATCTGAATATTGATCAAGGAATCTAGTTTTAGTTTCCTCCCTTAGTCCTGATGTCCAACCTGCTTCTGGACATCAAAATCACTTTGCACATCAAAATCCCTTGAGAACCCGGGAGAAAATGAGAATTCAGAAGCGCTTCTGGGCATAAGTATCCTGCAGAGTCAGATGTTCTCCCTTCCTCTGGATGTGAGTCCTGCCCTCTCACATCAGCCCATTCTTTTCTGAAATAAGCTCAATACAAATTTCAGGAACTGGAAAGTCAAAGGCACAACCGTGTTATTTGAAAGATAACTGTTGCATACCACGTTGTCAAAAGCATGACAGTAACAGACTCTACACTGTCTTTGTGAAGTCAGTCGCCTCATCTATTTGTTCAATGTATATGATTTGGATGCTCAGCCCTCCACCACATTTACAGGGGAGCTGGAAGGACAAATGAGCAATCTGAGTTTCCACTTAAAGCTCCTATTATTATCCACCGAAAAATACTATGGGGTTTCTCTACAGTTCACTTGTGAGCTTTATGTTAAAATGTTGGAGATTCTTGTCCAGGTGACTTGCTCTCAAGTGACGTGTGGAAGCCCAGAGAAAATCTTTCTGAAAGTGACAGTATCTTTGAGGAAGTTCTTCATGAAAACAGCTTACTGACTACATTAAAGGAAAGCTTATGCTTGCATGCAAATGGTAAGAAAATAAAGTCTCGCTCATAGTAGCATAAACAGTTTGAAGCTCTTGAAAAAATTAATATAAACACCTGCACAAAGGAATTGACCTTTAGATACCAGAATAAGCATGTTTATATTGATAAAGATGTATAAAGTGATCTATTTTATAGTTCCATCCTTGAAAATTTTAGTTTAAGCAAAAAATAAAAGTGGAGCAGTGTTACGGAAGGTCTTCATTATTTCTCCATGGATGCCATTGAGTGTACTACTCCCGGTGATTTCAGCAGAGCTGGGATTTTATCCCTGGCTTTTAACTCAATTATTATGTAAAATATTTAGTACAATTATCTAGAGTTCTGAAATATTTAAAGGCACAGAGTGATCCCTAATCAAAGAATGACTATCCTTATTACTACTGTAAAGCAGGGACAATGTGCTTTCTTAAAACCAGCTATACCTTCACAATTTCTGCCCCACTCCTGGTTTCTTACTCTCTTATTCAAAAGCCGCAGAAAAAGCAGGAGCCAATAATAATGATATCAGTTGTAAAAAAAAAAGAAAGAAATTACAAAATCCCTTCACCCCAAACTCTTCACAGACTCCAGATGTGAACTCTGCCCCATTGGCTGGAAGCTGCATTGCGGGAGATGTTATTTCTACTCGGAAACTCGTGATACCTGGGAGAACAGTAGAAAGTATTGCTCAGGGAAAAAATCTGAGCTCCTGATTATAGAGGATGAGACTGAAATGGTAAGCTTCAACCACCCTGTGGTTCAAATATTCTTTTTACTTATACTTTGTGAATCCGCATCTCAAACTACAGCTTTCCTTGTATTTTTAGAAGCCATTTCTAATCCAGATACGCTCATAAAAGGCATTGTCAGTGCGCTGATGATTGGCTTCTGCATGTTAAGAAACATTGGTGTCAAGAAGACCAGTATCCTATGTTTCATTTAAATAGATGCAGTGATATACCTAGAGATTATCTCCAGCAAGAAGCAGCTGGTATTTGAAGGATTCTTGCATGTTTTATTCCAAATCAAACTTGTTCAGAACTTAGCTGTTATAAAGGCTGTTGCCTTTCTTTTGGGGGACGGAGCTGTTTCTTTCTACTTTGTACATTTTTAAATGTCAGTACTAGGTCTGCTACAATAAAAAGAACAGTTCTGTGGGCCAAATCCTAACCTGTAGAGTGTCTCTTTTGTGCTACTGATTTTGCTTAAAGGTGACCAGGTTCAGACAGGCACTTCTAGAGCACCCAGGAGGGTAAGCTGGCAAAATGATTGCCTCCCTTCCTTGTAGGGGGGAAAAAGAGGACATAGCTTCAGCTCCTGTAATTCAGATCAGCCTGATCCTCATCTAAAATGTGCTAGTGGCATGGGCCTGGGGCCAGGAAGGAGCCAAAGGTGAGCTCCTTGCTTGCTCCATTTACCATCCTTAGCCACTGGGTGTAGTGGAGAATCTGAACTGATTTCCATGTGGGTTTTTTTTTTTTTTTTTTCCTTCTCAATTTCTCAAAAACATTCTTTGGAATCTTTTGGGCATGCTGTTTTTAAAACATTAATTACCACTATATGTTACTGGTGCTGGAGTTCTATGAAGTGTCATTATTATGAGAGTTCAAAGACATACCTCTCTCTAGGATTTCTTGAACAAACTGAAGGATAAAGACATTGGCTTTGTTTGGACTGGATTAAGCTTTGATGAGAAAGAAGGAAGATGGGTATGGCTCAATGATCCCAAGCATCCAGGGCACAGGTAGGTTCATTCTGGAGTGAATCTGTGCTGGCTTCCATGACGTCTTCTCCACTCGCTGTGCCCAGGCTGTTCAGCCATTAGACTGTGAAAAAGTAGTAGGAAGATATCAGGGCCCGTACTCCAGTTGGGCAGCTCAGCCTGTTCTGATCTTTCTCAGTAGAGAATTCTGATCAAAACATGCAGTTGAAAAGTGAAATTCCTTGACAGCTCTCAGAAAAGGAACCAACTTTATTAGGAGGTGCCTATGCTGTGTAAGCTTTTTACTTCCAGCTGCATAACAAGTAGGGAAACAGAGAAAGGGTGAAGCTTACTAAACAAATAAAACCTGTCTGTATATCAGAGACTCAAAAGAATGACAGCATAAAGACAAAAAGATCCAGTCTTTGTGGTTTCGCTCTTTGTATATGCAAACAGATTTTTTTTTCAATGATCTTCATATCTGTGTGTTGTTTGGCTCTTGCAGTTTTACAATGAAAGGAAGGAAGAAAGAGGAAAAATGTGCTGCCTATAAGTTGACAGAAATGCATGCTGATAACTGCCACTCCCGGTACAAGTGGATTTGCAAGAAGAGTGCAGTCCTTCTGGGTATCTAAGATAAAAAGTGAAAAGTGAGTAGGGTCTTTGAAGGTTTACACCACTTTACAGTGAGTAGGATATCTGATGTAAAATGAAGGGGAAATTGTTGACCTGAATTGTAATGAATCAATGCATTGTAATTCTGTTTGTAATTAAAGTCCAGGAAGATTTCAGGCTTGTGCCTCTCTTCTTTTCGGGATGAAGGTATAAAATCTATGTGCTTTCTGCACGTTGATGCGTTGCCCCTTAGAGCTATTAAAATAAGCTTACTAATTTTAAGTGGCTTCTAGAGCCTAAGAGTTGTGTAAACCACAGGTAAAATGAGGTTTTTTTAATCAGCCTGGCAAGTAGATCATACAGCAGGCAAGAAGTTGCTGTTGCTACTTACTTCAGGTAAAGAGGTGATAATCAGTGCTATGCACTTAAACGAGCCTGCAAATCTCACTACTGGAGGTCCAATATGGGAAGACAGCACAGCTGAAAGAGAAAGTCAAGATCTAGTATTTTTTAAAAAAAGTCTAATTTCATCTATGTCAATCAGTATTACAGAATTTGGCACTTAAAAAAATCCATAAATACCTCTTCCATTTGGATGTGAGATTTAGTTGCCTGATACGATGTCTTTGGTCTATTCGCATGCTAGAAATGGCAAGATCATATTTATGGGGCTACAGGGCTATAATCCTTCTTTTGTTAGTCCACCTCACAGACACTTTTTACAAGTCAAAAATGGGTGTTGCAACGCTTCTACATCTCGAGGCTACCGAGCGGGACGAGGCAGCAGATCTCAGAGACGTTTGCTCTTTTCTGTCTGATCTTACCTCGAGATAACTTGTACAGGTCTGAGAGTCATCAGTAGTTCTTCATTGTTGTGTATAACCATAAGATACTTAACATTTCATTTTTATAGCTAAGAAAAATCAGTATAATGATTGAAATGATGACTCTAGGATGCAAGGCCAAGTTCCAAACTCTTCTAGTTGAGGAAGATCGCTCTGAGAGGCACTTCCACTGCATTTTGGACTGTGGTAGTAATGTGGGTTACTTGGTGATTTGTTCAGTGTATGGTAACATCTCCCTTTGTGGCTTCTACACCACATGTCAGACTTCAGGCGTAAGAGTGGGGTGCTCTAGCATTTCTGGCAGTTGTTTGAAAATGGTCGAAAATTGCTTGGCAATTCCTAAAGGCATTGAGCCTACCATAGCATACAATTGCAATGATTTCTGTGAGCTGAGTGTTGCTTCTATAGGTATGATGTAATTAAACCCACATCCTTCAGCAGACGTTACTTTACTTACACATCTATTATCAGATAAATTATACACAATGAGATAATTTACCATAATTTGTGGGCACTTGATGAACACACAGTTGCAACGGTGTTAGGCACTTCTAGCACTGTCTGTCTGGCTCCTTGTTAGCAACATAAAATTGGTACATGGTTGTATGTCATACTTGTATGTAGTTTTTTATATCTATGTAACTGAGGAAATTCTGGTTTCCACCATGATCTGTATTCTACCTAGCCCAGAAGCATCGAGTTTTACACACCTGTTTTATACCTCTGGCATTACATTTAACGCTACGCAAACATGCAGTCTTCCCAGTCCCAACGTTGTAAATGTATACGTATTAGCATACATTCTGCTAAAATAAAATCTACCATTGTAATTATTTATATACTTAATTGATTAAGCTTTGCTTTTTGTAGCACTTAAATGATTATGTTTTATAAATACACAGCATCATGTCCATGTATGTTTATGTTGCATACAGAAACATCAGATATTAGTGATCATGATCACTCTTATTAATGGGAGGCATGTATATCCTCATTGAGAGAAACGGGATTTCCCTTGCTGGGAGATGGGAACACCTTACAGTCGGTTCTGCTTTTCCCCATTATTCATAGATGAATGTGATGGTCTTGGTTTTAACTTCAGCCATGGGAATTGACTGAAACACCCCAGTATGGTATCTTTTCTGTTTCATATATACATATAGAACAATAAAAAGAAAGCAAAGCCAGCTAAACCAAATCAATGCAACCCATAAGTAGCGATACCCTTAGGACTGAAATGGATTACTTGTTTTTGCGTACTACTCTTTTTTATCCTTCCTTGCTTTTCCATATGCGAGGGCCATACAACATTGGGCGCTCCTACTAATGCCCTCCTTCACTCTTACCCTCCTTCTCCAGTTCCACTGCTGCAGTCCACTGTTAGCAAATGTTACAGGTTGGACTAATTCCAGTGTGTTAGTACCCCCCTTTTCTCATTTCTCATAATTCTCCTTGCTTGCTGGATCCCTTTTGCTAATTCTACCCAAGCAATAGCTGATCTCACTGCTTAGGCCGATTCACTGTTTGTTGCTCAAGCTAGATTCTTACATGTCAAGCGTGAGGCTTTTCCTTACTTTAACCACCCCTTCGATGCAATTATGATCATTTAGGGGCCTTATCATCTGCATTATTATACTAATCTCTTCTGGGTCTAATGTGATAGTGATTTGCTCTGTTCTGTTCTTGACCATATCTCTGGCCCTTAATGTTTTTTTCAATGGCTTCAAAAACTAAAGGTTCTCTCAGTTTTTCAGCTGGTTATCTACCGTGGAGCTCTTTTTGCAATGGGGCAGATGGTAGTGGATAACTGTACTCCTCCAGACTCTTCCTTAGCACAACTGTTATAATTCCTTGTCTTGGGTGGTTCCCTGTGTTGCCTAAGTTCCCCTCAAGACTCCTTTCCTGCTCTATAGCCATGTTTAATGTCCTGGGGCTAGGCCATACACAACAACTGTTCAAATGCAGTCTGGTTGTAATTTGGGGCTTGTCTGCTTCTATTGTTTAGAAGACTATGTGCAGAGTCTGACAACTTTTTCCATGCCAAATACATTTCTACTGTTACTTTTGGTTTCTTCTAACGTATATAATACAATGTGATGTATTCACTTATAATGATCATTTACTACTGCAAAGATTGCATCTATATCAATTATTCCATCAGTCCACCCAGATGCTGTAGCAGATGCTCCAGAGGAATTCTTTTGATCAGTCATGGTTAAACCAGCATTAGCATCTAACTTAAGAAGCCGTTTAATACACAGGTTTTTTGTTTAAAGAATCTGCTTTTGGGGCCAAGACTCTTAATTATTCCAGGATCTGATGAGCAGTAATCATTATTTCTTCCCTAACAACTCAGTCTGACTCCAGTTGTGTATTTCTCCTTCTTTCCTTTCTGTTTGTCCATCTTCTGTTTTTACAGTAACCCAGGCAGTGATGCGTGATACAGGATTCACTTTGAACACTGGCAGCACCTCAGCATCAGAGGCATGTGGACTTTTGGCCTTATATTTCTCTGTGGAAGGGTCACTATCTCGATAAAACCATTAATCGCTATCCCCTAAGTCAGCATCATCATGAGAGAGTGCTTTGGTAGGAGCTGTGTCCATGCCTTGCTTTGCACTTAATGTTGCTCTACAGCTCCAAGCCCTTCTAGAGTTTTACCTTCTCAGTGTTTTAACTCAGCAGGTTCCTATTTCAGCTTTTAATTTCTCGCTTTTGCTTTTGAAGTCTGAATTTCGTCATCTAGCCTATGTGTCACTGACCACATTGCCCCTATGCCGTCTCAGTTGATCTCTTTATAGGAAAGTTTTGGGGTTAACACTTTAAAGTTTGCAAACTCTAGGTCAGTATCTGTGTTATGAAAATTGGGTTCTCAGGGCTCGAGCAACCCTGTTGCCCAACTCCAACTCTTCTTATAGAATGGAGATGGAGTACAAGCAAGATGTTTGCCAGGACCACAGGAGCACACATTAGCTGCATTCCTGGTCTTCTGTGATCGCTGGAGGCTGCCATCCACAGAAAGGCTTTTACAGAAAAGCTGCTCACAGTCTTTGTTATGCTCAGAGTCTTATTGCAGTCAAAAAGGAAATGCACACCTTGTATACAAAGTCATAGAAGTCATTGTTCAGCTAGCTAAAGTTGTAACAGTCTAATCAGAATACAACAAAAAAATTATATATAGTCCAGTTACAATAATAATGCAGAGTCCAAATTATCAGAAAAAAATATCATTAATAATGCAGTAAAATTGCTGACATATGCTTCCTAGTAGAGTTTTGTTCATTGCAATGCCCTGCGAGTCCTATGTGTATGGTACCTGTCTTCCACAAGAAGAAGAGGGAGAGGGAGAGTGCGAAGTCTTTGACTGGTGTCCACCAAGTTGTTGCTCAGGAGGGGAATGTTGTTGTTGGAGATAAGTTATTTCTCCCCATTCTTGGGTCGAACTGGAGTTATATTTTCTTTGGTTGCTAACAGTCTGCTTAGTTGCTCTTTTTTCAAAGGTTCCCAACTAAAGTTTGACTATCTTTGTTTGACTGTCTTAGTTAAAGATATGCAACAGCCTCTGTAGCCTCAGTCTATGGCGTTAATATTTGTTACAAATAACAGCGTAGGTCAGCTACACCTTTACTGTATGTGGTATTCACAAGTTATGCAATTGTTCCCTGGCTGCTAGACAACTGCTGTCACAGCTAAAGCAAGCTGAAATCAGCTCAGGCCAAGACCAGTGCCGACAGATCTGCACGGATAGATCAAAGCCTCTGACTTTTCCTAGTAACGTGAAAATCGTATTTACTGGGCTACAGGGCTGCCCTGTGGCTCTTTTCCATGTTCTCTCACAGCCTTTCTGCAGAACAGTGAATAGGCCTTTCCTATGGGTGTAATCTGAATATTGTATGGGTGTCAATCAAAAGTGGTTCGTCCAAAGACACATGGAGAATTGTAATCGGAACGCTTGCTCTTGCTATTTCTACATCATGTGCCTTAACCTCTTGAATGCCATTCAAGATTTTCTGTGAAATACAAATTCATCAGTATTTTTAAGTGTAGTGCCAACTGACTGGTATACTTGCAAAGTGGAAAAATAGTTGTATCAGGATATCCAGCCAAACCTGAAGAACTCAACACCTTCTTTGCTTTCACTGCCGTGCTAATTTTGCTGGAGCCCAGCAGGCACGCAGAAGTACAGTGAAACATACTGAATAAATGTGCTGTAGCCAGAAGGAAATATTATGTTGCCTGTCAGCAGAAAAGTTCATGTAGCTAACCAACTATTACCGTTAAAGGTACAAAATACACTAGCTAAGTAACAGATCAATGAAAGATTATCACCTCAGGGTGTGGTTTGTTCCTATTATGGACCTTTGATCACATCGTGTACACAGCCTTTCAAACAGAAATGCAACCCGTTTGGCTGTGCTCAGTAAACTGGAAGAATATGAAACACCTTTCCGATACACATGGGGTAATTGAGATCCCTGCAACCATTATATTCTTATGTTGCGACCACAAAGGCAGGCTAAGGAGTCCTGATTCTTTAGGACTTTAGCATTGTGAGCTGCACTCCCCTGTGAAACACCACGTGCTTTCTCCCCAGTCGTAAACTCCAAGCTCTAGAGGCCATGCAGGGAGCCTTCTAGTTCACATTAAACTGTTAGTCTGTTAGCTCGCTAGGTTTGTTCCTCTGCAAAGTTTTACACCGTGTTTTTGTAGGGAGCTAACCTTGCGTAGAAAACCAACCAAGAGCCAGGCTTTACTGCTGAAACTTCTCCAGGGGCTGAGGTCAGCCTCTCCTCCCTCTTCCATGCCATCCCAGGTGGCACGCTATAGTTCTGCTGACTTTGACTCCCTGTGACTGAGAACTGGGCCACTACCTCATATTGCATGTGGTAAGGCCATGTGTTATATTCCTCTTCTTCCAGGCATTTTGATCACCATTTATATTCCGGGGTTTAAGCTGTTTCCTTCAGTTAGACAAAAATATATTTACTTAAACCTTATACAGCCTGTTATGAAAAACGTAAAAGGCATGTTCTGCTTAATGGATTCCTAGCTAGTCCTTATAAAAAATTCTATAAAGACCAAAGTGCAGTGTCCAGTTCCCACAGAATTACTCAAGTGAAAGCTGGGAACAAATCCCTTAGCGCTTCATGTAAGTTAGTCCCAGGGTGAACAAGCACTGGTGCTCTACAGAGCTGTAACTGAAAGAATTATCTTATGAATCTGGAAATTATATGTGCAAGAAAAATTCATTCATGATTGTGTTTCTGCCTCCTGGGGGAAAATGTAAAGATGTCACATACTTGTAGTTGTAGAGAAATAACGCTAGAGAGCACTGGAAGTTTTGCGGAAGGAAGTGCCTGTTGTACTCTCATTCGTTCCCTAAACTGGGCTGAAAAACAAACTTTAAGTAAGGGCTAGAGGGACACCAAAGTGACCTCCTGGCCTGATGTTGGCCATATGCCTCTGTGCTCATTTAAACTTCCAGAGGAAAAAAATAAAAATAATTACAGAATCATAAAACCATCAAATCACAGAATCACAGAATCACTAAGGTTGGAAAAGACCTGTCAAATCATCAAGTCCAACCATCACCCCAACACCACCATGCCCACTAAACCATGTCCCGCAGTGCCATGTCCACACGTTCCTTGAACACCTCCAGCGATGGTGACTCCACCACCTCCCTGGGCAGCTTATTCCAGTATCTCACCACTCTCTCAGTAAAGACATTTTTCCCAAAATCCAGCCTAAACCTCCCCTGGTGCAACTTGAGGTCACTTGGGAGAAGAGACCAACACCCACCTCTCTGCAACCCGGGGAAGAAGGGACCTCTGCAAGTCTCTAGTCCAACCTCCTGCTCATAGCAGGGCTCACTTCAAAGCTAGATGATGTCACTCAGGGCAGCTCTCTTGTCCCGGTGGGTGTTAGCCAAGGGGAGTGATCGCACAGCCTCTCTGGGCATCTGTTCCAGTGCTGCACCACTCTCACGAAGGAAGAAATTTTTCCTTTTGCAGCACTCCAGCTCGTGCCCATTGCCTGTTTGGCAACATCTGAGAAGAGTCTGGCTCCAACTTCTGTATACCCCTCTCCCCATTAAGGGGTGGACGGTGGCAAACTAGACCTTCTTCCCCTTAATCTTCCCTTCTCCAGGCTGTCTGGACCCTGATTCTGGCAGCCCCTTCACCACCTTAGTGGCTTGCCATTGGGTTTGCACCAGATTGTCAACATCTCTCTTGAAATAGGGTGCTGAAAAGGAGGCACGCCAGCTGTGGCTTCATGACTATGTTGAAGAAAGTGAAATAAGCACTTGATAGCTGTGCAGCCCTTCCTTACGCAGGTAGCTTTCCTCGCCCTAAGGGCACGCTGCTTATTTATTGCTCAGAATGTTTTACTGCATGGGGTATGGTGCTTGTTTTCCATGTTCAGATATCTAGTTACAGGCTTTTTTTTGTGTTCTGGTGTTCCTTCTAGGTTTAATACCTATTATATACACGTATTATATATGTATATATACTTTCATACTCTTTCTAAGAGATTTTAAACACTAATAGCCCATTTCCTGGTTTGCTGAGGCAGAACTATCCTATCACGATGAGATCACGGTCAGATCTCATCTCAGTTCCAGATCTCTGCCCTAACAATTGCAGCACATCCAGAGATACTTGCGCAAGGGGGAAATGCTCGTCTGTCCTGTCTTTGAATTTATATTGCAAGCTGACACTGTCTTCGTAACTGGTGGAGGGAGAGGCAGTTCCAGGGGGCTCCTTATCTCAGACACTAAGTTAGGATGTGGTAAATCTCCTCCTGGACTGCCTAGTGCTTTCACTTAACTGCAGGAAGCAGTGAGCCAGTTACTCTAACGGAGGCTTAACTCAGATCACTAGACTTAGGTGAGATGCTCCCATACAGTCTTGGGGAAGGTTAGCATATACACCACTGACACAGTACGTGATTCAAAAATGCTGATACTGCTTATAGATACATTTGTCCCGATCATCTGCAGATACTAGGAATATTAAATGTAGCTCAGTGGCAAATTGAAAATGTTTGTAAAGCTGGTCAACGGATGTTAATTCCAATATCTTCTGGAAGAATTGTAAGATGTGTGCGATCTAAGCCACCTTTTGTCCATTCAATCCACACAACTTATAGATAATCAGGCTTTTACAACAGCCTTGCTTCCGATTTCATAAGCAGAAAGAAAATTATTGCCAAAAAAGCACTGTGACAGTAAATAAACACATTAATGGCCAAGGAATGTCTAACTCTACATCTGAGTGCGTTTACAGAAAGAGCTCTGGAATACATGGGAAGAAGGAAACTGATGTATCTGGATTCAGGTCTTACAATTTGTGAAGCAACAACCTGCAGATACATGATGCATCAATAATCCGCCTGGCCTACTGAAAAGGGTGCTGTGCTGAGGGATGGGAGCGCTGAGCAGTCTTCCAGCCTCTGCCACTGGCCTGCTGCATGAGCTTGGCCACCGCCTTTTACTTTTGCCCTTCCAACTGCGTCCTGGGAATAGCGACATGCCCTTCTTCGCTAAGTGCTCTCGGACCCAGGGGTTCAAACGCTACCCAAATGTAACACTTGCTCATACGTGAGGGTAAGACACAGGAGCTCTACTCGACTTGAAGGAAGGCAGGCTATGTCTGTACGGCAGAATAGAGCACATCGTGGAAGGCCTAAACAAATAGACTTCAACCTGTAAGTCCACGTGGTGCAGCGCTGCACTGTGCAGTTAGGGACGTATCCAGCATGCTGCGTTGGAGTGTATTTGCATCGAACCAGGACGTGTTCAGTCGACCACAGCGCTGTGGTCATGCCAGGGTGATCTGCAACTGTACCGGCACCTCTGCTATGTCTCACCTGGCAGAGACATCCTCTGTTGTCCAAAGCACCAGATGCTGTTGTGTAGACGTATGGTCTGCAGAGAGATACACTTTTTCCCCACCAGACATTCTCCAAGTCACAGATATGGGGGTTCCAGAAGACCAGAACATACCTTATAACATCACCAAGAACATGCTACCTATGGAAGTGGTCCCAGCAGGCTCACCATTTCAATCCTTTGAAGGAGAACTAACCCAGTATGTGAGAGTGCAGGAAAGGAGAGGAGGCAATGTGGCAGTGTGCTGGAAGGGGTGTTCACTAGCTCCTTCCTGACATGCCATAACCAAACTGCTCAGGAGACCGAGTACATTCTTCCACCTACACATTCACCCCACCACTGCTTAGCACTGAAAAATGCATCCAAGGGAATACATGGCACTCAGAATAAATAATCTGCACAGCAACATCTTTGGGAAGTAACCTGAAATTCAAAAAGAGTTGATGTGCCCCCCAAAAACCCCAAAACCCTGCACAGGGAAGAAACCCGTCTCACAGGCTTCTAACGCTGTTTGCTTCCTAGTCCTAGACCTACTCCGTGTCCCACCTGCTGAACATGAAGCTGCGGCATGGAAATATTCAGCTTGCAATCCACAGGCACTGCCGGTTCACTGAGCTCTTTTTTTTTTTTTTCTTTCCCTTTTCTTGGTAAATTCATGGGTTTGCTTTGTTTAGATGACATCTTTTTTGCTGCAGTGTGGGGTAACAATGCACAGACTTTCATTTACAGCAGGAAGTGTCTTTGGTTGTAGCCCTAGCTCTGATCATGACTTCTGGGTGCCGCTCTTGCACTGCATTTTACATACAGGCTCTGCTGTGACACAGGGCTTAGAATCGAAACGCAAACTGGAGATGTACTCATGGGATTCACGCAATTTAGTGTGGAAGTCTCTGTGTTGCAGCTCAGCCTTCGGGAAGTGGAAAGGTCCATTTTGTTGTCAGAGTGGCAGTTCAAGTTCTTCAAAACATGCACCACGAGGCAGCTGGAGCTCTGGGCTGAGCTGCCTGTTCTGTGGCAGAAGGTGCTGAATTCTGCTTTGCAGCCCACGTCGCTGTTTTCAGCCTACTTGTGCCTTTGCACGCAACGAAGGACACGCTGTCACACCCACAGAAGGGGTGTCATCTGCAGTTGTTATCACATTTAGTCTGTGCATGACTGGAACTGGTAACCGTGCTAACACCAGGACATTACTAAGCGACGTTACTCAGGCACGACAGTTAGAGGTGGAGAAGGTGCCTATGTGCAATCAGGAGCACGTGTCGAGATGGGGAAGAGCGTGAGCTCGCATTCATTTGCCCACCTCAACAGAGCCGCTGAAGCTCCAGACTGCCAAACTCTAAATGATGTGCAAGAGGAATCCTAGGCAGCAACCCCATCACCTTTCCCTGCGGCAGCAGATGCTACAAGGAAGTCTGAACCGCCAGATATCTCCCTGCTCTGGCAAACAGTGTGAAAGCTCAAGGCGGACAAATCACTGCCCCCCACTCCCCGACACGTGGCTGACTAATGCCCAGCAAGCCCTGCTGCTTTACTGTCCTCGCCAGCGTTCGTCTACTGTAAGGGAAGCATCTTAACCAGGTGGCTGGGAGGAAAGGAGAGGGTGAGGCAAGGCTCTACCCGCTGAAGTCAAAAGACATGAGGTGATGGTGGATCCTGGGAGAAGTTAGGCCCAGATTACAGCTGTGACCCAGGCTTGTCAGGATGTGTTTTGATACCTGAGCAACTTTTTTCCCCAGCGGTCACAAACCAAAAAGACTACGCCATCTGAATGAGTAGATGTGAAAAGATGACAATGGGGGAATGACTAAGTTGAACCAGGCTCTGCTTCTGAAGCATTAATTCGGCAAAATACACCAGTAGACAGCAATGTGTTGTCACAAGCAAAAGGTGTGTTCAGACTCTGGAAATATTCGTATGATAAAGCGCAGCTGTGACACTGTCTAAACGAAGCAGAACTCCCTTTAGCGAATTTACGAGAAATACCAACAATTTATTTTAAGACACATGGCACATAGTGAAAGAGGCTTGCTTTGTGAAGTTCAGCGTTAGCCTGTTAGCTTGTCTGCGGTATTCGGTTAGATAACCTGCAAGAAGAGTGTTACAGAGAAAGCAGCAGCAGTCTCTTCTCGAAGGGGCACAGTGAAAGGACAAGAAGCAACAGGTACAAGTTGCAGCCCAGAGATTGTGACCAGGCAGAAGGAGGAAACTTCTGCCTTCGTGAGAGTGGTGCCCAGGGAGGCCGTGGGATCTCTGTCCATGGAGATTTCTAAAACCTGCCTGGACAAAGCCCTGAGCAACCTGATCTAGCTGCGGAATCAGCCCTGCTTTGAGCAGGGGTTGAACTAGAGGTCTCTTCCTCCCCAGATGACTCCACGATCCCGCGATACGCAGGCTGGTGATGCTGCTTAGCCCTGGAGACCTGACTCATCGGTCTGAGTGGGGCTGCCACCCTCAGACATATGGGCAGGAAAGAGGGGGCTTTCCATTGTCTTTATGAGCAGTGGGTCATTTTGCTAACAAATATCTCTTGGTTCTATGATGGCTTTTTGCTACAACAGCCTGGATTTTTTCTTCTGAATGTGCTATTGGCACTGAGAGGTCCGTGGGTAAGACTTGGTGACCTACATCTGGGTATTCGTAAATAAAGCTAGAATTTAAGATGAAAGCAAAGAAAATAATGAAAATACTTACGGAGCTAAAAGTATTAACACTAAAGAAATTACTTTTCGCATGAAAATTCTGTGGCAGTGCAATATCCTTTTTAAAAGTATGAAAAACTCATAGTTTTCCAGTAAGATAGAAAGAATTCAAGAAAAATGCCTTGCAAAGACTTCTACTCACCTATTCATTCTAGAAATTAGAATTCACCTTCCTTTTCATTATCAGTCCTAACAGTGAGCACAGCATGTAGACCTCGAATCCAAAATGAGAACCCCTTATGGCTGTTTTGTAAGTTTGCTCTGGAAAATAACTGCGTGCATTCGTCATTCTCTTCAGGCAAGTGAGAATCTGCTAGGTCACAAAGGATGTAATTGTCAGGTCTGCACTGCATGCTTATGAGATTACTCCTGTGTCTGAAAATGTGGTTTTTGGAGGAGAGGAGAGGAGAGGAGAGGAGAGGAGAGGAGAGGAGAGGAGAGGAGAGGAGAGGAGAGGAGAGGAGAGGAGAGGAGAGGAGAGGAGAGGAGAGGAGAGGAGAGGAGAGGAGAGGAGAGGAGAGGAGAGGAGAGGAGAGGAGAGGAGGGGAGAGGAGAGGAGAGGAGAGGAGAGGAGAGGAGGGGAGGGGAGGGGAGGGGAGGGGAGGGGAGGGGAGGGGAGGGGAGGGAAGGGAAGGGGAGGGAAGGGAAGGGGAGGGGAAGGGAGGGGAGGGGAGAGGAGAGGAGGAGAGCCATGTTCCGTTAAAACAGAAACAGGTTTTTTCCACTAGCTCAGAAAGACCCATGCTTACACCAACTATACGTGATTACATCTTGATGGTTTTGAATCGTTTAGGAGGGAGTGATGTGAGAAAAGACTGCTTAGATGTATATGCAGTGATGGAAAGTGAGACTGAGAGTTCAAGCGACCCGTTTGGCCTTCTAGCTCTCCTTTATGGACTAAAGTTTAAAAAAATACCCAAATAAGGAAAGTGGGGTTTGGTTTGGGGTTGGTTTCTTTGTTTTTCTTTTTTTTTTTCTTTCCATTTCAGAGCCTGAATATGCTGCTCTAAAGGATGGTGAGAAGTTCAGGGGGAAGCAATGGAAACTGATTCAATCGGAGGACAAATGCTTTGTTTCACGCTAGGACCAGTCATTTGGCTGGTATGTAGGTTGCCATGAAACAAACCTTATCAGTATCCAGCTAACAGTATCCACATCTGCATACTGATCACTTTGTGGCTGATAGGGCAACAATGATTTAGGTATGTTGCATATATAAATTGTACCTGAGCGGCACTTCTGAGTAATCTGTTCCATGACTATCAAAGGTTCATTTTTTTTTCCCTAAACCTTTTTGTTTCTGCACTTAACACTGTTACCAACGTTGAAAGGAGGAAGGGAAAAGATCAGTAACATAAGATCAGAAAAACAAACTTGCCTTCATTTTAATCTAGAGTGTTGTAAGTCCCATTGAATGTAACAGAAAAGGCAAATAGGCTATATGACGGAACAGAAACATTATTTTCAGTTGACGCGGGTAGGTTTGTAGAGCCTATCTGTGTCGAACTCTAAAGGAATTTTCTAAGCGGGAATAAAGCACAAAACCAATAACATAGCTCTTAGCGGGAAATGTCAGAACTGTGCACGCACAGGACTTCATGTCTGTGTGTTCTGAAATGTATTTTTACGTTTTAGAAGGGCTTTAAGTTTCGATCCAAATCTGTGGGACTGTTGGTGTTTGGTGTTTGTTTTTTTTTTTTTTCCAAAATAGAACACAAAACCACTGTCATCAAAATATCCAGCAGCAAACACATGGGTCATGAACAAGGAGTTAAAGGCACCTCAGGCTTTCTGCCTGCGGAGCTGTGGGGTTAAGCAGGGGATAGCTCAAGCCACTTAGGAACAGCAGCTCTGGTCCTCATCACTACTGTTAGGGTAAAGTATTGAAACATTCTTTTAAAAGGCATTGATCGTATTACTTTTAATTTTATTTTGCATTCAATTTAATGCATCATTAATATAATCTAAACTCAGTTGTTAAACCATTACAGTACTAGGTGGATGGAGCAGGTTAGAATTTGAGTTACATTTTTATAGCTTTAACTGTGGTTGCAGTTTCATTAGCCCCAAAACATCTTATAGTGATATATATCTTGTTTATCTTCCTTTTAGGTGATTAGGCTATGTGAGATCATGCACACGAGCATAATACATCCACAACACAGATCGTACTGCTTCAGCTATTCTCATGAGAGCCAGCAAAAGCTTTTGTGCCTGTGTAAGTCCATTTTTGGGTCTTCCTTAGAAACTTTGCTCTGCTTTGGCCAAAAATATATTTTTTTATATTAATAAAATGAATGGGTTTTAATCTTCATTTTCTCCTGTATTCTGAAGGGCAAGAGATCACACAAGAAGAGACAGAATGGTGGCTGAAAATAGGCTTTGAAGCTGTATTGAAAGAAGTAACTTCCTTCCTTTTATCTGTTTCTCAGCCTTCCTCAGAGCCATAGCACGGCGTATGTATACTTCTGGAGGCAGGCGAAGCTAATACAGGATGCAACACACTTTATTAAACCAGCTCTTTCCTTAACTCAGAGGGACGTGCTCATCAATGGCAGGTGATATCACATATGCGGACGTGGCAATGCTACCCAGGGAAAGACCACGCGTTCCTTCTCGGACATCAGTTCCAGGTAAAACATCTAATCAGCTCTTGGACGTACACTGTTTTCTCTTGTGTGCTCTCTCTCTCTCTCTTTCATTTTTAAAATTGTTACTGGATAGTGCTAGAAGAATGCTATAAAATGCTGCATGCAGAAATCATGGGAAGCGTGAGAAGTTGTAAATGGTGGAAGAGAGTCTCATGAGATCCAAATCAGCAAAGCTACTCTTAAGTCAGTACTGCTACAGAGTAGTGTCTCAGTTCTGGCCCGTTGTTTTAAGTAACAGATGGAGAAACTAAAATTGTTCATTTTTGAGTAATGAGCATAATCTATTTTTTTTTTATATGAACAACATGATCAAAAACCTGTTAGAATATGCTCCACTAAATTACTACCTAGTCCAAAAATCAGATCAATGCATTTTACCATGTCTTCATGGAAAAGGAGTAGTACATTAACTAGTAAATCAGAAAATTAGTGGCAGTCAAAAGTGCAGTCACTGTCACTGAAGGAAGTACTGAATGACTCCTAAAACCCTCCTGCTCTTCCTCTCTAATTTTCCAGTAGTGATTTTCCCAGAACCACATTATCAATCAGTGATCACTTCATGTATTTGTAACAAAAGACAAAAGGATAAGTCAATATTCAGGATAAGGAGATGATTTAAACTGTATTTTTTTAAGAAATAAAATTTCCACTACTTGGAAAAAACGTAATTCATTCATGAAAGCATTTTGTCAAAATTCTGGATCACAGCTGGTATGAATGACAACTTCTCACTATGAGCAAATAGGAAATGCTTGTGGTCAGAGTAAGCTGATATTTTCAAGCTTTCAAAGTTCATTAGTAATTAATGTATTAAGGATACAACATGGTGTAACAAGCATTTTTCGAAGGTGTTGTTCTGCTTACAATGTAGATTAATAGTGATGATGGTGCTCTGAATGCATAATGATGGAAAACCCGATTTTTTTCTACTTTTACAAAACCTTTACCTAAAAAATAAAAATGAGTTCACTTCATTATATATCTAACAGAAAATACTACCTTACACTGTATGTTCATGCAACCATGGATGTTCTTTGTACTACTGTAACTTGTACAACACAAAGCACAGAGGGTTCGCCTAGATTTTTACCCCCTTTCTAAGGAGACGTAATTTATTTGCAAAGGGAGCCAGGCATCAAATCTTGATTTGAAGACATCCAAAAATGTCCCTTGATCATGCTGTTTAAAGGGGAAGCTTGAACTTGAGTAGGCCAGGCTTTAATTTCCAGTGAAAGTTCTCATTAACATCTAGTTAATGTTAAACCATTGTCATTCTTGTTAAACCATTGTCTAATAGATTTTAGCACTCAGTATTTTCTCACATGAACTTACTGGCCACAGTAATCAAGTAATTTCTCAGTCTCCTTTTGCCTTTAAATCTTTCACTCTAATTAACTTTCCAAAGAACTCTAATTACTCTTGTGGATCTTTTTCTGTTTATTCTCCAGTGTTTCCATCTCCTTTAAAAAATATGGGCACCAGAGATGCACCCATTATTACTACAAGTCTCAGCTATGCTGTCTCAGTTATACAGAGACAAAAAATCTCTTAAATAGTCTTTCCTTCACGGTTTATAACTCTCAGTATCACCTTTCCCCACCCTTCTATCTGGTTATACTCAAACACATTTTGTTTGATCGGGCTTGAACTTGCAGGGCTGTCATTACGGCTGTCTTCACTTACTGTTTTGTTAACCTTTCTGTTATTTTCAGATTTTATTAGCAATTATTTTTGTACTGACTTTGACACAAATGGAAAAAGCACCAAATAGTATTAAGCAATATTGGACTTCATGTCAGTGTAGAACGTGCTAGAAATTCCTCCCTGATGACAATTATTTCTCTGTCTTCATCATTAACATATACTATCATGGGTTTTATTGCTATTAATATAGACAGGAACTTGAGCCATATTCTCATGCTTTAAAAATTCAAATGAACAATTTCAGTTGTTTGTTCCTTCCTTGAAGTTTTAACGCTTTGACCAAAATTTGCACATACTCATCCAGCTGGTAAGTGTTCTTTTACTACAAGAAATTCTTCAGAAAGAAAAGAGTCACTTCTACGATAGGAAGAATGACAGAAAATGCATTTTCCCCACAAAATTAGTTCTGTAATTTTAAAAAACTTGGTAGGAAATTCAGGAAAACATCCTGAAATGTGACGGGCATGTTGAGCAATGTTCACGAAATAGACTTAAGCTCAGTCTAAGTACAGCAATGATTAGTGTTAAAGTTCCCCACTGCACAGCTGACCCTCACTGAGATGCCCCGCACTTCTTTACAGCGAATGGAGGAGAGTCTGGGAGCCTAGCACAGTGAGCTAGGAACTGCCCAAAGTAGCTAATAGGATAGAGCAGCAACGCAAGGTGATGCTCAGTCAACTCTTTCCGGGAGTCAGATCCTTCTCTGCAAGCTAGAAGGAGCACTCTCCTACATGGACTGGGCTCAAGGCTGCTTCGGACAGGACAGCTTCTGCGTACCAAACACACTTACGGCATGTCCCACTCGTTACCACACCCTGCATGAAGAGGTTTCCATGCTTCCTCCAGTTTGGAGCAGGAATTCGAAGCTGATTCTCAAAGTGAGGGTCTCAGCTCCAAGGTGATGGAGCTCTCTGTGGCAAGCATCACAAGCTCTCCCATTGGCACTATCCTGACTCTGTGACACATTGAAATGTCCACTGGAGGACACCTACATCCCTCCCTTTGCCAGATTTTACGCTGGTCTTGCTCTTGGCCAGGGATGTCTGACTATCTTGCAGAAGAAGAAGCAGATAGGCACGAGGGAAAGCACTGCGTGGTTAACTCTCACCACAGAGGAAGGAGAGTTGGGTTTAATCAGCGCTGCGAATTGGGACGTGAATGCTTCGAGTGGCAGATTCCCAGACTTTAGGCGAGACTTCATATCGTTAGGCTATGGGGAAGTGGAACATGCCCACCTCCTCCTGGCTGCATTTTGTGCAAGTCTCAGACCGTTAGATTCAATTCACTGGAGTAGGCTCTAAAAAACCCCATAGGTGGGGGGCATAGCTAATTTGCCCTGCTAAAGTATAGCTGCTGTCAAGATTTGGTGCACGTGAAAGATAAACATGCGGGGAGCTGAACTTCTGCCAAGGTTCTGTAGTAGCCCACCTATTTTTTTTTTTTTTGTTTTTTAGCTTTTCTTTATCTGTGAGAATGGGATTTGGATTGGTCAAATTATGCAGAGTTTCTTGGAGTTCTCCCAAATACTGTTCTTATCTCAAAGCCTGTTCAATGTATTTTATGAGGATACAGAGAAAGATATAAAAATCACTGGCGGCGCAGTGGCCAGTGTGTAAGTTTGCAGTCTAATGATAAGGAAAGCTCAGCCATTGAAAACTCTTGTGATAAACTTGAAAGACTGGACAAACTGTGTTAAATAATGTTTAACACAACATAGCGATAAAAAGATGACTGCAGCTGTAAGTTTGGGAGGCTGCAGCCGGAAAAGTGATTGAAATTGATTTGTTGTGATCCTGTTCCAACTGTAAAGTCAACACCAGGTTGTTACACCCTCAGTTGGACTTCAGCTGTCAGGCAGGTGCTCTGAATTACAAGGACGAGGTGATTCTTGGATGCTCTGGCAGGGCATGTTAAGGAGGTGTTAGAAGGCAGTACTATGTCTATGTACACGCTTTGATGGGCTAGCAGGTGTTATTACGGTGCATGTGCTTCAAAAGAGATGTTCTGAAGTAGAAAAGTCTTCCAAAAAACCAAGCAAGGATAAATACAGCCTGGAAATCCATATTCTAATGAAAGACTCGGACAGTTTTCGCTTCCTAGTTTGCTCAAGAATAGTTTGATAGTCACCTGATTATGGTTCATAAATGACTACATACAAGACCTTTCCTCTAGCTGAAAAACAAACCAAGAAGAGTTCAACTCCATCACTGAACTAGCCTACAAGTAGTTGTAGGCTGCTATTAGTTTGGCCATTAGCTTCTTGCTCCCCTCCTTAGCCTCCTCAGCCCCTCCAGGTCCTGACCATCTTCTTATCCACGCTCCGCTGAACCCTCTCCAGCTTCCCCCAACTCCCCCTCAACCAGGTGGTCCACATCTGGACGCAATGTTCCAGCTGTGGCCGCAGCAGCAGCAAGTGGAGCAGCACAGCAGCTTCCCCTGCTCTGCAGGCCAGGCCCCTCCCAAGGCAGGCGGCGGCTGGCGCGAGCTGTGACGACGAGGATGCACCGTGGGCTCACGCTCAACTTGGCCCACAGTCGATCGCAAGAGCCCGATGGCTGTAAAGCCCGACTCTTCGGAGCAAACAACCTGCCAGGAGCGCTCCCTATCCGCACATTCACCAAGTGGAAGCTTCCAGTAAATTGAGACATCTTTCTGCACTTGGCAATTTGCATATAGAAAAGAAGTGAAATTTCAGTTTTAGTAAGTGACAGAGATTTCCACCGAGCACCAGGGCTCCTTGTTGCTAAACTAGGCAAGGGTGTGTGAGCATCTGGCAAAATTAAGGTTATGTGGTATTCTAAAACCACTTGCTGAGTTCTCAGGACTTCACATTCAAATGATCATGCGCCAATACACACTGTAATAGAAGTAATCCTTTTTTTAAAATAATCAGTTTACACGGATGATAGGGGTTTTTCATACAGTCTGAGAAGTATTCTTTAAAGGAATGGATCTTTATCTGAGAGAGGAAATACTTAATAATAGTAGCAGATTTTCTAAAGTATGTATTTTAGAAGAAGTGTCTCCATTTATAAGGCTATTGCATTTAAAAGTTTAAAAGTCCTGACTGTTCTTCTCTGAAAAATATTTACATTCTAAGACGAAGAACTTTTATGAACATTTCTTTTTGAGAACAGTTACTTATCTATACAGTTAAATATAATCTACAAATTTTCTGTAGTTCATTGAACTAATAAACTGTAATAAAGCAAACAGCAAAGTGTATTAGGTCATGTTCTCTAAAGCATAGAACATCTTACCTGTATGAATAAACCTTATTTGCCAATCAGGTCCTCAGCACTTTTCTTGCTGTAAAACCTCTCCACGCTTCAGCAATTCTCGTATCAAATGCGACCTCATTCTAGACTCTCTTCTTCTGCCAAGTTCTTCCCTGAGCTGTGAGATTTTATACAACACAAACTTCTTTTTAAAAGCCTCAGTGATCAGAAACTAAGGCTGGAGCGCAGAAGCTTATTCTTGATTCAGATTGATAAAATCTGACCATTTATGGAAAGAATATCAGTCTACTAAAGGTCCAAATATCTTCTGTAAAACTAGCTGGTAGCTCTACGAAATACCCAGCTAATACAAAACTGAAAATGTGTTCGATAAAGGTCGCATGTGCATCTAACTCACACCATGCTATTTTAATGGCTTTTTGGTTTTGTTTTGGCAAGGTGCATCTGGAAAGGGATGTCTTCAACCATCAGGTCCCTTCCTCTGCTATTACAGGCATCACATAATGTCCTGGCACAAATGTTCACAAGGCAGGAATGCCCCAAAGAATCGCCTTGCTGCAGAAGCATTTCTCTGAGTGGCAGTTTTCCCTTTGGGGTCTCCCTGCTCCACGAAGCCACCACAGCTCTGGTGCCCCTTGAACCCCTGTGATACCTCCTGAGATGGCTTAGTTACAAACGGGATGTTTTTTATGGGTAGTACCCAGGTCTTACCCGTCCTTCAGTCTGTCTGTCTGCCTCCTGGTCCAGGCACACAGGACCCAAGCAGTTCAAGCAAAGATTATGGAGGAGGCTTTTAGTTCCTTCCTGACAGCAGCAGGAAATGATAAGTCATCATCTTGCATGTTCTTTCCAAAAAAAAAAAAGAAAAAAAAGCTGAACCAGCAGCTCTGGAAACACGTGCTCCTTTTCATACAGACTCGGTCTTCTATGTAATTCTTTTTTGTTTCTCCACTTAATGGCTTGCACAACCACAAATGTCAGCATTTCCCTACTCCTTACAGGAAACACGATCACATACGCTGAGCTGCATGTGAAGCCGAAACCCAAAGAGAGCAGCAGATCACAGACTTCCGCTTCTGGTAGTGTGCAATTTTGTTTGGTTGTTGGTTACTAATTATAGATTTAGTCTTTCCTATTACCCAATAGTAAAACCTGTTATCAAGAGTCTTTATGTACAATCTCTCAATAAAGAATGGATTTATCATTTCGTAGGTTTTTTTTCACTGGGTTCTCAGATTATACGCTTTCCTTGTCAAAATAGTATTGAAAGAAATTTTTAAAATCATTTTTAAACATGCCTTTGTGCCCTACACTGAAAATTTAGCAAAGGAAAGTAAAATTCCACATTTTTTTAGGAACCCTCCTGTAAGTGTCTCTGCAGGAACAGTCATAGGGACACATTTGGCGTAATACCCAGCTCTCTATTTGCAGTTAGTGCACTGACGATTGCCACCTTCTCTGTACTGAAGGGCATGTGCCAGCCAAGGTCAGGCCCACGGAACTCTGTGAGCTGAAAGGGAACATTACAAAATACATCTCAGGCAGCCGGAGAATGGGGCAGTTGCTCATCCCACGCAGGGAAAGTCGGGAAAACAGCAGTTATGAAAGTGCAACTCTGTGGCTTGTGGAAACAGCACCTTGACCCCAAATTTCCTCAGGTCCTGCCTCTTCCTGAGTGTTTCACTCTCACAGCTGATGAATGCCAAACGGCTGGAGAGATGCTTGGTCAGATGTACTTCGCTGCGCTATGGCATCAATATGGGATTTTTTGCCTTACAGACACAGGAGAGCGTGACCAGAGAGGAGGAACATACCACAGACCATCCCTGATACTTTCACTGAATTGCTCTGCGGGGTTTTGCAGGGTGTGGGTGGGTAGATGGGCGGAGGCAACACTTGAAAAAATTAACTCAAGGGAGAAAGAGAGAGTTCTTAATGGAACAATTGATTGAAAAGGTCTTGCTTTATCTGACAAAATCATCTTTCAATTTCCCTTTCACGTATGCAAAATGGATGCAAATTTTTAATAAGTAAAATGTCCCCGCATACTTCGAACAGCAGACTGATTTTAAGCAGACGGTTTCTCCGTTGTTTCCCCGTAAGAAACTGGCATACATAAAGGCAGTGTTAATTTTAACAGTGCAAAGACCTTAAGCCGCTCTTCCTCCTGCCTCCCTCCAGGCTGCCGACGTGGGCGCTCAGCCTGGTTCTACGTGGCGCTGGTCCTGGGAGTCCTTGTCCTCATCCTGCTGGGCGTCATAGCCGTGCTAGCCAAGCAATGTGAGTAGGTCCTACCACCCGCTTCATCTCTTCGTTGCAGACATGGTTAAACCTCGCAAGCAGAGTGATGCCAAAAGAAAAATTCCCTTAGAGTCACATTAAAGGTGTCAAGTTATACACAAATAGAGGAAAATAAATGTCGCGTTCCAAAGGGAACATTTGCTACCTGTCATGTAACATCTAGAGCGCAGATGAAGGGGAGTTGCTGCAGTCTACCTTGTCATCAGTGATGCTGAAAGGCTGTAGAAGCAGATATCTAATCATTACGACAATCAAATCATTTGGCCCTCCTGACTTATGAGTTAAAAGTTGCATCCATGATGCTACTTCGAGACCATTTCACTTAATTACTTTGTAGGTTTGAATAAAAAAAAAAAATAATCAGACTTCAGATCATTTAATTTAATCAGTCTTCCCTGGTACTAGTAATATCATAACCCACAGCATGCTCCAATTACACAAGAACTGTTCCGGAGAAGTTATTCATCTCCTAGGAGAAAACAGTCTTGAAAAACTTCAGAAAAACCATGTACCTCCCAATGCTCCCTGAAAATCACAGAATCACAGAATCACTAAGGTTGGAAAAGACCTGTAAGATCATCAAGTCCAACTGCCAAAATCTCACCAAAATATTGTGTCTTCTTTACATATCCAACTATCAAAAATGACAAACTTATTTTCTTTTCCTGTACTGTCCACATTATTCAGCAGCTACACCCTTTGCCAGACAGTTATCCTCACTGAGTGTGCACATAACTGAGTGTGTATACCCCCCACAATGTACACACACACACACACACACATCCTCACATTCACGGTATAACAGCGGATGCAAAGACTACATTTCCTTGACCCTGTTGTTAACCATAATCTCTTTTTGTTGTTGTTGTTCAAGTTTTGAAGGGCAGAGCAGGAAAACCGGAAAGTTTGTCCCAGTATGGTCTAAATAGCACTGATGATCACATCTCTTCAGAGAAAGCTCTCTCGGCGATGCTCCTGAAATGGCTGATGGAGGAACTGTGTGAAGATGGACAAGGTGAGGAAAGTTAGTCCTTTCACAGCGCAGAGGACGAGTTGTGTGCGCACTTCTGTTGTCTGTCTTCCCATTTCTATGACACCCTGCAACTTATGGGAAATCATTGGTACTACCCAGGGAGCATGGTCTTCCTGCATAGAAGTGATGCCAGGATCTAAACCAACATTTTAATGACAATAGTTTTTTGGCATAGTTTCCTGTACTTTCTTTGCATTTCTTTCTGCCAGGAGCTGCTGTCAGAAATGCCATGTGTCATAGGTCCTCCCTTTGCCCTGGAGAACACTTTCCAGACAATAATTGTTTGTGAAGAGTGGGAGGGAATTTAGCTTTCCTACCCTTTTGCAAGGATCAGGCAGGGGAAGAGCTTCCTGGTCTTTTTATTGTGGATCTCTTATTTGTTGGTGAATATTAATGCTTTTCTAAGGATTGATGGTAATGATGTGACTTTAAAACATTAGAGGAAGCCAAGACAGAAAATGTGGGGGACGTTCCTCCCAGATGCTCTGAGTGAAACGGGAAGTAGACCTGGGAATAGCAGTGTTCCCCTTATTTAACATAGTTCCTTCTCCAGCTCCGTGAACTTAGTCTGAATGTCAGTAGCTGTGCTTTCCAGTCACATCACGTGTCAAATCCGTACACTCCACATCACATCGCACGGTGCCTCCTCAGAAGGGCTGCATGTGGGAGGAGGAAAAGAGTCTTTGCAGCCCTCTAGATCCTCCTGGTGCTCTCCACCGGGGAGGTCCCCAGGGAGGTGGAGAGCCCGATGATGTGCAGCGGGAGTGCAGAAGTGCATAGCACCACGGCAAGGGAGTGGGAAGCTGAGGAGAGGACTGGCACTGGAGCCTGCAAGCCTCTCTCCACACCCATCGAACACGTGCTTGGGAGAGGGGACTGGCTGCTTTTGGACCAGCCAGCTGGGCACATGAACATAAAATGCTACAAGGCAACCGGAACAAGTCATGGTAGGAGCTAACGGTTCCCTCTCTCCACCCGCAGGAACAACATGCGAGCTGTGTCCTCCAGGGTGGCAACTGCACAGGGGCAGATGTTACTACTTCTCCGAGGAGGCTGTAAGCTGGGATGACAGCCAGAGAAACTGTCTGGCCAAGAAATCCCAGCTTCTTGTCATTGAAGATGAAATTGAGATGGTGAGTCTTGCAGCAGCCCTAAAATTGTGCAATAGGCATCTGCCTTCGCTGAGCGTTTCACCAAGCGAACATGGCCCAGATGTCAGGTGTACGTGCAGGTAAACAAGAGCCCTATCACGAGCAGAGCATCTCACTGTCTACAGTCAGGAGCTTATTTTGGAGAGGGTCAACAGCGTAGAGCTGAAGAGGAGAAGCATAAGAGATGCAAGTGCGGAAGCCAGAGTAGTTTTGACTGCAAGGGGGAAATGCTGGGGACTTCCCACCCATTTCCATTACCTGGTTCTGGGAAGAGAGATCTGATTCAACCACGAAATGGAAATTCAAACAGCCAAATCGCCTTCTCATTTTCCTTTGGGAAAATTAATAGCAAGGTATGGCCGAATGGCTCTTCTGAGAAACTTACCGTTCCCTGAGGAACAGGTCCTTTACCTTAAAGACCAGGCTTTGCAACCTGTCTTATTAGGGTGAGGAGCATCACTGAGGTTCTTTTTGACAGCTGACAGCAAGCCAGTCAGCCTGAGCACCAGCCTGAATCAAAACTCGGTGGCTGGACACATGCGTATGGGCCGTTGTAATGGGCTGCTTTGCCATGGCTGGACCCCTGCCCTTGCTCCCCACGTGAGGGACTACCTGAAAAGCTGTGCATGAGACGGGACAGTGACCTGAGCGCAGCAGAAAAGCTCTGCCATTGCGTAACATGCTTCTACTTGTTCCACAGGAATTCATAGACAATAAAGAGAAAGATACCAAATATATCTGGATTGGGTTGAAGATTCAAGACATAAAGAAACAACGGAGTTCAGCTGAAGATCCTGGAGAAAAAGAAAACAGGTGACGATTTGTGGGGGGAGGGTGTCTTTGGCAAAAGCTGAGGTGCGGTACTCCGCATGCAAGTACAACTCTGAATCCAAGCTAATTTCCCAAAGCACAGACCTAGTCCTGCAGCTTCAGGCACCTATTCAGGGCCTATTTCATGGCCAATTCCAGGTTAACTGGTTCCTGCTGGACACCTTTGGAAACAGATTTGTCTTCTGCCTTCAGGACCAACCACAGTCATAGTCCATGTATGTATTAATGCAGAGGGACATTAATACACACTTCTTCCACTGAACTCACTGTCAACAAACTCTCTCAGCGTACAGACTGTGTATACCACCTCCGTTGAACGTGACGCCTGTCAAGTAGCCTGGGTGCTGGGATTTGTGCAGCTGAGGGGTCCTTCCCCTCCCTTTCACCATGACAGTTCAGCATCGTGGCTGCATGTGGAGGTTGTCTCATGCCTCTTACACTAATGCTCGTGAGCATCAAGCCCTCGGCAGTCCCTGCTGTGGGTGCCCACCCCACCTATGCATGGCTGTTGGGGAGCTGTGCTTCAGTGGGTTACAGAATGGGCATCACCCAAACCCCTCATTCAAGATATTATCGATAGTTTTATCCAGAAGAGAATTTAAAGCTGACAACTCATTGCGTTCCTTTTGTTCTCTCACCAGGATAGCTATAAAAAGAAGAGAGACTGACAAGAACTGTGCTGTTTACAGAAGAAAAAACATGATCCAAGCAGATAACTGCCAGACTTTAAAGAAGTGGATCTGTAAGAAGAATGCAACTTCGTTGGTGCTCTGAGCCAAATTGTCATACAACAGGCAGAGCTTTTTGTCTGAAGACCCATTTTACTGATAAAACAACATGTGATGTAAATAATTTTATGAGACTTGCAGAGAAATTTGCATTTTGCTGTTCTGTGCTCCCTAAGACTTTGATGCAAACAGGGAACTCTGAAGTTGCCAGGTGCCGGTGTGAAGGTCACGCAACAGGACTGCAAGTCAGCACGTGTGGATTTGCGGGTGCTGAGCCTTCCCAAGGACAGATGTTGGCAGCAGCTTCCTCTAGGAAAGGGCAGGGGAGAAGAGGTACTCAGGTGAGGACGAGCACTGCGCACACGAACTGCGTGATGTGCAGGAAAGGTGCCACCTGTGAGGGCTGGGGAACGTGTTGGAGCCCACTGCTGTTGTACATTCCCTGGAGACAGCCGCTGCTGAGCTGAAGGAACTTTGTATTTGGGTTTCAATACTTTAGTGTTTTCTGAAGTTTGTGGGTTTTTTCCTTACGGTCTAATTGTGACTTACAGAAGCCACTTGAGGGCTGGGAAAAATGTGTTTATTAGACAGTGTCTTATACTCATTCAGAGCTGACCTGCACGGCTGCTGTGCGTACAGATACCAGACCAAGCACCAAGTGACTCATACCACTTGTGATTAATAAGCTGATGGCTCCCGTCTTCTTCTGATGCTGAACCTTGGGATCTGAAAGAAAGCTCTTAGCTAGGGAAAGGGCTTGGAGCATAAGACAACATTGCAGTGCAAGGCAATGAAGATGATAGCCTGCCTTTCCACCTGTATTTTGTCCCTTTACGTTGCAGATTCTTTAACGTGGAGCCATAGGTACTGGCTGGAAGGTATGATGATGAGGTACTGAAGCTAAAAGCTGGTGAAATTAATGCCTGTGGGTGCACTCAATAAATACTTTACTTGGGCATTCAAGTGTCATGGATACACGCTATTTCTGGATCTAGAATACAAAAAAGCTAAGAGCAGGCTGACGGTGCCTTTATTAGATTCATATATTTGAAAAAAATGAACAAATGTCATTAATTGATTTTTAAGAAATCAGACACGTCATTTGATTCCGCTTTTAAAAATATGTTAATCTAATAAAAGTAGTAACTCCTCTAGATCTGTAGCTAGCACATGTCTTTGAAATCTGAGTGACCAAATGCAAAGCAAGTGTTTGCAGCATTGTTGAGCTATTTCCAGCGACTTGTGTTGCAAAAGTGAGGAAAGCAAGTAATGTGTAAACAGGGAAATTAAAAAAAAATAACAGAGGGGACAATGGAAGTGGAGATGTAATAAAAATGTTTTCCTTCTCTTTGCAAATCGTGTACCACCTCTTGGGTATTGCCAGGGCTGTGAGTGCTCTAACAGGCCTTCAGGGCCCTCACCAGCCTCTCCTCCTGAGACCCTCTGGGTCTTCAGCCTCTGCCTGAGCTCTGTCAAAGATGGACCTGCCTCCAGCCATGTCCCATCAACTGGATGGGACATCTGAGTCCTACCTACATGACAGGTTGGACAATTCAACTGATAACTCAACCAACTTTTTCTTTGAACAAAGTATCGAACACTTCCGATGTGAAAGCGAATATTCAAAAAGCTCAGAAGTTAGTCCCCTTTCTAAACGGTGAATCTCTAGTCTCGTATTCTCAGACGTTGGAGCAAAGCAGCTGAGGCACCCTCATACTTACATACTGCTGCCTTGCAAAGGTGCAAAATCTACTTCTCCGTGCTTACAGACAGGGTTGCTCAAGTAAATTTTCATTTTAACCACCATAATTTGATTTCAGGCAGGACCTCTTCAAAAGCCCCTAAAGTTAACTCTACCCTGTTGTGTCTTCCACAATGAGAAGCTGAGTTCTTACCTCATTTCATAGAATTACACAATAATTTATAGCAGAAGGGACCTCAAGGCCGTTTCAGGGCAAGCCCGGGGGAGATTCCAAGTTCTCAGTGTTTTACTATAATTTTATGTACTTTTATGCTGGCCGTGTGGGGGGAGCTCTGTGTGTGTGGATAAAAAAAAGCATCCTCAAAACGTAACGCTAAAATCAAAGGTGCTACTCTAACAAAAAACGCACAGACTGGAATTAAAGTCCTTATGAGCAATGAGAGGGAGAAACAAGTCCAAGGCAGCTTTTGAAATGTAAAGCCTTTAGCTCATCTTTGCTATGATACACATAATTAAAGGCAGCTGCAGTTTCCCAGGTACGTTGTCTCATACCTGCACTGATGTTTAGTGCTCCTCTGGAGGGCTGTGGTTAATGTCTTGCAACTCGTGATGAGTAACCAACACTTACGCTTGCACATGACCTCTTGGTGTAAAGTACCACGGCTTTAGCACGCACATGACTGCAGCTGTGGAACAAAACATTCATGAGCAGCATGGTAACACCAACCAACCAACAGCCAGCCGTCTACAGGCACTGACGGGTAACACCTCACTTAATTATGGACAAAGAAAGATGCCAGGAAGGTAGTAGCTGGGTATAAGTGAGAGTTGTAAAGGCGTAGAGATCTTCTGCAGAAAGAAGCCACGTGATGCAGTCTGCCGCGTTCCACGGGCATAGCGCGATGGCTTTTCAGAAGGACTCTGGGACTACAGATTAAAAAGTGAACCGCACCTTCAGTGTGGCTGACTTCCTTTCAAACGAAAAAAACATCACAGATTTACCCTACAAAATGCAGCATCAGCAGTTAAAGAGTCATTTGAAAGACTGCTGATATTCTCGTGTTAAAAAAACAACAACAAAAAATCCCCCAAACCCAGTGCAGCACGTGTGTGGAGAAGAGGATTTGTTTATCCTAGACAGAGAAGAAAAGGCAAGGGAAAGAGTATGAAATGAGTAAGACATGTCTATCTATGTATACCTATAATATATCTCTATATGTATCTATAGCTATAATAAATATTTTCTCTATATATCTATATGTATAGATACATTCCCCATTGAGAAAATGCAACTTCTGGGTAGTTAAAACATACTCTTCTCCATGCATTGGAGACAACTGCCAAATTGCTGGTTTTATGGCACACGTTTCTCGAGCTGTGCTGAATTTAACACACAAAAATTAAACTCCTGAGTTGGCTTCTCTCAAATTGGTTGTGGTGTTCAGGTTTTAACAATATTCATAGAACATCCAGTATTTGAGCATTCTCGCTATTACTAATGTAATTAAACATGTTTTTGCAGGGCCTTAAGCAGTCACTAAATCTTGGGTAATTCCACCGATCTAATAAAAAAGAAAAAAAATGGCCATTGAAGTGAAGTACCTCATTAAGCCCCAGACTGAGTAAAGCATTTGCAGCCTGACCCTTCATTTCTTAGCATGACAAACTTTAGATACTAAAGAAGATGCTAATTGCACCCGTTAAGAGTCATTATAACCTGCTGTGCTCACAGTTTCTTCAAAACCTCCTTTAAGAACCAAAATTTCTCATTTTTGGACTCTATCCATAAATGACACTGATGGAAAAAAAACATAAGAGCGATTTTATTTTGTAGTTGAAGAAAACATTCAGGTAAATCAGCTCATCAGCTCAACACACAACATGGTACGTGAATACTCCTTATCCCTTACAATTTCTGCTAAATTTGTGAAACGTACCTCCAGTATGCCCCTACTGCAAGTACTCGGAAAATTTTGCAAGAGTCAACTGCGGAAAATTCCACTTTTCCCTCCAAAGTTACTGCACTCTGTGTGTTTCACTATGCGCATCTCAGCATTTCCAGAGAAGTACTTCAGCGTTTCAATTAAATGCTTTTGTTAAAAATCTGACACATTTTGAAGTGTGAACATGTGTTAGAAGTGTTAGAAAGTCAAACGCATTCTTTTCTGGGTCAAATGTCTTGTCTCATGTCAACCCCAGCATTATTAATAAAGATCTTTTCATATTCAAAACCTGAAAAATGTTATTTTGCTTCAGTGTGGTGATTTTTTTTTCCCCATATGGTGCCTAAGCTGAAAAATACATTTAATGGTACGATATTAAGACACAAACCACTGTAATTCAGAGGCTCTGTAAGATATTTATTGAGTATCTTTTCAGGACTATTGCACATACCATATCCTTCAGAGCTCACCAATTTAAAAACATTGCAGAATACCCCCCCCCAACTAGTTACACATAAATTAACACATAGATTATTAGGCTATTCATACCGTAGAGTCCTGTTGCTGTGCCTATAAAGAATACAAGCAATCAAAAAAGTGTAGTTCAGCAAAATTAGTGATCGTATATAAATAAACATCTTAAAGTCACAAGTTGTTAACAATATTTACACTGCATTATCCTGTTACAGTGAAGTCCTACTGACACAGAAAATAATGAAGGCATAAACAAGACGCCGATCAAAACTAGACGGCAATTAGATGTGCATGAAAACACAGTGAAGGCAAAAATAATTACAAACAGGGCACAAAACCCCAACGAACCAGCAACACTCCAAATAACCTGTCAAACATGGTGCAATTTTACATTCTTAAAAAATAAGAAGACACCATCATCTTCCCTTCCTTGAAGCTACAGTGCCCTCTAGTGGCTACTCCAGAGATGGCTCCACTTGCTCATTCAAGAAGTCCTCTCTACAGCACCCAAATCACAAGAAAACCAATTTTCCAGATTTTATTCCAAGCAGGGAAGTATTTTGCCCTGCCACACAGGCGAATTTCCCATTCTTCCTTCTCTAGAAACCTGCCAGGGATAGTCCTTCCAGGAAAACGAGCTGCTTTGCTTCCTCTGGGTCAAACGGCACTTTTAATCTCCAAGTTACCTGCTAGACATGAGTGGATGGAGTCCCGCGGGATCGTGCCCTAATTCTGTTCAGGCTCACCGCAATTCCACAGCGCTGGGTGTTGCTGCTGAAAATGATACGCACACGGAAGAAAACACTGATTGTCCATCCAGAAACGTACCAATCGCTCGGAAGCCTCACGCTCCGACAAGCACAGGACACGAGGTAACCACGGAGAAACATCCTTTGCTGTTAGTTCTCTTATTCCCTACTCATGATTTTGCCTATTCGCACTGAGGACTATTTCTAACTTTACAACATTAATGCCGGCAGCTTCACTATTACTTTTTCAGTTCAAACTCTTTTTCCCCATCACTGCAGATGCTCAGGTAAATAAATACTCTATCCATTCTGACTTTTTTTTGCTAAGATAAGTGCTGTCGGGAGGAGAACTTCAGGTGCAGTGCAGCTACATAAATCCCAATGATAATACTGTCAAACTAATTTAACAAGATTAATGTAAAATAACGTTAACAAAACATTGAATACCAAGCAGAATCGCCCAAGACCACCCCATCAAACCGGGACAGCGAAATCTGCAATGATCCTGTCTAAAACACCAGTGTTCATTTCTGCATTGCCCTGTATCCGAGAGGCACTGGCAGACCTTCAGGCAGACCCGCTTCCCAACCCATCCCTGCAGACAGAGCTTGGCTAAGGAAAAAGCAGAACAAATACCTCCAACTGCACGCCAAAAAGGAAAAGAAAGAGCAGCTGCTTAGGATCCTACAAGAGAAGAGTTAACGGAGAAAATACTGATGACACTGATGACACAAGAAGAAACTACAGGCTGAGCAGTAGCTAGAAAAATGGGGCAAGGAAATGACTTATCAAGATGCTGAAGCAAGCCTTTTAAATATCTTTAAAAACCAGAGGCCTCCTCCACGGGCGGAGAATTCTGGCTACCAGAAAAGTCGTTCACCTCCAGGCAGGAGCTGAGACGCGTTCCCAGGTCCCAGAGTATAGACATAGTCTGTGCAGACATGGTAACAGAGCGCTAAGGGTCAGGGTGGGTGGCTTCATCCACCTTTATCGTGCTAAGCTAATATTCAAGCTACAGACCCACTTCCTGGTTAAATAACATCCAGAGGCTGAGACTCCTTTTGACTCAAGATAGGCACAGTTTCCAGACCCTTTGACTTCAATCCTGTAAGGGAGAATGAAAGACACGATTACTTTGACATCCACAATCAAATAATGCAATAGAGCAAAGGGAACTACGGGGATCACAGGTTCTTTGTACAAAGCCTGATTTACCACAGACAAGGCATTGCAGGAGGATGATAGCTTGCGCTTTGAAGAGAACACCACAAAGATTGTCTTTTTTTAATGGGACCTGGCCCCCAGAACGCAAAACCTAGGACTTGCAGTACTCCTGCATCTTGTCTAGTGGTCGCTTAATGTGAAATACGCCCTTAGAGTGGAGACTGGAATTCAGGTTTGCCCTTCTCAAGGATGCTGCGGTATCAAGACTGGCTCCCACCTTTGACTTCCACATCCTTCTTTACAGCTAAATCGTTCCAGCAGAAGCTGTGAAACAAACGCCTCTCTCATTTCCCTCTTCCTCAGAACTGAACACGGCACTATGGTTAAGGGGGTGGTGGAAAACAGGAAGCGAACCTCAGTTTCCACATCGTAGGTGTCCCCATGTAAGAGGTAAGGGTCTCCTTCACCAACCGTGTTTTCAAAGTGTTACAGTGTCCTGTGAATAGGCCAACCAACTCATACGGCCTCTGGAAAACCCAAGGGACAAATCCCCACCAGTGTTAACATGACTCTAATAGCAACTGAGCTTAGACATCAAGGTGTTTGCCCTTCTGAAGACAGGAGCGGCAGTTTGAGGCACGCAGAGAGGCAGAAGTCTAAGAATGTGAAGAACTTTGTCACTGAAAATGAAAGCATCCGTGGATGTTTGCATCACAGGCGGGGGATAAGCAAGAGTGGGGAGGACTGCAATTTTCAACTTGAGAAGCCAACGTGCTGCTCACATCTCACATTAAATGCCTAAGGTCTTTATCAGGTCAAGCCCTCAAGTCTTGGGAATGAACTGAATATAGTCATGCACCACTAGTAACATCACAAACTTAAGAGTATTTAAATTTTCCACTTTTTAAGTTCATTTCAGACTTGTGACACCTCAATGCTTATTACCGTCACTGGTAATTCTACCAACTCCTGCTGGCAGCTGCCCCAGGATGAGAAGCAGCAGTCCCTGAGAAGATGGGACAGCCATCAGTGAGAGGAACAAACCGCCCCACACCTGACACCGGTGGGACAGAACACGGGGCCATGACCACAAAGCAGCTCATGCAACATAAATTCACAGCCTCACCTTTCCCTCCAGCAGCCTTGTTTGTAGGCACATGCCACAAGAAGTATGAAAACATCTCTCGAAACCTCTGAAATATCTTTGCTATAAACCTCATGGAGGTTGCACGCAGGTTTGCACTTTTGCAAAGTATATTTAATAGTGAGGAATTTGTGTTGTTGTAATCTTCCATTCCTCCCCCCGTTGCTTTGGTATCTTGGTGGTCTTGGTTTAACTTTCACTTTCCTATACTGTTTGTTACCATGAGCTCCCGTCTCATGCTGCTTCTGAACCTGGCATTACAAATAGATCTCCGAACTTTCATCTCTCCCAGTTTTAACAACGCTATGGGAAATCTTTGTTGTATTCCATGCTCTTTCCATTGTCATCCCTTCAACATCATTACAGATATTTCTTTCAAGTCACTGTCTGTATCTGTATTAGTTATCCTCTCTTACTCCCTTATAATCTAGTATCACCAGCAAAACCCCTCACCATCGACTTACAGTTTATTGTCTAACGCTTTCCCATTTACCCAAAAGAACTCTTCATTTCTTTTATAGAGTCCAATCCACGGGTCTTGCTTTGTTATCTTCACCATAAAACTCTGTAGGAATAAACCCGTATGAGAAAAGAAGTTTTGCATGTTCAGTCCAGTTATCAAAATACAAAGTCTTTGATCCAGGGCTAGAAAGCAAAACAATGCCCTTCTCCCAGAAGAAACAGTACTAAAGATTAAACCTACAGAGTACTGCAGCATCGGGATCTTGTGTGATCCACAAAACTGAAAGAGAACTTTACAATTTGATCAGAAATCAAATGGATTAATTTTGAGACAGGATCCCTGCAGCACTCAGATACTGTAGTGAAAGAAATGCCAACTATGAGTGTGCAAGTATACTACTGAATATTAAGAACTGCTATGGAACTGCAAATGCATCATTTTACTGTCTCTCCACAAGAAATTCTTCAAAGAACGATGAACACCTTTGCAGCTAATGCATTTCTCCATCGCTGATATGTCTTCATCATCTTGAGTTGTTATTATCAGCTAGCAAGGATTTATGGAAGACATTTTAGAGATTAGTTAAGGAAGATCCTTGCCCCAGTGCGGGCCACAGAATTGACATCTGCACCCAGTACACCCATCATACTGGTGTCTGTGATGGGGTTGACTGACCTAGAGAGAGGCTGTTTTAAAATATCAAGGTCTGTAACAGATACGGAAGAATATGTTCTCCCAGGTCTTTGTACTAGGTGGGATCTTTCCTAACATTGTGGCGTAATACAGAAAAAGATGCTCCCAACTGTGGTTAGGATAACCATCTCCTAACTCCAAAGGTCAAGACTAACCTATCTACCTTGGTTGTCATTAACCTATCTTGCTAAGAGAGAACAGTTGTCCAATTAAAGATAAATGAGATGCATCAGTGTTTACCCTGACAGTTACCTTCAATGTGAGTATTTATAGCTGTGAGCAGCACCAAATTTAACTCAGGTAAGCCTCGGGCACTTTCTAAAACATCAACTGCTAAAACCGATGTTTGAGGGGAGAGAAGGCACGCAGCTTTCTGCAAGCTGCGACTCGTCGCGGTCTTTGCATCATCAGCTTTCAAACTGTTCAGCTGAAGAGGCTGGAACACACTGGTTCATTGTGCAGCTCCCTAGAAGTGAGATGGGGTGAAACCAGACCCCTCCCTTACCAGTTCCTGATGATTTTCGATCACCAGGAGGGAAGCATTGTGCAAAGAGCAGAGGCTCTGACTAGAGTTCCAGTTGGCTTCACTCTCTGAGAGGAAGTAGCATTTCCTCTGGAAATACAGCCAACCTGATGGACAGAGGTCCAGGGAAGGACAGACAGGAAAATCTTTGGCCAAAGAACGGTTTACTGCAAAAAGAAAAAAAAATAAATTAAAATCTACCTATTTCTTCCAGCTGGAAAAGGTTTCTGGAGCTTTTTAACTTGCTTTCTGACTGCATCATCTAATCTCATCTAAGTGTAACCACAGTGTTATTACTTCTGCCCAGCAGAAATAATTATTGTAAACTAATTATATACTCTGGTTCCTGCGCCCTTACGGTTGCTGACATACCTTTAAAGTGATGATCAGGGGCAGGTTGGTAGAAGTAGCTAAGAAGGTGATCATAACATATCCTCCAAGGACTCTTCTACAACTTAAGCATTTCTGACAACCGTAGTTTTTGGAAGCGTTGCTTCCTTGCAGCTGAATTAATAGTTTTGTTTATTATGGTGTCATTTTTTTTGAAGGGCTACAGATTGGTTGCAGAGACCAATCTTCCATTTGTTTTATTGAACTTAGATTAATACCAAGAGTAAGGTTATAAAATTGAATGCCAGAGGTACTAAACTGAGGACTCCCTGACTGCAACTAGTGGAGTCCTTTCTCCAGCACTTGACCGCAATTTTAAACAGTATGTCATGAGACATCTATTTAGCTTTGAGATAAGGTAAGTTCTGAATAAACCTTTTGAGTTTAACTCTGCTAATTTCTAAGGCTAATTATATTTTCTTTTTAAACGATTTACACACTTACCAAACTGAATACACAAAATCAAAACGACTGCAGTGGTAAGGACTCCAGCAACACCTCGCCATAACCAGATATTTGAGAATAGACCTGAAAAAAGAAATGTCAGGAATTTAAAATAAAACCAGCTGAAAGGGGAGTAGAGCCCAGGATCCACGAAGCTGTTCCAAAAAACGTCGCTCTCCATGGCGAGCAGGTGGGGAGCAGAGCTGAAGACTAAGAAGTGTGTGACATTGAGCTTGTCATCACAAAGCTACTTAGCTAACAAGAACTGTGAATTACTCTGAATTTTAATGACATCATCCAGAACTCAACCTAATAGCAACGTTGTTCCCGACACTCCAAAGTGATCGGAAAAGCAAGAAATGAGCACGGAACAAATGAGGGGGAAGACAGTAAGTTTGAGGTTGACCTGATGCCTAAACGTGGCAGGGGTAAGAGAAATGAGACAAGTCATCAGCTCCGGAGCCCAAAACTCCTGCGGAACATGCAGCCTTACCCCACAGTGACAGCTTTTCAAAGTCTCATCTTCTTCCCACCTCCCTCCCGGGAGCCAGCAGCGAGCTGGGTTCGGAGCGGGGAAGGACCCACCGCCTTGCCTCCGCCGGGTCTTGTGCCAGACTTCGCAGGCAGTGGGAAGGGGCCTGAAAGGCGGCAAAGGGGGGGTCCCTTCTCACCGGTGGTCACTCTGCTGCCAGCACGGGGGTCTGCCCGGGCAGCCCCCTACCCCTGCCAAGCGCCAGAGCAGCACGCCGGTGGGTTTACCTGGCCTCCACGCACAGCCTGAGCCCCACGGCACGCTGGCACGGGGCTGACTCCCAGCCGGCCCCACGCACGCCGCGCTCCACGCGATGCCCGCTACCTCCCGGGGCATTTCTCGGGTGGGTCTTGCAGCCCGGAGCCGGCCGCCGGCCGTCTCCCCGCCAGCCCAGGCCTGCCCCGGCTGGCCGGCGCCCCTCCGCGCCGGGACCTCCACCGGCCCGGCCCCTCCGCGCCGGGCGGACAGCCGGAGGCGTACCCCGGCCGGGGCGGGGTGGGGGGGGGGAGTTCCAGCGCCCGCCGGCCCCCGGGACGCCGCGGGGCAGCAGCAGCCGCCGAGCCCAGCCCCAGGGCCCCGCTCCCGGGCCGGGCGGAGCGGGGCGGGCGGCGGCCCAGCCCCGGGGCGGGGGGCTGCACGGCGACGGCCCCCCGGTCTCCTGGCTCCCCGCCCGGCTGCGGCCACGGGAGCCCCCGCGGCGGGTGTGTGTGTGTGTGTGTGTGCCCCCGGCCCCTCTCCCTTTGCCCCTTCACCTTTGCGGGTCCCCATCGCCCGCTCCGGGGAGCCGCCGCCCTCGCCGCCGCCGCCCCCTCGGCGTCCCATGGGTGCGGAGCGGCTGCCCCGCCGGCCGGGGAGATCACGGGGCCGGAACTGCCGGAGCGCCCGGCCTCGGGGGCGGGGGGGGGGGGCGGCGGCGATCCGGTTCCCCCGGCCCCGGGCGTGGCCCCGGGGGAGCGGGGAGGGGGCCGGGCCCCGCCGTGTGCCTCGTCCCGGCGCGCGGGGTCGGTGCCAAGAGGAGGGGTCGGTGCTAGGAAAGGGGAACGGGACGTGGCTGAAGAAGAACTTGGCACCCACCGGATCCCGCCGTGATTCTCTGACATCAGCGGATTTGGGGACGTGGGAGGGAACCTGACGTAAAGGCAGAAGGCTCTTGCCGCCTTTGTATTTAAATGTGGGCTGCTTAAAACTTCTTCTCCGGGGAGAACCTGGCCAGCGGTTTGCCTCTCCCGGGAGGGGGTGAAGCCCGGTGATGCTGACCTGCCAGCGGTGGGGATGAAGGTGAAGCAGCAGTTGCAGTGTTGCTTGTGAGACAAGGGCCGTACAGGTCAGGAGGTACGGACACTTCATCTGGTCTGCTGTACAGACCGTTGTCTGGTCCAAGTACAGACACAGAGACGGCACAGCCACTTCATGTGGTTTGCTGTACCGACCGTTGTCATCTGGTCCGAGTACAGACACAGTCACGGTACAGCCACTTCATCTGGTCTGCAGTACAGGCCATCATCTGGTCCGAGTACGGACACAGTCACGGTACAGCCACTTCTTCACCTGGTGTGCAGTACAGGCCATCATCTGGTCCGAGTACGGACACACAGACAATACAGCCACTTCATGTGGTCTGCTGTACAGACCGTCATCTGGTCCGAGTACCGACACAGAGATGGTACAGCCACTTTATCTCATCTGCTCTACAGACCGTCATCTGGTCCGAGTACCGACACAGAGATGGTACAGCCACTTCATCCGGTCTGCTGTGCACAGTAACTGGTTTCCTTACAAGAGATCTTGGGTGTGTCGCATGTTCAAATAGCCAGAGGAACGCGGCTCTCTTCAAGTCAACGTGCGGGCTCTGTGTGCAGCTGAGGAAGAATTCGGTGACGGTTTATCCCAAACAGGCATCCGTCTGTACCTGAGGAGAAAACTGTAAATAGAAAACCACGAGAACGGAGGGTTACACCTTATGCTTTCATTGCAGCCTCCAATTACTTTGCTTGTCAAGGATTTTGAGCAGTAGTCAGGTGCTGAAAATTATCTCCAGGTGTTTATATTTACAGGTAGTAAAAAGCCATATAAACTTCATACTTCCATAAATATAAATTGACTTGCAGTTGATTTTAGCCTTTGTTTGCAGCAGATGCTCATTTAAGCGATGGATGGGGAGAGCCCAGCATGCCTGGGATGACACTTGAGAAGAAACAGAACGGCAAAAAGGTGAAGAAGAATCCAAAAGATATGTGCGAACAAGGCTTAAAGCACGGTGGCTTCAGGGAAGTTAGGGAACTGAAGATTCCCAGGAGAGCGAGACTGGGAGAGGGAGGAGGTGATGGGTCCAGAGAGCACAAGCTGTAGACACTTTAAGAGGTTTTGGGAGACCTGAATACAGAGGGGCAGGGAATAAGGGTGAAGTATGGAAATTAGGACAGCAGGGAGGTTCAGTACCTGTTTCGTATAGAACAGATTATGCATACAAGGAGATAGTGGAATACGAAGGTATGTACTCTAAGAACAGGTTATTCGGCATTTATTCACTCTGAAGAAGTGGCTTGCTCTCTTGCCACTCAAACCTGCCTGTCAGTGAGGTCAAAAATAACTTACTGTGGCTTATAACCGCAGAGCATTCACAGGTGCTCTTTTCACACTTCCTCACCCAATAATACAGAAGATACTTTTGACAGTTGCAGGCCATTCTCCAGGCTGAGAAAAAAACCTGAGAACCTGTAAAATCTTCAGTTGTGAATCATTGGATGCTCCAAAATACTATAGGTATAACCCCAGATACTTTTAACTGAGATACTTGAGCTTTGCTTTCCCAGATCAGTTTAGTTAAGACACCTCCAGACTGAGGAGTATGCAGGCTGCTGCCATATATTTTATTTTTTAATCTGCATATTTGGTTTCATGAAATGTTCCCCCATTTTATAAAATGAAGATTGAAAAAGAAGGTAGGAATTTCTTAAAGGAAAAATGCAAAAGTAGCCTCCATAGCGAATCACTGGAAGATGACTTTAAAATATCGCCATGGTGTAGGGAGAAAATGCAAACATTCTAAGTAAAAAGCGTGGCATTTTCCAAAAGAAATTGTTTTCTCTGGAAAAATAAAGGCCCCTGCAAAACTAGGAATTTCATGGGACTGACTCAAAAAGTTACACCCCAGTTACACCTCGCTGCTACCACAAATCATCTTTGATTACCTTTTGTCACCCACTAACACGCTACCTCTAACTTTGCTGGAGAATTGCATTCAAGATCTGAAAGGCGAAATCACTGCGCCTCAGAAATTTAGAGGCAGAGCACGTGCGTAGGAAACGCCTGCGCTGCCGTCACAGCCGCACGCTGTGGAGATGCCCGAGTTCCGCTGTCCCCAAACGGCTCCCACCCTAGTCACCATCTCGCTGTGATGGCACAGGCTGGGGTGGGCTGGTTCACCCTGCTCTTGGTTGATTTGTTGGTCCATCTCTAGCTCCCTCCCCAGTCAATAGAAGAACTATTAGTTCAAAATCTTTAGTCAGACCTTAAGGCGTCTGTACCCCAAACAAGACATTAACTTCTGATATTTTGGGGTGCTCTGGAAACTCTTGTAAAGTCTGCATGTGACATCAGGCAAGCGTTGGTTTCTTAAGGTCCCACTGAACCGGGCCAATCCATTTATTAGAAAAGGAGCTGCATGAATGTTGTGTTTCTTTCTCCATTCTTTAAAGCTAGTGACCCTCCACTGTTCCATCAAGTACCTCTCATGCAGCAAAAAGCACAGCTTATTTGTGATGTTTCGATTGTAGTTCCCCAAAGCCTCCTGATCTCAGTAGCCCTCTGTACCATAGCAATCCTCCCAGTAAACGAGAAGGAGGAAGGTACAGAAAGATTTGCTTTTTGCTTACTATTCCTGAAGTTTATTTTTCATTAGTCCTGTGTTCAGCTGAACAAAAATACATTCCTTTCTTGATAGTTATGAATTTTTTACTATTCTAGTGCCTATCACTTTTTGAGGTGATATATTTTCAGGATGATATTGAGAGGTCCCTGCAATTCCCAAAGTGAAATCGTTCCACAAATGCGTTTGCTTATCTTTAAGTTGCAAACATTTCTGTTGTATAACATGAAACTAGTCAGATGAGTAAAAATAATATGGGAAATATCCATGTTTTAGACAATAAAATGAAAGAAAAAGATGAAGGATGAATGTAGTAGAAATAATGTTGGGCGGCTTGTGGGACATCATGTGTGCTTTGTCGTTTTGAACATTAAAAAAGTTATTCTCCTTTAGAAAGTATTTAACAGACATATTAGCAGATTGTATTTACTGCAGAAATTAAGTTAGTATTTGAGATGCACTAAGCATTTTATGAAGTGCCGGGTTAAGAATGCTGCATATGTCAGACAACTAGGTCTTTTACACCAAAAAAGCTCAGTTGTTCAGCTGCAGAAGTCTTGCAAAACATTATTTTGGAATGTTTTGGAATAGGAGGTGCAAGAGAAAGGATTCCAGCTACGTTATCAGCTGCGTTTGTATTTTTGGTGAGGCTAGTATTCACCAGGATTGTTATTGACTCTTCTATAGCACTTGTGCGTTGTTATTATGTAGGAGAAGCCATAGCCCCCCTCTTCAAGAACTGACAGTCTTAACACTGAAAATTACCTGGGGGAGGATAGAAGTAAGTAGGGAGGGTTGGAGTACAGAAGGGAAAACACCACAGCATTTTAACGACATGAAAGCAATTAACACCAGTAAGCTGAATAAACCAAATAAAAATATAAAAATAAGCATGACAGGGAGATTAGGGTGGAAACCTCAGATGATACGAAGAAGCTTATTTGGCTTTATCTACAGAACCTGATGGTCGGGCCATCAGAAACGATTAGTAGCTGTACTTCCTGTAAGTGTTATCTTTCAGGAAAGTGCAGAATTTCTTTATAGATAATATGTGATTCACCATAGAACAAATATCACGTTTAACACCTTGAAAATTCACTCACCTTTTGAAGCCTTCGCAGCCACAAACCAAAAAAGCTTCCAGAAAAGCGCAATCGTAGATTTTGCCAGTTGAGTTTGGTGTCATCATGTTACCCTGTACGGGTAGCTGGCATCAGAAGTTTCTCCCCAAAATGTCTGCAGGCTGTGCATCTGCACCAGGAAGCTCTTCGAGGCCAGAACTGAAACGAGACCACGCAGCTACATCATCAGCCAGAGCCCTCCATTGCTTCTACTGATAGGTCCATTCTTGACTGAACAGAAGAAAGGAGCGCGCGCAGCCATCACCTGTGACTTTTGAAGTGGTGAGGCACCCTGACATGGGCTTGACAGAGCTACTCGACTCAGTTTCCTGCTCAGCATCCTGTTCAGTTGTCTCACGGCTGCAAGCGGCGGAGCCCAGCACCCTCCGTCAAAGGCACGAATAATATTTGGACTGCTCAGAAAGGTTTCTTTTCCTAATCTGTATCAGTTTAACAGCTTTTCTTCCCAGCGCTGCCTGCTGTAGTTCTGGAAGGTACTGTAGCAAGAAGTACTGTCCTCCCTGGTGGACCAAAACAAGAGAAGGATGTTGTATGAGACATGCAGTAAGAGACCTGCATGGGGTAATGGGTCTGCAGAGAGATCAGATCATCTCACGGTATGAGGACTATGTGCTAAGAAGGAAACCTATACACCGCTGATTTATATGGGCATTGTAATATTGTCAGTGCTATCCTTCACCATATTCTTTATGTGTTCTATAAGCCTGCTTGCTGTTTTGACAGCAGATCTACATTGGCAGCACATCATCACTGAACTGTCCACCTGGCAGCAAAAGTCCTTTTCTTGCATTGATACATTTATCAATTAAAACCATATGAATTTTTTTCCATGCATTAACTTCATTTTTTTTGACATAAAATGTCACTTGTCATTGTAAGGTCAATTCACATGTCTTGTTTAGGCATCTGCATTTCTTCACTATCTGTTTAAGTCCTTGATTGCCTAAATAATCCAGGGTAGCCTGAAAATTTTGCTCTGTCAGTACTCTTCTCTTCCACCCCATATAATATTAAATTACTATTAATATTAAATACTTTAGCAACATAACCAAATTAGATCTGGTGGTGGATTAGGCATATTATGGAACTGAAAGTAAGCCTTACTACATAAATACTCAAAATCAGAGTAAGACGGGGAAAAATAATCGGTGTGCATGGCATATATGAGTACTACTTGACCTATTTGTGTTTAAAATACTTATGTCCAATGAGAGTGGCTGATAAGGTGGGAAAAAAATGCTGCAGGTGGTTTGGAAACCAGCTATAAAACCAGAGTATCTGTTTCTTTCACATTGAGGTCCTAGGCAAGATTCTGTATGGTAGATACTTAAAGCGACAGATATGTCTGCCAGGAAGTGCTTGTAGTCTAAATAGAAAAGGTCTGCGTAAGGCCAGAGAGAGAAATGATTGTTATCCACATTTCACTGGTGAGAATCAGTGTGCAGAGGGCTGCAGTCCTCATGGCTACATACGGAATCTATCGGCAGGAGAAAGAAAGGAGAAGACCCAGTCTTATGTGTCATCCTTCCTGTCACGAGATAAGTTTCAATAAACAGATGTCTGAACGAAAAGGAAACTGTAGAACAAATTGCTCAAAGTAGATTTGTTACTGAAGGACTGCGATCTCACGGTCTGCAAGTCATTTGAATACTTTTTCCTCTCTTAATTTAAAAACGCATTTTAATGATATTTAAAGTTCTTGGTTTAGGATGTGAAACAAACACTTCCCTAATTTTAATTTCCCGTCCTTAATTTTTTTCAGTATTCTAAAGCAATCCAAGAGAAGTGATTGGCCCCTTGTACTCGGCGCTGTGTTCAGTTTTGGGCCCCTCACTACAAGAAGGACATTGAGGTGCTGGAGCGTGTCCAGAGAAGGGCGACGGAGCTGGTGAGGGGTCTGGAGCACAAGTCTGATGAGGAGCGGCTGAGGGAGCTGGGGTTGTTCAGTCTGTAGAAGAGGAGGCTGAGGGGAGACCTCATCGCTCTCTACAACTACCTGAAAGGGGGTTGTGGGGAGGTGGGTGTTGGTCTCTTCTCCCAAGTGACAAGTGATAGGACAAGAGGAAATGGCCTTAAGTTGCAGCAGGGGAGGTTCAGGCTGGATATTAGGAAAAATTTCTTTCCTGAGAGAGTGGTGAGACACTGGAATAAGCTGCCCAGGGAAGTGGTGGAGTCACCATCCCTGGAGGTATTTAAAAGACGTGTGAGGAGCTTAGGGACATGGTTTAGTGGTGGACATGGCAGGGTTAGGTTAACAGTTGGACTTGATCTTACAGGTCTTTTCCAACCTAAATGATTCTATGATTCTATAAGAGACTATGTTGGACAGCAAGTAAGAAATGTAACTAAATGACAGCAAACTGTTCTTCCATCTCTTTCTCACCTGCCAACTTAGACCCACAGAGAATGAGGTGGAAAGCAAACTGTACCGGAATATGGATGATTCCTGTAAATGTGGCACTCCACAGATGCGTAGGAACATCAGTGCAGTGCAGCCTGAAGGACAGTTTTCCCACGAGCCTGGAGTTAACACCAGCCCCTTCTCTATCTCCTCTGCAGCCAGCGTGGCCAACTGCATCGCTTGTATCTTTATGGTCTGCAGAAGAAAAGCTGCTGAGACAAATACTGCCTTGTAAGGTCTATGAGAGGAATGAGAAAATGTTTGCCAGTCAACTGCCTAGTGCAAAATAGTATCTCTTCATTGTAAGGACAGAGTAATACCTATTTTTGTTTCCTGTTTTCTTAAAAAAAAAAATAACGGATGGGGAAGGGATCAAGAAGGGCAAGGCACAGAGAATCGTGGAGCATGTGCTTGGAGGGGACTCCACTTTGTCCTTCCTTCTCTCAGTGTCAGTGTTTGTGGGGTGTGCTGTGGGGTGTGATGGAAAGGGGCAGCAGCTCCCCACTCCGTAGGTGACATGTGGGCCAAGGTGATAGTGTGTAGTTGTGGCCCATGACTCTCACTGCGTGGGGCAGCGGGGAGATTACCGTGCAGGTGCAGATGGGGACGGAGGCATGGGCTGCGGCAGTAGCATGGCAGTTCCTGTGGTTGTAGTGAGGTTGTGGTGGTGATGGTAGCTCTCCTGCTTCTGCTTCTGCTCGTGCGGGGAGGATGGTAGGTGCCAGGAAATGAGCTCTCCAGGAGCAGGAGTGCACGCTCCTGCTGCTGTAGCACTTGCCATATCCCACCTAATTGCAGAAAGTGTGGGGGACCAGTCCTTCTTCCTTGCCTGGCCACCATCTCTACTGTTTATTTCCATCCACAGGGGTGGGTTTTCCATCCATAACAAAAATAAATGCTGCCTCCTGCCTCAAAAAGGCTGTGGGAGCAAGAAAAGAAGAGAACATGGATAGAAAATGGTTGCAGAAAAGGACAAAAACAAAGTGAGGGCAAGGACCAGAGGGTTAAAAATAAGGAATTAGAGGAGAACAGCAAGCAGAGCATCCCTCACTGCACCTTTTGGTCCTTGAAAGCACCCTGAGAGCAGCAGACATTGTCCATTGGTGCTCCCCCAGAGACATAATAGGGTGAGAGAACAGAAAAAAGCCTCCCTTTTGTCAGGATCCCACAACAACCTTCCTACAGATAGAAGGCCAGCTTATTCCGGACAGGAGGAACTTAGAGCCATTGTCATTTCTGCACAGATTTCCAGGTGCCAATGGTAAGGAATGATGCCATTCTCTAACAGGGACCAGAAGGGACAAGCCAGCTCCTAGCACAAGTGACCCATGTCTTCATCACCTGCAGAGCTGCTCAACATAATCTTTTCTTAAGTGCTGATGTTCACAACTACATTTGCTCAAAACAGCACTCTGTGCTGGCTTCTTCTTTGAAGACCTAGGTGGCTTTGAGAGTTTTCCTCTTTTCTAACACCTTGCCATTTCAGTGCAGCAGTCTGCACCAAACTAGAAGTGATCAGCCTTGAAAAGCCTCCCTGAAACAGCAGAAGGCTCTGCCAGAAGATATTATGTTCTGGACAGTGGTTGGGGAAAGGTTGATCTGCGATGTAGAGATGGGGGGCTTGCCCCCCTACTTGTTGCATGAGGCATTTGAATGCCAGCAATCCCCAGGATGGAGGGAGTTGCTGACACTTCCCATCCCAAATGAGCATGAGCCAGGTTTAAAACTAGAGCAAGAGATTCCATGCATAAAGCTACAAAGAAAAATACTGTCACTGTTGACAATAAGCACCCATACTGTACAGTTATAAAACATTTTGAAATGCAGTGTCTCTGCCTTGTACCCTGGCAACCCCGAACTATGCTGCTGCAATTTTTGGGTCATTTCTAAGAAGTTCTGACACAATATTTCGTAATGAGGAGTGAACTTATAATACATCTCCAGTATCAAATAGCTGTGGAATTGCCACTGTAAATGACACTTTCCAATTACATTAGGGCTCATGCATGAGGCAAAATGTTCTTTTCTGCCACTGTGAAGACACAGCTTCAAAGAGATTTTGAGGAGCTGGTATTCAGAGCTTGAAGCTAGCTCTCACGCTGTTCTAGCAGTATGCACTCCGTCGTTCTTGGAGTACAGTTGTTGCTGTTACTGATTGTTGCTGTAATACTGATTGTTGCTATACAATTGATTGTTGCTATACTATTGATTGACACGGTATTACTGATTGCTGGTAGTAATTTGCAATAATAGCTTGTTATATACATATATTCACTTTATTAACCATAGGTATACTTGCTAGGGGTGTTTTTTTGTGGTAGTTTACTTGCTAGTGGTGATTTGCGTGGTATTTGTGGTAATCTGTAATAAGCAGAGAAATTTAGAGGATAAAAGCCTCCATGTCCTTGCGTATTATGGACTCCTGCAAACCCACGGTCACGATCTCCACACACCCGCAGGCCAAATAACCCTTCGGGTTGGGACAAGGTGTCAGCTCACAGGTATGTCAGAAGTTACTGAAACTATAAAGAGTCTGTGGTGTCTCAAAATCTGCACGATAAGTTTGACGTTATAACGACCGTCATCTGACCCAACCCAAGGGATCTGTCTAGAGGTCTGACTCCTTTGCAGAGGGGCTGGTTTTAATTTGGGAAGCCGAGCTTTGCCTGCTTTACGAGGGACACCACACACTGCATTTGCTCTCCCCAGCCCAGGGACTGCCCTTGCCTGCAGTGCGCTCGTGGGGTTTGCTCCTGCTTTTAGCAATTCCTCCTGCAGTCTGTTATGTAGGAGGAAGGAGACTCGTCCCTGCCTCTGCTGTTTGCAGCCCCAGATCCCAGAACCCCCTGCCCTGTAGCACGGGAGGTGTTTTGGGGAGTGGGATTGAGCGGCCGTGCAGGAGAGAGCCTGGAGCAGCGGCAGCACATGTGGAGTTGCAGCTGCCTGCATGCAAGGGGTGACCTGCTGCGGTAACCCTTGGGGCATGGGGGGAAGTGGGGGGTGGAGGAATCAGGGCTGACTTTGGTTTACCTTGACTTTGTTGTTGGGGAAACCACCAAACCCCATCAAAACAAACATGTGCAAAACCACACTGAAGGGAGCCGTGTAGTTTATCGCAAGGTGTTGTAGAGACACACACTTATGGTTGGGACCTTGTTCCTGTATGGCTTTGGGTGTCTGAGGTGGGTATGCTGCAACATGGGTGGAGCTGGTGTGACCTACTAGGTCACTTCTCAGTTCCCAGCAATGGCTTCTGACACGCTATTTGCTGGGTCAGGCTGAGACCAGGGGAAGTTAAAGCTGCAGGAACGCTTTGTGCTCTGCTACGCAGTTATAGCTGGCTGGCACAAAATGTTTTGGGAGAAAGCTATCCTGTAACATGTATGGAATAAATGCATGGTATGGACAGGGAGCTTTTTGATTGACAAATGAGTTTTACAGAACACCCTCAGTCTGCATTTATTGTAGCAACTAGACGTGCAAGGATGAACAGAAATCGGTATTTTAGAGAGCCCTTGGGTAGAGGAGGAAACAGTAACAGAACCTTTCCCAATCCTTTCTTGAAGAAATTAACATTATAATGGGTATTTCCCCATCTCCTTAATATATGATGATCTCAGATGTTTGGTGGCTGTGGTGTGCTCGTCTGACTGTCCTGACTGAAAATCCCTTTGCCCTCTCTGCTGTTAGCTCCTTCTACAACGCACATTGGATCGCTAAGGACTCCGGAGGACTCAACCTGAAACAGGTTGGTGTTTCTTCTGACTCAAGACTCCTGAAGCTGAGCCACCAGACTGCCCAGGCAGCAAAAAAGGCCAACGACATACTGGGCTGCATTAGCAAGAATATAGCCATTCCGCTGGGGGAGGTGATGGCTCCCCTCTAATCAACCCCTGTGAGACCACATCGGGATTCCTGTGTCTAATTTGGGATGCCCCAGAATAAGAGAGAAGCGGGGGTACTGGAGTGAGCTTGGTGCAGGGGTAGAGGGCTGAAGCACATGATGTACAGAGAGATGTTTTGGGACCCAGGTTTGCTCAGACTTGAGAAGGCTGTCTAAAACTAGATAATAGGAGAGTGAGGAGAAGACAAAGTTGGACGCTTCTCAAAGGTGCACAGTTAAAGGACAACAGGCAGTGGACACAAGGTGCAACATGGGAAATTCCAGCTTCATAAAAGGGGAAAAAATGTTTTACCATGAAGATAATAAGGACCAGATGCCCAAAAAGGTTGTGGAGTGTCCATCCTTGGAGATACTGAAAACTTGACTGGACATGACCCTGAGCAAACTGCTCTAACTGGACCTGCTTTGAGCAGGAGGCTGGACTAGAGACCAGAAGACCCCGCAACTTAGATGACTCTGTAATACTTTGTGGTCAATTCCTTTGTGTACTCGTAACACAGTCAGTTTCTGTAAAACTGGCAGTTGAACCAAAAAATTCTTCCTCCCATCATTTCCTAGTTAGGTTCACATGTGACTTCAGTTGTTCCAGTTTGGTAAACTCCCAGCAGGCTGGAACATGTACCTTTAGCATAGACTTCCTTGCTTAATTTTGTTGGCAATAGCCATAGGATCTTGTCTTCCATGGGATGATTTTGTGAATCACTGGCACTGTCAGGGCTGTGATCTCATTAAAACATTAGAAATCAGTTCTGCAAGAGTCTATAGAGCTTTTAGGCCTTTGGGTCTATAGCAGTGCTGGCTATAGTGCCCCAGGGTCATCTTCCTCTTGTTTTTACTTCCATAGCATGCTACTCAATCAACCGGCCTTGCTGTATGCTTGGCTACATGGTGCTACCGCTGAAAATAGAGGTGAGGTAGCTGGAAAAACAGCTGTTGCCCTGTTTCAGTGGTTTTGGTTTCCTGACTTGAGTCAGGCTGGAAAATAAGTAGTGCTTATGACACGAGAGCGTGGCCATGCAGTGAGGAGGATGGTGAGGGTGGAGACCTGTTTAAGCTTTCATAAGGAGCACTACCTAGAACATATAACCAGAGCTGCAGGGTATGGTTCTGTGATAGGTGTGAGTCGAAGTGCCAACTCACCATCACCAGAAAGGTCTCACTCACTTTGCAGCCACCTGTATGTAGTTCTCTCTCTTCCCCGATTGCTCCTTCTCTGTCACTCATCCGATTGTGCTATAAACTCATGCAGCTTGCTCACACAGAAAAAGAAACACCTTGCTTTTTCTGAATCAATTTCCAGAGGTGGTCAGCTGAATTGACTCCGCATGTAGTCGGATAGGAATGAGAACTGTCTCGAGGTAAGTGGCAAGAAGAGGGGAGGACATAGGATGAGTGCATGGGATCTCCTCTTTTTGGCAGCAGTGACCTGTTAAATTAGCACATGTCCTACTGTGGAACCTTATTCTAAGCCACTTCACGTAGTTTCATGCTTTAACCTCTAAGTAAGGAAATTGGGAAGGGAAAAAGCCTGTATTAAAGAATCGATAGGATCCTCCTGCCCATTCATTAAATGTAGTCTAGGAGTTGTTTCTTACATCTCCTTTTATACTGGTTATTCCAAAGGCAGGTGTTGCTCTGAGTTTTGATGCATAAAAGAGGTAAATAAACATGATGCTGATGTGTCGTTGCCTGGCATCAAGCTATAGTTTGAGCTATATGTTAAAAGGTTGTGTCTGGATCACTAGCGGACATGCAGGTCCAAGGGAGGAATTGTCTGGGTCCTGGTGTCACAAAGCTAATGTGAATCTTTTCATTCTGTTCAGGATTTGAGGGACAGAAGGAGTGTGTGTCCAAAGTGTGCTTCACTTTTCATGCAAGCTTTCATGAAAGCTTTGCTCCCCCTTCCTCAGATGTGAGAGTATCATCAGGTGAGATTAGCAGAGAAGTGGTATTTATTAGCTGTCATTGCTGTGTTTGGTATGTCTACTCTGTAGGTGAGACGTGCGTGCAAAACTCTGCACAGAAAAACAAAGGTGAAAGATAAAGCTATAGTGGTGGACGCCTCATCCCTCCTTTGCAGTGCTGGTGTGGAGAACGGCAAGTTTGGGATCAGGCAATGACTGTTAGAGTGGAAGATGGTGGAACAAACTACTTAGGTGAAACCGTGGTAAGACTTGTTTTCGTGCAGTTACTGAACTTGGTTCATCTTTTCCCTAATAAGTGGTATGTCTTGACAGAGTACGTGTTCAGCTGAGGAGCAATTTTAAATACAGGAGATCCAACTCTTTCAGCCAATACTTATGTTCTAGTCATACAAACTTGCAGACTTACAAAAATCTGATTTAGCTGAAATCCTGGGGGAGGCTGAAGTGAAGAAACTGGTTTCAGTAGGTTTACTGTAGAGCTGATGGAGAGGAGGAAAGGACAACAAACAACTGGAATTAGGTACCCAAGTTTGCTGTCTAAACCTGAGCAATATGAATATCACCCACCATGTCACTATTTTTCTGTAAACTAGTGCATGTGCAGCACTGAAGCACTTCTGTGCTGTTACCCAGCAAAAAGTTTTGTTCCTTAACACGGCAGACACTGGATGGTTCTTGTTGTTCTTTCTCTCTGAGTTGCAGGCATCTGAAAGCAAGGAGCCCAGCTCAGAAAACAGTCATCACACTGTGGTAAAATGGGAAAAAAAACAACAGGAAGCAAAAGAACGAACTAAGTGCAACAATCTAGGTAAAGAGATTATGATTAGCTGATTATCTGTGCTTCTTTTATGTGAGTAACTAATCTGGATCATTTTTACAGATCTTTAGGGTGAGGCTTTGCACACTTACTCCTTTATACGGCGTAGCTCTATAACTGACCCATAGGCTTGAAGTCTGCATCATCATACTCCGTTCCTGTCTGCATTGCTTGTTCTGTGAGCTTGGGCAAAAAGCTTATGAGACTTGCTTCGTGCTTCTGATCCTCTCCTGTGCTTGCCCTGAGTGCCATGGAGGGCTGATGCTAAGGGCTGGTGGGTTTGCGTGTGTGCCTTGTGTATCTGAAATGACTCCTGACTTGTGCGTACACAGCTCTGCAAGCATTAAGACAGGTGTCGGCGATATCAGATGAACGAGTACAGCCATCATTCTTAAATTAAAACTCAGATGTTGTATTAAACTCCCCTTGTCTAAGATACTGCAGAAATCCTAGTTTGTCCTTCAAGTAATGCAGAAGAAAATGGGGAGCAGTAGGTGGTGTATCATAAACCTGTTCCCATCTTGCTTTGATTTCCAGAAATGTTTTCTGTTACCGTATGAACATGTTGGGAAGGCAGGCTTTCCTACTGAAGCCTGACAGATGTTCCTAAGTGTCTCCTTCCCTGGGACAAGAGGAAGTATTTTGAAACGGGGACAAAGAAAACAGTGGATGAATGGGGATTAAGGAAAGATCCCATTTGCTAGACAAAAAAATAATATTCTCTCTGAGAAGGAGGCAGAGCAGTGAGGGCAGAAACACACAGCCAAACACTGCGAGTGGAAGAGAGAGAACTGCGTATAACCAAAAAAAACCCAAAACCCTAGATCAAGGCTCTTCTCGTAGAAGCTCTCAGAGAAGCCACAGGGAGTGAAGCACTAAGTGTGACCATTCAGAAATGCAGGTACTGTGGTGTCTAAGGGTGAACCAAGAATTTTGACCTCACGTTGGAGAAATGACAGCAAAGCCTGGCCTGTGGTTACAGCCTAAGCAGGTCAAATGGGTGAAGGGTGCAAGCAAAATTAACAGTCACTTGGTGGCAACTTTAGGGGAACTTTGCAATTTCGGGGAAGGGTGAACTAAGTGAAATAAAAGTGCAGAAGGCTGTGAGTTGCTGCGAGTCCTTTCCTTGACTTCTTGAATAGCTGTTTGCAGAGCCTGCAGACTGCCTGGCCGCTCTCTGCAGTTCTTCCTCTGGGCAAAAGAGGGAAGAAGAAGCTGTCCCGTTGCCTCAAATCGGGGTAATTTCTTCTATGCAGCACAGGATCTTAAGGAACTGAAGGGTGAAATAGGAGGGGAACCCCTCTGTCCTCCACTTTTTACCTCTTACTCGCCAAAGTGATAATTGTGTTTATTTCAGCCTGTTGGGTTCTACATCCTGTCACAACTTTAACTCTGTCTTTTTTTTTTTATTTCCCCAGTTCCAGGTCACTAGAAGCAGATGGTAATACTGTGCCTCCCTCAAATTTCACTCCTTTGCATAGTACTGAGGATAGTCCCTCATTATCCTCTTGCCTCCCTAGAAAAGAGAATATCCAACAGGAGAGCCAAAATAAAAAGTCACACAAAATAGTAGGTTTTGGTAATGCCACATGTAAAGAAGGCCTTTGACTCATCCACTAGCTGCCAAGAGCCTTTACACTCAGTAAAAATCAACAGAAGAGATTATTTACCTGTGCACAAGAAGTCATTGTCTTCTGGTAATCAGGGTCTGTCAGAAGTACAGGGTGGAGAAGGCACAAAGAAAAGCCAGCAAGGAGACAGCCAGATGAAGAAGGTCTTGGAAACATGGGGCAGTATAGCAGAGCAACAAAGAGAGATGCAGGAGAGCCTGACTAAGGTTTACAGCTGTTTAGAGGAGAACAAGAAGGTAGCAAAACCCCTCCTTGGTCTGCCGGCATGGAACATGAACCAAATCCTGCCATGACACAATTCTATACTGGATATACCAAAAGATACACCAAGCGTTTGTGCCTGTGTCACCAAAAGGTTAATCTGAAGTGAGGCAGGAGAGCAAGTACCTGGAGAAGTGAGAGTCCATCCGCTGTTTTCATTTCGTCTGGTTGTAGCAAAAGATTTGTGCCAGGTTCTGAAATCCTTTTTCTAAACTGGCCCATCAAAGGACAGAGTGCTGTTTGTTAGAGTGTTTTAAAACTAGGGCTAATTGCATGTTTTCTTGAATTATGAAAAAATATATGGAGAGCTCCTTTTGTGTTCATATTTTTTTGCCTAGGTTTGTATGTTGATCGGAGAAATTAAAACAAAAAGCCTCTGCATGTAGTAGGCAGACTAAATGCAGACTAAATGAAAGGTTTGGACATCCTGACCTAATCATTCTTTCTTAGAGTATGTCTCAACTGTAGTGGTGTAAGATAGATTAGAAATGGGTAGTGATTTTGGGGAATGTGGAGCCATCTCCACAGCTCCTGCCTGTTCAGCAAGAGTTGTGCATCCATAAGTAGTTTAGTACCGTCCCAGTGGCTTGTCACTGTTGGGTGTCTGCTCTTGGAGAAGTTTCTGTCTTAGCTTCAGAGTGGCTGTAACACGTACTACTCTGTTTCTTCAGCATAAGAGGACTCGACCTCGTAGGCTTTCCACGGCTTTCAGGGTTCTCGGTAGTTAGCTCACTGCCGGCGCTGGTGGGTGCAGTGCGCGTTGCTCTAAAGAGCCGGCTCTGCGGGTACAGTACAGATTTCCTGCGCAGAAGGTGATACCACTTGTAAAACATGCTGACTCTGGCATACAGGAGCATGTTGACTCCAGAATGTAACAGCTGCCAGCATAGCCTGCTGCAGTTACCGACCGATTTAATTTTTCTCTTGCAGCTCCAGATAAGGCCCCCCAATTTTTTTTTTTCCTTTTTTTTCCAGTAAACCCATTCAAGGCAGTGGCACAGAGCAATGCACCCATCATTGCTGTTTTTTTTTTTTTTCGTCGTTTGATGGCATCTTTTATTAATGGGGTAGTTATGCCTTTATTCCGTTTTCATTCCTCTAGGGTTGGGAAACACTCTGTTCCTTTGTGCATCGGCAATATTTTGTTTCTTTCAAACATTTAAAAATGTGTTTCATGACTTACAGGTTGTTGCCATAGATCACTTTTGCACAGTGTAATAAACCAGTTGTTCAAAACATGATTGAGTTTCTTTCTCACTTGTTGAATGGCTGCCAGGAAATGAGTGAGGCTGTGTGTTATTGCAGGTCCCTGCACTGGGAGCTTTAGGGAAGGGTACAGGATGTGGTGTGTACATCTGTCTTTCGTGATGATACAACTTAGAAAAGTACAGAGACTGTATCATGGTGTGTGAGAATGTGGAACTGTGCTCTCTGCATGGAATAATCTATTTAATAAAGTGTACCATAATTGTGCTAGGCAATGAATAGAGCTCTTTCTTAATGGTGAGGAATTAATTTGTGTGGGATGGCGTGTTTGCGTGCGTCTGTTTTGCTCAAGATATATATCCTACTATGTTCTGGCAAAAAAAATAGAAGCATGCATAGCCTCAAAATGTATTAATATAAAGCCAGGAAATGCTAACAATTTCTGAAATGCTTCTGAAAGTTTTGATCCATTTTACTGCACATCAATGAGTCAGTAGTCTTATCACTGGAAACTTTTTAACAAGCTCTTGCCTCTTTTGTGTTCAGAAATTGTTAAGTTCTTTTTTTACAAGGACCCTATCTTGTCTAGATTTTATCATTCTGCCTATGTAATCTACTTTCACATCAGTATGAACTCAGACTAATTTGTTGACTGGGCAGTTTCTTGACTCATTGTGGTCATTGTAAATAAGACCTGGCTGAAACCAAAGCACAGAACCATATGATTTTTATTCCATTTGTCATAAATTCTTTGCTGAATTTCAGTGACAATAGTAGGGCACAGCTATAGACAGGGACATGAATGGTGTTTGCCAAACCTTCAGATTGGTCTGCAGTCACTGAATTGGTCCAAAATATAAAGAAGCTTCTGTCTTCACCATAAAGTACTGATGTATTCAGTCATACAAAAGATTGTCTTTCTATATCTCTGACCCATCGTGGTTGGGGGGGACAGGCAAGTGGCAGCCTGGCTAAGGAGCTGTAAGTCAGCACGAGGAGCTTCTGTGAAATGACGCTGGTCATGCACCACAGAAGAAAGGTAATTCTTCAATCTTTGGGGAATGGCAGATGTCACAGATTCTTTGCTGGGGTAGACAGCAATGGTGTGATCTTCTATAGAGACAAGATTCACCAGCTAGGAGCTTGTAAGAACAGGGTTTTCTGATTTCCTATATCTTCTTAATAATGAAATTCTCTTTGGTGGACAAATGAAGAAAACACATGAGGAACACCACGCAAGTGAGTTCAAGTGATCTGCAAAACTGACAAATGTAGGATGTTGCGTGAACTTCAGTTGAAGCCGTTAAGTGAGTGACAATGTGACTTTCAAGATGTACTAGATCACAAAAGGTTCTTCCTGGGTAGTAAAATGAAAGGGTTTTAAAATCCTTTTATGTCTCGGTGTCATAAACAGCTGAAGTGATGAGATGGCTAGCCCTCCCCATATGCACACCAGCTTTCAGTCCCTCTGAGACTGGATTTACTCTGTCAGCCTAGAAAGAACTGATGCATTGTTTTCTTGGGTTGATTTTCTGCTGAGCTAGTGAGCTGTGCAGGCTTCCTACAGCTCCCGCTCAGTGGTGGGGAGCTCTTGGTTTGGCTCATGCCATTTCTTGAATGTGTCTTTGTCTTTCTTATAAAACTGATAACAGAGCATGCAAGTCACCTGTAGGATTTCTGAAAAGGATGTTTGTTTGACTCTCGTGTCGAAAAATCATAGCTGGTTTGAAGATGGATGAAGAATTGTTTTGTGTCCATTTATGCCAGTGTTTGGACAAGATTATATGCTCACAAAAGAGAATCTGGGGAGACTTGGACTGTAGTCTAAAGTGAAGAACTCTCTTCAATAATAATTGCAATGAAATTAGCTTTCCTTGTCTGCAGTAATAGAGTCTGGAAGATTTTTCTAGTCCTCCCTCAAAGTCCTGTCCTTGGGCAGAAGACATTTGTCAATTTTGTGTAACCACAGTTTACACTATCGAATTCTTAATGCTTGAGTCATAGTAATTAAGATTCAACAGAGAGCAGAAAAGACACACAGGGTAGATTCCTGGCAATTACATTCTACAAAATGTTTTCTTAAACTGTAACGGGGTGAGGTAATTACAGTAGATAAGGCTTAGTATGTCAGAGCTCTTGGCTGTATACCTTCCATTTATTCAATGATTTTAACAGTAAGCCAGAAAAAAAAAAAAACACTTCAAGATTTGACAATCATGGTAATGCCTTCAGCATTTTTTCTCACCTTTTATGGAATATTCAGTTGCTTTGCAAGCCTACTTGGTGTGTCCAAACTTGGAGGTGCAGGTATACCAGCTAGCAGACCTCTGGGTTTTTTTCTGAACACACTCACACACAAGCAATCCTACCCAGGCTTTAGCTCTTGAGTGGATGTTTTTCTTTCTTTCATGTTACTGACTCAGGCATCTAATTTCACAGAAGCACAGAATCACTACGGTTGGAAAAGACCTGTAAGATCATCAAGTCCAACCACCAACCCAACACCGCCATGCCCACTAAACCATGTCCCACAATGCCACGTCTACACTTTCCTTGAACACCTCCAGGGACAGTGACTCCACCACCTCCCTGGGCAGCCTGCGCCAATGCTTCACCACTCTCTCCGGAAAGACATTTTTCCTAATATCCAGTCTAAACGTCTCCTGGCGCAACTTGAGGCCATTTCCTCTTGTCCTGTCGCTAGTCACTTGGGAGAAGAGACCAACACTCATCTCTCTGCAACCCCCTTTCAGGCAGTTGTAGAGAGCGATGAGGTCTTCCCTCAGGCTCCTCTTCTCCAGACTGAACAACCCCAGCTCCCGCAGCCACTCCTCATCAGACTTGTGCTCCAGACCCCTCACCAGCTTCGTCGCCCTTCTCTGGACACGCTCCAGCACCTCAATGTCCTTCTTGTAGTGAGGGGCCCAAAACTGAACACAGTATTTGAGGTGTGGCCTCACCAGCGCTGAGTACAGCGGCACGATCACTTCCTACTGATTGTGTGTGGTAGGCTGGATGTGACTGTATCAGTCAGCATACACTTGGCAGAAAAAATGCTATGAGTATCTTGGCAAGAATCACAACTGAGGGGTTTTTTTGTTTTTAGGAGGAAACAGTGATGAAGTCAAGGTTTTTTTAAAAACATAAAAAAAATTAAGACACCCAGAAGCTGTTGTAGCCACTAACAAAAAGTAAGTATAGCAGAAACTGGATGAATAGTAGCCAAACTAGAAACATAGACAAAACAGAAAGAAAAAATCAAACCCACCCAAAAATGAGATGGGGGGGGAAAAAAAGAGATGTGTGTGTGTGAAACACAACCTTTTGTCTCTTTGTGCTGAAAGCTGAGTACGGCTCTCTCTTCTTACACATCTGAACTGCTCATGTGTTCTGGATAGGGTATTCTTCTGTTTTCATTCAAAGGATCAAGCAAAGCCTGGGACCCTCTGCATCGAACATTCTCATACCAAGGTATTTATTTTGTTGCCAGCAATTGTGGACCCCTGCAGGAGCTGCACTCTGATCATCCAAGTGCAACTTGCTTCCAACCCGAGTTACTGACTTGAACCTCTACCTACCCAGCCTGTGCGGCTGTCAGATGACTCAAAGGATTTGCAGGAAAAGTACGCAGGGGCAAACTGAGTTGCTGTGATTTGGGTCTAGTTGAGTGCAAAATGAAAAATGAGGTTTTTTTCTCTTACCGTGGGATCTGTTGTCTCACCGTTCCAGCTTGCATTTAGCTTTACATGCCAGGTAGGTGAGAAAAAAACCAGGAAATTACATAGGAACGAACAGCAGCGGCACCTCATTGAACAAAGGATTATTTGCAGGAATCACCCATTGTTTTAAAACAAGTTCGGATAAACAGAACCAAATGCATTTGAACTACAAGAAAGGAACTTCAAGAAAGGAGTTCTCTGATCTCCAAGTGTGCAGAGATGTCTGGGCAGCGTGACAGAAAGATTAGGGTACCCATGTACCGTGTGGTTTAAGCTAATGCCAGTTTATAGAAGGCTACATGAGGTTACATGAGGTTTGTTCCTTGCATCCTTTTAAGAAAGTGTTTTTTGGGTCACAAATCTCATACTTAGAGAGATAATCTACTGTAACGATTTTGTATTTGGGAAGGTACAGCTGAGGATTTGTTACGCATTTTCTGACTGGATCTTACTGTAAAGAAAAAGCAAAATGGGAATAAATTGTGAAGATCTGCTTTGTGGAAGGTTAAGATTTGCAGTAGTTTTGGCTCATTTTCTGATAAGGATAGAAAACAGAAAGCCAGTCTTTACCTTGGATAAATGAAGAAGTAGTAAAGGAGAAAGCAAGATGATTTGCTTCTGGCTTCAATTAAATGTGCTAGTATCCCCTGCTAAATTGCTTATCAAAAGTAAATGGTGATCTCTCTGCTCCGTGCTGTTTCTCTGTGATGATGTTCCATTGCCCAGTTCAGTAGCAAGTGTGTATATTCCAAGGTCTGATTTTCTCTGGCAACTACAAATAGAAAAACACTATATTCTATTGAGCCTTTCCATTTATTTAATTCACTTCAATATAAAAGTGTGTGACTCCATGAAAATTCAGCTTCATTTTGAAAGTGTTTTCCTCAAAAGGTAGAACTGCTGCACACGAGGGCATGTACTGTGTGTACGATTTATTGCAACGCATTGAACAAATGTGTGCTTACACACATTTTTCTGCCAGTAAGACTTAGAGTTGTATCAATTATATGACTCCCACTGAAAATAAGAGTAAGTGCACAATCTATATTTGTTGATCTATCATGATGTTTTTTCAACTAAGGAGTAATAATTCTGTTTCCTGCTAAAACGATCAATGGTGCCAATAAAGCTGAAGCAGAACCACTAAAAAGAAGAGGCGTAAAAGCCTCGGCTATCAGCAAATCAGTTAGCAGGAGGGAGAGCTGCAGCTGCCTGCAATCCCACAGGGGCAAGTGGGGCTTGTCTGAAAGGTGGGTACCCTCAGGCCGTGCTACCCCGGGTGCTTGCGCCTGGGTGTGGGTGGCCTGCCTTATCCTAGCCGTGGGGATATGCCTTCTCTCCTCCGCCCTGTCCCCATGTCTCCACCCTACGGTGGCTTGTCTCTTGCTGCGTGGAATGACTTTTTCTTCCTTTTCCAGTCATGTAACAAAGAGTTATCCCTTGCGCTGAGGCCCTCAAGATCCCTCCCAGTGTGATGGAGACAGCCTTGCCAGGCTGCTCTTCCAGAGCTGCTCTTCTCACCTCTTCATCTCCACGCACCACACCTGGGGCCCCACCAAATGCTGGGACCGACCTCCTCACCCACCTCCCCGACGCCTGACCAAGCTAGCCTCACTCCACCAGGAAAAGCAGTGTGGGCAGGTGGATCCTGGACACTGTAGGGCCTCCTTCTGCCTCCCTACCTGCTCAGGACTCCAGGGCACCTTTTGCTGTGCCCCTCCTCTTTGCCATCCATGTTCAAGCCCCTGTCTCCATACCCGCTTCCTTTGTGGTTGCCCCCCCACATCGTTCATTCTCCACGTGTTTCTTTCCGTGTTGGCCGTGGGAGGACATGGCACATTGGCCAGGGCTGGGATACTGCCTGATAGTAGGAGGACAAGGGCCTTCCCATACGGCTGGTGTGGAGAAACCCCCGTTGCCCTCAGCCATGTTGTGATGGTGCTTCCAGCAGAAGCTAAGAGAGCGGAGCTGCACCATGGGCAGGGCCTGAGCTTTATAAAACAGGAAGGCATCAAATATTTGTCTTCTTGCCAAGTGCCCTCCCCTTCTGCCACTCTCTTTCTGAGGCTAAGGCTCCTCCTTCCCCACAGGGAAGTCAGTCACTGAAACCAGCAGCCGCCGGGGCTCGCGTCTCGCCTCTTCCCAGGCAGTGAGTAAATATTTCCCTCCTCCCTGCCGCGCTGCCCTCCCTCACGCAGCGGCGGTGATGCCCCACTCCCGAGGCGATGCCCCACTCCCAGCACCCAAGGGCCGTGGTGTGGAGAAAACAAAGATGGCTCTTCCTTGGGCTCCTGGTCTCTCTGCTGGTGCTGGCAGCACCAGTTAGTTTTGGTTTCAGGTCCTCGTGTGAGCTCAGCAGAGGGGAATTCCTTTCTGAGATGGAGGAGGAGAAGGGCAGGAAAGGGCGAGGAGGGCCTCGCGTACAGTCAGCTGGCAAAGGGGGGAATGAGGAGGCTGCAGACGTTGGAGAACACCCTGCGCCGCTCATATAGTTCTCAGCAGGCTGCATGTGGCTTCTTCAGGTGCTGGGCTTACCAGTCCTAGGTGAGATGAGAATATCTGGCGTTAGAAGGACACAGCTGCTATTTACAACTTTGGCACCCCTTATTTCTTTTTGGTCTCATAAAGCAAATTTGCTTGAAATTTTGCATGCCAGATCTTTGCAAAAAGCAATATTTTCTAAGACTAATGAGGCCTTGGATGATACAGGGAGCAATGTAGAGTGGCACTACCTGAGCCTTACTACACCCCTATCATCCATGGGGAAGGGGCATCTTGCACCTTGGGTTTTTGGAAAGGTCAGTGCATTCTCCCCACAGCATCTCCAGTGTGGGTGGATGGACTGCTTCAGAGAGATTTTCACACCAAGAACAAAACCTTCCACAGCGATTACATCTGGCTCTTAGAAAGGGCTCCAAGGCAATCTCTTTGCTTCCTTCTTGTCTTGCATAGCTAGGCTGAAGTGAAGGACAGCCTGCCTGCGAAGGTTCAGGACACTTTCTGCTGGTCTGTGGAGAGCTGTCTGAAGAGGGCTGCTGCACTTATGGTACTAGCTCTGCTTCTTGCTTCTCCGTGTTGATAATATCAAAAGCAGTGAACAATATTCTGTGCATTCCTAATATTAAATCCCAAGTAGATAATACTGGTATGTATCACTAAGGAGCTTTGCTGTTGCAAATGCTTGAATGGAATATATAGTTACTTATAATTACTATCGTAATTTAACTAAAATTCTAGCTAGATGAAAAACATTTGCTCCCAGAAACAATTCCACCAGGTTAAGTTAGAAGTATAAATCAGTGCTCACCAATGTGATGGAAGTTGAGTTGAAGCCCGGGACTAAGCCAGATGCTTGATACCCTGATTCCTGAACTCAGAGTCTGTCACCATTATCAGTGCGTCCGTGAAAGCAAAACCACAAGTGCGTAGTGTGGCCCGAGAAGAGAAGCGTGGACAGGCAAAATGGTGCGCCTTTGGCAGGCAGAACAGTTTGCAAAATTATGCATTTTAGTTCTATCTGTTTTTGCGGTGCGTGATTTCATCATTTGTGCTTTCCTGGTTTGCTTTTGCAGCAAAGAATGATGGATTTCAAAGAGGAAATTGAACCCTTTTCAGATACTTGTGTCAGTGAGACCAGTTCTGCATTATCTGCAAGAGCAGGAATGACAGATCTTCAAGGACCACAGGTACTTCCTAAACTACCTGCACTGGCAGCCCATGAGACTCACCACATCTTTGTCAGTTACAGTAACATCAATTCAGCCTGGGCGAGGAATCTTATCCAGAGCCTAGAAGCCATGATTCCTAACCTGAAGGCCTGTTATCATGAGAGGGACTTTATGCCAGGTAAAACCATCATTGAAAACATGGTTGAGGCCATTCAAGGAAGCCAGAAAATTGTCTTAGTCCTCAGCCCTGACTTTGTTCAGAGCAGGTGGTGCCTTCTGGAAGCCAATCTGTCTGTCTTCCAAGACTGTTTAGAAAGGAAGCCAGTGATCCCCATCATGTTGGTGCCCTGTTTTGTGCCGCTGCACCTCACCCATTTGACTTACATCGACACCAGTGACGTCCACTTTTTGGATAAAATTATCAAGGTCATTTGCACTCCCAACCATGAGATGAAGAATGCCACCATGGTTCCTTATAGCCCTCCATCCCTTTACAATGGGAAATCCCTCCTGGCCCTACCTGCAGTGGATGATCAGGTCATTCCAAAATGGAGAGGAGGCACATTCAGTGAAGCACTGCCTGACCAGCTGAAGATAGTCTGTGAAGATACTGAGGTCTACAGAAAGGCCATCCAGATGATTAATGAGGTATCATCTAGGGTATCACCTTGTTTATCAGCCAATATTATCTTCGGGATATCAGCTTGTCTGTTAGGAAGCTTACAGTTGGTGATTGTCGTCTTCTTATTTGCTTCATCAGGCCCAGACTCCGGTGACTCCTATGTTTTCCTTGGCTGTATTATGGTCTTTGCAACTTTGTCTACCTTTTCTACTTTTGCTAATTTTGCCTACAACTACAAAATCAAATCAGCTGAGAAACTTCTGGAGATGTCCCAAGTTGCCGGTGAGGCCAACTCATTGCTGATAAAGAATTCCCTGCTGGTTGGCTGTGATTCCCGAGTGAAGCTCCAGTTAGTTTACATCTCTCTCGCGGGGTGCAGAAGGCACTTCTCGGAGACTTTTGGAGAGGGAGAACCCTTTGCTGAAGAGATGTTCCAGCGAGCCTTGCGCTATTTCTCATCTGATTATGCCTGTTGTGTAGCCAAGAGGTACTTCCAGTTCTCCTACTCGGGGACCACTCCAGGGCACTGGGATAAAGGGCCCTGTTTTTGCCAGTTTGTTTCCCACTGTGTGGAGGAAGGGTCCTGGCACTGCAATAGTGATTATCATCCAGATAAAAGAAAACTGGGAGGAGATTAGATGCTGGAGAGTTTATACTCTGAGCAGTTGGCAAGATAGATATGTAGTGGACACTTCGTAGTCTCCCCAGTCCTTTTCCTCTTGACAGAAAGAGCTTTAGGTAGCAGGAAGAAAAAGGGATTCTCTTCCATTTTCACTAGACCCTCAAAGAATTTCAAGACTGAAGTATCTGCAGCCCAAATGTTTATGGTGTAAATATCGAAGGGAAAAAAGTCCTTTCTTCATCTACTGAGGTAGCTACACTTATGCACAGCCCTGAGGAGCCGACCCCAGACAAAAGTTAGGGGAAAGAAGTGTAAAATACAAAGCGGTTGGAAGTGCAGACATTCAAGCACAAAGCAGAGGGCTTGCTAAAGGCTAATATAGGGGGTATAGGGGGAAATGTGCACTAGAGAACTTTATTTACCCTCCATTCTAGGCTTATTTGCAGGGGAGTTCAGAAGAGAAGGCTAGGTGATTTACTGTTTATTGAGCACATGTTCTTTGCTACATCCCCTTTAATTAATCTTCACTGTAGGTTGTGCAAAACAGATGGGACAAGTGGTCACCTCCAAGTCTAGTCTTGACAATGTCCATAAGGAATTGCCTTGCTGTATATGAGTGGGGGGTAGGAAAAAAAAAGAAAAATATTCGTGAAAAGGGCAGCAGTGGGCAGAGCTGAGCAGCAGTGGAATCACTGGAGACTGGTGTGGACTCTGAAAATTCATCCCTTCTGGACATCGGTGTCTTTAGATGGATGCCATCTGCGATGCTCCCCTTTCTTTCTGGCCTGGCGAGCTCCAGTGAGAGCATCTGGGGAACCACAGTGGTCTGTCAAAAGGACGAATCCCTGACTTGTCCTTTTCAGGGGCAATTTTTTTAGTCCACACAAAACATTTTGCGAGGCTGATTTCTGGCTACATCAAGATGTTCCTTCTCTCTTATGTACCTCAGTGACCCTCTAAACCGCAGTGGGTCATTGGTTATTTTCAGGTGGTAGTTGTTGGGTATATACAGTTACAGGCAAAGGAAAGGGATATTATGACTTCCCAGACTAAAATTGCTGGGTCCCAGGTGTTCAATCATGTTGTTGCCACTCCTGCTGCTGGCCTACCCAGCCCAGAAATAGCACTGAGACATCTATCCAGATACATCTTAACCAGACACCTAACTGAGGTATCAGGATTATGAGGCACTTTTGTGGCTAGGCGATGGATCTGCTACCAGTACCTTGTACTTACACTGCCCTATTTACTTTTCAACTCTGATTGTACTTTTTTGGTTTGTTCATTTTATAGGCGACCCTTTTTAGTAATAGCTGGTTAGTCAATTTTGTAGCTATTCTGTCTTTGATGACTTGAGTTTCGTATACAAGAAATGCAAATACTTAAGAGTTATTTGTATTAAATCATACCAAGATATGGAAGGTTTTAGGTTTCCCAATTGGTTGTGAAATTATGTCAGCTGCCAGGCTCAACCCTTTCTGAGCTTTTGAAAATATGCAGAACATTTTTGTGCAGATACTTTTACACAGAACGTGTTTTACAACTCAGAAAATCAAATATAGTTTTGATTGGCTCAGTGGCTTACCTTCAATCCAGAATGACCAAAATAGCTTTGAACAAAAGTAAAGCCAAATTCTGCTTAAGCACGATGAACTTAAGGAGGGATTATATAGGATATAAATAGTGGCAACATTTGGTCCACTGTATCCATGTACGAGTTTTTAAAATGAAGGCCTATAACAAAACACTTTGATAAAAATCAAGGTGATAGTGTTATTCTTTGTTTGTTCTACTTGCCTCTTTTATTTCTATCGTTGCTTAGGGGGTCATTCATCTCTTAAGTGCACTTCAGCTGAAAGATTTATTTATAAATAAAAAGGGTGATACTTTCCATCCAACTTGCAAATGCACCTTGGATCCAGGAAAGCAAAGCCGCGCTCTTAAGCATTCCTGTCCTAAGCTACAGGCTCATCACTCACATGCTGAACTGATAAATTTGATTAAAAGAGGACAAACACATTGCTCTTTATAGTAACCAGTAACAGCATCGGCTTTGTATCCTACAGCTCTGCTGGCTTCGCATAGCCAAAAGAGTGAGGAAATCCCTGTGTTTACACTCTGCAGTTTTGTGTTCTCAGCTGCCAGCGTATGCCACGGTATCATAGCAAAGCATGATTTGTTTCTTGTTTTTCTATTGCATAAAATATTTGCAGATTGCTTTATGGGTAAATGGACATGGTTTCTTTTTTCTAATGAAACTAATAATCAGAAAGGTAAACCTAGGTCAAAACTAATCAAAACCCACCACCATGCTGTCTGAAAGGGTAAGATTGTGTAGAGAGGAGAAGAGAAGGTTCAGGGGGATCTTGTCAATATGTATAAATACCTGATGGGAGGGAATAAGGAAAATGGAGCCAGACTCTTCTCATTGGTATACAGCGAAAGGACAAGAGGCAATGGGCACAGATTTAAATACAGGAATTGCCATGTAAACCTAAGGAAAAAAACTTTTACAGTCAAGTTGATCAAACATTGGAACAGGCTGCCCAGGAGGTTGTGGTGTCTCCATCCATTGAGCTACTCAAAACCCGCCTGGACACTGCCCTGAGCAACCTGCTGTAGCTGTCCCTGCTTTGAGCCGGGGGTTGGACTGGATGATTTCCAGAGGTGCCTTCCAATCTCAACTACTCTGGGCTCCTGTGATTCTGCGATTTTGATATAGCTGATCACGTGCAAAGAAATGGGTCCTTCATAGTTGAATTGCTGTATTACTACTGAAGAAAGCCTATTGTTACGTGGTAAGAACCCTATAGCTCCCAGTAAGAATTTTACTCAGGATGTTATATTTAGCTTTGTGTTATTGTTTATATATGGCCTAGAAGCAGTATCGTTCATGTGCAAGTGGTATGACAGCAGGGGTGAAGGAATGTTCAGAAAGACCTTGCCATGCACAGCAGCAGTGGTTTTTTAGGTATATATTTCACAACATCTGAAGAAAGGAAGGAGAATCCAAGGGAGGAAGAGCTCACCACTTGTGCCCATCTGCCGCACTTGGGATGAGGAGGAATGGGGTTTGTCAGAAAGAGCAGCTTCACCATATGTGTATTAACCCCGCCTGCCTGCCCTGTCTGCTTTGGCACCATATCTCCAGCAGTCTGACTGCCCAGGGAGCAGCTTTCCATCACAGTCACTGATACATGTGTGTTATTCGTCCCACCGTTGGCTTAGGTACTATCTACTGGCTTGTGTTTGACCTGGAAGTGAATACAAGTGAACATGGAGAGCGCACAGGGAGAAGCCATTTGATTCCCTGTCTTCCTTGCCTTAGTGTGGCCACGGATGGGTATCTTAGCTCCTAGTCTCCTGATTAAAAAGAGGACCCACCTCTTTCTGCAGTTTTGTAAACTGAACATATCGAGCAAATAATGTGTACCCCAAATAAATAGAAACCCCACCATGTTTTAATTGAAAAGTGATGGAATGAGTTTGATTGTTTCAGTGTCTTGCTTTCACTTTTGCAAAATGTCCTTCCTCATTTGCAATAAAAACCCAAAACCAAACAGACTTATTTAGTGTGTCCTATCACAATATGTCTATAGTTTTACATATTTACATGATAGTTAATCTTTGAGCAAGGAACAGAAATACAACATGACACTTGAATTCTAGTCCAGCTCTCCATCTCACTTGTGCTTATGTTTGTGCGTTTTGTGCCTTTTTTTCTGACGTGTATGTCTGCTGTAAACCCCTCTAGTCACTGCGCTGAACATCTGTGTGTGAGGGCCCTCCAGCCTCCCGGGGGTTTGGCTGCCAGGGCTCAGGGCCGGCTTGGAAAGAGCACAGCTGGTGACCTTGAAGAAGGCTGTTGTGAAGAAAGCTAGATGCTTCAGCAAGGGCTCAACCACCCCCACCCCTTCCCTGGGAGCTGTTTTAGGATGAGGGTCTCCCATTAGGTCTTGCCAGAGCTACAGCTGGGTCACAGCCGTGCCTGTGTCTGGCCTCATACCCTCTTGATCCAGTCCCTGACCCTCAGACTGACTTCTCAGCTTCACCTTGCACCTGCCTCACTGCTATGGACCTGCCTGGCAGTCACTGGGCTGTGTCTGACCCTGGTTACTGTCTCCAGGCCTGATCCTGACCCTGACTTCCTGGCTTGACATCTTGACTTGGCCTTGCATGGACCTGGCAGTTCCTGCTTTCTGCGGTGGTCTGGACTCTGGGCTGAACCTGGCTGCCACAACCAGTCCTGCCCCACTAGCCTCGCCTGGGCTGTGTGGGACTGGGCCCTTCCTTGCTGGTGAGGCTGCTGCCTCCACCAGCCATGTTATCATGCATGGCTCCTGGCTCCTCTTCCCTTAGGGAGAAGCTGGCCCTCACTGTGCCCTGCACTATCTATCAAAAAATGGATCTTCAGTTTCCTAGCTCTTCCTTCTGTCCCTCCTCATCACTTTTTCTTCTTCCTGCATCTTATTCAAACCAGTTTTTGTCAGAAGTTCCTATTATCAAATAGTGAGAAGACTTCTGGTTTAATTGGCCCGTTCATCTTTGGGAAGACACTGTCACTGTATAGTTATGACTGTACTCTCAAGGTACAAAAATCTCAAAAATCTCTACTCTGCCACTCAAATAGGTGGAGTGGTGATGGATACATCTGAGGACAGTTTTAGAGCACATTTTTAAAATAGCCTTGGATGCAACTTCAGCTGTTGCTCTTGAAGCTTCATCTGCATTTGCTCATTTCTGATGCTCTCCGTCAACAATATCTCAACTTACATCCTCATACAAAGTGGTTTGTTTCAGGATGAATTTCATAAGAGCTTTATCTATGATACATTGAGACAGGAAGAAACTTAGAGAAACAGTCATGCATTGCACTTCTCATATCACTGAGCTTAATTACACAAATCTTCATTGTCTGAGACACATAACAATAGAAATCTGGAATCTCTACATTTCACTGCAAAATCAGTGCAGTTTCATCTGCCAAAGTCAGATCCATTTCCAAGGAACTTGCTAAACCATTAAATAGTGATGCTATCCATGTACTTATTAATCTCTAGGAAGGTGCTTGTCTATAGGTACCTGTCCCTGTGGCTAGTTTTCAGGTCTGGCATTGCCTCCTATCCCAGACTCCTGTCCAATATGGAAGTTGAGTATACTTTTGTAGTCTAACAGGGTGGGACAGCACAAAACAGATCATTTACAGCATCTAGCTGAATTACAGCACAGCTGAAATTGTTGCTTTCAGGCTTTCAATTTGCAAGAAGAAAGAGAGAAAAAATTGAAAGTCAGAATCTTCATCCTTATTGTCTTGTGTCCAGGCTGTTTTTGAGAATGTCATTGAAAATGAGTGATATTCCTTCTACTAGTCATGCTCTGTGTTGTATAACAGATGTTAAATCCTCCTGAGACTTGCAGCTTTGCCATCCTTTTCACACACACACACACACGCTTCTCAAGGTCCACAGCATTGTCTGAAATATGCAGAAACACAGTCAATTATTTCTGAGTAACTGATTTCTATGAGATGTTTCTCAATTTCTCTGGTCATCTGCCAGGGACAGAATTATTTCCAGCTCACAAGCTTATTCTAATGAGGTTTTTTTCTTACTCCCCCTCCATGCCCCTCAATGATTTTCTGTTCATCTAAGCAAGCTGTGAGAAAGTAGCACGTCAAGGTATCTTCCATTCATATGCTAGAAGACTATCTATTACCAAATTATTATGCCAATATTAGCCATCTGTTAATTTATCTATCAACATGCCCATTGCTTTCTTAGCCAGTGGATTGCTAATGTCTCTTGATATCTTACACATCTAGAAGATAATACTAGCAGGACTTTCCATGATGAGGCCTTTGGACTCATTGGTTGAAAACTGATTATATCTGTTATTACAAAGGAAAGAGTGCTTCTCTCTTTTCCAAAGTAGAAATTTGCACCATCCAACAATCTCCTTCCCTTGATATAACCAGATATGTAGTTAGAATGCAGATGATAACACACACACACGGAGGGTGGAAGGTACCTCCATTGATGGTCCAGGTAACAGGTGTGCCATTCCTTGGCCAACGGCACAATCATGGCATCACATCCATTTCTTCATTCCCTCTGTCAGTTGTGTCGTGTCTTGTGTTTGGGTTGCAGAGAAAGCATCTTTTAATCATATATTTGCACCTCCATTTCAAGTTAAATTTTCTATAAAACTAGGTCTGGAAATCAGGGAACACAGACTTCAGAGCAAATTGGGAAAAAAAAAAAATCTTATATCCTAAAATGAATACGTGGTTTCTGAACAGGCTTTATTTTTAACACTGGACTGGTTTTCAATGCCATCCTGATGTATCTTACCCTAAATCAAATTTTCATCTTGAAATTGAGATAGACAGTTTATTACTTCATGCCAGATTTGTACTTCACCTCAACTTTTCTCCCTCCATCCTAACCAATTCTGATACACTTATGGACAATAAATGCATTCCTCCATAAGTGTCATTTCACTAAGCTAGTCCATGCACTTTCCTAATCATCTCTTCTAAGATTCATCCTCTCCATATTCTGGCTCTCCTAGTTATTATTATCTGTACTTGTTACAGCTGATGTTCAGGGTCAACATGGGTGGCTTGAACTCTTCATATTAGTACAGATAAGGGTGTTTCTTCCTGTAGAATGGTAGCAATATGTCTCATCTCTACTGGAAATATTAATCCAATACATTCTAGGACTGCACTACTTTTTTTTCATGGCTTTGCTACACTGGTGGCTCCCTGTCACTTAGCACTGACTTTGTCATTTCCAACTGCTAAACTCACAGCTTAATTCTTGTTATTAGCCTGTACCACTGCACTTTCTGCTGTTCCATTTCTTTCAGTTTCTTTTACTACAGTCCTCAGGTCATGCAGATCTTACTGCATTAGGCTTGGATCTTCACCCGTTTTGACACTGTCTTTCAGTTTTGCATTATTCAGACGTAAGCTTATGTCACTTTAGACATTATTAGCAGATGTCTGCATTTTGCAGCAAGACCACTACTAAATATATTAAATATGATTTTTTTTTTTTCCAAAAATCTTGTTAGTAATTTCCTATGTGGAATCCTAGTCAAATGTTTTAATAAAATCCCGATTTCAGATGAGTCAGTCATGTCGTCAGAGAAAGCGGACCAGGATGAGATATCCTTGTGTACATAGTCATGTTGGGTTTTTTTCTCCCATTGACCTCTGTGATTTTTATTACCTTTTCCTTCAAAGTCTACTTGAAAACTGCCTATGTTATTGACATGAGCCTAGCAGTCTGTACTTTGTATAGTTATAAGGAACAGGCAATATCTCTCAGAGATGGTATTTGGGAAACGTTAGCTGGTCCATTGTCCATAGCAGTCAGTGATCCTCCAGAAGCTCTGCGGCAAAATAAATTTCATCTGACAGCAAGTGGAAGGTGCTGCCTCTTCATCAAGGCTGCATTTATGCTTTGCTGGCCCTTTGAAGAAGGCTGGGTTCTTTAGAGTCAACAAAGGAAACGGGAATGATCAGATGCCACAGAGTTACGGTATTTGCCACCAGCTTTAACACCAGCTGGCAGAGGCTTGTGACCCAGAGGGGTCCTCTGGGATCACAGATGCCTACGCATTACTTGTGTCTCATATCAAACATTGCTAAATGGCATTAATTATACCTAGGGTTCCTGTAATTAATAGTTTCGAAATAAATTGAATAACAAACAGGCCTATTTATGCTCCGAACCTGCCTCCCACGTCCAAGGGAAATGGATGCTATTCTCATGCAGTGAAGCTGCACTGAAAACATTTTCTTGGTCTCTCAAGTTCCTTTGTTTAATTAGGTATCATAAGTGGCTTTTGCAGATTTTTCTCTGTAAGGGTAAAGGTGTCATTGACATTTCTCTAAATTTAATTTGCATGGTTTACTCAGAATCTGGCCTTGAACAAATGTCCTCCAGCACTGGCAAAGGGGCTTCCATAGGAAAGGTTGGGCATAGCTTCATCTCAGCCACCAACACCAAATCCAACTTCCTCACTCACCCCATGCCCAAGCTCTACATACAAGGCACAGGCATCTTCAGCTTTCACGAAACAGGTCTCTGTGTCACATGGTAATGCAGTACTAAGGAGAAAGGAGAAAATACTAAACACAGTAAGTCAGGAAATGGATGAACAACACGTACTCTGGACAGATTGTGCGTTCAGTACATGAAAACGATGCCTGCTTTACTGAGTTTTATTGGCATAAAGTAATAGTGTGCTATTCACAGGGCACAAAGTGTAGCTGAATCAAAATTCCTGGGGGAAAATGGAGATTTTTTAATTGATTTGACCTCTACTGCTGCACTAGTACATACCCTCATTTTTACACTGTATTAATTCTCCCAGACAATAGCTTTTGTGTCAATATTTTTTCCATTTTCAAGCTACACCAAAGTCCTCTATAGGCCTTTCTGTGTTCCCAACTCTACCAAGTGCTCATTACAAATTCTTGTAAAATACTGGTGCAAGTTATTTTCTGGATATTGTGCTATCCTCCTGCTTGTCTGGTAAAATACGATGTTTTAGACTGATTACTCTTAGCAACTGTTATAGAAGAATTAAGGAGCAAATAGCAAATATTTAATTTGCCTGTATGCTCCTTGCCATCGCTAGCTTGTAATGTTTCAGCATTTGCCTGTCTGTGGGCTACTTTTCCTTCATATTGTCACTGGATATCACTCGTACACAAATGAATTCCACAAGCATGATTTCTGCTTTTGAAAACTGGATTTCTCTCATCTTTTCCAGTTCTCTCTGCAGTCAAGATAGCAATCGGGGAGCCAGCCGGGGTCTCCAAAAGCCTTTTATTGTATCCCATTGTGAGATTCTTGTTGAAGAAGTGAAGTAACTGCAATTGCAAGATGAAATCTAAGGCAGGAGAGGTGACTGGCATATTTCAGTTAATGGTAAAGCATCTCTAAGTGTTGTGCAAGGCTGGAAGTTGCTGTTAAATGACCTGGAAAAGATGGTGAGCAGGACGTGGGGAAATAATTTACATCTGAAAACAAATTTTTGAGATTAAGTAAAACATGTTAGTATGACAATTGCTACCCTCAAGCCTTTGGTACAGTTGCAAGTTTTTACAGTCACCTATGCTATCATCAGTTAAAAAATGAATTCCTAAGCACATGAAGAGCATGACAAAGTATTGGATCCTGTGTTATTGTTTATTCCAACACTAAGTTTCCTGATATACAATTTTCTGTTTGCATCTTAATTTCAAGGAAAAAAATAACATGTGTTGGAGCCTAGTGTAGAGAAACTGCTTTCTCAGCAAACTCCATATTTTTCTTAAAGACTACAATTAATCTGTTATTTCAATGCGCTTTATTCTCTCAGAGTAATCCTGCACAGCTGAAATAATTATTTTTTTTCTATTATGTGTCTGGTTGTTTGATCCTCAAATTTTGTCCCAGCCCTCACAATTCTGCCTTTTGATGATGATTTACAATTTACACTCCTTTCCACTGACTTCCTGCAGAATATATTCCTATGTTTAAAAGAGGCCCATGGGACTCACATCTCTTTGAAAGCTGAGCATTTGTCATACTTGTTTGTTGCTCTGTTGTTTTCTTTTCTATTTGAAAACGTGAAATGCTGTTTTCCTGAGTAATTTCTGCCACAATCTAAAGCTTTTGTCCTAACTTGATGTCCTTTTGAACTCATTTCTTTAAAGCCTCCCTCCCTAAAACTGTACTGCAGTTCCTCTCAGAGCAAAACATCTCGGCTAGTTTTAAACACGTCCTCGTTCTCCATCTCTAGCAGATAAATCTAGCATCTTGGCGACTTTAGAACTGAGACTTACCTTTCAGTGGTTTAGTTTCTGATTAGCACCTAACTGCCTTAATCTCCAACTGGATTTCCCTTCAGTGACTTTGTTGAGGTATTTTTCTCATAAGGCTACTTTTTCTAGCAAACTATGCTGATTTCCCAAATTCAAAAATGAAAGCAAAAATTAGTTTCAAAAAATATGGTACTTCAAATATGTTGGGTTTTTTCTTCCTACTCCGGGGTTGTCTAGTTCTCTAAAAAGATAAATACATGTATATAAACTCCCACAAAGTCTGGAAGCTAAATAAAGGCCTAGCTTCATCTTTTTTTAGAGATGAACCCCCAAGAAAGAAGGTTCACACATTTTTAGGCCTTTATAATGCTGAAAGTTTTAAAACTTTAATCACACAGGCATAGCTACTATACAGTCACTCTGCTGTTCAGCTCATGAAGGAGAGTATATGCTTTACAAGTATAAGCTACCTTATATCAGATCTACGTTAGAGAGTAATAACTGGCCAATCTGCATCAAGAAAATATCACACCTAGATGAAATAGTTGTACTAATTGCAACATAAGAGTTCAAGTGCGGGCTTAATTGTAGGAAGCCTTTGTACCGCTCACTCGCGCTCAGACTCTAGTCTAGGACCAGGAGGAGCAAGGGGAGTGGTAGGAAACTCCTACCAGTCAGGGCTACGCCAAGCATTTCTGTTCATACAGAAGGGTCCCTTTCTTAACAAAGAAAGTTGTAGGTGAGAGAGCAAAACTGGCCTTTTAAAAGCATGCCATTATCAACAGGCACTTTTAGAAACATTTGTTTTTTCCTTTTTTTATAGACGGACCAAACAGTAATGTCTATAGTTTAAGTCTTAGTTCAATAATTCTGTTATTTCTAATGCTGAAACAAGGAAAAAAGCACATTCTTAGTCATGATAAAGTACATATACAGCCATTTCACTGAAACTTTGTAGCACCTCCACCGATGGAGATTAGAAATTTGATAGGGAAATTGTCCTTTCCCCTAAGTACAGCCTCCCTATATCTCAGTTGTACATGCTCATTAGAGACTCAGTAGAGTCTGGTAACTTCTTCTCCAAAGATTCGGTGTGTACTCAACATGCTCAAGCATAAGTTACCGGGACTAGGAAAAACAAAAAAACCCCACCCAAACAAAAACTAACCAACCAACAAAAAAAAAACCCTCTATGGATGAAACTTGCATTTCCTACGGTGGAAATTATCCTTCTCTCCTCCCACGGTCCTCCTTCTCATCTAGTAGTTAAAAGTGGATGAGACAACTGTTACCAACTAGAGAAGTGAGGCTGGAAGAACATCGCCCTAGTAACTGAGCAGAGTAAACCAGTTAATCCACTAAAGACCACATTTTGCTTGAAACACACTGGGATGTAGGTCTCTGAAAAGAGGAAGAGCCCTGAGGAACACCTCTTGGAGGTGTCCCTCAGTCGCGGGTTCTTCTTGATAATGATCACTAATGGAGCCTGCCATGTGTCTAGGATGTACCCTATGAGGCTGACGCTGTCAGGCTGACCTAGCCAAATCAGTGCCAGCCTATTGCCCAGCTGCATAAAGAATTAAAACCAGCCTTGTAATTCTCTGCAGGCACCAAACACAGAAGCTCTGAGAGGTTAGGTTTGGATTGGTTTGGGATTCCCTGTCCTTGGCATCAGGATGAGACCCTGACCAAGTCAGAGTTAGTGTGAAATGTTTGACCTTTTCCTTGCAGTGAGTGTGCCAAAAGATAATAGAAGAATCCCAAACTGTAAATTTAAGGTTTATTTAAAAACTAAGATAACAAAATCAGAGGAAGATAACTTTGTGAAAAAGGAAAGCACAGAGGCAGAGTAAATAAATCACTTCAAATCAAACTTCCTCCCTTGTTAGGGATTTCCTTGTAAGCAGTGTTTGCTCCTTAGTCCTGTGACTTTCTGTGGCTTCCTGGGTTTGATGGACTTCATGTAGTTCCACAGTGGCCCTAGGGCAGCTTCCCCCTTTCAGTCACCTGATGCATCGCTGCTTGGATCTGCTGCTTGCTGCAGCCTCCAAACTCCCTCGGCCCAGTGGCTCCCAGGGAAGGGATATCTCCCTGCCCCTCACCTTCAGTAGAGCCCACCTGATCAAAGGGCGGCAGCTGGAATACGACAATAAAAGGGCAGCCCTCCTCCAGGCTGCTCCATAACATGATATAGAGCCCTCTCCCACCCCTTCCAGTAAACTGAGTGTAAATGAAGAGCCCCTCCAGCTCAGCTTCCTTCTGAAATAATAGTTTAGATTCTGGTTTCTGCCATTGAGATTATTCAGCTACATATTCTTACTTTGTTCTTTGGTCATTAAAGGTCAGTGGGGGAACTACAAATATGTTTCAAAAGAGTCTTGATGAATGAGGGCAGTGAGAAGTATTGCTTGTCTGAGGGACATCAAAATGTGCTTTTAAGTCAGAACAAGAGAGATTTTGCTGTATTTTCACTACCCTTGGCCACAACAATCTGAGTAGAAATTCTTTGATTAAGCAAAAACCTTTTTTTTTTTTTCCCAGTGAGAAAGCATGACATCACTGTCGCTTTATCAAGGAATTCACAGAGCTTTCTCCATCCTGCAGATGAAGGAGAGAGCCATGAGTGGCACTGTTTTAAGTAGAAATGATTCTGCCTCAACGGACACAGTAAGAATGATAATCCTCGGAGTCACAAAAGCCCCAGGGTCCCAAGCGGTGCTGAAGCACATTGGAAGAGCTTTGGTAATATTCACTGTTTGCTGGTCACATCTCTGCTCTACTGGTATCACCTGTTTCTGCTGTTGGCTCTAACTTTTCTGTGCAGCCAAAACCTTCATGCATGATTTTCTCCTTCGATCATTATCCAGGAAAAACAGGACAGTCCTCTGTGTCATCATTCTCTGTAGGTCACTCTCATACTTCCCACCAGATTCTTCACAGATAACTGTGGTTTTGGTTTGACTATTTTCTCTCCAGTTGAAGCAATTGTTGTGACTCTGTTTTTCAGGCTTTGGTGGCCTCTACTGCTCTTCATCCTGTGCACTTCCTCAGCAGGGTTAATCTAAACGTCATATACTTTCCCTGACCTGCCCAGGACTCGCGGTGTTTTTATGCACAGAGCTGTGGTGTAGGATCATTTCCCTCTTGATGAACCACATTGTAGCCCCACAGGGTCCGGTATCCAATGTGCTTTTTTAACAGAGGCAGTCTTTTACGGAGTGAGGTTTATATACACACACATTTGACTTTGTCCTGTCAATCATATCTATGACACATGGCAATGAGTGGAGTTGCACTTTTCTACAGGATCCAAAACATAAATATGTGTTAACTTTCTCTTGTGGCTGCAGGGAAGACCGGTGCATGGCAAGGCTTTGAAGTGTCTCCTTGTGCACAAGCAGGGCTGTGAATGTATGGGTATATATGCATGTGTCTATGAGAGATAGGATCAGTTTGTGATCACTCCTATCACCAGGGTTGGACTTGTATCACCTAACAGTGCCTGCCTTGAAGTCAGGCATCTGGTTTGAGCAAGTCGCCCAGACTCCTAACGTGTGAAAAGGCAGGCTCCTCTAGAGGTGGATCCATCCAGTCTCGGACAACCACCTTGGGAAAGAACGTGCTGAGCTTGGCAAGGTGTCTAAGAGGGAGCATGTAAGAGCCCCTTTGACAAGATATTTAGACAGCTAAAGATAAATGAGGCAAGTCCCATCTGCCATTCCTACAGGAAACTGGGGATGATATTCCTGCCTGGACCTCTTGGTTTTAGCTCTCCTTCTGCCTTTCTGAAATACTTGCAGCTTTTTCACACATATTTTGTGTTGTTGAGGATCCACAGCAAGACGCGGTTTCTACTTTGCCATGTCCAATGACAGCGCAGAAATAGTCAGTGAAGTCTCCTCCTATATTAAACCTAAACAGGGAGAGAAAGTCAGATTTAGTTGCACTCCTGACCTAGCTGGGTGCAATGCAGTATCACTTCCATGAAAGACAGAGTGGCCCCTGGCCTTGCTGCTAAGCTATATTATTGTCAGTGGGATTAGAAGCTGCCTTGTTGGAGTCTCCTTCCCATTCCTCAATTTTCTTCCCCAGACCTCAACAAAAGCATATGGGCTATGCTTTCCCCTCCAGAGACCTTCCCCTTCTTTGGTAGCCTCCATTCAATGGTGCTGACATCACACTTTTTCTTGTCCCTGCGTGGTATATCCTTTCTTTCCCCGCTGAACTCCATCTAGTCACATTCCTCCTTCCCCGCCAGAACTACAGCTGTGTCCTCTCTTGCCATCCTGATGTGACATGCCTGTGTTCCCACGTGACTTACAGGCTCCCTTTGCCTTGGCACAGGGATGTGCTGAAGCACCTGAATCTCAAGGAGTCAGGTTGCTACAAATTGCAGTCCTTGATCTCCCTTGTACTCCCTGTTGTTGGCTCTGGGTTTTTGGTGGGTTTTTTTAGTGTTTCCAGATCACAGATGTTGCATCACAGTGACTTGCTGGAATAAGCTTACATGGCCCTGCTATGTTCCACGTTGTTAATCCACTTCCACTTATTCTCGCTCTTCGAGTATGTGAGACCAAGTAAGTAGTAATGACCTTTTGATCGTGAAAGAAGATAATTCTAGAAAGGAAACAAACAATGATGATACATTAAAGTTACATTTTCTTCACCAGAGGTACACAGAAAGCTTAGTGCTAAATAGCCAAGACAGAAAATACAGTGTGCATCCAGCCACAACATCTCTTTCCACAGCTTCAGAGGCTGAATTTTTCCATTTTTATTTAATCTCTTCTCTCTTCCGGGGGCTTCTTAGGAATGGACTAAATAGAATAATACACCTGTGATACCATTAAAGCTATACATTGTAGTTAGCCAGGTGTGACTTGATACCTGGAGACACTTTTCTATTCTGATTGTGATGGGAAAACCTTTTCAGTTTTCGTCAAAGCAATGCCTCTCAAAAATAAGTGTCTGTTTGATTTGCTTGGTCTTGCTTTGTGTCCTAAATCTCTTTAAAACATAAGTCACCTAGGCAGAGAGTTTGCTTCTTCCCATGGGAGCATGCCTGGGGAGAGAAGCTTCCAGATGCAAGACTTCAACCACCAAGATGCATCTTACTGTGAAGGTGTTTACTATCATAGAGAGGTACCTGGTGTATATGGCTAGCATTAGATTATAGACCCCCAAAGACATCCAACATGAGAAGACACAAGTGTAACCCATCAGCCCTTTGGCATACAGGTCAAGCAACCCTAGAAGCAGCCCCACGAATTCAGATCTCACCAGTTCTTTGCTGTTGTCAATGATCACCAGGTCTGAATTCATGTCAGTACATTCTTTACGGGAGGCATTCCAGTCATTTTTTTTCATCTCTTCAGAAAAGAAGTAGCATTTTCCCCCGTTTTTTTCCCAGTGTTGGGGGCAGCCTGCAGGAGGGAAGAACAGCTGTGGAAAAATCTATGTTCACACTGATGAAAGGACCCCATTACAATAGAAAGGTAAGAGAGTAAGTCACAGCCAGAAAAATACCTGTGCAGTCCTGCTTATAATTTTCACCAGATGAACAGGGAGGTCTGCCAGTCTCTGTAGCTAATACCAGCCCAAGAGTCACTAGGCATGAGTCAGAGAAGTAGAATCACAGATAACATTATCCAGCCTTTTAAATCTTTGCTCAGGAGATAAAGAGAAATGGTCAGGGCAAAAAGCAGCTTTCAGTTTTGAAAAGTGATTCTCCCCCTCTACTCCGCTCTGGTGAGACCCCACCTGGAGTACTGCGTCCAGCTCTGGGGCCCTCAACATAACAAGGACCTGTTGGAGCGAGTCCAGAGGAGGCCACGAAGATGATCAGAGGGCTGGAGCACCTCTCCTGTGAAGACAGGCTGAGAGAGTTGGGGTTGTTCAGCCTGGAGAAGAGAAGGCTCCAGGGAGACCTTCTAGCAGCCTTCCAGTACCTGGAGGGGCCTACAAGAAAGCTGGAGAAGGACTTTTTACAAGGGCATGTAGTGATGGTACAAGGGGCAATGGCTTTAAGCTGAAAGAGGGTAGATTTAGATTGGATATAAGGAAGAAATTCTTTACTGTGAGGGTGTTGAGGCACTGGCACAGGTTGCCCAGAGAAGCTGTGGATGCCCCAACCCTGGAAGTGTTCAAGGCCAGGTTGGACGGGGCTTTGAGCAACCTGGTCTAGTGGAAGGTGTCCCTGCCCATGGCAGGGGAGTTGGAACTAGATGATCTTGAAGGTCCCTTCCAACCCAAACCATTCTGCCATTCTATGATTCAGGGAGGCAGGGACTGAGTGATATAGTTTTGTTGGTTATCCAGCAGCTCCTAAACAGCAAAAGGGAATTGCCCTTACTTAAACTGCTAAAAATGGAGGGGTATTTGAAAAACAATACACGCACATTTGCTACAATGCTGTGATACCAAAGGGATTGTTATATTCATGTCCATCCACCTAGCCACGGGCTCCCCTGTACTAGCATGAGACAGTAATCAGTTCTTCCCTCTGAAACAATAATGCAGTGCTGACCAAGCACTACTTTTAAAGAAGATGAAAACGTGAAATGTCTCTGGCCTTGAGAACTCATCCTATGAGTGTACAGGATAAGGTTGTTTGTTCCTGAGATGTCAGATTCTTTGTTTGTTTTTCTTCTGAACAAAATCTAGACACTCCCCCACCCCCCTTAAAAGGCAATCTAACAGGCTTCTGGAACCTGTCTTTTGAATGACAGAGGATTACCTACCTAGTTCTTCTTCATAGGTGGTTTTTGAGTCAGGCTGGCTGCTTGCAGTTGGATGGTCTGGAAATAAGAATACAATTTCTGCTTTGAATGGCTGACCATTTTGCCATACACTGTCAGAGCTCTTCTGGACCTCTTTGACTCCCACCATCACCCCACACAGAATGCCTACTCCTCACCTTTTTGCTCCTCCATTGAAAAAAAAAACCCTAAAACTGTAGTACCATAATACGGAGCAGATTTCCAAAGAGCCTAACTCTGAAACTTAACAAAAAATGCTCCGCTCATTTTTAGAGGTAAATGTGGTGTACCGTATACGCGTAACTATACCAATAAGAAATAAGAACTGTCTTTGAGAGATCAGCGCTCAAGCCAATCTGCTCTTGGTTAAGCATGCTCCCACACAGCTTGGAGCTGCAGTCACTGTCTGCTCCTACCCCAAACAACTGCGGGGGGGATATTCAGGCAGAGCACACCTGTGCCCCAGCTGGAAGTTGGTCTAACAGTGTTGCTCCCCTAGACCAAAATAAGACAACCGTGTTCATTTTAGGTTTTAAAGCAGATACCCAGGCTGAAATAGCCTTGATTTCCCTCTTTCTTCCGACACAATGGTTGTGAGGGATTTGTGCTCCACAGGAGGCTTCTGACTCCCAGAAAAAGGGACCATGGAGGGAGGCTTACAAATTTATTTTTATTATCTGATGACCAGCTAGATTGCATGAATTTATCACAGAGAAAAAAGAAAAAAAAAGTTTTGAGAGGTGAGGAAAGCTGCTGAGGCCTCAGATGAACTAAACTTATGCTTAGTTTACTAGAGAAGCTCATGCAATTTTTGGGTATTTTTCATGCCTTCTCAGGGTTTTGGTTTTATCAGTTTAGAAACTCCCTCAAGAGTTTGGATCCTGTTGATATCAGGGATAAGGAGGATTATGTTGTTCCAGCTGGCTCTGTGTAACAGTAAGAAAATCTTGATATTCTCCCAGATTCTCTGCTTAGGAAACTTTGGCATTAAAGACAAAATAGCCCATGCCATAAATGGGTTCAAGTGGCTGGGAGTTAATAAATTGTCTATAACAAAGTTTAAGGAGGCATTTTTGAGGTTATTTGGAGTTGAGCAATGAAGGGATGAATAATAAAAGTAAGGAAACATTAAACTAAAAATTGTAGGGGTAGAATTCTTATACTTGAAACCAGAATTGATAAATTCCTTTTAAAAAAAAAATCTAGAAAATGAGAAAAAAGATTGAATTAAAGAAAGTTCTAAGAAACTTGTACCAGAACAGCATGAAGCATGAAAGAACTGACATGTCTGCAGGCTTCATACTAGAGGCAAATGATAAAAGAACCAGAATATTAAAGGAAGAACTTTGTTTACAAGCAGTAAGCTCAAAAATAAGATGAGGGAGAAGAAGCAGAGTAGCAGTTAGATTAGGTGACACCTAATCTCTTCTGGACATTGAAAATTGGTAATGAGAGGACAGATTACTAGCCCAAAGCATCCGAACTGCAACTGTCAATGAGGAAGGTGGCAATCCTGAGCTCTTACTTTCCTTGGGGTAGAACCACTTCCCTAGTACTTATGCATCCTTACAGATGCAAGACCCTATAGTGCAGTAGGAATGATACCTTGGAAGGGGTTCAGCCCACCAGAATGTAGTCATATAACTATGCTGACAAGAAGTAACTATTGAGTTTGAGAGATGAGCACCTCTGCTACAGAGAATCCGTTTTTGCCTTGTACCCACCTCTGGCAAAACCAGGTTATTTTATCATAAATGTAGCATCTCTTCTTCTAACACATTTTATGTAGCCAAATTTTTATTGACACAAATCCTGAGGAGCGTTTGTGCCCTGATTGAGTATCTTATCCCAGTAAGATATACAGTTTTCAAAGAATGCTGCAGAAGTGAATTATTTCCTCAAGAAACAAAGAATACTGGCAAGGCAAAGGTTTTCAGGAAAGGGAATACCTTTCACTAGGCACACTTTTCCCTGTTGTGAGAAATAACCTGATCAGCCTTTAACATGTGGGGTTTTTTTCTACCAACTCTATCTCAGAGATTTCTTCATAGCCAAAATGAAGCAACTTTTAGCCCTATGATGATCGTAAAGAGAATATAGAATTTTTTTGGCTGGCAACTAAAAATACCCCTAATGGCTGAAATATCCCCTCAACTACTACATTAAATGATTCAGTAGAATACTCGACATTGAAATAATTAACAAATATATGCTTGTCTTATACAACATATCACTTCTCCCCACATACCTTGTTTCAGTTTTATATATAGATCACCAAGGTTTCAGAAACCCCACTGCCAAAAATGTCCAGAAGGGTTTCAAGGACCACCAGAGACTCCAAAATGAGCAGTGACACAAATCTCACTTTTAGTATAAAGGATTAATCAGCTCCTTCCGTAAGCCTAGAGCCAGACAGTGAGTAATGAAAGGAAATAAGTAGGAAACAACAGTATTATTTTGGGAAAAGATTATACTTGCTTTCCCAGAAAACAGAGCCACTGGGCCAATTTCCTCTATTCTGTAATTTTGCTCAGGGTTCCCAGCACCTGAAGGCACCTATGATTTTCTAGACTGTCCTCTCTTTCTTTATAGCATTAGCTCTAATAAAGAGCATTTTAAATAATACCTTACAGAGTCTGAGTGTCTTATTTTACCGGTATCGTAATGAGCTGGCATCTCCTGGTGCAAAACAGTTGTCGAACTACTCTTTTACAAATTGCTGAAGTATGAATTGTAAAAGCTACTGTAGACTTCAAAACCACCCTGCCTAGGAAGTCCTACTAATCCACATTTCTTTCCTGATAGCAAGCAAGAACTAGATTTTTGGACTTGTGAGGAAAAAAGTTGCACTGTAGCACCTACAACCAAATGCTGGCAATGTATAATATTGTTTTTACATTTACAATTCAAAGATCTAAGCCCAATTTTGTGGAGACTAAATTGTATGACTTGCCCTGTTCCTCTTAGGGATTAACTTCCAATATATTGGTGTAGGAGAAGTTGAGTCTTAGATATCACTATAAAAAAACAACCCAAGGAAAGGTGTATGTCTGAACATTTGTAGACAAAGGTTCTTAAAGCTCCAGTATATAGAATTACATCCAAATCTGTATACAGAGATACACATGATAAAGTATGCATAATATTTGCTAGAGTGTTAAACCAGATAATCGTGGTGGAAATCATGAAGTTAAAGCTGAGGACTGAGAAGCTAGAGAAGCAACCACATGTTTGGAAAAGGGGAAACAGCATTTACTCTTCAGGAAAAGTTCTCAAAAACATGATATGAACAAATATCAGGACCATTTCATTTTAGAAGGTGAAGAAGCTGGGTTTTGCCTAAAGCCTGAGCCTGTGGGTGGAAGCTTGAAGTACGGCTTGTAAAGATAGCCTGAAGTCCTTAGTATATAATAGTACTGAATACTGGTAATAAAGCTACCTAAAAGAATTTTAAAGCATTTATCTCTGTGAAAAATTAGAAATTAAGCATACTCGTATGCATTACAAAAATGAACACCACCCCACCGATTCTCCTACTGGATGGAAATCAATTTACAACACAGAAACGGTGGGTGAAGATTTTCTTCTGGAATATTGTCACCTTTAACTCTGAAATCTGCCTGAGAGATTCAGACAGCAGCATTACTGAAAATGGTTCAAAGGCACCAAAACCTGACAAAGCAACGTGTTATTTTCTAATTGGAAAAACTTAACGCTGAATTTTACTGTGCTTTAGTCATACGCTAATTGGGAACATCAAGGCTTTCTTTGCCTTTTACTGAACCCCTAGAGCAACAAGGAAAAATAAAAGACAAATCGGTTTGAAATAGTATGTTTTTCATGCATATATGTATTTATGTGCATATATCTTGAGGCTGGTTGTCAGCTCCTGGTTTCAGAAAAGAGCAAAATTTAATTCATATGAAGGAGCATTTGAAACAAAGTCAGACCTGCCTGTTCTTGGAAGACCGGCTCATGAACTGCAGAGCCAATTTTTTACTTAGTAGGAGTTAAATTTTCTCTCAAGAATCAAGCAAATAATATGACACTACTATAAAAATCATAAACATCTCTGGTGACGTTCCACTAAGTAAAATTGTTGTCGTTTTCATGAACAGAAACAGAAAATGCCTTCTGGCCTGCTGAGCTCTTGTATGATGGAGCAATATCAAGAGGTGATAATTTAGTTCATTTAAACAAGCTGTTCATCAACAAGGGTATATTTGGAAAAAGAAAACCGTATGGAAAACTCATATAAAATTGAAACCTAGGAATAAACCAGTCAAAATGGCAACGGTTTTCATTTGGACTACAAGGGAAAACTCTATGCTATTGAAATTAAAAACTCATTTGATTTAGTTTCTCAAGTTTGATCTAGATCACATGTTTCCTAGGAGTATTTTTTAGGTTCACTGCAGCAGTACTGAACACAATGAAGTAACTATAACTGAAGCCAGACCTGAATTGAAGTCTAATAACTCCTCATTCAACTCCTGATTTAAAGCTCTATTAAATGCTGGTAATTTCACCTTGTTATGTTGTGTTGTTGTGGTTTGTTTTTTTTTTTTTTTAAATTTTGCCCTTCTTGTGGTATTTTACATTTTATAAAGGTCAGAGCACTATCAGACATCTGTCTTTTACTCTTTGCCTTGAAAAAGAAAAAAACTGACCTCCCCCTACCCTATTTTTTAAGTTCCATGGATCAAAGGTTTTGGCAACACTGTCGGGCAATTCCTGATGGATCTTATTAACCAGGTGCCAAAGATTTCACCAGAGGACTTTGAGACAACGTTGAACAGCAATATCAATGACCTACTGATGGTAACCTACTTGGCAAACCTCACACAGTCACAGATTGCTCTCAACGAAAAACTTCTGAGTTTATAAAGAACCTTCTGCCACCCTACACTTCAAAGAGCTTGAAGAATGAGCAGATACAGTTTTCTATGGTGTTGTTACAGATTTCCTTGGACTGTAATTTAATTACCTAGATGACTTGGTTTACATCTTTATTTCCATTGCCCTGAAAAATCCCTAACATGGTTTAGGAAATGAATGGGAACGGCTGCAGTTTAGTTGAGCCCAGTATTTTAAAATGGAATACGTGAATCTTTTGTCTCCTGGGTTTATCTACTTGTATAACAAAATGCAGATTTATTGTAAGAACGTATTTGAAATAAAAGTTCCATTGTAATGGCAAGAATGGCTTCTGTCTTTTTAAAAAAAAAAAAATTCAGGACTAGAGGAAATGGCCTCAAGTTGCGCCAGGGGAGGTTCAGGCTAGATATTAGGAAAAAGTTCTTTACTGAGAGAGTAGTGAAACATTGGAAGAGGCTGCCCAGGGAGGTGGTAGAGTCACCCTCCCTGGAGGTATTCAAGGAGCGTGTGGATGTGGCATTGTGGGATGTAGCTTGATGGACATGGTGCTGTGTGGTGTTCGGTGGGTTGTGGCTTGTTGTTGTTGTGTGGCGTGGGTTTTGTGGGTTTTTTTTGGGGTTTTTTTTTTTTTTGTTTGTTTTGTTTTGTTTTTTTCCAGGTTGGACTCGATGATCTTACAGGTCTTTTCCAACCGTACTGGGCTTTTATTTGAGTAAGGTGCAAACAAATTCCTTTAAGTTGTGACTTAGCTACCTCTTTCAAATCAGCTTTTATCCATATTTATTTAAAGATTGTTGGTGTTATGGACACCTTGGTGACATGATACAAGATCACCACCTTGAAATATTCTCATAGATAGCAACCAAAATACTAATAGGCATTATCTAATCTTGACTTGTTTCTTCAAAACATTTGTATAATAAATCATTTATTCTTTGAACATTGTCAGTTTTTTAATTGTTTTTTTTTCTTTTAAACTTTCAAACCACTTGACTCTATTATGGATTTCCTCTTACAACCACAGCTGGCTAAAAACTAGTGTCCTGTGCCTTCAAACTAGCCTTCTGTTGCTACTGGTCTTGAATGCCCTGACTTGGATGTCAGTCAGTGGGTGAGAGTCACAAATTAATCGCAGTTACTACATTTTTAGCAGGACTTACACATGAGTATCAGACACACCGCTAAGACCAGTAGAAGGATCATCACAGCAACCAGTACAGTGACACGTGTTCTGGAGCAACAGCTTTTACCTAAAGATAGACAGAAAAAATAAAGATCAGGGGAACAAATGGAAGAGGAACCCTTCACCTTCATTCAAAGATGCCCGTTTCAGGCTCACACTGAGACAAGTCTTTCAAGTTAGGCAAAGCCCTTCGGTGCTGTTCCTTCAGAAGTTTGCTCTTCTTGTAATAGATATGCTGTGGACACATTTTTTTTCCATCACAGACAGTCTGAACCTTTCCACCATTGCCTAGAATACTGTGTTAGATTCTGCTGCACCTGATATCAGAGTGAGGGGCTCACTGAAATCCCTAGCTGCCCTCTCAAAATACTATGAAAGCAAAAAACAATCAACCTACCAGATGGAGGTCCTGCCATGTTATACTCCTCAACAAAGCAAATTTTTCAGAGTAGTTGAACTGTCTTCTCTTTCTGTTTTGACTGTTGTTTATGGGCTTTTGTTCAGAATTTACTTCAAGGGGATCCTTGTAATATTCATTAGTCTGTCAACTCAGTGGATACTGGCCGGGTGCTATAGAGCACAAGCAGGTCCAAGAGTGGACAAATAATATGTTCAGTGGCTGACTGGACTCATCAGATGCTGAATTAAAAGGTAAAGGAGAGCTTTCTGTCTCTTCCTGCTTCACATGTCTGCTAGAGTATTTACTTACCCCTTCTGCTATATTTGAAGCTTATGGTGTCTGTGTGACAACTAGGACCTGAAAATCAAATTGAAGGGGTTTTGCTGCTATTACCCCTGCTCTGTAAAGTAAACAGTTTTAGATAAGTGAGGAAGCCATCCTGAACCTCCATGCTAACTGTAGTCAGTATCTGTTCTGTCTGGCAACCTCATTTTCACACCTACTTGTGCATTACTATTTGAATTACTGAAATGCTAAGAAGCTGTCATACTTAGTATAGTATTAAACTAGACTGATTTTTAACCAGTCTTTAAAAGAAGGCAGCACTCAAGAAGAACTCTGTGCTGTCAGGTTTTCTGCCTGAGGAGGTTTGGTCAGGAAACAGTTGCACCCTGAAAACATGTTGGTTGCACTAATCAACAAATCTATTTGATAGGTGCAAACTACCTACTGATACACTAGTCCATGGGGTTACCAACAAGACTGGGAAGGGTGGAAAGAAGTTTTAGTGGCAAAATGGAAGCTTGTAGGAAGGAAGTTGGTGACCAGGAATCCTAAGGTGGCAATTCCAGAAATGGTCCCAGTACCCTACACAGGACTGGAGGGGGAAATGAAAAGGCAGCATTTTAGCACCTGGCTGAGAAGATGGGGTAAGAATCCAGATTTCTGATTCTTCAGGAATTTGGGATACATCTGGGGCAGAGTGTCCAAACACTCTGGAGTAACAGATTTCATCTTAACTATAAGGGAGTCAAGCTGCTGGACATGACATCTAGAAGATTTTAAGTAAATCTGATTAAGTAAATTAATTTAAAAATTAATAAGAGCAAGCTGGCAGGGGCTGAAGGTTGTAAGTAACTCTTAAAATTACGAAAGGGAAGCTGACATGGGCTAATGAACAGTTTAGGGTGATATTACTGTTAGGTGTGACTTCAAAACCACTGTGTCCTCAGGAAAAGGAAGGGTCAGAGTATAGAAACAGTCAAGCAGAAAATGCAAAACTGACTGTCATTTCAATAAAGCGTTAAGAAGCAAACAACAGCTATGGCACACCTGCTTCCACACATATACTAGAAGTCTGAAAAATATGATGGGAAGACCTGCAATGTCCCACCCTAGACTAAAATACTCAGATGTCACCTGAAAATGGGTGGCTTCTGCCATCTGAGATACCCTCGGGTATCAGATAATTGCACAGACCTGGAAGATGTTACACAGGACCTCCAAGAATCTGTGGCCTTCCAGATTTGCATACTGAAGCCAGACCGAATGTCCTGATGCTCCCAGATATCTCTGGACCCCTGTGGTTAGGTAACTGGACAGCATCCCAATACGCTAGCCATAATGAGGAAGTGGTTGAAAGGAAGAGAGTCGTCATAGTACTAGACTACATAAGGAAAAATAGTGTGCTAATGGGTAAAAGAGGGGAACTACAGGAAGGAGAGGGCGCTTATTTAAAAGAAGTTAAAAGGACTGCTAATAGAGAATGAAATCCATACAGGCAGACCATATATTATTGAAGGATAGCATCCTGGCAACACACGGCCAATACAAGGCACCTACTAGGAATGATCTGGGAACAGGCAAAAGGAAGTTGACACAGATTGTTAACTTTCTATAGCTTGTAGACATTAAGTGAAGGAAACAGAAAGTATCACAAACCCTGGGACATCAAAGGGTATATATAAGAAAAAACAATGAGACGGAAAAGAACTTGAAAAGACTTCAAACGTGTTTTCAAACACATGTGTTTCAAACACATCAAGAGAAGGTACGTTGCTGGAGATCTGTAGGCCACTGAATGGTAGGTTATCCAGGAAACAATCAGAAGATAAGGTCATAGTAGAGAAGCTAAACTAATCCCTCATATCAGGGTTGACTGAGTAGGAACTGGGTAGATCTTCCATTTCAGTGCAGTTCCTTGTGAGGAGCCGCATGAACTGGAAGAGGTACAGCTCAAACAAAAAAAATGGATATACTAACAAATTCCAAGAGACATTAGGTGTGAGATAGCTGGATTACTAATGCTGTTTTGCAATTCCACTCTCAAAGCTATCTTTGCACCCAGGCACTAGAAGGTAACAGATCTAATGTGAATTAAAAATAATAAAAATAAAAGTTCTAGAGGAGATCTGTGAACTTCAGGTCTTCTGTCCTGACCACACAGTCATGGAATCATTTAGGTTGGAAGCAACCTTTTCAGATCACCTAGTCCAACTTCCCTGCTCAAGCGGTGTCAGCTAGAGCAGGTTGTCCAGGACCATGCACATTCAGGTTTTGAATATCTCCTAGGATGAAGACTCTACAACCTCACAAGTTAGGAATTTTTCAGAAGGAAAATGAACAAAAATTAGGGATATTTTGTCTGCCACATGGTTTTATAAACCCATGATTTGCCTCTACCTTCAGTGGTGCATGCAGTTCTACTACCCCTATTGCAAAAAGCATATAGGAAAACATTCAGAGAAGGGAAGCAGTAAATGACGGTGTGGACTAGGGTTCTGTAATATGGAAGAGAGATGACTAAGAAGCAGCTATGTCAGAGTTATATAAAACCCTGAGTGTCATGGAGATCTTGGATAGGGTTTGGGTGCTTACTGTCTCTTTCAGGGAACATCAGCTGAAACTAATAGGAGGCCAGTTCAGAGTGAAAAAATGCAGCTGGTTCTTCATGTGATGTTAAAAGGAACTGTGGATGCCCTCATCAAAAGACGTTACAGAAATCAAGGCTGTGCATAGAACCAAGGGGAGATTGGGCAAGTTTGTAGAAGAGAAATCCACTGAGGTTACATAAATAGAAACACATCTGTCTGAGGAAGTCCCTGAGTAGACGCATGCATGTGAAAGTATTACAGGAAAGTATCATATACGCCTACCCTCCTCTTACTCATGTCTAGTTGTTCACTTACGCCCACTGTTGGAGACAGGAGGCTAGGCTGGGTGGTTTCTTGGTCTGGCCCAAAATAACCTTGTGTTCCTATACTAGCGAAGCTGACAAGTGTTTAGTTGCATATAATGCAACACATCGACTGCCCCCTGCTCTGGCTATGTAAAGCAGACAGCTGTATCTCCTGCCTCCCATACAGTTTTATATCACTGCATTTTCGAAAAATAAAGAACAGCCTCGTCTCCTCTCATTGTTTACATTCATACCAATTTAGCAGACAGCTAAAAACTCACCGGACGTTGTGTAGCTAGCTGCAGCATTTGTATCTAGGGATTGCACTTTCACTTCTGCATATGTAGAACCTAAAACCAGGCAAAAATAACAGAGAACAGAGAAAGCTGCGAAACAACTTAAATGGAACAAAACCGACTGAAATGATGATAAATGCTAAACACGTGACAGCAACTGATTTATGTGACTGTGTTTAACTATGCCCAAAAATATTTTTGTCCATTGCATTCACACCTTAGAGGACTTGCTATAGGCAGAAAGAGATCCGGTTTCTCTTCAGTGCAGACAATAACAGAGGAGACACGGGCACATGCACACACATTTTAAATCTAAACAGAAGTGGAGAAAAATGTTTAAGGTTGTCTGATTGTCTTACTCAATTCACATCTGTATGTGGGTGGTGAGAATGGCTGCGACATTGAAGCAAACCTGAAAACTGCAGATCATGCTGATTTTGAAGGGGTTACTAGTTAATGATAAGATGGTGAGAAAAGTGAAAACTATTCTAACATCTGCAGATAATAAACACAAACAAGTATGGAAGAAAGCATGGAAGGAAGGAAGGGCAGGGACACATATAAAAGGGGTAGAAAGTAAGCAATTTGTAATTTTATATGCAATTTTTTTATGCTGCAATTTTATAAAACATTCAAAGTCATCCTGATATACAGCACTGAGCCTCTTTGTTTCTGTCACCATACAGAGTTAATGTCTTCTATGAGTTTAAGTGCATTCTTCTGGCTTATGGAATTAATATAATTCCTTTGTGAACATTGCATTTGATCCAGGGAATCCACTAAATAGCAAACTGGAGGAAAAAGAAAAGGCAGAAGCCAGTGTTTGAGCTCTTTTCTGTAAGATATGCATAATCACTGGGAAATATTGTGCATAAATTAAGTGAACACATAGAAGAAAAGAGTTGATAGGGGGTTTCCAGAAAGGCACAAGCAGAGAAACATAAAAATGCTATTAAAACTGTATAAAAACTGTAAGTAGGAGTAAATGGATTAAATTAATAGGAAAATGGAACTTTTAATCAGGTGGCATGTATTGTGGGTGCCTGTCAATTTAGCCATGAAGTAATCTGCTGAAAGAAGTGATAGAAACACTGTTTCTTGGGGCATTAGAAACTCCAGCCATCCGAAAATAGATGCCAAGGGATCACACTCTATGCAAAATGCAAGCACAGGATGGCAAGAAATAGAAACTACTATTTCTGTCAAAGACATAGTAAGGTTAAAAAGAAAGGGAAGAAAAAAGAAAATGAAACACAGAGACAAAGTGTATGAAGTCTGTTATTTTAGGATGTAATTTTATGCAGATATAGCAAAACCAGTGCAAAATTTTGTTCAATAATTCTTAGTGCATTAAAGAAAGATAAATTTTAGGTTAGGATTTTGCAAAGTCATTTACACCAAATCAAACTAAATCTGTTCATGAAACATTTTATGCTTGATTTATTAGACAAGTAGTTTGTACAGACAAAGCCAGGGGAAGAAAACCCCGAAGCAATGCCTACTATGCTCAGCAAGCAGTAACAGGCCACGAGTGAGACTGCTTCAAACAACAGAAACATTAGGCACTCAATCTCCTGATGGGTTTGCTGCAGGAATCAGAGTCTGCCACATGAGAACACGCTCGGTTCGGGACCATATGATGTTCAGCTGTGGAATGATCTCCTAAATTGATAAAGACTACTCTTAATATCACACAAGAAAGTCCCTCACACTTGCACCTTAACAAATGAAAAGTAGACCTTTTAACAACCCCTCTTTTTTTTGGTATAAAACCTACATGGACAACCCACCTGTGCGTTTTTCACAGCACTGGGCCTCACATTTCCTTCGTCCTCTTTGAGGCTTTGGTGCTCTCGCAAAATATGTGTGAGGGAGGCTGAAGAATACAAAGAAAGCTCAGTGCAGACCAATTGACCTACCTTGGACATCATTGACCTTCTGTAGTCCGGGCCTGGTTGGTTCAGTCAAGTTCAAGTCAGTGTAAATGAGATTTTCTGACATGCTTGCTCCCCCTTCTCCTTTTTTCCTCTTGCTGCCGTTTTTAAAACCGTACTCTGGACGGAGAACAAGTCATAGCTCCCTCCCCTCTCTAACCCTCAAGAGGAAGTTCATTCCTCTTTACAGAGACTCATAATGAGCAGGGAAGCCTACTTCTAACTGATCTTTTGATAGCAGCATGTTAAATATAAGGTCGTGGCCCCAGTGTGGTTACCTTTGTCGGGAGGTGGTTCTTTGAGTTTTCAAATCTTGACAGTCTGTCCCCTTTCCCCACGTTTGTCTTTTGAAAAGACAAGCTTTATTAAGTGAAATGGAAAGGAGAAGAAAAGTACAGAGATTCAGAAGTCTGCCCCAGGTCTCAGGCTGGACCCACGGCACATCACGGGGAGCAGCCCTGCGGAGTCCAAAAGGCAGGGCTCTCAAAAGCAGACATTGGAAAGCATGATATGTTTGCCCCCGATCCACAGAGAAATGTACTGAACGCTGCTGAAAGGGGACCCTGCCACACTTCGGGGGTCTGTCATGTGTCTGCAGCTCTTCGAAACCAGAACCAAGCTGACTTGCTGTGTCCTGAGGAATGTGGGGTTTGTGCAGCTCAGAAACATGTTCTTCCCCTCTGAAGGTAACTTCTGACGGCAAATGGGGATTCATAAAGTGGGATTGGCCCAGCCTGTTTCGGAAAGGGAGAAGGGTGCTTAGTATGCAATGGCAGCAACTAGAATAGGTTAGTCTTAACAAGACAAGCCCTAGGCTTTCCAGGTTTTTAATCCTCGCATGACTAATGCTTTCACAGAGCAGGAGGTGGCAGCTATGCCGACATTGTGCTGTGAATCATTGTTAGAGGAAATACCCTAGCTCATAGCAGCGTTTACCAGTTGAAAATGCCGGATTTAGTTTTTGCGCTGACAGCAGATGTAATCTGCCGGGAGAAGCCCAATCACCCAGCCTGATCTGCTGGTTGATGGCAGGTTCAATACGAGCCAGCAGCGTGCCCCAGCAGCCCTGGGGGGCAAATCTCATTCTGGGGTGCATCAAACACAGCATGACCAGCCCATCAAAAGAGGTGATTATCCCACTGTATTTAGCATTGGTGCAGCCTCACCTTCAGTATCACGTGCAGTTCCGGGCCTGCCGTGGTTTGGCCCCAGCAGGCAGCTCTAGCCCCACACAGCCGCTCGCTCACTCCCCCCTCCACTGGGATGGGGGACAGATTCGGAAGAGTAAAAGTGAAAAAATTTGTGGGTTGAGATAAAGACAGTTTAACAGGTAAAGCAAAAGCCACGCAGGCAAGCAAAGCAAACCAAGGAATTCATTCACCACTTCCCATGGGCAGGCAGGTGTTCAACCATCCCCAGGAAAGCAGGGCTCCATCACGCGTAATGGTTGCTCGGGAAGACAAACGCTGTAACTCCAAAAGTCCCCCCTTCCTTCTTCCCCCAGCTTTATATGCTGAGCATGACATCACATGGTATGGAATATCCCTTTGGTCAGTTGGGGTCAGCTGTCCTGGCTGTGTCCCCTCCTAACTCCTTGTGCACCCCCAGCCCACTCACTGGTGGGGTGGTGTGAGAAGCAGAAAAGGCCTTGACTGTGTGTAAGCACTGCTCAGCAATAACTAAAACTTCCCTGTATTATCAACACTGTTTTCAGCACAAATCCAAAACACAGCCCCATACAAGCTAGTATGATGACAATTAACTCTATCCTAGCCAAAACCAGCACGGGGCCCCACAATTTCAGAAGGATGTGAAGGTCCTTGAATGTGTGCAGAGGAGGGCAACAAAGCTGGTGGCAGGGCTGGAAGGCATGTCCTGTGAGGAGCAGCTATGGACTTCAGGTTTGTATAGTTTGGAGAAAAGGAGGCTGAGGGGCGACCTCATTGCTCTCTCCAGCTTCCTGAGGAGGGGACCTGGAGAGGGAAGTGCTGAGCTCTTCTCCCTGGGATCCAGTGATAGGATGCGTGGGAATGGTTCAAAGCTCCACAAGGGGAGGTTTAGACTGGACATTAGGAAGCATTTCTTTAACGAGAGGGTGGTCAGCCACTGGAACAGGCTTCCTAGAGAGGTGGTCGATGCCCCAAGCCCGTCAGCGTTTAAGAGGCATTTGGACAATGCCCTTAACAACATGCTTTACCTTTTGGTCAACCCTGAAGTGGTCATGCAGTTGGACTAGATGGCCGTTGTACGTCTCTTCCAACTGGAACTATTCTGGTCTGGTCTGGTATGGCCTGGTCTATTCTATTCTATTCTGACCTATTCTATTCTATTCTACTCTGTTCTATTCTAAAGTCTCTTGCCCTAATTAAATACAAGGGAGGATGAACATGTGAGTCAGTACTACCAGCCTTGCTGTGACTTGGCCACACTGTGAGAATGCATGTGATATACTCCCATAGGAATTTGAAGGGGAAAATGTTTAGTGACAATTAAGACCATATTACTAAGGACAGCACAGTGATCTCAGTAATGTATGTTTTATTTGGGACATGGCTCTGGATGATTCTCTTGGAATCTCGTGGATTCTTTTAATGAGCTTGCCTTCAAGGCAAATTTTTTTTCTGTCCATGCTTCAGTTTTAGCTGAGATAATTACTAGCTAATAACTGTGCATCAGGCCAATGAGGAAGGAATTCACTCTGTGTGGTTAGTTACCCTCCTCATCACTCTGTTTTTTTGATGCTTGCTTTTAAAGTCCGAGGGTGTTTTTATCTGGTGTACTAATTATTGTCAAAATAAGCAGAGAATCTGCCTTGGGGAATGTGGGGGAAGAATTTATTGGAAAGTACCAGTATGAAATTTGAAACTTGGAAGAGTCAGGATGGTGACAAGGAAGATAATTATCATCAGATTTGCTCTTCTAATTCTCATGTATACATTGGGGAAAAATATAAGAAAAGACAACAGAAAATAGTTTAGCTTTTGTAAAATTGGAGTTCATAGGTTTGCTATATGACACTGTATAAGGTCTATGTTTCAGTAAACACCAAGTCATTGCCTCATTATTACCTGGCAGTCAGCAGGTAAATTCCCTGCCATGCAGTCATTGATGGATATGGCAGGACTAGTTTTAGAATCAATCACATAATATAATAACCAAAAAGCCTAGTTTTCTATACTGACCTAAGTACAGGGAGTATGTAGGTAGCTTGAGACTAGATAATGATTACTGAAATGCCATTGAGCAAATACATATGGCAGCCCGTCTATGAAAGCTCTGGATTTCATGGTCAATCAACAGCTATTAAAGAGATGACTGTAGTCCTGTCTTTACTGCATCATAGCACATTGCTTTTCTGATTTAGGACAAACTATACTAGAAGGTATTTTTTATGAAAGTAAAATAAATGCCGATGCCCGCTGAATTCTTCCAAAGGGAGACAACTTTCTATTATGTAAGTATCCTCTCGTGTTCAGGGCCATCAGATCTGGAATACCCTGCTACCAGGTGCTAATTCTTCAGCAGTCTAGTGATCTGTTCCGGATTCCGCCCCTCATTTCCCATGCTCAGAGGACAAGATAAGCCAAGCAAACACCAGCTGTGTCAGAGAGAGAAGAGGATGTGAAGCGGTTTCTTTGGTGGCTGGTGACTCAGAAGTGCATACTGCGGTCAAACGAAGGTTTGCAGTGGCCTTCAGGCCTGACAGCGAGAGGTATCCAGAAATATTGTGACAGGCAGCCCGCTCTGGAATACTGATGTCTCTGATGAGACCACTCTCATTTCTCTGGAGTTCCTTGGGATGGAAGGAAAGAGGGAAAAATAAAATTACATGATCTGTTTTTAAGTTGGGAGACACAAGAGTCTGGCATAACACTGCAAGTTTTGGATGTGTTTCAGTCAGTTTTCTTGCTGTCTGGATGCGTAACTAGCCATCTCAGAGAAAGTAACGACATGGGTCTCCCCTCTGACAGCAGAGAAGCTCTCTGAGAGAGGAGAAGATGATGGAATTTTGATCCTTTCTCAACTTAAGAGATTTTTTTCCCTAATTTACCTCTAAGATGAATAGGTACCAGACTGATGCACTGAAATGCAGTCAGATAAGTAAAAGCCAGGAAGCTATGTTCCATGTATGTGGATTTTCTGGATCATCCTAACTCCCTTTGTAAGCACATTGTCTGAGGGACCTTCAGCACTATTTTATTGCTCGTTCTGTCAAAAATGCCCTGCCATGGCATCACACCCTAGGCACTGTTGTATTACCAAGATGCAAGAGTGGTTTTTCTTTTTGGAGAAGAATTTTTAGCTTTTTTAGTTAAAAGTTAAGTGATGACTAAATATGTCTTGGACAGTTACTTGCAACTGCAGCCTAAGAGACAGGACTTCATAATTCAGGTAATCCCCTTCAGTTCCTATAGCCATGGGTAAGGTATGAGTAGCTAGTGTTACCCAAGGTGTTGTGTGTTGGCTCTATCTCTCAGCTGTGCTTTACTCTCGAAACATCAGAGATGACTCCATTTCCCCAGCCACAAATTGCTCAGAAAAGGGACTTACATTAATGGTTTTAATCATGATTACTTGATCTGCCTCCTTGGCTGCTTTTTCTGCAATTTTGACAGTCTCATTGTCCCAGTCAACAAAGTCCATGGCCATCATTCCTTCCACCACACTGGGGAGAGAGTAAGGGGAAGTGGAGAAGACAAACAATGAGAAGATGAGGAAGGAGGAAAAAAGAAAGGAAGGGGAAAAAAAGAAAAAGGAGAAGAGATTGTTAAAGTATCACAGTTGATAGATTCCTGCAACAAGGGAGCTCAACTTGACAGATCCAGATCCTCTTTCTTCCTTATCAGCAACATTTCATTTTCTTTATTTCTTTTATATTCATTTTCATTATCTCTTCCATTTACCATTCTTCATAGCTACATTTTGCTCTGATACCTCCAGAGACTCAGGACTCACTCTGAGGCCTCCTGCTTGAGTACATGCGCAACATACAAAATGTCAGGGTAGCCCATACAACTGGAGATGTTGTTACGAGGGTAGTAGAAGAGGAATGTGAGACACATCTCATTCATGGTGCTTGGCCCACCCTGCAAAGACACAAGGATGACTCAGAGGTCTGCTGAGACACAAGGAGGAGACTTTCTCCTCAGGAAAGCTCTCTTGTTCACAGCTCATGAAGATCCTGTATGGTGGAAAAAAAAAAAAAAAGAATTGATCTGTTTGAGAGTTAGAAACAGAGAATCAAAGTATCCTTTGACAAGAGTCTGATAAATAGGCTGCTCTGTGGTTTTATAACCTAAATCTGCTTATCCTCTCCTTCAGGAAGACTACCATATTTGTATTTCAATCTACAAGATCCCAAAATCTGAAACTTTGGAAAGTTCAACTAAAACATTCAGGGAATTAACTGAGTGTGACATCCAGATCAGAATTTTTCAGCTGATCCCTACTCTTGGATTGGGCCCAACCAAATCAAACAGTGTTGCTCTCTGTGACTATAAATTCTGTAATCCTCCTTGTGTCAAATCTTAGTTTCTTGTGCACATTTCTAGGTGCAATAATGTCATTAACTCCTCTGCATGTCATATGCTCTAAAATAAGTTATGAAGCTTGAGTATGACAATAATTGTTTATGTGTTAACTTCTGCAAAACTGACATCTGGTCTGAATAAGAAGAACTAAAAAGAACATCTTCGTGTTTTAAGAAGTCTGAATCAGATCCAGCTGTCAGATTATGTCAGTTTCTGTATTTGACTTCTGCCTGTCCACTACATCCAAATATTCAATGTTTGAAAACCAGCTCAGCTGCAAGTTTTGCTATTTGTACTTGACATTTTGGGGAAGAGTTAGCTTGTATGGTGTTAGATGCAAGATAGCTTTGGGATCTGTTCATAAGCCTATAACAGGAGAGTCCTACTGGAGAGCTGTAGAGCAACTGTGCAAGGCATGCCCTAGTATGTCTATGATATTATGTCTGACACAAGAATCACAGAATCACAGAATCACTAAGGTTGGAAAAGACCTGTAAGATCATCAAGTCCAACCATCAACCCAACCCCACCATGCCCATTAAACCATCTCCCACAATGCCTTGTCCACACGTTCCTTGAACCCCTCCAGGGATGGTGACTCCACCACTTCCCTGGGCAGCTTATTCCAGTGTCTCACCACTCTCTCAGTAAAGAAATTTTTCCTAATATCCAGTCTAAACCTCCCCTGGTACAACTTGAGACCATTTCCTCTTGTCCTGTCACTCGTCACTTGGGAGAAGAGACCAACACCCACCTCTCTGCAACTTCCTTTCAGGTAGTTGTAGAGACAAGCTTTTGCCAGGGCTGTATTTGCTTGGGGAAGAGGGATATGTCTGCTCAAATGATTTTAATGGTGATAAACTAATTTTAAAAGCAATGGAAGATTTGTAGGTAGAAAAACAAACTTACAAAAGTAATCCCTGACCGATCCAGTGTCTGAAAGTTGCATTCGACCAGGATCTCATCACCCTGGGGAACACAGTAGGTCACACCGTAAGAGCTGTACGGGCAAAGCACGTAAAACAACCGCTCGCAACACGGGGAACCAGGAGACTGTGTGAAAACAATGGGTCACAGCCTGAGGTGGAATGAAGGACAGAATATGTCAATGTGCTCTGACACCTCTGGTGCTCGCCACCTCCCCAGCCTGCCTGCCCACGGCTACATCCCAGGGGAGGAACGTACTGGTTTGATTATGAGGTTTTCCTTCATGTCCCGAATCTCCTGCAGTCTGAAGTCGTACTTATTGTCCTCACAGATGATCCCCAGCTGCTCACCATTGCTGGGGAAGACAAACAAAGGGAGAAAGTGATAATGTTTCCAGGGAGGGGTGTGGAATAACCGATTCCTGGATGAATTAAACACAGCCGAGAAAAATCCCCTCCAGAAATCGTGACTGGTCTCTTTTGTACCTTAATTCACAGCACGTATTTTCAGTGACAGTCCCAAACATACACTTGAAATTTCTCACTCAACCCTCTTTGGATTGGAGTCCAAATATGGACTTTTTACGTGTTCGTAGTCATTATGCGTTGAAACTTTTGCCTTTCAGATAACAGTCTGGGATCCCAGAAGTAAGAACTGCAATATTTGCATTACAAAACACTGTCCTAAAAAAAAAAAAAAAAAGACTCTCTGAGCCTAGCAGAGTAGAGTTGGCAGGCTCTTTAGGCCCTCCCTTGCAGATGCAGAAGTAACAAATGTGAATTCTTCCTTGCTCTTTCTACAGTGCTTTGTGATATTGCTTCTTAGGTGGTCTCTGCTCTGCTTGAGTGCTGCTTCTCCATCCACGTTACAGGTCCTTAGATCTTGCTAAGTACATCCACAGTGCACACAGCAAGGTGCCTCAAGGCACCCAGCCCACAACTCCTGGTGGCACACATGGCCAGGCCGTCCCAGGAGCTGTTGCACACCCTGCTTGCTTGTTGTAGGATAGCTTTGTGACTGCCGGCAGCTCGGAGCAGGCGAACTGGTAGGCTCACACCATCGTCCAGCTACACCTTATAGCAAAATGGGTTCTGGAGGGAGGAACTTGGCTTGGAGGCCAGGCTTCACAAAAGTTCAAGTCAAGAAGGAAGATGCTCTGTCACGTGGCACACAGTTTTTGTATACCATGCGACTTGCATAAAGAGCAGGAGCCAAAAGCTATTGCTACTGTCTGGAACAAAATAGCTCTGGCTAAGTCACTTGTACTGGCTATGTGTGACTTTTGGCCTGTGCTGGGGTATTCCGGATTTAACACCTAAAAAGGAGACAGGCCTGCCCCTAAATTGCTATCAAAGTTCACAATCTGCTATATTCTGCCAAGGTCAACCTCCAAAGAGTCCGGGGTCTCCACTAATTGGACAAGTGACTAAGAACAACATAGTTATCCTACATGATACAGGTGAAATCCCAGAAAAAAAATAGCCACCCCAACTGCTCACTGTGCCTGAATCATCTCTGTTCAGAAGGTCTTTCAAACACTTGACCTTCTGCTCTGGAGCCTGTGCTTGAGATGGCTTCAGGACATGATCCTAGCATGGTGGAGTCTGTAAAGGTCCTTTCTTGGATATATATGCTCCTCCTAATAAATTGAACTGTTGCCTTAGTCCTTTCTAGACTGATCTCAAGTGATTCCTAGACAGAACCTTCCATTTTCTTCTGAAGCATAAGGAAAACTCTCCTGATTATATCACTCCCTGCTACTTGGAGCATGTACTTGGAAGGTGCTAGCTGGTCAGATGGAGGGAGGCTCACTCCTCTTCTCTTGCTGTCTAGCATAGCAATCCAAGTATCAGGCCAATTTGGGCTGGAGATCACTAGCATTGAAACTGAGAGATGGCTTTGAAGCCAATAGGTTTTACTGATGTCTACTCTGCTCCTTTTCCAAGAGACAACCACATTTGCCAGCTGTAATGTGCTACTTCTGACAGGCACAGACAGGCGTAATTGGGGAGCAGCATATTCACAATGCACCTTTCAAGTTACAAAATCCTCATTCATTTAGCCTAGCTATAGCAGACCAAGTTTGTTTCCTAAGGTTCTTAGAAAGTTTTCCCCTGCTTTCGCCATGTCACAGTTAGGCAGCAGAGGCTGCTAGGTAAGTATTTTGCAGATACCACTGGCCAGAGAGGGGAAAATACTCATCAGACAATTGTGTTAGTCCCACTTTTCTGAGGTTGCCTTTGAAGGAGCTTCTAATCATTTGGCCCCATTCCTTGGCATGCTGGGGCGTGGGTAGAGAGGCACAGGGCCAGGATGTTTAAACCATGTTTGGTTGTAGGGTGCCATCGGTGTTTAAGGATAACTGAGGAAGGCCATGTTCAAGGGCAGATGTGCCATTTTTGAGCAATCTGCATTCTTCTGAATGATATTTCACAGGTGTGCTTAGAAGCCAAACTAGACAACATCTGCCCTGCTCGTAACTCAGCTTTGCATTGGTTTTGGGGGGCCAGGCACTCTCCGGTCTTCCACAGCTTGCCTACAGTGCAGTTCAGGTTCCCTGCATACCTACATAATCAACTCAGTATGTGTGGAGTTTCTGCAGAGTGAATCGGCGTGTGAGGCAGTATATGAGACAGTCCCTGGGTCTGGGGATTTGGTGTGGGAGCACAGACATCTAAGGACCAGGCAATGCCAAAGTTTCCCCTTGCCATTCTGGATGGAACTCACACCACACCATACAGAGCGTGCATCAGCAATGCCATGTAGACAGGCAGGGAAATCGATCTTGAAGGTGTCACAGCAAGGACTCTAAGATTAGAGTGTCGCTGCGACATCTCGGGCTACACCCATGTTGCTAAATATCATAGGATCATGGATTGTTCTCTGGCTCACTGGCACAGACTAAGTGTCTGTCTCCCTATAACTGTCTGCAGTGTGATGCTTGGCTTATGTTGGGTTATTCTGAAATTAGAAACCTAAGGAGGAGATAGGTCTTATACCTACACTACCAAGCACTTGGACCTCTGTGATGTCTCTTTGGCCTAAAGCACAATTATTTTTTAGTTCTGGGTTTTGTTTTGTTTTCAAATTCTAAGCGGCTGAAGTAATGTTCAAAAGCTATGTTGCAGATATTGGTATATCATATAGTATTGGTATATATTATAGCCAACCGGTATTGGCTATTTTCATAGCTTGAAACTGAGAATTCATGCTTCATGGGCTGGGGTGTGATCAGAGAGCACACAGGGGTGCTGAAGTTTTTAGTGTGGGAGGATGGTGGAGGAAACCAAAGCCAGTGTAGTTTTGCCCATGCAGCCCAGGGGAATCAGTACACGCAATCCCCAGAACCGTGCCTGTGTAGCCTGGGGGTGAGTCTGGTTAGCAGGACCAAGCTTTGCAAGGGCACCGTCTAGCAGCTGACTGGTGTGGATGAGCAGCAGTCCAGTGCTTGAGCTCACTGCCTGGACCTGTTTTATTTAACAGGAGGCACAGTCCAGGTCTTGTACTCTCTGCTCAGCTGACCCTTCTTTCCTGAGGAGCTAGTTCTTTGTACTACAACTCAGTCACTGCAGAGTCTCTTGTACTGACAGACAGATGGAGACTAACTTGGGAACATCATTCTCATCCACTCTAGCCCAAGAGGCAGGGACTGATCCTGTGGCATGGGCAGCAATACTGCGAGTTTGCTTCTCTTACCGGTATTGAGCAGCTTTCACTCCTCTGCCAGACAGGTGGGTGTGAAGCAAGTAGGCAAAGACATGCAGATCTGGAACCAGCATCCCATTCATCTGCAGTTCAAAACAAAGTAGGTCAGAGCCTGGCAGTCAGAGCTTAGCACTGTGTTTCAGGCCTGCCCATCAAGTCAAAAGCTTGATGGAACTCGTGTAATTGTCAGCTTAACATTTTTTTTTACAAAGGAGGTTTAAGCCCATTTCCTTACGTAGGTCACTACTCATTGAAAGGTTGCTCTGGTGAGCCTTTCTGAAAATTGCTCTTCTGGCTTTTGGTACTCTGGCATAATTGTCTGAGTTTGTGGTATCTCATGCTGGGTACTGTAAGCACATATTGCTGTCAGCTATGTAAAAAACAAATGCAAGGTACAGGAGAGGTAATAAGTTAAACATGCAGCTACATGAGCTCTAAGAAAGAGCAGATAATAGAGTAAAAGCAGAAATTATAAGACACCGACCAATGGGCCACTGAAAGAACCATCAAAATGTAAACCTTAAAAGGGTCAAAGAAAATTGATGAAAAGAAGAAAAACAAGATTACCTCAGGACTCGTAAAAGGGAGCAAACTTACGGGTTGTTCAAGGGGGATTGTGGGACTGAGTAAAACTTACGGGATGTTCTAAGTGGATCATGGGAATGTGTAAAATTTATTGTGGGATGCTTAGGGAAGAGGTCAAAGGTAGGGAAAGAGAGAAACAAACATGGGGAAATGAAGAGAGGAAGAGGAGAGTCCAGTTGTACTTAAGCAGACTGCTGGTCAGTGTGTTTGTCTGACCAAGCCTGGTACCTGATCACTGCCATCTTAAACTCTGTTCTTAATTTGTGAAGTGTGCTCTCTATACTGTGTATGAGTGTGTACCTGTGGTTTTGGGGTGGGATGATCCACTAGGGAACTTGAAGATGGGAAGACCCAAAGTCCAGGCCAGAGACCACAGAAAAGGGCCCTGGATATGGGCACAGATGCTGAAAGGATTTATGGTCTGGACCAGAAGTCGGAGAGACCAACAAATGTGATTACGTATGGGAGCTGAGTGAGTGACCGTACGGCTGTGTCCCTCTAGTGAACTTTAAGCCTGATTAGTCAGAGAGGAGGAAGAGGATCGGGTCACATGCATTGTCCATGCTCGTGTGGGCATTGTTCGTGCCTGTCAAGGTACTGTATTCCCATCTATGTTGATCTGTTTGTGACCAGCTGAGTCTGCTCTCTGGGTGTGTGTTTGGGTGGGTGGGTGGGGTGTCCTTATCATTGGAGTTTACCCCAGCCTCAGCACTGGCTGGGCCTGGAAAAGGGGAAAGTGGCAATCTCACATCTAGCAGTCCTGGAGAGGATAAATCCCCTGGATCCCACAGTCCACCGGAGCTGATTATTGTTAGCAGCCTCTTGGCTGTGTTTTGAGGGATGTTAGATCTCAGCTCTAGAGGTACCTTCTTGACCTGAGAGATAGCACCACATCCAGGTGTTCAAGGAACGTGTGGACGTGGCACTGCGGGACATGGTTTAGTGGGCATGGTGGTGTTGGGTTGGTGGCTGGACTTGATCTCACAGGTCTTTTCCAACTATAGTGATTCTGTGATCCTCCCAGTCGAGTACCTGCCTTCCTGCACCAGTACCACACACCTGTGGTAGGACAAAGGCCTCTTGGATGTGGTGGAGCAAGCTCCCTTGGTGATCTTGGGAAGTCACTACATCCTTTGGGTCTGTTTCCCTTTCACTTAGATGGGGGGAATGGGTATTGGAGCCATGGTTCTGCTATGCTTACACAGCCCTGCTAATGCTCTTGGGCCAAATCTTTGATCTCTTCCGAGCAGTTCTATTGGAATAGATATCCATTTTGCAACACGCAGAAATGGAGGCTAAAATGGCACCCTGCACCAAATAGTTTTTGGACATGTCTAAAGCAAGATGAAAAACCAAAGCGGGAAAGATCAAGAAGGATTTCATATGGCTTTCCCCATACTCACTTCATCAAACTGGCTGGAATTGCAAAGGCCGTAGGATCTGTAGGATTCTGCTCCAGGAGGAATGAAATGCACAGGGAAAGTGAAGATGCCTGTTTGCAGAACCCCCACATCATATTTCCGTAGCTCCGGCGTATAGTAGATTCGTAGCCCTGAGCTGTCTATCAAGCCTGTCAAAGAAAAATGACCACTCCTTCAGCAATGACTCCAGCGACATCAGAACCGGTGCCTGAAGCAGCAACACATACAGTGTTTCTTTCCCAGTCACAGGATGGGAACGGGCACAGATTAACAGTGAGGCTTGCTTATAGTCTCAGACAATTCCCATAAAATCACTCTACACTTTTGTTTCCCCTTCTGTAAAATGATAGCAAATACCATGGTGGCATTCCTCATCACACATCATAAGGACTGAGTGCTGGAGGTCATGGTGGAAGCCTGAGGTGGGATTATTAGGCTCTCAGGACTTCATCCTGATCCATGATACAGCTATTTCTCCTGCAGCCACTCTGTCCCTTCCCACTCTGCTCCTTTTTCCCATGATGCCCACATCTCCCTGAAGTTTTCCTTAACACTCCCACTAATATCACAGCAGGAAGATGTGCTAAGCTTTTTCAATGGCAAGATGCATCTAATCTAAGCAGGTGTAACTATCAGTGTCTCTAAAGTTAGTTTAAGTTCTTCCTAATGGGAGCCCAGTCCAGTTGACTCTTACTGGTGTGAAGGTTGTGCTGAGCAACATATGAAAGGATTTAATGCAAAAGCAGGTTTCTAAAAGGCATATAGATGAGGCCTGAGACTGCCATCCTGAAGATGTTCTTTGTCAGACAACTGCCCGGCATTACCCACCTGGTAACAAGTCAAAATTGCTGTAATGGATTTCTAGTCGGACGTACTGAGGGTCCCAAGGTGTCCCTATGGAAACTGCAGCTTCATCTGGAAATTGGTAAGACTAAAGAGGAAGAGGAGGAAAAAAGTTATATGGAGTAGTTAGTTTATAACACTTCTTTGTTTTTTCTTGATCAAAAACTTACAAAAAGGAAGTTTTTATTTTCTCCCATTTTTGAATATTTATTTAGACATTGTTGGAAATTTCCACAAAATGTTGTGGGAAATTCTGTCCATTCCATTTCTTTTCCTTCTGCATTGGAACAAGGAAGAATTTTCAAAATTTATTTTTCATTTGTCCTTTTGATTGGTTTAATTTTAATTTTTATACTGTAATTAATAGGAATTTTTTATAGCATGTGTACACTCTTGCAGCAAATTTCATATCAGTATCGGCACTGCGTAATATAAAATCTGAATAAAATTAGTATAAGAGTTTTGCCTAAAACTTAACTCCTTCCTCTCTCCATCCCCGTGTACATGCATACTATAGAAATACAAAATAGAGTTTGCTTTGAAAGGCACAAGATAGATGCTAAAATTTGTGCAGCACTGACTTCTAACTAGGCCACTCAGTTAGGAGCACCAATTTCACTGAACTTTTAATTTTATTTTGCTGAAAAAGAGGCAGAGCCAGAAGGAAAAAAAGCAGAAAGCAGGTACACTTCTTTCTGTTAGGCAAGACTAGCACAAGGAGAATTTTGTGAAATTAATGGCAACATTATCAAAAGGTCAGAATGAAAGCCTTAGTATGTGACGTATAAAACTTGTTTAATGCCGGTATGATAATAACATACACACATACGCAGAGTATCGACAACGACATAGAACTGGCCAGCATCACCTGATGCAGCAGACGTAGAATTGAGTGGGGACAGTGTGAGGAGACTTCCCCAGTTTGTTCGGCCCTGCAGGACCGTGGGGTCTGACTGAACATGCTGACAACAAGGGTGCTACTGTTCATAACAAGAAATGGGGAAGGGAACGGGACCTGCAGACTCACCTCTCCTCCAACAGCCCAGCCCACAAGCACCTGAGAGCACAGGGCAAAATCTGGATTGGCCCCATAGCAATCATCTATGCCACTGGGTAACGGGCTGGCGTTGCCACAGGCGTAAACAAGAATATGATGAATCAAGGTTATTTTGTGGGGTGTTATTACAGGTTCGAACTGTAACCGAAAGAAAAAGCCAAAAAAAGTTATTGTCAGCCCTAAAATATTTCTTTCCCAGGCAACCAGAAAGAGCAGTCAACCATAGCTTGGGAAAACAGATGTAATCTGATTCACGAAACGGATGGTAAACTGGATGGTGATCTATCGACTCATTTTGGTATGCACCCAGCAGAGTCCATTTCTCCAGAAAGGATTTGCACCTTCCTCTAAAGCACCTCTCTTTAATCAGAATCACAGGGGTGTCGTTTGATCTGCTATGTTGAGCAGTGTGGTTCCAGACTAGAAATGTAAATAGTTTACCTCATACACCATTATCTTGACTGTAAAGCAAGATAAGAGACCTTGATCTCACGTTCGCTATAAATCAGTGCTCCCCTCAGTTGTGCCAAAAGCACTATAATCAAGACAGTTTAAAATAAACCCCACAACTAACCTGGATCTGATCGTTAGCCACTGAACTTTTTACCACAAGAACTGATAAACTCCTGAGTTTGTTCTGTAGGATTACCTGTTAAATTCTTCTTTTTTCCAGTCCATGCAAAATCTTCCTTATGAAATTTTGCCTTATGCCATTGCAGCAGAACATCTGTTTTTAAACCTTCAGAACCCATCAAACTAAGAAGGGTTGCTTGACCTTGAAGCAAAGTTATGGTAATTTGAGAAGTAAGCTAGGCTTGCTTTGGAAAGTTCCTGTTTCTTTTCTTTGCACTTTTTTGCACATTCAGTCTTGAAAACAGGACTGCAAAAATGTTAGGTTTGCTTTTTAGACAATTATTCTTCGCAATTTCCAAGGACAAAGGCAAAAGTCCTTTCAAATATAGAAAATTGTGGAGGCTGCCTTTGCTCTCAAAGACACCGATAGGTAACATGGCCTGAGCTCACTACACTGAGACATCAGACTTGTAGCAAGGTTTCTTCAGCTGTACATAAAGATGAAGGTACTTCCAAAGCTAGAACCAAGACAGAGCTTATCTCCGCACAAGGCAGATGAATTAGCTGGCTCGTCCCAATGGCACTGAAGGACAGGTGGAATGCTCCCAAATTTATACTAAAATGCTGTAAAAGACAGACTTGTATGCATGATTGAAGGAGCAAGTTTGTCCTGTCCTTTTTTCCCCCCAGTAATACAGCCTGCAAGCTTACCTTGTAAATATGGTGTTTCTGCTTGACCATGGGCAGTGGGATAAAGGTACAGGCATACTTGGTCTCTTGAGCTGGAACGGCAAACTGGAAAAGAAACAGACACACGAGACACCTGAAGGTTCCCCGGGCAACTCACTAAGGTACACGGGGAATTGGAGAATGACAGAATCACAGAATCACTAAGGTTGGAAAAGACCTGTAAGATCATCAAGTCCAACTGTCAACTAACACCACCACGTCCATTAAACCATGTCCCACAATGCCTCGTCCACACGTTCCTTGAACAAGCCAAAGGGAGGCAGTGCAAGGAGAATAAGACCCAGAACTGGAGGGGGCGGGAAGGAGGATGCATTTAGCAAGCAACTGCTTGGTTTTTGATAATGAGTGAGATGAGATGAGACTGCATTCTGGTGAAGGGCAAACACGTGTCAGCTCCACCAGGTCTTAAATTCTTTTACTTTCAGATTTTTTTCTGGTTTTTTTCCAAAAGGGAATTGCATTACCAACTTGCCTGTTGCAACATGAACTGAGCGTAGGAAACATCCATCCAGTTCAATCAACATTTTTAATTGCTAGTTGTCTGGAGTCACAAGCACAACACATGATAGCACTAATCACACAAATCTTTACATAAAAATAGTGCCCCTTTTTACTACAGAATATTGCCCATGCTGATCAGCAGATTCTGTTTCATCTTGAGTGAGTGCTGACTGTGTGGGCTGATGCTGTTTAAAGAGGGAAGGTGTTAATGCAATACCACACTGAGCTGGTACTTTTGGACTCGGTTTGACAAGGCTGGTGCATGTACCACGAGGTGATGCTAACGAGGGGCTCCTGCTCTCCTGGTAAATCCTTATATCTGACACCGAGATGCTGCGTAAGTTAATACTGGAGGCAGCATGCACAGTAGTGTGTATTGTATTTTCTGACCTCTTAGCCAGACTCGTCACAGAGCGTTTAAATGTATACCCATTATTTTTCTTCTCTGTGATATTGTGTAGTTCCCACAAAACTAAGATGGGAATCAGTAAATATCTTCAGTATATTATGGATATTTTTATATGGGTCTATATGGATGGGACAATAGCCCTGTATACATAAATGCCTGAGTTAATAATGATATTGCAATTCAATAGCACCAGAGCGTGTCTTTGGCTCCTTAAACTCTAGTCAAGGGAGCAGGCTACACCTTACAGTGTTTTCCTAACAAGTAAGCCCTTTGACCTCCACACAGCAAACCTTCCCTTCTCACGTCATTCCCACTCTTGCCAGCTCTATTTGCATGTTTCCAAGATCAGCCATGTCCATTTTTCAACCTGTGCAACCCAAAGGTCCAGCATGGTCATGATCAACTTTGCAAAGAAAGGCAGAAGAAGGGGAAATTTTTTAACATGTCAAGTAATGCTCTTATCCCATACTTACATTGTCCAGCCTCAGGTCATAGGTGAAGAATATTTTGGGGTCAGTTGAGTCAGATGGGCCTCTGTACCTCAGCAAGAAAAGAGATTTGGAAAATCTTTGGCCTTTAAAGAATTGGACTGTGTCATCCATGCCAAATGCAGTAACGAGGCGTGCTGTGTCCATCTGTAATGGGAGTGTTTCATTGGAAAAATCTCCTTCATTCCTTCCCATCAACCACACACGCAGGTGTTCACCCCACATCGTATGCCTTATATCACTACACATCTATTAAAATGCAATTCACATACTAACCATGTGCAATTAAAAGTCACCTAAAATGATATAACTGTGCGTATTTGGTACATACCCAGCCACTCAGACAACATGCCAGAACATACAACAGAAGGTAAGCAGTGTAACGCACAAGATTTGTCTTGTCCAGACAGAGACATAGTGGGTTTTTTCCCAAAGAGAGGGTGCTGGCTAGAAAAGACACAAGGTAAGCTGTACCCTGTCGTTTCACACACTTTATTAAAGCATGCATGAATTTGAAGTGCTGGTATGTGAAATGAAAGAAAGCTGAAAAAAAGACTGTGAGGGGTTTGATAAAGATTTCAGAACCTGCATCACTTCGTGTTTAAATGTTTAGATACTGAGTGTCTAGATATTGTTCTAGCTGTGGGATCTGTACAATGATGCTAAAGATCAGATTTTCAGATCTTTGTAGATCCTAGAGCAAGCAGATGCAGTTCATTTATCTGTATATACCTTTAATGCACTTTGGGCAATTTTTACAAAGAATTACTAAAGGACTTACACAAAAAGCTAACAAAACTGTAGTGCCCTGATTCCCCATTAGCAGCTACTCTTGAGCATGGATGTGCTCAATGATCTGCCTGGATCTGCCCCATCACATAAGGACAGCAGTAGGTATGGAACACTGTAGGTTCTTCCCATTCAGAATGGGATTATATTTCTTTCAATTAATAAAGGTCATTAAGAAGCCTAGTGACTACAAAGGCATCTAACCAGTCATTTGCACATGTATTTGAACTCTGGAAAAATGGTGAATGTACACCTAAGTCTGGACAAACATTTTTGAGCAGGCTAAGCCTTGGATAATGCTGATTTACCCAGAGATCCCTCAAGTAAAGGTGAAATGGTGTAAACAGTGTCTATATAAGCAGAGTTCTGAAATTGTGTGCATTAGTGTGCTTGTGAACCTTGGAAAAGCATATTTTTGAAAAATCTCTGACTTAAAATACCAGTTCGGGTTGGCCAAGTTTTTAATGTCAGTCCATACCAGCATGAAGGTCTTCCAAGAGAGAAGGACTGAGATTATGAAAGCATTCTGAATTTTCTAAACATAATTCTTACCAAAATACTGCCTTATATCACGCAAATACCAGCTTTATCTCCCGTACTAGATTGGGTTTTTGTATGTGGCAAATGAGAGACAGAGAAACGAGCAGGATTTTGAAGCACTGTATTCAAGCTTAAGAATATGTTGAGATTTATATCTTCCCAATTCTTTGATGAAAAACATTATAAGAAAACATCAATGACATCAAAATAGTGCCCTTGAAACGGGCATTATAAATGTGGCCATATGGTTCCATATTTTTCTTTATATTCCTGTTATCGTACTGCTGTGAGAAAAAAACTGTCATTCTCAGATCTGACCTGAGGGATCTGGGAATACAGTGGGACATGAGAGCAGGTTTGTTTGGCATGTTGCTTGAGCAACCCCCTTTCTTACTGTGATATCCAGGTCATTTGGGTCACATGTCCGGAGATGGCGTTTGAACAGCATGGTGGTGGAGGTCTCATTCTCTGTTACTGACAGCAGCTGATAGTCCTGGCTCTCATCTTCCTCAAGGGTTGCCTCATCTACCACATGACAATCCTGGAAAAGGAACAGTGGTCAAAGAAAGAGAGAGAAGAGAAGAGCTTCCTACACTCCAAGAAGTCATGCTTCTCAGTACCCCTGGTAGGACCTGAGTAATTATCAAAGCATTTCATTGTGGGACATGGTTTAGTGGGCATGATGGTGTTGGGTTGATGGTTGGACTTGATGATTTTACAGGTCTTTTCCAACCCTAATGATTCTGTGATTCTGTGATTCTGCTATTCTCCAAAAAGCTTCTCTGCTTTCCCTGGAGATTTTCACAAACCAATTGAAGAGAACTCACGTCCAGTCCCTGCTATGTCCAGCTGCTCAAGGAAAGAGCAGCCCCTGGGACCCATCAGCCAGAGGATGGCCTGGATAGGATGGATCCTAGAAGATCTTCCCTGCTCCCGGAGTGACCTGCTGCACGCTGGGACGTTTTAGCACATCTGGCTCAACCACACAGTGTGGGAAGTAAAATAAGCCCTGTTGAAAAGCAGAGGTAGTTCAAAAGTAAAATATTTTGGGCATACCAAAGCTTCTACTCTAACGCTTAGGTTTTCCGTACCACCTGGAACCTGGGCCTGGTTGTGGATGTGAAGCTTTCCTAGAAACTACAAACTAACCAATGGCTTTAGCAGCGTAGGCATAGAGAAAAAGACAAATAATGCATGACTGAGGCTATCAAATGCAATTGTTACCCAGTAAAAAGGCACAGAAACATGAGGCAGAGTTTGAAAAGCATCTAAATGTCTAGTTCTTACAGAAATTCCACTGGGAACAGAATGGGCCACAGTAAGTGCTGCTATGAAAATACAAAGTCAAAAGGTAGGACTGTACCCACAGCTGCAGAAAAGGAAGAAGGATAAAAAGGAGTAAAGCTCCCAATTGACTGTCTGAGATTGCATCATATTTTTGTGGCAAAGGAGTTCAAATGACCAGAAAGGAGAAGGCAGTGGCTGCAGACGGGATGAAAATCTCTCCAAGAGAAACCTGAAACATAATAAAGCAAATGTCTCCTTAATGTATAGCTGTTAAGTGTTACATTGAAAAATTTTGCTGCAGTACTCAGCTTTAGAGGGATAAGAGAGAAGAGAAAAATTTTACTGCACAACAGTCTGGTCAAGGAAGAATATTTTTATGTGAAATCCTTCCTGGTATTTTTCCCTCCCATCTCTATTCCTTTAAGTGATTATTTCAAAACCTGCTTACAGCTTTTGCTAAATTTCCCAGTATATCTCCTCTAATGTTCTTTCTTCTTCTTGAATTTATCCATGAATTTGGACTTCCAGAATATTCTAAGCAATTTTTCTCTAACCCAAATGCTCTATTTACAGAGGGACAATTCATAGTTTGAAAATACAGCTTTTGTTTTCCTACTGTTTTGAAATACCTGTGGCACTCTTTCATTAAAAGATCAAAATTCAAAGATAAGTAGTCTGCAAATGAGCTACTTTGAAATAAATAAAATGTTTAAAATTAAATATACCTTATGAAAGAGGAAGGCAGTAAACAGCTGAAAAAAACCCCATCTTTGTGAAAACAAGCCTTTTTGGCTATGTTTTCACCCATTGGACATTAATCAGATAATGACTCTGTTATGGTTGTAGTAAAGAGGAAATTTAAAACAAAACCCAAGGATGCGAGAGAGAGTTAGAAGAAGAATGCAAATGGAAAACCCCACTTAAACTCCATTTACAGTAACTAGCCTATTTTTCCTTCAAACTGTCTGTTCCACAGGATCAATGGACGTGATATACAGCCTACCGAGCAAATGTGGGGTTTTGTGGTCATTAATGTGTCTGCTTACTGGAATGTCTCCAGACCTAAATAACTGGGAGATATTTTCTGATACGTAAAAAAGTTGAAAAAACCTAAAACTTTTGTGGGACCAAAATTATTTTCTAACATAAAGAAAGAGTTTCAGCTACTCCTGCAGAAAAACATTAAAAATGTTGCATATCTCTTCTGAAAATAATGACATGTTTAATATTTTTGAAAACAAACACTTCAGTTTTTCCTTTCAGGAGGTTCTTTTAGGAGAAATTAAATGCTTTGAGTTTACCTCAAAATCACTTTTATAAAAACCATCATTAAAAAATAAAGAACAAGCGTTTCCTCTAAATTGATCATAACTTTCCCCCGTAGTCATTCACAGCCAAAAATTCTCTGTCTCTGTCACAATCACAAAAATATTTCAAAACTGGGTATTACAAGAACGGTTTTGCAACCAACTAACGATCATAAGTAAGGCTCACTACCTCACCCCCTCCAAGGTTCATCCATTTGAGACAAGCACCAAGATATATTTCATGCAAAACACATTTTACTGTTGCGTGAAAAGGGAACTGAAAACAGCTGGGTGAAATAAAACCACTCTGACTGGCAAACACTTCATCAGTGTAAACTCTTTTTCTTTCTGTATCTGGATAACATTAAACTGCCTCTTTCTCTTTCACGGTTAAAACGAAACAATAAGCTGGGTTTTTTTATTTAGCACCCTCAGTGGCATTTTGTTCCTCTAAACTCCAGCTGGTTTAACATCAGGCATCTATCCTTAGTGGTTGCCTTTACAGACAATGGAAAACAGCAAGTCCCAAGGATGTCCTATCCTATTCCTAAGAGAGACATTTAAGCCCCTCAGCAAGAAGCAACCTTTGGAGGTGAACATGTCTCCACTTACTAGAGAGGAAACCAAGTAAATTAACCTTTGAAGAACTTCCGTGAGGGAAAAGACGTGAGTTTCACATCTGACTCTGGGCTGAACTGACCTCTGGTTTGGATGAATCAGAAGTTACCCTCCCAGCGGCCTCTTCTAGCTTCATGGTAGCTGATTGCTTCGGTCATATCTAATTGATTCTGGCTGTGGTTTTGACTTGCAGTTGGGATCGGTTTATTTGCCTAAACAACATCATCTAGTCCCATCTGGGATACCATAGGGTATCTCAGGTAGCTGCTCGGGGCTAGCAGGCATGAGACAGGACCTGCAGAAGACCTGGGCTCTTCTGGACTGTCAGTCAGAGGCCATGCCAACTAAGGATCTCAAATGGCCTTGGACATCTACCTTTAGCCAGCTGAACCCATTTGCTTTCAAGCCAATATACTTGCAGCATGGCCCTTGGCAAAGGGGGATGCAGAGGAAGTCTTTTCAACTTACGGAGAAGTAGATGCTGCCATTTGGGAAGACACCTCCTATCACAATGTCAGATCCAGGCAACTCTCCGTGAGGGCTGAATCCAAATGCCACCCAGCCAGTTGTAGGGACCTGCAGCTCAAACGTCATCAGCTCCTGTTCGTCATGGTCCCAGCGGAGGTAGACCGTGTTTGAAGGATCCAGGAAGATGGAGAAACGCAGCAGCGGAGGTGCAGGCTGACCAGAACAAAAGCATGGGAGGAACAAGAGGAAGAGCATACCCTTGATTCTTGAGAAGAGCACTGCCATCATCAACAGGACCACTGCAATTTCTGAGCCTTGCTGATACCTTGGGCACCTATTCTGCTTTGAGGGGCCCAGTTTATATGGAAGTACATGAGGCTGGGCCTATTGCCAGAAAGGAGGAGTGGAAACCGACTGTTCTGTATCCAATTTAATATGTAGGAAAGATCAACACTTTACATAATATGTCCTGGCACCCTGCCTCAGTGAAACCATACTAGGCCATCCCATATACATCTTAGAACATTTCAAAGAGCTGTTTTGTACTACACAACCAAAAAAAGCAACGAAGTGTTTACCTCCCACCCAGTACTCCTCAGGGTGGGTGAATGCTGGCTCTCCTCACCGAGGAAAAGGGGCTCTTCTGACCAACTTGCCTTTCTGTTGCAAATGCTGAAATGAACCCTGGCTATGCCACCCAATTGTCTGGTGTGATGATTATTGGCGAGTTAGTTGGGAATGGGCTGGTGAGTCTCAGTGCCACGGCTTATCAGAGGACACTACTGTGGCATGTAAAAAGGGCTCCTGGACTGTAGTGGAATAGTACAATAAGAAAAATGCCTTTGCTCCATGCACTATACATCGGTGGGAATGAGTGGAAAGAGAAAAGGGCATAATTTGTTGCCCTGCCTAAGACCATTCAGTGTAATGCTATGAAAAACAAACAGCCTCAGCAGGTTTCCAGCCAGTTCTGCCGGGAAGTGCCTTGTGCGTCTCATCTCCAATTTGCCCAGTTGCATAATCCAGTACAAAACATAGCCCGGGTATGTGGATTTTGAAGGACATGGTAGTTTATTCCTATCTACTTGCTAGGAAAGCCTAGAAAATGCCATTTGTATTAATCTGCTGAGACAAGTGCTCACAGAACAGATGAGTAATAGAGAAGGAGAGGCATCTAATCTGATCTCTAGGGACAGGGCTTAAACAGATCAAATTGCATACAGATTGCTTGAATCCCAGGTTAGTTTGTTGACAGTCCTGCTGTAGACAGCAAGTATATTTGTGGTTTCTTTTGTGAATTGTGTAATACAATGCCAACATTTTAAATTATCTCTGCTCCAGAGAGGCCCAAGACACTGTTCTAGGGGCACAAGGCAGAGGTGGGGGATATGGTAATGCAAAGGGAGTATTTCAAGGACAGCACAGGGATCAAAACTGAGGGACTTCAGCCCCTCTGTGGGGAGAACCAAAGACAGAGTTAATGATGAAGGTGGGGAGGGAAAATCGGAAGGGAATCTGCATGGCTGCATTAGGGTGCTTTGCAGAGCTGCTGGTGTGAGAAATTTTCACCGTTGCTAGTTCTCCACTCTTTCAAGCAGAAAATCCCTTTCTCACATGGAGAGGAACGTGAGATTAGGGGGTGGAACTGAGACACTGCTGGAAGACATGACTATCCTGGGATTACAAGGAGGGATGGTTTAGCTGTGTGACAAAGATTAGAATTGCATGGTTTCTTTGATGGAGCAGGATGTGGTGTTTGCGTGCCACTGCGGAGGGGCGTGGGGGAGATACCCAGGAATGGGAAGATACCACAGAATGGCAGTGAGCAACATGCCAAAGAAGATTATAAAATTATAGATGACCTGAGTAGAAGGAAGAAGATAAAAACTCCTTTCCTTTAGAAAACTAAGTGCTCATACAGGAGCCAAGTGTGAAAAGAAAGAGGAGAGTCAGAACCACGGGGTGCAATGGCACCCCTGAGGATCTGCCTCAGGCAACAGACAGAGACACAGAGGGAGAAGAGGAAAGCAGTGATGTTTCACTGAGATTTCTCTTTGGGGATTACGACGATGTACAACAAATTCGGGACATAGAAAAGAATGAAAATGCTATGCCCAGCACTCTTCTGAAATGAGTCTGAAGGCTCCACTGCTAAAACCCTTTGCTGGCAGCACACACGTGCCCGGACAGACAGCCAACTCCAGCCCCCACGTTGCCCCAGCTCAGCAACTCCCTGTTGCAGTGCAGGGTAGGAAGCATAGGATTCCTGTTACAACCAGTTGAAGCAATATCAGTATTTCATTTCATAATAGTTGACTTTCTGTTGAAGTTATTTAACACCTTTTCTTGTTCTTTTAGGCCAATTTTTAACAAAATACTCCATTTTTCCCCAAAAGAAAGTCACAGAGTCTTGTTTTGGAAATGTGGAAAGAAATGCAACCGTCACCTCAGAGAACGCAAGCTACAAAAAATGGATAGCCAGTCAAAGGGATTTATTTATGTTGCCTTCATGATCAGCGGCAGAGGGAGCCTAGACTAACTTAGACCAAACAACTATTTTTTTAAATGACTTAACTGGCACAGAATGAATCCAAAGTGCAGCATTTCTATACCCTTTAAACTTCTTCTCATTTTTTTTTTAGCATAAAGCTAATCACTCATTTTGATACATGTAGTTCTAATCCCTCCAAACTCAAACTTAGTGTGAATAACCTCAAAATCTTGCTGAAGACACTCACTAGCTGTGAGACTTTTAGGGTAGGATTTAATCTGAGAGTAACATGCCTGGGTATATAGAGGTCTAAACATATTCAGGTGCATCCCTTTTCATAAGGTGCCAGCAGAGCCCTGAATTAGGAGACCTAATTCAGTTGCCCACACATAGATGTCTAGTGCTGTTTGAAATGCCCACTTGTATTTCACCTGGCCTCACTGGCAGCTCCAGGAGGGTATGGGTGTCCTGCCATACCTGTCTCACCTCTGTCAGCTCCATGTGGGTATCTTCAGTCACTAGGCCATCTAAAATAGCAATTTATGCATGTGTTAAGGCAACAGATTCATGCCTGCAGTGATGATAAAGAGCCTGGACAACGGATTTATAGCTCCTCAAAACGAGGGATTAATGAGGGAGAAAGGCAGCGTTTTAAAAGCAGCTATTTCTGCCAGTGTTCATGTGCAAGGACAGTTGCAGAACAGTTCATGTGCAAGACAGTTGCAGAAGAAGCCTACCTCTAATAATTATGACATTTCCGCTGTGATGAGTGATAGGAACAAAACTAAATATTGCTGTTTAAAATGGTTTAAATTACCATTGTCTGTCTTTATGCTTCATTTTATCCAGGTGTTAAGCACCACTGCTCTGCATCTATGCTCGGACTAAGATTAAAATCTACTTTTTTCTTTACTTTTTGTGTTTGTTTTTTTGGGGGGAAATATGGAAATTATGGAAATATGTCATATTTTGGTTTAGAGCAAAATAGTGGGAAGACCACTGCCTGTTAGGCAGTAAAGGGAACAATAGTAAAAACACGAGAGTTGGTCACTTATTTTTCAAACGAAATATTTTTCTTCAAAAATGTGGACTTACTGAAACCACAGCTTTTCACATAGACACCCCACACTGCCGACAGTTTGGCAGGGAAGGCTTTCAGTTCCAAGTGGAATTAAGGACTGAAAAAAAGAGAAAAAAGAAACAACTGCCCAAAGGAGCTGACAATAAAGGACATTTGGTAGGTTGATATCCAGCTTCTGGACCATGTGTTGTGGTATTTGGAGCAAGACTTGAAGCTGAATCCTGTATCTCAAGTCAATACAGTCAACAGAATATCCACTCTTTTGGCATTGGTTCATTACCCTCCTTTAAAAGGTCTTAGCTGTATTACCCAAGGGAATGTAAAAGGATGATGTTAATGAGAGGCAAGCGAAAGGACAGTGACAAAGGGAATGCCCCGGGTGAAAATGAATGGGTTGTAAGAGTTGGCAAGGAGCTGGGGGGTGTCGGTGAGGGAATCAAGGTTTTCAAGACTAGAATAAGTGCGGGCAGCTCAATTCTGTGCCTCATGCCCGAAACAAGGTTTGCTTGATAGAACTTGTTCCAGTGCTGGTCACGTTGCTTTTGATGCAGCCCAGGATACCATTGGCTTTCTGGGCTGCGAGCGCGCGCGTGCGCGTGCGCGCTGCCGGCTCATACTCCTTTTTTCACCCACCAGTACCCCCAAGGCCTTCTCCGCAGGGCTGCTCTCAACCTGCTCATCAGCCAGCCTATATCCGTGTTTGGGATTGTGCCCTTTCCCTTCCCAAGCTTCAAAGGGGTGACAGAAGTACTATTGAAGGCTGGGGCACTGTAGGTTGTGGATAAAGGTCTTTTGGAACAGATATAAACAATCCACTGTCTATACAGGCATTTTGCTGACAGACTTGTCGTTTGAAAGCTAAGAGCAGTGGGAAGGGTAGAGGGTCAAAGACGACCCGTTCTCGTGATGACAAATTGGCTTTTGCCATCTGCCATAACAAACAGGAGGGCACACGTACACCTACAGCCACAGATGGTTATGCCTGCTGATAAACCCTTGCACTGTAGACCAGGTTTAATCAGGAGGGTCTCTATTTGTGGAGGTCACAGACCTGGGCAGGCAGCAAAACCAGAGATTGATTTCTAGTGGGAGGATGATGAGAGAAAGCAAAGAGGTTCTTTGAAAATAGGCGTGGAATGGCGAGAGTGGAAAGTGTCCCCTACCAGAGGAGTCCAGCCACACCCCAGGAAGCAGGAACCCATCTACCTCCCACACAAACACACAGGATCCCACTAAAGAAACTCTCAATTGTTATTGCTTGTTTCTTCCTAGCAGAAGAAACAATTCACTCAATGGTCAACCTTTTGGATGTGAAGAACTAGCAGTTTTAATGTGCTTCGATAATAAAGAGTGACTGTAACAGCTTTTTTTTTATTTATAGTGCAGTCTAGTTCCCTGTGTATAATCTGCATTACGTTCATCCCATACAGTGCAATGATGTGTGGATACCGGTGCTGACACAAAGAAGCTCCAATCAAGTAAAAGGCAAGACTGGATGTTTCATTGGAAATAATTCTTAGTGCTTCTTCGATTCAATACTCCTGTTAAACAAGTGATTGGTTCTCACAGCATGCAAGTAATATCCCTGCAGCATGAGCTCACAGAGCTGACGGTTGGGAAAGATTTATTTCTAGGGGTTTCAATCTTCCTAGATTTTCCCTATCACAAATTACTGTAATTCTTCAGTTTGTTGGGCCTACTAAAGATTTTACTATGACAATTCTGCTTTAAAAAAAAAAAATCTGGAAATAATGTGACCAGTCTCTCAGATTCTCTGTCAAGTCTCTCTGCAGACTGAAAAATTCAAAAGGCTTTAATCTGTCCAGTCTGGACAAACATTAACTTTTTTTCTCACAAATAGATAGTAAAAGTTTGCTACTTAGATAAAAGTCAGCATTACAAATAATTTCTACTCCTGGGTAGGACCTTGCACCAGGGCAGATGATCCCTGCTTATTCACACCGATGTTACAGGAGCGACAGAGTGTTATATGTGCATTGTGAAACCAAAACAATGCAAAACAACGGTGGGCGGAGCAAGCTGCAAAATCTCTGCTCTAGGTTTCTTGTACTTTGTTCTGAGAACTTCTTAGCTGCATTGATTGAGTGAAACAATTGCTAAAACTTATTCTTATTTTCAGTGTAGTGCAGACATACTGCTGCACTCTCATGGCTCAACTCTACCCTTATATAATATAGGGTGCTTATTTTTTTTTGTTGTTATTTGAGTTGGGATATGACCCTGAAATCCCAGGTTTAGATACAACGTTCTAGATATAAACAAGGACCCCACCACTGCTGCACATTGTTCTGTGACATGTATTTGGTGGACTTACTACACTTTTATAGCGGGGAGGTAAAGAAGAGCCGTTAGCAATACATTCAAAATTGCATACAGGCAACCTGTAGTGACACTAGATGGCATTGGAACATTAGCGAAGGGTCCAAAACCAGCATCGAGGCAACACCTCACAACCACCTGCACCTCTGTGTTATGTGATTTGGGACTGTGGTGTTTCAAGATGGTTGCAGATATCTTTATCGACCCTGAATGAAAGAACTAACTTCAGGATCCAGCACCAAGAAGAGCATGGCATGACTGTTAGGATCCCCATGGTCTGGCCTGGGCTCCAGCAATGACTGTGCATTTGACTTTTAGCAATCGTATTTAGGCAGCCTCCTAAGAGGGGTGGTGAAGTGCAATTTCTGCAAAATGCATTAAATTCCAGAGAGGTGGCAGGGCCTAGGAGCATGCATTATCATTAATTTCTACAGACAACATTTTCATAATGAAGTTTCAAAGACAGAAGAGGTATAACAGCTTGGTCACTGAGCCTTTGTGTTCTTGCAGCTTGATTTCCTAAAGATTTGTGTCCTATATCCTGTAAATCATAAAATCATAGAATCATTTAGGTTGGAAAAGACCTTTAAGATCATCAAGTCCAACCATCAACCCAACACCTCCATGCCCATTAAACCGTGTCCCGCGGTGCCACGTTCACACCTTCCTTGAACACTTCCAGGGATGGTGACTCCACCACCTCCCTGGGCAGCCTGTTCCAATGTTTCACCACTCTCTCAGTTAAGAAATTTTTCCTAATATCCAGCCTAAACCTCCCCTGGCACAACTTGAGGCCATTTCCTCTTGTCCTATCGCTAGTTACATGGGAGAAGAGACCAACACCCACCTCTTTGCAACCCCCTTTCAGGTAGTTACCCACTGTTGCATCAGTGCTGGTTCCTGCAACTTCTCTTCAACACAATGACATGATTTCCCAGCGCTTCCCCATACCATGATGCCCCTTCTAGCCTTACACCCCAGATCAGTTATCTCTGCTGTAAAATGCCCAGCTCTTTCTATGGTCCACATTCCCTATGGCTTTTATTTGGTCCAGCTTCTGGTAAAAGGGCAGCGTATCCTTACAGCAATGCAGAAACGTGCACGTGCTCCTTGGGCAGCCAGCAGAACCGACCACAACCACATTCTCCTGCCTTTCCCCCACTGGTAATGCTAACAGGGTCTCACTCCTCTGTCAGCTGTACCATACAGAAGCAAAATACTTTTGAGAACACTGTTCCTCTGCCTACGTCAGCTAAGATCTGTTGAAGAGTTCAGGGGAGGAAGACACCACCTGGAAGATAGGCAGATCAATGTGCAGGGACAGAGAAGAAAGCAGCCACCTCATTTTCTTGGCAAATATAGCTAAAGACGGTGCTATATCACACAGAAACAAAACGTGATGCATGGTTTGGGCTTTTCGATTAAGTAAATTGATCACTTAGTGTTTCTTTTCTCTATGAGTCTGCTCCGTTACCAGTCTGCGGGTGGCTCAATCAGAGCGGGAGTCAGAGGAATCTTCTCAACATTTTGAAGGCTGTCCTCTTACAGCACAGAGAAGAGGATGCTACCTGTATCTGTTGGGTCTGCTTGTTTCTGCAGAGTAATGTGAAAGCAATGGTCTGGAGAGTTTTCTTGGTTACGATTTTTGGTAATAATATCTGAGGGATAGATCTTTCTGCCAAGTCATTTCTATTTATTTCTGTCATTTCTGAAAAAAATCCAACAGTTATCTAAAAGAGGCCTTATTAGGAAAGATTTTGAAGGTGGAAATCACTGTGGAGGCTGAAGGAATTAAAAAAAGAACAGCAGGTCAGCAAAGGGAAGGCAGGAAATACATGGCAGCCAGCTAGCTACAGTAAAGTGCCATCCCTCTGCTTTCTGTGAACAGAAGCATAATCAAACTGAATTGCTCCCTCAACTCTATGAATGCCTTGAAAAACCCATGAGGATATGCCACGAGAAGTAATATGGTGCTGCTTACTACAAAAAGCTATTGAAATGTATTAATTGTGAAGAAAATGCGGCTCTAGCACACGAGCCCATACATCAAATGAAAAACTCATTTTCATTAGGACCAAGCAATATTTTTAAGAGCAACATAATATAATTGACCCCAAACTTTGTCTCTGAGGTAGAGCAGACAAATACACAAGTGAACAATTATGAGAAGACAGATATTTTAACCTGGAGCAGCCTAAGCAGTCAAGTGAATATACCACATCAGAGATGGAGAATCAGCAGCAACTGAATCGCAAAGGTACAAATTACAGTTCCAAGGATATAAGAATCCGACCTTTTATGTTACGTGGTATCAGGATAAGTATTCTTGCTTTTCTTAGTCCACACTGAACCCTTGCACTTAAACATAAACCCTTTGCTTCTTATCTTCTGTGTTATTTGCAAACAAACAGCCAAAATATTTTCCAAATATCTGCAAAAACCTATCTGGATATTCCCTAAAACTGATGATGAGTCTAATTCCTTCATTCAGCTCCCACCAGGGGCGGGACTCCTTCTCTGTGAAACATGGTAAGAGCTCTACCCACATTCTGCAAGACGCTCACCCACCCTGGGTATTCTGTGCAATCACAGAAACGCGGTTCATAACAGAACTCACTTCCCCCAGTACATCATTCTGGTGATGAATGGGGGCTTTTTATAGTCTCCAGGAGGGTTCAGCTGCAAAGGAGTCTCTCTGAAGCCAGAGATACAGACAATTCTGGTACTGCAAGCTGGCCTGCTTGTCAATAATGTCTGCATCGCAGCAGGATGGTATTTGTCTGCCAAAATACCCTTGTAATTCACTGCTCACTCATCACTTTCTACAATTACCTGAAAGGAGGTTGCAGAGAGGTGGGTTTTGGCCTCTTCTCCCAAGTGATGAGTGACAGAACAAGAGGAAATGGCCTCAAGTTGCACCGGGGGAGGTTCAGATTGGGTATTAGGAAGGATTTCTTTACTGAGAGAGCGGTGAGACACTGGCATAAGCTGCCATGGGAAGTGGTGAAGTCACCATCCCTCGAGGTGTTCAAGGAACGTGTGGATGAGGCATTGTGGGACATGGTTTAATGAGCATGGTGGTGTTTGTTGGTTGATGGTTGGACTCGATGATCTTACAGGTCTTTTCCAACCTTAGGGATTCTGTGATTCTGTGATTCTGTGCTCAACTACACTCAATAATGGTCTATTGCCCTGCTTGGGTCACTCATGCTCCAGGTGTTTCTTCTTGAGTCCAAGAGTTTGCCTGAAGCCAAGAGAATGGTCACACTGCACTGTGCAGCCCATTTTCTCCAAGGTGATCATTACCATTAACTTCCTCTTCAGTAGGAGAGCACACCCGCTATGGCCCTTTTGTTGTGCAGGGTCACCTCTGCACCCTGTCAGATGGCTTGTTTACTCACTGTTATATCAGAACTGCGTGGGGACCATTTTCACGTCCCTTGGGTTTTCCTTTTGCACAAAGAGCCTGTGGGATTTTGCTGTTATGGTGACTCTTAACACCTACGAACACCTATTTCTCTTGGGACTACTGCAATATCACTGCTACAGTAGCAGCTGCATTTTGTAGGACAATTTCCTCATTATTTCCTTTTAAATCGCGGTATTATCTAAAAGCCACAGTAAAGTGTAAGAGCCATAATGAGGTGGGTGCTCTACAAATGTAATGAAAAGACAGTCTATTGTCCAAAGAGCTAAATGTTTAAATTAATTAAACATAGAAATCATAGGGGTCATAAAAATCTGGGTTTTTTTCAGAGTGTTAAGTTAAACTTCCTGCGGAGGACAATTTCCCTGAATCAAAACAGCTTGCTTTATTCCATCCTTCTTGTTGATAAGAATACTGAGGGGAGTCCCTGCAGAAGTGGGCCCAGAATATCACTCTTCTTGTTGCTGCTGAAGAGCTAAAGAACATAATTTACATTTCTAAACCTCCTAGGAAGGTGTGACAATGGCTTCCATCTAGTGCTTCAGTATAAAAAAGTGGGAGATAATAGAGAAAGTGAAGATGCTGGGTTTGATTTCTCTTATTTTTTTATACAGAAGTAAATCCAGAATCCTATATATGAATTATTCCTGATTTATGGTGATGTAAGTGAAAGGATTCAGATTCTTCAATCAATCCATTTGTTCTTTTAGCCCAGGAAAATCTAAAATGCGAAAGTCTATTATAACATCAAGAATAAGCCACTCTCCACCTCTACAGTCTCCATTTTATTGCTGCTGGTTGTGAAGGATCTCTGATCACAACAAGGATGTAGGTGAGGAAAAGGAATGGTTTTCAAATTCTGTTTTGGTTGCCTGGACTATTTCAGGTTAAAATGAACATTAAATATACTTACAATGTGCACAGCCCATGTACAGACAGATACATCTTATATTCCTGAGTACAAATAATACCTACAAAATATACCAGGTATGCAACTGAACCAATCATCGCTTGTGCTGTGTGTTACTTAATTGGTGGGAAAAAAAGAGAATTTTTTGGAAGAACTGTTTCACCACTGTGTTCCGCTTGATAATTTTTTATAGGCTTTTCCATTTGGGTTTCCAAGTGTTTCTCTGGAATAACATGTTTCCTTGTGTTCTGCACATCGTTTTCTGCTGTGCCTGTGGAGGGCACAGTGGGAGTCAGTCTTTCAGCCAGTTCACTTTTCACTTTGTCAGCCGTATCTTTCCAGATATTTTCTGTAATAATAAATAAATAAAATGATAGGGTAAGACTTCAGACTCTTAGCAGCAGACAAACACATGATTGCCACCAATTCACAAAAAATCAGTTGAATATTTTCTCCGGGATCTTACGACCACCACTGATGCGTTCGTTTGCTCTGAAAGTGAAGTGCAGTATGGTGTGGTGTCAGTTACCATAACTATCTAGCTGTCAGTAGGGAAAAGATCTTTCTAGGTGAATCTTTAGTACTGCCAGTCTCCTTGCTGGCAGCTGCTATAAAACGTAAGTAATGGGTTTCTACAGAAGTGAGAAATAGCAGCTCTACCCACCACATTCCAGTGACCATCCATTATCTCCACACTGTGTACTATCACCTCACCTTACTTCAGACAGATGATATTAAATATAAAGAAATACCAAACACTGATATAAATGGACTTAGTTCTCCAGGTAGCACATGCTTACGAATATTCTCTTTTTTCTTTTCTGGTGTAGAGGAAGAGCCATCACTCAGCTTCCGTGAAGACTGTGTTTTCTGTTTTGCTCTGTATATTTTTGGTTCCTGGATCCATGCATGCTTCATTGCTTCATCGGGAGTCATGCGCAGGGCAGGTTCCCACCTTAAATCCATGGTAGACAAATAGTTATTTAACAGTAGCTCTAACTGAAAGTCAGTTTAAGCCAAAAGATTCAGTATTGTCTCCTGAAAATCATGTCATGAAGACATTTTTTGAAACAAAAGAATTTTAACTGAAAACAAGGAAAAATCTTATGTGATCTTCTCCAGCCTTCTAAACATTTTAGCACTGTGTGCTTTGCTGATGAACCCCTCCGCAGCATCAAACCATTTTTAAAGGCAAAACCATGCAGTTCACCGTGTTATTAGGGTATGGATCCTACGGAATATTTGTTTCAAGGTTTTCACATTCTGTCGGTACAAGCTCCAAGAAAGGGAACACAAATGAGACATAGGGTAATTCATTAAAAGGTATGTTTTCCCTGATTTAACTGCACCTGAAACTACTGTAGAGACTTAGTGTAACAAAACTCATGCAAGACCTTATTATGGAAATGAAAGGTGATTTTTTTTTGCAAAATCTCTACATTGGCTTTATCCTCTCTCAGATTTCATTCACTCAGTTCTCACAGCTGCATGCTCACAAGTACCAAGTGTTCTGGCCAAGACCACTTGGGTATCACACAGAGGACAAGGGTTGTCAGCTACTGAGTCCTCATCACATCTCTGGGGTTCTTCTTGATCAGTGATGAGGTACTAGTCTGTAGACAGATCTTTTATATCCTTTAAGAGTCACCTGCTGCTTGGGCACGGTCCTTCACATCAGAACCTTGCTGACTGCAGTCACCATAAATGTGAGGCAAGGTAGGGGCTGTTTTTCCTTGTATTTTGGAATATATGTTTGTTTACCTTTTGGGATAACAGGAAAATGAACGGCATATGTGATATTCTGCAACCTTGTTGCCATGCAATTGCTGTGAGCTTTGAGATTTTTCACTGCTGGGCACCAGCGCAGAGGTCTCACCAGGCTGGCTGTGACACAAACAACACGCTCCCCAGTTTTACAAGTGGGAGCAGTGTCCTCTGTTACTAATACATGCCATTCTTTCAACCCCTGTTCTGCTGTTTCTTCCAGTGCTTAAAAACACATACACATCCATTCATACTGCATTCATATCAATCCTAGTATTTCTGTTACTAATCTCTGCATCAGCTGCAGACTATTTCGTTCTGATTTGTCTAATCTCAGTGCTGTCCAGAACTGTACAGAACTAATGTAGGAAAAAAAACATTCTTGTCATCATAAGAGCTGAGTGATTTTTTTTGGGGTCTGATGTTTTCATCTGCAAACCAGGTGTATACAAGTTGAACAAAACTATTTGTGAAGTCATGGCAAATGTATATTTGCACAGAGGCAGATTGGCAACTGAAAAAGACAAAATAGTTCGATTCTTTTTGTCTCAAAAAGAGTTTTCATTTCAAACCTTACTTCATTCCTTTGAAAATTTAAACAATCCCAACACATAACATTTTTTCCTGTGTGATGTGAAATGACTTATTTACAGGTTTTTTATTGCTTCACTGAAATTATTTTCTGAATGTTCTGATTGAGCCAGCAAACCAAAATGGATCAATGATTCATACAGTTTCAGCAGAGAACATTAAAAGCAACCTGTTGTGAAACAGAGGGGGATGATGGTGGTTTTTTTTTCAAGTAATGACAAGTTAGCCTGGATTTCATTAGGAAAGTACTACTGAACTGCTAGAAAGAAACTTAGAGTCAGTGCTAAAGAAGATACAAAATATTAGCCTTGCATGAGATATAGGTAACACTGGAAAAGGTATGGGACCAGCTTCTGCTGCCATTACAGAGCACAAATTAGAATCCAAGCTCGCCCCGAAAGCCTTACTGCACCTATGTGAGAGGTCAGTATTTAAGGCAACCAGAGAGAAGTTTGTTCCTGCATGCTCAGTCTTTTAGTTTGATGGATGAGTAAAACCTCATTAGTAACCATCTCCCAAGGAAAAAGACCTATTAGTAAAATGACACCTCATATCAGCAGGGTCCATGGAGTCCCACCTTGTAAAATGCTTCTTAACCTGACCGCCTTGGAGAAGACACATGATCATGTTTGAGCCATGAAATAGTTTGCTTCTCCCACAGTACTTCATTCATTAAAAAGTCCCATTTCCCTTGTGATAACAGACAATACGCTGGTGACACTACATCAGGTCTCTCTTCCCCACACAAACACGTAGACAGTTTGCCACTGACACTCTCACTGTGAGTGTGGTTTGCTCTTGGAACAGGTTGCCCCAAGAGGCTGTGGATCTCTCTCTCTGGAGATGCTGAGAACCCAACCAGGCAAGGTCCTGAGCAACCTGCTCCAAGTTTCCTCTGCTTTGAGTGGAAGGGTGGGCTAGATGACTTCCAGAGGTCCCTTCCAATCTAAATTATTCTGTGATACTAGGTAAAAAACTTCCTGGCATAGAAAATCTGTGGGATTTCTACCCTCTGTGAAGGCTGTTAACAATCACGTTATTTGCATTTAGCAGTTTACAAAAACATGCAAATCATCAATTTCCTTCAAGAAAACAGCTGTGGACCACTTGTCATACTAGGTATTCAGTAGCAAAATCCTTGACTGGAGTAGTCAACTGTTTATTCTAGAAATGACAGGCTCTGAGACGTATTAGACTCTTCTCGCATTCTGAGCTCCAGTGATTTATAAAAATCTATTCCAATCAAGAGAATGGAACAATACAGTCTATCAAATAATTCTTGCAACGTGCAATGCAAGTGCTGTCAATGAAAAATAAGTACGACTATGATAAAGAGAAAAAGGGCTTAAATCAGCATGCAAACTACAAGGTAACACTCTGGTAACTGCACTAAGTAATTCTCCACACTAACTACCGCAGGCAAGAAGCAGCAGGCAAACAATACCATTGATTCTGAGGTAGAGACATAGCCGAACGTACTTTGCCTTTTTATCCTCTGCTAAGCAGGAGGTGTATGGTGCACTGGAACTAAAAAGAGTCTAATCTCACCCAAGGGAACATGCACGCAGAGAGCAAGATCTTTGTGAGAAGATATTCAAAGAAGCAGAACCGTTTTCATACCTACACCACAGTGTATCACCTGACTGCCATTTCCAAGGCCTAGCACAGCAAATACAGTCAAGACATTCAAGCCAGCTAAGGCAACTCCAAATATAACTCCTGCTTGGAGGAAACTGGAAGATCTTCTTCCCATCGGAGTGGGAGTTAGATTCAAGTACAAAATCAAACCTTGATCTCCAGATATGCACTGCCTTGGGACAGTGCATTATCATTATCTATGTTATCTGAATGAACCTTGATCTCCAATAAAACAGAAAGGATTTAATACAAAGGCCTCAATGGGTAAAAAACTTTGCTTTTAGAGTTTGTTCTCCAGCATCAGAAGATCTGCTTTTAGCTATGATGATGTCAGCTTTCTTTTGTACCTAGGACTAATCCCATATAGTCTTTTTGTGCAATGATTTCTCCCTGCAATAAGCTGTAAATAATAACAGTTATCCAAATGCTACAGTGAGAAAAAAACAAAAAAATCCAAAAAACCAAAAAACAAAACACTCCACCAAAAAAACCCAACAGATACAAAGATTTTAAAGGCACAAGAGAATGAAAGCAAAGTCAAAACTAGCCTACTGCATGTAAGTCAAAACCATGAACTCACATTAGACATCCTTTCAGAAAGTCCAAGAAACCAGCGTCATGGGTTTTCAGCACTGTGCTTAGATCCTTGGAGTCTGGGCACCTCTTTTTTCCCTTGCTGTTAGTTATGGATTTAGGAAAACCTTTGGAATCTTAAAACGATAAAGACATGCTCAAAAAATTATGTTAAAAATCCTTACCAAATCATTAAGAGAGTTACAAAACCAGTACCCATACCCATCCCACTAACTCCGGTTTTGCCCTGTTGGATTGATAGTTTGCCAGCATTGTGGCAAACAATACTGGTTACATCCTAGAGACTGCATCCTACACTGTGGTTTTTTATTCATTTTGTGTCATTTCCAAAACCAAATTATACCCAGAGGAATGAACTTAATCCCAAAGCCCACAGTGTTCCTTTTAGCAATAATATTTTTAAGGAGTAGCAGTGGAATGGATTTCCCAGTCCCTCCCCTATCACCTTGGCAATGAGAGGCCCAGAAGACATGAAGAGCACAGTACCAGGTTCATTTGTAGGCCTTACGTTACCCTTTTGCTTCTCCTCAATACCTCTTCCTGAAAGAAGTTTTGTCAGCTAAGGAGCAGCTAAGGCTCTCTGACCCTACTCTCTACCAGTCCTATTAACTAGTGATTAACTAGCAGGGAGAAATCCAGCAAGAACAAACAATCAGAAGCAGTTACCAAAGAACGTTTGCTTTCTTGATGCAGCCTGGATAAAATCAGCTGGTGGAAGACCCAATACCTTCAACACAGAAAATGAATTCATGGAGTTACTCCTCATTTCATAAACATACATAACAACCGTCAGGAGATACGTGGTATTTCACCCTCCATTTGAAAAGAAGCTGAATGTGGCAATTTACTGTTTCCTCTTGTGCCATTTATTGTGGAAGGAATTAAGGTATTCCTCAGAGCTGTCTGCCCACAGAAAATGTCATCTTATGAAAGATGACAATAGGATCTTCACTACCACAGAAGACTCTAAGAGCAAGCATCTCTGTTAATGACACATCTAGGAGGCCACATGGAGAGATGCTGTCTTGGAAAAATCTTGTACAACCTAACATGGCACTAGAAGGATCAGAACTTGGGGCTGAGTCCAACATCAGGTTGCAGTTTAGTGACTGGTATGGCGTAACTAACTAACTTGCTTTCGTGGGTCAGTTTTGCACCTATTCTAACATTTGCACTGGGTAGGTGATCCGAGGTAGGAGATGTCACAGTATATTACTAAAACTCTTGGAAAATCAGTTACAAAGATGACAGAGCCAAACTCCTTTGTAGGGGCAGACAGTAGAAGAAGGGGCAACATCCACAAATTGTGGCTGGAGAAGTTCAGGGTGACTACTAGGAAAAACTTTTTCACCAGGAGAGTAGAGCAGCAGTTGAGCAGGTCACCCAGAGAGTTTCTGCTCAAGCCTTTGAGGTTTTCAAGATTTGCTAGAGAAAGACACAGCTGACTAATCAAATGCTAGCAAAAATCTCTCTCTCAGCTGGAGTTTGGACTAAGGAGATCCAATTCAACCAACACATATTTGATTTCTAAGAGAAGAGGAGCCTGTTATAATTGGATTGCTCTTCCTTCCCCTTAGGTATGCTTCTTCTGTTCTAACTTCTCCATACAAATTCTGACCAAATTATAATATTTCCTTCAGAATCAAGACAGTGAGTGTATAAAGCAGTGTTTGGCTCATGAAATGGAAATAACAGTTTTGCATTAGAGCCCATCCTTTCAAAGAGCCCTTTGGCTGTAATAAACCCCCCTCTAAAAGGCCAGCCCATAGACAAATATATTTCATCATCTCTTGACATTTCTCTTTGTTGCTGGCAGTGTAGTTTATCAAATGAGTATTTAATTCAAAAGACAATCCCAAAAGTTACCTCCATGATACAGGCAAGTTGGTCAACTTCATTTTCCCCTGGGAACAACGGGTAGCCTGTGTAAAGCTCAGCCATGATACAGCCTAAGCTCCACATATCAACAGCCATAGCATAAGGATGACCAAGAATCACTTCAGGCGAGCGATAAAACCGGCTCTGAACATAGGTGTACACTATATCAAAATAGAAAATTAGACAAGAAGCAAAATATCATAAATGGGACAGAAACGTGGACTCTAGATTTCACAGACAAGTGAAATACATGTTCAGGCATCATATATCTGCTCTATCCATTAGCTGCCATTAAGGGATTGCTCACATAGGCTCTAAAAACCTTTTCTAATTCCATCCTAAAATCAGTAGGTGGTATGCTTTCCTCTATTCTGTTTGGAAATTGTTCTTCAACAAGTTTTACTGAGTGAAATTATTCTGCTAAAGCTGTGATTCAGCTTACTCCATGTTCATTTTCCTATTTGGAGGTCTCCCCCTTGCATCAATCAACAGTTCTTCATTATCACAGGCTTGCACTGTAGGAAATACTGGTTTCACTGACACCTAGGGAACATCTTCTACTGCCTTTTGATTTCCCCATTAATGCATTATAGCCCCCCAGCAGATGTCGAAAGATCTCATTCTAAGATTGGGACCCATCAGAGTGAGTAGACTCATTCTTTTACCTCTTGTCATTCAGACAACTGAACACAATTACAGCATGCAAGCTCTGTTATTTTCTTACTCCTATCTCTCTGATGGTCACTTTGTTTATATTTCTGCACTTCTTTGCATCCCCACATATTCATCCCCACATATTCCATCTCTCTGGAAGGAAAGCGCCCTGAAAAGTAAGTGCTGCACAACATGTGATTTCACCCAATCTGTACAGCGAGAGAGTACCGTGGTGGCAATCTGTGCCCCTTTGCATTTGAACAACTGCATAATTGTTGTCTGCTTGTCGTCATTCTTGTCATAAATAAATAGCTGACTCTTTGCTTTCTACTCTCTAATCCTGTACCACTTGGAGGGTTCTACCAATTCTTTTTTCAGCTGACAGAGTATCCTCAGTCATGCTCCATCTTTCCTTTCACTTGTTTTGTGTTTCAATTTGTTAGTCTCCACAACTATTTCAGGCTGCATCTCAGATTACATTCTACTCAAACATGGGCAATCCTAAAATAATTACGCACTCCTACAAAACAGGGATGTAAATCTAATGATCTGAATCCAAAAATATAGATGAACAGGTTTGGCTCAGCTTAAATATCGATCTTCCATAGGAAAAATATCAGCCATTTAAGACTAGTTTTGTTTTTCTAAGTCAGTAAAATGCAGTGCAGATTTCTTTCTTGGGTTTTGTTTTTTGTTGTTGTGTTTGGGGTTTTTTTTAACAACAGGTGATATTTGCATTCCTGATGATGATATCATTCTTGCTTTACAATATGTCCATTAATGTTGAGATTTATTATTAGGTGAATTTTTTACATTAATTTCTCCTTAACAAATTTTGTTCGTGTTATCTCCTGCACATTCTATTTAAATCTTTGATAGAAAAAAAATAAAACTGTACTTAGACTTTCTAAACTAAAAGCATAGTTCCCATTCCCCCCCATTGTATTCATCCAAAAAGTACCAATTGCAATTTAGCCATCCTACTGAGAAAGGCTCTCTGCATGTGATAAACTCCTTGTTAAGTGAAGTGTTGGAATTATCCTCATAGGCTTATTTCAGCTAACCACTCTTGCAAATGCAGTTCTGATTTCAACAGTAGAGGAGCTGATCAGGCTTGGGACAAAGAAAAAGCATGGTAATAGCTTACTTGTCTCCCACCAGTATTTTTTCCACCACCAGTAGCTGAACAGTTCATCAGAGTCTAATTAGGGGCATAGATCACTATATTAGCTCAATCAAAGAAATAGTTTTTCCAGCTTATTTAAAATTAAGAAACTTATTAAGAAAATTACATCAACTTGACTTTTCTGCAAACCTCTTTGGTGTTCATAGCAGCTTGATCCAAAATCAATAACTTTAACTGAACCTTGGCCTTTGTGGTATAATAATATGTTCTCCTACAGAGGAAAAAAAAAAAAACCACAGCGAAAAAAGGGTTTTAACATCGCATCAGGTTAGTGAGCACTTTGGAAAATAAGCAAGGCATAACACGTTGGGTTTACACTTACCTGCGTAATAAAAGCTTCAAACTACAACTTCCTTGGGAATGCATCCAATAATGTGCAATTAACCAAAGCAGAGGGGAGATTTGTAAAGGCACCCACTTTGAAGGTTAGCTAGACAGGGACACTAGTCCCTCACGTATAATCCGAGCCACTGCACTGTGCAGTGTGTGGTGCTATGAAGGCACCAGCCAGCGAGAATGCATGCCGTGTGAGCAGAGTGAGCTCCCCAAAACTCAGAGTTGTTAATCTAGTTAAAGGCAGACTCCATCTGGTTGCATGCTGTGCTAAATTAACCAGAACCATCCTTTTGTAACCACAGAAAGGCCCTGCCCCATGAACGACTCGTACTTCACAGTTCTTCCCTCCACTGCTTTCAACTTTCTCCCAACCCTTTGTAAGTGTACCTCTCTCCACCTCAAAACGCAGTGTGACGCAGAGATCCCAAGGCAGTGATGAACAGAAATAATAGGGTCCTATGTATTACTGGCTGGGTGCAGATGGGGCCAGCCCTGTGTGCCTACAATTCCAGCTTGAGAAGTGATTCTTAAACAGCTAGCTCAGGAATATTTGCACTGATGAGTAAACGTAGCCTATTAGCTCTCTTCTGCAGAGTTGAATTTTACCCTCATTAAAAATCTATCTGAAGCAAGGTTTTCCTTTGATTTCCTTTCTGATCATACGGTCTTCTCCACTTCTCAGCAGAGATATAGCTACCTTTATCAACCAGTTTTAAAGTGATTATACGTCAAAGCTTTGACGGACTGAGCAGTTCCCAGCTTGATGCCAAATAATGACAAAATAGTTTCTTGGATAATTAGTGGACTCATAAGAAAATCCCATGTGTGACAGGGGGGAGAAGCTGCTACTGATGAAAGTCAAGGCAAGGACTGACTTCCACTACCCAGGTGCTCTTGGTTTTGTTACGGGAAGAAGCATCCTGTCTCTGCAGCTAGCTATCCCTTCATCCTCATGGTAGGACTCTGTCTCTAATACTGAATCTCCCATAATGCAAGGGAGCTGATTAACTGCAAAACCAGGTTCTGGGGGCAGTGATTACCTAGCATGAAGTCCAGAGAAACTCCATACTCTACCTTATGTTGAGAAATATCATAGGAGGCAGATGGAATAACAGATCTGAATTTCAGGCAACATAAATTAAATTAATGAAACTGTACGATTGCAGAATGAGAACAAAATTATCTTTAAGTTAACTCACTAAATGTTCACTTATATGTTACTCTATTTAAATACAGACTACGCTCATTGATCTTGCCAACCTCATTCCTTGTCAGTGGCTGCCAGGAAACAGATTTCCTGTTGGGCTAATTGTTTCTGATTAAGATATTTTGGCTATCTTGCAAGCCTCACTTCTCACTGAAAATTGGTCTGGCAAAGATGTGGGCAAGACAATGCGCACAGACAGTACGTGACTCTTCGGACTTCTGAGTCAAGATACATTAAGCAAAGTGAGAGCAGAATTTCATCCTTAGCATTTTTACTTGAGAGCCGATTTATGTATTTATTTGTTGGTTCATTTGCGGTTTTGAGAAAGAAACCAAGAGAAACATTCACCTGAAATGAAAATAGAATTAAAGTACCCTAGAAATCTCAGAAAATTGCAAAAATTTAAGACTGCGGCTGAAGGAGAATGGAAATGTTTCACCTAGCATCAATGCTCAGCAGATATAGCAGCAGGAACTGGATCACAAACGTTCCTCCAGAAACAGGTGAGCACCCTAAATACTGTGCTATAGAATTGCTTTTTCATTTACTAGGCTACTTTATTTTATAGTTATGCATATGAAATTAAATAGACTTAACAGGGTAACCTGAAACGGGCTGCCTTGTGAATATCTCCTTGCATTATAATGTCCCTCATATTAAAATACTTCTTAATTTCACAAGTACTTTCCTCTTTCTCTAAGCATAAAGTCATCACCTGAATTTGATTCAGTTTTGCATACATTTTGGCAACCAGATAATCTCGTATAATACTGCAGTGAATGAACTGAATCAATGGAAAGAATCACTTGACTCTAGTACTAATACAGTCTGAAATAAATAATAGCTTCTGTACAAACACAGAAGCTATATACAGAATATTCTGTACAAACTGGGTTTTAAGGATTCTTCTGAGAGTTTCTCTCGATCAGTAAAAAACAGGATGAAGCTAATGTATTCTGTACAGAATAACAGGTTATGAAATGACTGTACTTACAGGCTTCAGATCACAGTGAATGATTCTTTCCTGGTAGAGCACTTGTAAACACCTCAGCACACACTGAGTGAAGTGTCGAATTAAAGACAAACTGAAACCTTGGAAATTGTTCTTTTTGATCAACTCATACAAATTTATTCTGCAGGGGTTGTGGGGATGGAAGAAGAAGAAGACAGAAAGCAGAAAAGAGATTAGGGAACTTATTTTTAAAGGCATGATGAGTTTACAGTGCATTACGAGAGTATTTAGCCCGTCTTCCTACATGAGGGAGGACTCACGCGGAAGAAAATGACTTAGCTATTCTCCTCCTTGAGAATGCTGTTCTGCATGTAATATGCACAAACATCTCCCTGAGCCTCCAGATCTAAAGAAGACATAATGTCAGTGGACTCGCTCGCTTGCTAAACTCAGTGCTAGGTTATGCAGCCGTGCTGTTTTTCAGCAAGAACAACTGTCACTCAGGAACTGAGAGAAATAGGTTTTCTTCAGTTTCCTTTCCTTCTCATTTGTCTTTGCTTTGGCACCTTGTGTAAATCCTGTTTGTCTGAAAAGTCTTTAATCAGCAGTAAATCATTCTAGATAAATACCCCCATAAATTCAGGTCACGTTAGGTTTTTATATTCCTCCTGTCACCATTGTATCTATCTTAGGTCCTTCCAGCAGTGCATTAAATGATGTCGCTAACTTCCGTCAAGTGTGGCTGGCAACATGGGAACCCTGCCCCGAAACCCTGATGGCACCGCCAGACCCCATGTCCCTGCCCAGCCCGCCCGGGCCCCCCCCACCCGCCCAAGGCCCAGGACCCCATGTCGGCGATGCCGCAGCAGGGCTGGTCTCCAGCTCCCCACAGCCCCGCTATGGGCCTCGCCAAGCCGGGCCCACCCGCGGGCCCACCTCCTGACCCAGCCTTGGCCCATTGCTGTACCCAGGGCCGGGGCTGCCCCCGTGTCCCCTGTCTGCCCCACTCCTGGCTGTCAGGCCCTGTCCTGATAGATTCGAGGGAGTCCCCATAGCTCCCAGTGCCAGAGCCCCGGGGAGCCCCCAGCCTGGGCTGCGCCCCGGCAAGTTCTGAGTGCTTAACGTGTGGTCATTCTTCGGAGGAGGAAATGGCCACAGGGATGGTGGCTATTGAAGGGATGCACAAGCATGTCCTCAGCAATATGATCTCAAGAGGTGTCCTCAGCAGGACCACACGCGTCTGCAAGGACATAAACAAGTGTAGCTTTCTGCCTTCCCCGCTTGTACGTCCACAGGAGACAGGCAAGGCCCATGCCTTCAGAAGTAAATGAAGTTACCAGGACGTGATGGAGAAGACAGGTTACAAATTAAGGGGTTTTCACTGTATTTTAGAATGCAATAAAAATTTCACCAGAAAAATATTTTTATATGACAACCAGTCTTCAGCTCTTCTGTAGAGAGCTGAACATAGCGGCTATCCATAGCAGCTTTCTGAAAAGACTGGTCTGTGTCTTCCCTGGAGAGAAGGAGTCAACTCTTATCCCTGTGTGTCTGAGTGACACACTCACATGCAGCAACACCATGAGTTTAGGCCTCTTTGAGATCAAGCCTTCCATATGATGATGAATCTTCAACAGGGGTTATAAAATATGCAGCATATAAAATATGGGAGCTTTACTTTAAGGGATGGGGAACTATGGGTGAACTCCATAATTCCCATTTGATGCCCTGATTAGAAGGAGGCTGGTGAATAAAATGATCTGACTTCTCTAAAATTTCTCCAGAATTCCTCCTAAGATGTGTCCTGCAGCACAGGTTCATAGAACGCAAGAAGAAGCTGTATTTTTTAATTATGTAATATTATTCATATTTATATACCCTGAAGTTCACCAGTCCCGAATTCACTGTTTTACTCTTTTCCCCATAGGTCTTTCATGGAAGAAGACTTCAATACACAGCACAGAAAATAAGGGATGGATCATGTCATTGTCGGTGTGAAGTCTGAACGGGGCCTTTTTCAGTTCACCTTTGGTGATCACAGGCTCAGTTATGCGGTCTGTATTTAGACAGCATTCCTTTCTTATAACATTAAGAGCTGCAAATGCTTCCAAAGAAGAGATAAAAGTTAAAGCTTGTAAGGCGCAAGATCTACTATGCTCCTTAAGATTTGTGTAAAGGAAAATATACTTTACCCCAACAGTTCAAAGGAAATACAGAAGTGATTGCGAAAGTAGAAGTATTCCTTCATGTGGATGATATTGTGAGTATCATCTTTGTCCTTCTTCAGGAGAGCGTCAAGGATCTTCACTTCTACCAAAGCCTGGCTGTGAAATCTGAAATATCACGGGACATGGGAATGGCAACATTAACTCAATCTAGCTTTTGTAGAAACACAAATGCTACAAACACCACAATCTTACTGTAAACTCAACATGTGGCACAATGATTAAGAATTTACCATTCACCCCTGTTAACTACTGTAACTTTGATTCATTATGGTTGTTTCCTAGTCTAAATATACTGGCCTTACACAGCACCTAAGCATAGTTATTTTGGCTTGTCTGAAAAAAATGTTTTAATGAAAAGCAGGTTCAAATGAGCATCCAGAGTAAAATCCTAGTGCTTTCAAAGTCCATAGGAATGCTTCCGTTTACTGAAACAGGGCCATATTTCACACCTACCACAGTAAGACAGTCAGTTTTGAAGATCATCTTTACATTCAATGTTCACTGAGGGGGACAACTGAACAGCTAAAACTCTGAATACAGCTGTTCCTGGACTCAACAGCATCATTCTCATCTGCTCCATTGACTCTGGTTCAAGCTAAACTCAATTAAAACTTTTTAATGAGTCCCATAAAGAGAAGAGGTTGCTTAGGACCATAGCATAGAATTTCCATGTTAAAATGAGCAACTGGAGCCTCCCAGCATATTCCTAGTGGGGAATATAGGCTCTCAACTCTCAGTCATGCAGGGCTGGTTACCTGGGCTGTGTATTAACTGTATTACAGATACAGAGACCTCCTTCTAAGTCTGGAAAAACTGTGCCTCCACTGGGCCCAGGCCAATTCTGAGTCCCTGACGTCACCTTTGTTCACTCTGTTCTCACTGTGTTTAATGAAAGCCTGACGTGCAGGCAGTTTGATTTTGCTTTGTTCACATTATCACAGATTGTCACTGCCTATGTAACAAAGAGCTGATTGTACTGATTTAAAGTCAACAGATGTCTCACCTTTTCTTATTCCTTATTATTTTCAATGCCACTAATTCATTGGTTTTATGATCCAAGCATTTAGCCACCTGCCCAAATGACCCCTTCCCAATCACCTCCAACACTTCATATCGGTACGCAATATGGTCATGCAAAACCTTCGAAAGAAAACAAATAGTTTAGATTCAAGTAGTACGACAAAGATCAGGCTTTAAAGCAGTTCATGTGTGTGTGAGTTTACTGTCTACGAAAGATGCTGGACTGGTAGCAAGTGAAGTCTACGTTAAACAAGGGTGACAGAGAAAGTAACAATTGTGCGCTTCATTAATCCACCTACCTTGCATCAATCCTGAATGAGACGCAAAGTGGGTCTCTCTTTAGGATTCTCTTCCGAGCTTTAAAGTGATTGGCACTGATGTTTTCACTGTGTGAATATTTATCTTCTAGAAACAACATTTATCTTCTAGAAACAACATTTATCTCACATCATAGATTACTTAAGAGTTGGCAGACAGTCACTAGAAACGTATTGAGCTGAAAATGAATACCATCATTTTTCCACTTACCTTTAAGTAGGAACCATGCTCATCATCGTAACAATTATTATTCTGGGTTTCCAGCAAACCTTCAATCTTTTTAGCTTCCAGCCCAAGAAACCATAGCTCTGTATAATTGAAAATTTCTTTTTGCTCATAGACTGTTAACTGGTTTCTAAAATTTTTCAAGGCTTCTAAATCAGAAAATGAGAATATAAAATCAAAAATCAATAAAATTATGGCAAATTGCTTTTACAATGGAACATTTGACAGTAGAGTATGCCACTGTGAGCAGGAGGCTGAGTAGCTGACTGTTAGAAGTCCCTTCCAACCAACATTTCTATCATTCTACAATGTTGACATTTTGCACAAATTTATGTTTCTTTTTTCTTTTTCTGACTTACAGTATTATGATCAACAAAGTATTCATCACCTGTCAGCAAGAGAGCTTAGGTAAAAATTATTTGATTCTGAGCAAAGTTAGGTACCTAGATGCTTTTGGAAAATCCCATCTGTTGTCTGTCTGCTTCAGCAAGCTTCACAGCTTACATAAAAAAATTGTATGTTTTTGTTGGTGCGATTGTCATATTTATAAAATGGCAGTAAGCTTTAGTTAACCAAAGCTTTCAAGTATTTGTTTTTCTGATAGAAAATGTCAAGTTCAGATGCATGAGGTTAGGAATTAAATGGGGCCCAAATCTGCTGTTGTCCTCATTCTGATTCTTCCTGCATAGAAGCATTTCAGCTACCCTAACACCTCCACTTATATCATTTAAATCTAGATAAATATTCAGACGGTAGCATTACAAATCAATGTGTTCTCTAGGCATGCATGTGGGTGTTTTGTTAAACAGTGGCAGATCTTCATCCACCAATGCAGGGATGCTAAATAATTTCAAAGCAAAAGGCCACTAGGTTTGTTTTTTTCCCTAGACTCCTTCTAAAAATAGATTAACTCTTGTCGGAAACTTTCTAGATCTGAGAAATCCCAAAATGTAATTTAGCCCACATATATAAAACATGACACAGCTACAAGCAAGTGAGAAAAGTGTTTTATCACTATAATAGAATATTGCTATCACCTACATGACCTGTCATAAGTCTTAGACAAATATACATTCTTTTGTGTAATGCATACTTCTCTTATTTATATATTTGTGTTAGTCTATTCATTCTCCTATTGTGTACATGCCCAAGTAGGATTATTAGAAATCACTGAGCCCATCCATATTCTGGTCCTCCAAACTGTTTGTTAAATATTTCAGTGACCATTTAGCATGGGACCTCTGGTCAATGAGTATCCTGACTGCATACGCTCCTTATCTGTGCAGGCAGCCTGTCACTCCAGTCTTTTTAGCACGTTGTTATATTCTACCTGAAGCTGTCATAGGCAGTTTGACACTGATGCTGGTGCTTTCCAGTTCTGATGGTTTTGTCTGGGCTGTAGTATCAATTTCAGGAAGACTGTCTGGAAGATTAAATTGGGAAAAATTGCCTCGAGTTCTGTTTTCCTGCCAGCAAAAAAAAAAAAGGTAAATTTTGTTTTCAGATATTTTCAGGAACATTCAGCTGATCTGCAATTATAGAAATGTATACAAAAATATAGTAAAAAATGCTACACTCCCAAAGACAAAGCTGCAAGGTATTTATCTTGGATTGTTGAGTGATCTCTAAGTCAATTTTGTGCTGAGACAAAAGAAGCATGCTTGGGGCTAGAGCGCCCTACCTACCCAGAGAGCAAATTCTGCCAATAGCACTAGAGGCTATTGGATCACGGAAAGACAATTCTCTAAATAAGAGAAGGAAGTTCATCTTCCAGGTTTATTCAACACATGGGCTCTCGCTTTCTGTAAATGCTACAAACTGCCATGGTTTGAATAAGTTGCTGTAATTCACGTGAGCGAGTACAGAGGGCAGGAAAGATAGTATAATAGGCATTATCCATCTAGGATTTCTACGTGGGCACATCCACTGGAGAGTTGTGCTAGAATCCTTGAGATTGCTTGTGCAGCCCACAGAACTACAGGGACACCAGCGTGGGTCTGCACACACACCCATTTATAACAGAAACATCAAGATTGGTATGAATGGGGAACGAATGGGCCTGTGTGGGTGCAGAAGCACTAGAAGGAAGAAATTGCAGAAGAAAGGATATGCATATGTCACCTATATCAGCAGGTGATCAAGATCCCAGCACACGCAGATTCTCAGGGCTCCCAGAATGGGAAAACAAAGGACAGACTACAGAATCAAGCCACGAAGAGATGATGGAGGGTTGGAGATTAAAGGGCACCAGTTAAGGAGACAGAAGACAGTGTGCTCTGGGATAAGGATGCAGGGTGTGTGGGCCCAGGCCATGTTCTCCTCAGTCCCTTCATTGAGGGGAAAAGACTCAGCTGGAGATGATGCACCCAGTGGATCAATACCTGGTTGAAGCCACAGAGAGGGCTATGAACGTAGGGTGAGGAACAAGAACTGCTAAGCAGAAACAGGATCCATCTGATGAAGCAGACCAAGAGTGTCTGCAAAGAGCTTTGCTAACCTAGTAAAGAGGGGTTTTAATTAGGTACAGCAGGGAAGAATCATCATAACCTAAAAGCCCTGATACTCCTGGGGTAATTCAGTCACCTCAGTATCTGCTGAAGTGGCAAAAGCATTCTGGGAGATTTCTGGACTGTGTTCTTAACGCAGGTGATCTGAGATGCTCTGCTGGACCTGTTACTCACACGCAAGGTTGAGAATGTGAAGGTCAAGGAAAGGGCAGCTTTGGCTGCAGTGACCATGTGGTTGTGGAGTTTAAAATCCTCAGAGAAGTGAGTGAGACAAGCAGAATTACAAACCCTGGTCTTCAGAAAAGCACCTTTTGGTTTGTTCAGGGTTCTTCTCATTATGAACCCATGGAAGACTGCCCTGGAGGGCAAAGGAAATCAGGAGAGCTCATTGATCTTCAAAGTCAATCTCCTTAAAGCCCAAGAATAGTCAATTCTAACATGCAGAAAGTTGAGCAAACATTGCTGAAGGCCAGCATGGATGAAAAGGGAACTTCTGACCAGGTACAAACACAGTAAGGAAAACAAAAAAGGTAGAAGCAGGGATGGGTTATCTGGGCTACATGCAAAAGACACTACCTGAACATGCAGGTATGTTTGGGAAAGCCGAAGTCTAGCTGGAATTACAGCTAGCAAGGGATGTGAAAATCAATAAGAACAGTTCCTCTAAGTACATCACCAGCAAAAAAGGAAGGCTAAGGGAAATGTGAAACCACTGCACAGTGGAATTTGGGACCTAGTAACCAAGGATTTGGAAAAGACCAAGGTACTCAGTGCTTCTCATTGGTAAGTTTTGTCCTCAGGCCTCCCAAGTCCCTGAGTCTAGAAGTAGCGTTTGTGCAAAGAAGCTTTACCTGCTTTACCTGCGATAGTTAGGGAGCACTTAAGTAGCTGGACATACCTAAGTCTGCAGGACCAGATGGGATGCACCTGAGGAGCTGGCCAATGTCATTGCAAGGAAGGTCTCTATCATCTTTGAAAGTCGATGGCAATCAGGAGCAGTTCCTGACCATTTGGAAAAGGCAAACATCACACCTACCTTCAAAAAGGGCAAGAAGAAGGCTTCAGGGAACTACCGGCTGGTCAGCCTTACCGCAGTCCATGGGAGGGCTATGGAACAATTCCTCTTGGAAACCATTTCCAACCAAAGAAAAGACAAGAAGTTGATTTGGAACAGCCGGTATGGATTTCCCAACATAAGTTGTGAGCAAATGGTGTCTGAACAACTTGATTGTCTTTTCTGATGAATTGATTGGCTTGGCAAATGAGAGAAAAGCAGTGGACATTGTATACTTTGACTTCAGCAGGGCCTGTGACACTGTCTCCCACTGTATGTTTGAAGCCCAAAGAGTGAGATACGAACTGGATAAATGGATCATAATGAGAGTGGAAAATCAGCTGGATGGTCAGGTTCCAAGGACTGTGACCAGTGGCAACTGGTTACTAGTGACATCCCTCAGGGATCAATACTAAGGCCAGTACGGCTTAGCGTCTTTATTAACAACCTGGACAACAGATGAGTACACCCTCTCAAAGCTTCAGACTGTAGCAGGGCTGCTGCCCAAAGGGACTTCAGCAGGCTGGAAAAATGGGCTATGGGTATGTTCTAAAGTTGAACGAAGACAAATGCTAAGTCCTGCACCTGGAAAAGAATATACCCATGCAACAGGACAGGCTGGGGGACAACTGCAAGGATGCAGCTTTGCAGGGAAGGGCCTGACAACCACCTGAACATGAGGTAGCAGCGTGCCCTTGTAGCAAAGAAGGCCAAACACAACCCAGGTTGCATTGGCAAGACGATAGCCAGCAGGGTGGGAGAAGTGATCTCCCCCTCTATTCAGCATTTGTGAGACCACGCTGGGAGTACTGTGTCTAGTCTGGGGTTTCCCAGTACAAGAAAAACATTGACCAGCTGGCACGAATTCACAGGAGACGTCAGGGGATGGTGAGGAGCATGGAGCACGTGATGTACAAGGAGAGGCTGCAGGAGATACATTTTTTCAGCCTGCAGAAGAGGAAGCTTCAGGAACGATCTTACTGCTGTCTAGTTACTTGACAGGATGGTACAGATAAAGCAAAGCCAGACTCTTCTCAGAGGTGCATGGTTCTAGGACAAGATGGGTATGTGGCTAATGGATAAAAGTTGCAACACAGGAAATGCTGATCAGGTATTAGGAGAAACATTTTTTACTGTGAGAGTGGTTCACTATCGCAACAGGTTGCCCTGAGAAGCTGTGGACTCTCCAACCCTTGAGATATTCAGAACTCAACTGGACAAGGCGCTGAGCAAGCTGCTCCAAGTTTGCTCTGCTTGTAGTGGGAGGTTGGGCTAGATGTCTTCCAGAGGTCCCTTCCAACCTAAGTTATTCCTTCATTTATTTATAATTTCTCATCCCTTGAGAAAGTCCTGATGACTCACAGAAGTGGGACAGGACGGAGACACAAAAGATCAGTCTCTTTCAGTGTCAGAAGGGTACAAAAGCCATATTCAATAATGAGCACATGGTTGCCAAGACAAGAAGAACCCAGGCGATGTGATACGAACTAACCAGTGGGCAATCCTAGTCCACCATGACCTTGCAAGAAGTCCTGTCTGGTACCACTTGAATACACACATCTTGGTGCTTGTGAGTTTTCGGTTAAGAACGTGTTAGTGTGAGTGAAAACGTGTTTGTTTTAAAATGAAATCACCTTCCCATACTTGCCTCTGACCTTGCTACTTTTTTTGCAATATTAACTGCTACAAAAGCAGGACAACCAAGTATGAGGGGCACCACTTGAACAGCTCCAGTACAGATCTGTGCTGACGCAGGTCAGTCCTACCGCTATCCTGTTGAGCCCCAGCTTGAGAACTCCACTCTGGCCATTCCAATACACACTCCCTCAATTCAGCAATGCTGTGTTATTTCCAAGGAAGGGTAAATGAAGAACGTCTCCAAAACAGACAGCGCATAATCATGCTTTCTAGCTTGAAACACTTACTGTTCCCTGGCATTTCTAAGCCAAGCAAAAGGCTTTCTAATTGGTGTTTACACAGCTTCTTATACAAGTCTATAAATTCAATTTAAAGAATAAAAAAAACCCTCTGTAAAATGCTTGGCTCCAATCTTTTCACAGAAAATAAAATTGAGGGATGGTTCACTTTCAGATGCAAAGCTTAATCATTGGCTTTTGTAGGAGTTGAGTGCAGGTTTGACTTATGAAGGCCACAGAATCAAGCTTTAAAGAAAATTTAAATTATTTTGGAGACCAAACCATTCCACCTCATCACTGAGCAACCTGGTCTAATGGAAGGTGTCCCTGCCCATGGCAGGGGGGTTGGAATCTTTAAGGTCCCTTCCAACCCAAACCATTCTGTGATTCATGCTATTTTGCATCTTGTAGCTTCATCCAATGATACACACCCCCCCTCACCAAATTAAATAATTTGTAGTAGTAGCAAGCTGCCAATTTCCAAGTCAAATTATGTGAGAAAACTCTTGCCTTCCCAAACAAAATGTTTTATATGGGGATTTCCAGTGCAAGAGATCTGAAAAGACTTCATATCAGACCCTTATAGAACCTGTCAACTCTCTCAATAAGGAGACTCCATTGAAGAAGAAAGGTGAAAAAGGGAGTGATCAGAGTAGTGGTGGTGAGTAGTGCAGGTCCGTGACTTGTTGGGGAGAGAAGCAGCAAAGGGAGAAGAGTACAGACAGGGGATGGACACAGGATTTGTGAAAAAATGAGAAAGAAGGAGTGCCAAAAGTGAAGATGACTTCAAAAACTTCCTGTGATGCTGGGTGTCCTTTAAAATATCTGGAGACAGACACAACCATGCTGGTAAGTAATCTGTCTCTTTGACTGTTTATAGTTCTTCCTTTTTTTTTCTCTCTTTCACTATGGCTGAAAACAGAAACTGATGCAAACGGTGACACTAAATTATTTCTCTCTTCCCCCACACAAACACACTTGTTCCCCTTTGCCACTGACACTCTCTTAGCAGTACTTAGAGAGAAGCTGATTAACCAGGCAAACACAAGATGTCTAAGAGCTTTATAACTCACCTGAAGAGAGGGGAGGACATTCTGCAAGCTCTTATGTGTTATCTGAGGCAGGCTGCTTTCAAGGGGGGGAGGGTTTGAGGTGTCTGCAACCAAACCATGCTTTGCTTGACCTTCCAGATGTGGGAGGGAAAGAACACCACGACTGACTTTCTAAATGGAAAACAGAAGTATTACATAACAACCTAGCAAGCAATTCTGTGTAACACCTTCGAAAACCAGAGGGATTTAAAACCTTGGGAAATCTGTATGGTTCACTTCTGACACCTAATGGCGAAGGGGAAAAGAGCAGATACTCTCCAGCAGCTCCCAGTTGCACTAATGGGCAGGAGGAAGGAGTTTGCCCTGGCACATTTGAGGGCATGAACGTTTCCTTGCAACAACACCTCCATCCAGCATCAGAGCAGTGACTGCTTCAGCTGGAAAAGGTGGTTGGGCTTGGAAACCGAACAGCCGTTCCAGGCAGCAGGACTCCCTTGAGTGGCGAAAATAAAGCATACGTAGGATAATAAACAGGCGTGAATTGTAAATGGCAGGCAACGTCATTAGCTATTCCCAGTGGTAGAAGAGAAATTGGGACTGGACTTCTGCCAGACTCTAGGGCTGGAGGCAGTGGGAGGGTCTTCCCTGCACTGCTTTTGCAATATTTCCTTCCCTCATTTCCCATGGAGTTCGCTCTGACTAGGCCCCTTTGTTGCACTCTTCGTTGGTGAGGAAAAGGCAAGCTCTGCGCAAACTTTACTGAAAAATAAATGCTTATACTCATTTGACAACTCCAGAATTATTAGTCCGTCCTTTAGACTTCTCCCATTTGTTATTTGCAACACATTTCTATACCACTCATTCTTTAAAAAGTCAGTCATTTAAAGATGTGGGTTTATGAGTGTTAGGACCTCTAATATTCTTGGATATCTAAAGTGAGAGAAATCACACTCTTAACAGCAAAGAAAATTTTTGAGGTTGAGTATTTCTTTGGCAAATAATTAAAAAAACAATTTCAAATAGATCTCAAATAGATCAACTATGTGCTATCAAATGCAGAACAAGGTCCAGAGAGTTAAGGCTACAACCAGTATAAGCCTGTGACATTTTTATCATCGGGGAAGGATAGAAACATACTTGTCAAGCTTTTGACAACAAAGGAGAGGTTTGGTGTTTTCTCAAAAAGCAAAGAAACAAAGCTCTCTATCCAACCAACTTGAATGAATAAGTTTTCTTTTCCAATACTATGGAAAAGTCTTTAAAACCTTAGGACCGAGATTCCAGTGGAGTTTTCATGAAAGCTTCAAGAAACTGAAGTGGCTAGGCAGAAGAAATGCCTCAAATGCTATTGAACAGCTAGCAAAACCAAAATACTCACAGGCGCTTGGGACAGTCACACAGCTACAGGGGAAATGGAATAGTGCAGAGGATAAAGTACTGCCCTCTGCTCAGATGAATTTATTACAAGGAGTCTCTTAGAAAACAAGCATTCAGATATTTTTAAAGTCAGCTGAAGAGTCACGTACCTGATGGAAGACTCTGTTAGATCCCAGATGATCTCTCTCCTGAACAGTCAGTTGAGACTGAGAAAATGCATCCACATGGGAAGACTGCAAACATGAAATGATGCTTTACTAAAAATTATTCTGGAAAAAAAATCCTAAAATCTCTGTATGGTTTCTGTCCTTCTTTCCTTTGTGGCAACGTCTGTGCCAACACAGTGTATGGGAGGGGACTACAAAAGCTGCTGAAAACGCGCTACGCTCTAGCAATTCCTCTCCCAGTCGAACAGCTGTTTTGTGGGCAGGTGCAGAGACAGCTTGCTTTGCCTATTATGCCTCTCAGCGTGCTTGATATTCCCATGTGGTCAGCGGAGGGGAAGGGGGGGGGCCTTTGCCATCCCTAAATATGTGCTCGAAAGCAGATAGAGAGTCTGCTTGGAAGGACGGCTTGTAGATTGTGAGCCCATCCATTGTTAATAGCAGCATTAAACTGATTCAACTTGTGGTACAGATTTTATAAGAACACAAATCAAATGTTTAAATTTACTGCGATAAGAAAAAACGCCATTGGTTCCAATGGACAGATAATATCAGCAACAAATACAAAAAAAAGAAACATGGGGAAAGTGCTAAGCAGCTCGTCATTTTTAAGATTTTGCTGGTGCTTTCATCAGTTTTTTTACAAACACGGTTAAGTAGCACTGTACATTTCTGTCCAATAACAGACTGCAGTGAATTGCAGAAATTTTTACGATAGTTTAGATACTGAGGCTAAAGGAGCTTGAAGCTCTGCTCTATAGGCTGAAGTGAACCCCACTGGGTTTGGTCAAAAGTGTTCCCTTGTCCCTGGGCTCTGAGACACAGTGTCATTCCACTCATAGTCCAAAAAATCATCTTCATCCAAGCAGACACATCAGTTCCACTATAGAAGTTCTGAAGTTGCAAAACAGCAATATTTTCTCTAGAAGCAGAGGAATTTGGAGAGGGCAACTTTTAATTTAAAGTTTCAAAATAACAAATTTGCCACCAAAATTATCTTATGGATGTGAGCTGCAGATTAAAAATCCTTAAATAAAGCAGCATAGTATTCTTATTTACAGAATCACAGAATCACAGAATCAGTTCGGTTGGAAAAGACCTGTAAGATCATCGAGTCCAACCTGGGAAAAAAAAAAAACAAACAAAAAAAAAACCCACCAAAAAAAACCCACAAAAAAAAAAAAACCCACAAAACCCACGCCACACAACAACAACAACAAGCCACAACCCACCCAACACCACATAGCACCATGTCCATCAAGCTACATCCCACAATGCCACATCCACACGCTCCTTGAATACCTCCAGGGAGGGTGACTCTACCACCTCCCTGGGCAGCTTATTCCAATGTTTCACTACTCTCTCAGTAAAGAACTTTTTCCTAATGTCTAGTCTGAACCTCCCCTGTCGCAACTTGAGGCCATTTCCTCTAGTCCTGTCACTAGTCACTTGGGAGAAGAGACCAGCACCCACCTCACCACAACCCCCTTTCAGGTAGTTGTAGAGAGCGATGAGGTCTCCCCTCAGCCTCCTCTTCTCCAGACTGAACAACCCCAGCTCCCTCAGCCGCTCCTCATAAGACTTGTGTTTCAGACCCCTCACCAGCTTCGTCGCCCTTCTCTGGACACGCTCCAGCACCTCAACGTCCTTCTTGTAGTGAGGGGCCCAAAACTGAACACAGCATTCGAGGTGCGGCCTCACCAGCGCCGAGTACAGGGGCATGATCACCTCCCTGCTCCTGCTGGCCACACCATTTCTGATACAAGCCAGGATGCCGTTGGCCTTCTTGGCCACCTGGGCACACTGCTGGCTCATATTCAGCCGGCTGTCGATCAGCACCCCCAGGTCCTTTTCTGCAGGGGAACTTTCCAGCCACTCATCCCCAAGCCTGTAGCGTTGCCTGGGGTTGTTGTGGCCGAAGTGTAGAACCCGGCACTTGGCCTTATTGAACTTCATCCAGTTGGCCTCAGCCCATTTACCTGTTTTGCAGCCAGGTTTTCCATGGCCTGTACCGGTCACACAGTCCTAAATGGGCAGAGCACCTGCTGATGATAAAGTCTTTGCTCTTTGCGATGACTTTTAGCCTATCCAGTGCCAGTACCCATGCCGGGGTTTCACTTTTTAAAGGCCGTTGTCATGGACTTCAGTTAGTCCACAGGAAAATATGTCTGCATACTGGAGGAGTATGCTTAATGTGTCTCGTACTGGCTAGTGCCACAAAACATCTGCCACGATGCAGCCTAGCCATGCTGAAAGAGCTTCTGCCTGAGCCTGGAGAGAAAACTCTATGTACAAACCTACCTGATCACATGAAGGAAATGCTGCCCTTCAACTGTCTCACTGTCAACCATGAATCATAGAATCGTAGAATCGTTTAGGTTGGAAAAGACCTTTAAGATCATTGAGTCCAACTGTTGACCTAACCCTGCCAAGTCCACCACTAAACCATGTCCCCAGGCGTCTCATCCACACGTCTTTTAAATACCTCCAGGGATGGTGACTCCACCACCTCCCTGGGCAGCCTGTTCCAATGCTTCACCACTCTCTCAGTAAAGAAATTTTTCCTAATATCCAGCCTGAACCTCCCCTGGTGCAACTTGAGGCCATTTCTTCTTGTCCTCTTCTGCAAACCTGCCTTCTAGCCCGTGGGCACTCAGCCCGCACTGCTGCATGGTGTCACCCTGTCCCAGATGCAGGACTGGCATTGGGCTGGGTTGAACTTCATTGTGGTTGTCAGCTCATTATTTCTCCAGCCTGTCAAGGACTCTCAAGTTAATGCCACACAGCTGCTAAAGCTGGGGAGACCAGCTAGAAACTGCCCTTTGGACAACTATGCTGTTAGTATCCATGGCAGGTATTTTCTCTTTCTTTTCATTTGAAAAGTCAGGAGAAAAAAGACACAAATGAATAAGTCCTTCTGCAAGCTTAAAGGGTAAACTTCAGATTCAGAACAAGCTGAGAACAGCAGCTCTGGGTTTAGCCTTATTATGCTAATTGCGTACGGTTTGAGAGGAAAGGTCCTGGATATCTGTGGAGCGGAGGAGAATATTAGGAAAGGGAAAGGTACTAAGACTTCCCCTTGCAGAACATAGTAATTCCCATCTTTGGAACTGGAGATCAGCTGGCCAGGGGTAAGGGATTACGTGCTGTAAATCCAAAACATCTCCAGAGCCACCACAACAAATGCCCTCAGAAGAGAACCACTGGATTACTGCATCCTACCTACGAGTATCCTAGAGCATGATATACTTTGCCCAGTGCACCAAATATCCTTGTGGTCGCTTTCCTTCAGTGCGAATTTGCATGGATGGATCTATGGAAAACCCAGTGCCAGAGTATTTTTACAGACAGTCACTTCACATGCAAACTACGGATCCTGCATTTCAAGGGAGAATGACATTTGTTATGAAGGTGAGTCTGGGATCCACATTCATAACTCTACTAGATATATCAACCCAGCTCTTCATAAGACTATTTGTTTTAGTGCATGTTATACTTTTTCCCACACCTCCTCTATGCTTTACTCCCAGCTAGCTTTACTTTTCAGTTTCTGGAGCTGATGAAAACATTACACTGCATTTAAAGACAGTTTCTTAACCACTTTGTGCTTTTCTAACTACAAGTCAATATAAAGCTAGGATTTTAGAGAGAAACAGAGAAAACCAAAGAAACAGTGGACTTCTCATACTGCAGAGTCTTCACTGCAAAATAGCATTTTATTTCTTAGCAATACTTTTAAAAGGCTATGCAGTGATGTCTATATTACTAAATACCAATTTCTAAATATATTGTATTTACTAATAGAGCATGAACCATTCACAAAATGTCTTTAAAACTCAGCAAGAGCTAAGGAAACAGGGGAGTGAGCACCAAAATGTGCTGCCAGAATTCGGAATCCATCTAATTTCCATTCCCTGGGGAAAGATCAGCAAGATTTTGAGATGGACATTTCTCTTTTTACACTGCAAAAGCAAAGTCAGTCCATCAGCCCATGGCTGTGCCTTTGTTTTAATCACAGAAATTTGTGATTCTCTTTGTCTCTCTTTCTAAAAACCTATTTATTAAGGGCTTATAGTTCTTCAGCACTCTTTGGGCAATTAATTCAAAACACCTTAAAATCAATAACCGATCAACCCTCATAACACTCCCCCGAATAAGTAAGTAACATAATCTTTTATCCATGGAAAAACTGTTCCGTGCTTACAACAGTCTTGCCGGTGGCTGAATGGGGAGCAGGTGGATTGATCAGTTAGTCCACAACAGTGACTTATTTGATGGTCTTGAGCCAGATGACCCATCAGCTGCTGCTCTAGCAAAATCCTGTCCGTCTAGTGTGGGAACTACAGCTGAGCTGTTGTGACTGCTTTAATTCTGACAGATGTACTCTAAAGAAAAACTGCAGCAACTGTTACTATTCCACCCCATTTCGCTCCTGGCTGTCCTACTGCTATAGCACTGAGCCTGTCCTACAGCTCCAATATTGCACTTCAATCCCAAACTATCATCTCCTGCTCTTCCAGTCCTTCAAATCAGGTATTACTGGTCATTACCTTGCTAATTCCAATTATCACTCAAGAAACAGCACAATGTCCTCATTCACTATCTAGTCTGCAGTCATATGGAGTTTTAGGTACTGAGCACACAGCAACCTGCAAATTGTGAAACATTTTCATAATTCCCAAAACATCAGCTTATTTTTTTCAGTACCCAGTTGACCACAGAAATCAGAAATGTATTAGAATTCTAGAAATGATAAAATACACAACTATATAAAATACAGACTCCATTGTCTCCCTATTCAAATGGGCACTTTCTTCTCTCTGTCCTCTATCAAAACTGAATAAAGCCTGTAGAATACATAGAGAGAATACAATGCAGGGGTTAAATCATGCAATATATTAAAAAGCCATAGCAAATGCAGTCTCACTCGCTCAAAATACAGTAGGAACATAAACATTTTCCCCACCTTGTCAACTATTTCTGTCAGCATAACTGCAAGAGCCTTTAAGTGCAGGATAGAGGTTGTTCATTCCATTCGGCAAATGCATTTCAGGAAGCCCACCTTCATCTAGTCAGAGCATAGCAGGATCAGTTTCATACACAGCACCCTGATCAGAAAAAAATGGATAACCCTTCTGCTTGGCTTCAGATTTAAATTTTTATCCCGGAAATATGCCAGTGACTATTAGCTGCTCTAGTATTCTTTTGGTGGCCATCTGTTCCCTTTCTCAGCCTCCTTCTAGTCAAATATAATTTTCCATATTTATCATGGCAAGTCAGTAATAAGAAAGGCAAATATAACAGGATTGGCTGTTCTCCTTGCCGTCTCAGTCTGTTCTTTCTCACTGAGCTCCTGTGCTTGTGAAACCAAAAAACACTTAAACTTGTATTTTTTCAGAATTTGTCACGGCAACCTTGCTATACAGTGAGTAAAATCTATTCACCAAGACTGCCAGCCTGGAAAATGAAAATAAATTAATACCTCAAGGATTGATTTCTCATTGGACATTATGTTTCATCTACTGAAGACGAACTGTGGCACCGTGGTGGTCTGTGGTTCTTGTTGGGATCAGTGCGGAGCTGCTCTGCCCTGCGAGATAGCGAGGCTCTTATTTTGGTACGGATAGTGAGACAGAGCTTAGCTGCCATCCTGTCTTGCCTTTTCCTTTTTCGGGTGTTGTGCATGTGTTGGAGCACTGATGGAGGCGTCCCTATCCCCCCACCATCTTAGGGGAATATCTAAAACCAAAAATACAATGTGCTCTCCTCCTTCATACTGCCAAGGAATGGCATGTTCCCTGCTAGTCTTAAATCTGTTGACAACCCAGAATAGTTCTACTTTCACTCAGAAACCAGGGTTTTCAAAGAAGAAATACATGCTCACCCACAGAAGCTATTCTAGAAGGCTGCCACTTTTACTGATGCTCCTGGAATGAGCACCACTTTTCGCAGTGTGGTCAAAGGACAAGCAGCTATTCTTTTGCATTCACGGCGGTCCAGGCCATGAATGGTGCACCACCCTAAAAGGCACATCGCTCCCATTTCCACCACTCCCACATTTCCATTCTTCCAAGCTTGGCAACTCTAGTCAACAAATCCTCCCCAGTATTTCACCTCACATACAAGAGAAACTTCTCATTCTTTAGCCAAATAACCACACAGAGTGTCGTGCCAGCATGGCAGGTTCAGCCCTGGGAATGCGTGGAGATGCCATGTGCTGGAATGCAAATTAAACAGTACAAACACGCATGAAGTGTGTTTAAGTTCAGTCACTCCCACACAAACATATACAGACAAACAGGCATGTGCGAGCACATAGAGCTAGTTACACTCCAACTCTTCTCTCCCAGAGGTATAATTTCACCAAGGTTCACAAGAAAGGATTTAACTAATGTAGCATGTGGCGTATCTTCTAACTGTGAAAATATAGATTTGTGATACTGGAAATTATCAGTGCAGTCCACTGTCGATATCATATTTATGTACTACATAGGTGGGGAAGTACCGCGATCACTACTGGGACTTGCTGATAGCACTCAGTGTTCTTCTTTCCACCAGCTGGACGAGGTGTATGAGGTGGGGTACGTGACAGAAAGCTGCACACTGCATTCCCTCTGGTTTGTTTGTAGCGCAGCCATTCTTTTCATTAGAAGATTTCTAATACTGCTTTACGTAGCTCCGCAACCTTCTGGGCCCTACCTTTGCATCTCAGGTTTTGACTTAATTTGTTGAGAAACTATTAACATTCTCAGTGAAGGACAGATCTGGTGATGCATTCAACTGTCCCCCATTAAGAAGAATGCTCTCTACTTTACTTTCTTTGATTTATTTCTGTTCCTCATAATGCTTTCTATTATCCTCATTCTTGTAAGCATATTCAAATTTCCTGTGCTAAGTCATGCAGGAATAAAAACAATTTTTAGGACGATTCTTTTCTCATACGTGAAAAGGAAGAACTAATTTTGGAGAACACAAGAAACTGTATCAAGTTTTCTCCTACATTCTTTGACAATACTCTCAAAGCAAGAGAAACCTGCCAGGATTACTACTAAGTTTCAGTCATGATACACTGAAGTGAAAAACAGTGCATAAAATGTTTCAGCTATAAATTACAAAGCAGTTTTGTTAAGATTGATGGAAATATTTATGGTCTTTGTAACGCATTATTAAAAAAATACCCATTTCTGAAATACATTTAATTAAAGGAGCTAAATGCAATGGTAGAAAAATTCCTCGTGGATGCGATCACTGGCTGTGATTGCCATGTCAACAAAACCTTAACAACAAATTTATTGAGTTTGGCACCATCTCTGTGAAGTAGAATAGTATTAGAGGTAAAGGAAATTAAAGAACTTCCCCTGCAAAGGAACAGGCATTCTGGAGTGGGAAGAGGATTCATTCCTTCTTAGCCTAAATGTTCAAGGTAAACAACTTTCCAAGTCTGCTGGAAATAGAAAAACCAGTCACACTGTTTCTGACTTCTTGAGAACGTGTCTTCCACAGAAGAGTGCAAAAGCTTGGAGATATGATAAACTCAGGTTTCTAACATTTAAATTATTTGCTAGGAAGTTGGCTCTTTAAAGTTTATTAACAATTCCTATCATGGTTAGGATCTGCTCTTTCTCCTAGCAAACAGGAAAAACAAATTAATAATGCTGTTCAGTTCTAAAAGGACTCAAAAGCTTGATAAGAATCATGGATGCAATTTTACATAGGAGGAAGTTAAGGCATTGTGTAGCTAAGGACGTAATTATCATAACCTTGGGAGATATTCCTACCATCAGTGCAAGGGTCCACGACTGAATTCAAACAGAATTTGGGTACACGGGGATTTTCCAAAGAGCTGTTTGACTGTACAGAGCCACCAGGACCCTAGCAACATCCTAATTTCTAGGAAACAGACTGGGCAAACAAAGGACATAGCCTAGAAATCAGTGCTCAAACAGGTTTTTCTAAAGCATCAATCTGTTCTTAGGACTATTCCAAGAACAGAAAATATGGTTATTCCTGGACTCATAAACTGAAGAGGAATCACATGAGAGGCAGGAATTGGACATGGACCAGATAAGCTGATTTAAATCGAGTGGGGTGCGCAGATGAAACGTAGCTCTAGATTTATTGAGAAGTCATAGGCAAAAAAAAGATCATCAGCAAATAAGATCATTATCATGATGAAAAAGAATTTTTACCTTTCCTATCAAGCCTTGAAAGCCCTGCAAGATCTTCCTTTCAAGAAAGAGCTCCAGCTGTTTCTACCAATCTGCAGGTCAAACTTGGGAAACATCTGTGTCACCCCTGGGATGAATGGAAGTGGAAGCTGGAGAGGCTAGTCCAGAAGAATCAAGGCCTCTTGCTCCTTGTACAGTTCATAACCACACTTACTGAATACTTTCCCAAATAGTACTGACATCAGACATTCACCTATACATTGAGATATACTTCCTAAATAGTGCCATTTTGGGGGGGAAACCAGGGGCATCATTTCACAACTTTATTACTTCAGCGGGGTTATACTAGTACAAAGTTAGTAGCCCATCGATGAATGACCCCTCACATTGATTTTCCTGTAGAAGGTCAGCTTAAACAAAATGATCAAATGTTAGGTTTAGACTTAGAAACACACATTTTTGAAAAGGCAGAACTTTTGATTTCAGATTAATACAACTCACTAGGATTTCTATAGAGCATCTTTTTTCTCTAAACTAAAAAATAGACCGGCTGTCTACAATATACATGTAATATGTTATAAACAATATACACATTATAAACAATATACATGCTATAAACAATATACATGTTAATAAACCACAAAGACTCTCACGTAAACCTAAAGGTCAATCTGAAATCTTTTACAGAACCCGAGGTACTCTGGCATTCTACAATTTAATTATTTGCTCACCATTTATGCAGAAAGCTATAAGATACTCCTGTAACTTAAAAATGTAAACAGCTCTTAACTTTGCAGCATTACTACTGTTAATGTTTTCATGAAAAGTGTCATCTTGATCCCACTTCTCCAAACAAATTTAAATAATGATTAATCCAATAAAAATATCATATGGAATTGATGGTAGGTGGTACAACTGATCGAACTGCCTTCTTTCTGTTTTCTAACAGTTATTTTCCATTCCTCACAACATGTACATCATAACCCAATACAAACAGTTGTACATCAAACAATACAAACAAATGCCAACCACTATTACCTTAGGCTGGATTCTTCTATTTCTTCTCATTCGTAAACAAGAGTTATTGAAGAAGCTGAAATCACAGCAGCTCTCACTGCTTCTTTCTTTCCCCATAATGACAAAGCTCCATGTTTTAAATCTGTCCCCATTAAATTGTTCTCCTTGTAATTTAAACCTGATGCTACTCTTCATCTAATCCAACCCGGCCACACAGGTGCCCCTCTGTGAATAAGAGCACGGGCTGACTGATGATTTTTAGGGGTGAGCTGGCTGGAATCAAATCACATGTTGTTTTACCACAGTTCCACAGCATTGACACAAACCAAATAATATCAAACCGAACTGCGAATAGTAGCCTGTTTGCTGACGCGCTACGAAATCTTTGAGGACTTAGTGCAAGCACAACACGTTCGTCAGTTAGGCTCAGCATGATTGCAAAACCGTCCCTTGAGGCACCACAAGGTGCATCGTTTGCTTTCCTTTTCTTTCTTCTTTTTTTTTTCTTCTTTTTCAAAGACACAGCCATAGCTTTAGCTCTCCTGCTATAAACATAAACTGTCTAATGAAGGTAATTCAAAGGTAATTCGGAGTTTTACTGAGAATCCAAAGAGTGCCCCCCAGCATTTCACTCACAGCTTCTTCTTAGCCCTCAAAACTATTTGCAGTCTTGGAATGACTGTTTCTAGGTAGTCCTGTCTCTGCTTAAATTTTAATCCTCTGTGCGCCCTGACAGCCTTTTAGATATTCCATCAGCAAAACAAATGCTTGCAGAAGGAGCAGCTTTAGCTTGGAATATGAAGGGAACAGACTTCAGTGATCTTTTATTCAGCACGCCGTAATCTATTTTTGTACTCCTGACAGGCTCCATGGGGAAATAGCTAACACTTAGTCTCAACTCATTATTTTCTTTACTTTCCTTCTGAGAGCGATAAAGCGATTCATGTTTCATAAAGAGCAGAAAAATGTAGACACAATCTTTGTCAAAGTGAAAGAAAGATTTAGAAGAGCAGAAGAGCAACACGAGCCTTATGACAATAAAGCCATAGTGGGTTTGGAATAAAAAAGAGAAAAAAAATCTCCAAATCTGCTTTTTGGAAACGACTGAAATTAATAACAGTTAAATTGCTTATATTTTTAATGTAAAAAAATAATTTTACAAACACTAATACTATTTGATCCTTATTTCAAAATGTTTTCATGCAAAAAAAGATTCAGGACCACAGAAACATTGAAATTATATTCTCTCCTTATTCAATTTTTATTTCCATTGGAAATTTGAAAAAAAATGGGAGGGAAGGAAAGAGAAGTATGAGAAAAAAGACAATTGGATGACAAAACATAAATGCCAGGAAGTCAAAAGCCAGAACTGTTTGAATTAAAAAAACCCAAAGTAACAAACAACAAAATCTGAAGACCCTGAATTTTCTTACAAAACAAAGAGAATCTCAAAGCTTGAGAAAGATTTTAGAGAATCAGCAAAGAGTTTGTTCCACATGGCAGGAGATACAGCAATAAGAATAATAAATGGAAGGGCTTGCACCACAAAGTCTATAATGAAAAATTCTGCCTTTGCCTTCATATCCTGCTCCAGTTCACATCGGTGAAGTGTTCTTCCGTTTCCATGAGTCAAATTTAGAGCTTGAAAGGAGACGAGGGAAGTGATGGAAAATGGAGAAACTGGATGAAGTCAAGTAAGCCTTTTGTGAAGTCGAGTAGAAGACGGATCATTCCCCAGATCCTGAATCACAGTTACTGTGCACCGAGCAAGTCAACGTGAGAAATGTGAGCTTCCGTTCAAGCACTGAGAAACCTGCCATGACTCCCCTAGTTTTCACAAGCATGATACTTAGGAACCTAACAATCAAAAGGTGCCAAATAACTTTGGTCTTTTTAGTGTTGGTTATGATACATGCCAAATTAATTTGAAGGTGTCGGGAGAGGGCAAATGGACTCTGTTTTCAGATACTTGAAAAAGTTGATTTGGGAGGAGAGGAAAGACAGCTAAAAGAATCTGCACCGGCTCCTTTCAGAGCTCAACATGTGCTGGTGCATGGCAGTGACTTGACATCAGTACACTGCTAGAGCAAATATTATTAACATTTGGAAAATAACAGATATTAAGACGTGTTGAGCCTGTGTGTAAATTTAACTTGTACCTCCTGGAAGGGTATAATTTGATCTGCACTTGTGAAAAACTGAATGGGTATGTACCACAAATGGGAGTTTGAGCAGGGTACGGCTGAGGGAACTGGGGTTGTTCAGTCTGGAGAAGAGGAGGCTGAGGGGAGACCTCATCGCTCTCTACAACTACCTGAAAGGAGGTTACAGAGAGGTGGGTGTCGGTCTCTTCTCCCAAGTAGCAAGTGATGGGACGAGAGGAAATGGCTGCAAGTTGTGCCAGGGGAGGTTTAGACTGGATATTAGGAAAAACTTCTTTTCTGAAAGGGTTGTCAGGCATCGGAACAGGCTGCCCAAGGAGGTGGTCGAGTCACCATCCCTGGAGGTATTTAAAAGACGTGTGGATGAGGCACTTAGGGACACAGTTTAGTGGCAGACCTCCTTCATTCACCTCTGGTGTTGATGTGCACCATCGGCAGGCAACCACTGGCCTAGCGAGATATTTCTCAGTGCCTGGACACCCCAGGAAACCCCTGGGATTCAGGCTGCAGTCTGCATTTCACGTGCTGTTATTAAACCAAGCAGTCGGCTATGACTTGAATAACATGCGGTTGAGGCAACACCTCTGTGGGGGAGACAAGAGTTAACGAGCAGTCTGAGGCACTGATTCAGGAACATATTTCAGCACACAGTTAATTTGAAGTACGCAAGCGGTTCTACGTACTTCAAAGGTGAGTGCTTACAGTCTTTGCTAGATCCAGGTACTGACACAATCTCAGTACACATGCTGAATTTTAATACATTAATATTAAAGATAGATGCGCCAAAAAGTCCATACCTGGCACGTGTGCATTGCTACCGTTAATATAAATAAAAGATTTTAAGTACATATTTTGCCTCACTTTCTCTTTGGAAAGGAGGAATGTGTTAGAAATCATGCCCCAGTGGCATTTCAGAAGAAATATGTATTTAATAAAGGAACTTCCCTATCATTTGGGAAAAATACTTTAATAATACTCTCTTAAGGAACATTATAAATATACAGAATATTAGGGAGATTTCAAAGAAGAACTATTTCCTTAACCATTACATATTATTGTACAAAGAATAATTGGGGTTGAGGTCGATGATCTCAAGCGGTGCCTTCCAACCTCAACAGTTCTGTCACTGTAATACTGCAGTATCACTGCTTAGCATACACACAAAGGTTGGGCTGACCTGTCTTTTTACTGGTGTTACCACAGTCTTGTCTCACACTTTGGACAATAACACTCATTTTCTTACCCTGTGTCAAAGACACCCCCTGCATGTTCAACGACAGAGTGTAAAATAATGTCATCATCAAAAGAGTAATAAATCATATCAGATGTTAACAAAACCAAAATTTGCTCATAAATCCTTTTTCCCTTACAGGGAGATGCACAGAAAGCACCCAGAGTGTACAGAGGAGCTACCGCAGTATGTGCTGGGTAACATGTCTCGGGAATGATACGGATCAAAGTTTCCGAGTTAGGCACAGTTCCTGCTCAGGAACAGCCTGGCTGTGATGTGCGGAGGACAGAATGCTTCACATCACTTTAATAACATACTTCCCCACTCTTTCAGGAGCAGCTGGAAAAATCTGCCTCCAAATTTCTTTGGCAAGAAAGCTGAATCAAAGCAAATGAAAAAAGGGGAAGGGGGAGCTGATCTCAGTGGAGACGAGCTCACTCATGCTCCAAAGCATATGCAGTTCAGCAGAGAATATACGCTCTATGATCACTTATTGTTTATTACAGCCCTACTGGAGCTAATGATACAGTGCACAAAGGTGAACAACGAGGAGATTCAGACTTTCTATATACAACATAATAAATTAGAGGTGGAAAATATATTGCATACAGACCATGATTTTTCCTTAAATGATGGTTTCAAAACTATTCAGTGCTATATCTACATCTTGCTGGTTTAAATGTTCCCAGGAACTTTGGCAGCTCTCCACTTCACAGTTACAGTTCCTTTGCAGGTAGCCTAAATTCAGCCAGCTCTTAGTAAATATATCTCGTCTGCCTTTCCTTTATGGGCACACTTCAACCTTCCTAGAAAAGGCTTTGAGCCATCGTGTCTGCCCAGCGCTGGCTGCAGGGGTCCGTCAGAAGGGCAGATGGAATGGGTGGGGGCAGCCAGGCGAGGCACAAGAGTGCTAAGACCCATCCACGCGGCAGGAAAATGAGCTCAGAAGCGTTCACTTAAGGATCTTTCTCTCAAGCATACCAGCTGGCCAGCCTTTCTAAAACCAGCAGGCCGGCAGTGGCTTCGTGGTTACTTCTGCACAGCCACGTGAACACAGCCAAAGAGAACATCTTTTACAAGGGGTTTGAGTTCTACCTAAAACCACTACAGAACTAGTAGATGTTATTAAGATTATTATGATGAACCTGCTAGGTCTTCACATAGGCGGACACAGAGTTTTAGCACACATCATGTCCGGCAGCAAATCAATGCCTTTGATGTAAGATATGACTAAATTCAATGAATGCTGGAGTGGTCAGGGACGAGTAGAATTTTAAAACTCTAATGATTACAGATTGTATAAACCTACCATTACGATTTCCATCTTATCTTCAATTTCCTGAAAAAGTTATAACTCTTAACAAGCAATATTCCAAGATTTGTTAAAGCCAGAGGAACCCATAATCAAGCAAACTGTACAATGGAGGCACTGAATGGGATCAATTTCAGTAGAATTTCTACGGATGAGGTTCTCATATTTTACTATATTTCAAAAACTGCTTAAAAGAGTTCAGAACATAAGCATTTCCTTTGGAGCTCTCCAGCTCATGGGATTGAAATAGGGGTCTGGGAAAGGAAAGATGATTACTGAAATTGTTCTTTTTTATGTTTGGAACCTTATGAACAAGCATAACTAAGTATGAATTGTCACTATAAATGGAAAATGGGGAAATAAAAATGCCTGTGAGTATTCAACTAATAGTCCTTAAGGGCATTTTAACAATACTATTTGGACACTGGTGCAGGAAGCGAGAAACTCTGCACCTTAAATTGGTATAATTCTATTGTCTTGCTACATTTGAGACTAAAGCAGTTTTCAGTGTCGAAAGCCCTTGTGTTCTCTTGCCATAACCTGATTAAACAAAGACTTATTTAATGCTCAGCCGAACTCTTCTCCGTTGAAGAGAATGTAGCTCAGCCACCCTAAAAGGCAACTCTCTCATTATCTTGGCTCCCTCTTAAACAGAGATACCCGCCCCCATGCCAGGAGAAATTATCCATCTTGTTAAAAGAAAGCGACCAAGTGCAAAAGATCCCAGGTAAAATTAAGTATCTACATGCCAAGCAGTGGGCACACAACGATGCCTTGCTTTAAGTTCTTCCTACGGTATCCACCATAGGTCAGCTCAGAATTGCTCCATTCAGTGAATTCTGCTGGGCTTTTCCAAGGTCACCAGGAAATAATTTATTAAGAAAAAAAAATTTACAATCCTAGTTATTACTGGGTATTACCTTCAAAAGACCTGACCAAAAGCCTCCTGAAATCAAGACTGATCACTATTTTGGTTGGCTTTGACGCAAACTTCAAAGTTCTGGACATGGTGACTTAAATCAATTTGCTATTGTTAAGAGTGAATTTCCTGAATTGAGTTGGTTGAAATTCAATGTCATATTCTGAGAGGATAAAATGTAGGTAACTGGCAGATATCGGTCACATATCATATCTTTTCCTATGGGGACGTGTTATCACAGATAAAATGCCAAATACAGAAGAAACTGTATATATCCAACATTGCTCTTGTCTGCTCTCCCCCACCATAGGTTTAATTAACACATACTTCAAAAAACATTACTCTTTCATACACCAAACTAATATTTAGAATTAATAACAGCAGTCTGGATAGGTCCAGACTGAGAACAATTGAAAACAACAAGGAGATGACCAAGACGTCTCTTCACGCATACTGAGGCAGACTACAGCAGGACAGAGAAGAGCACCATAGTTTCATGAGCATTTTAATCCAGCACTGTTGCTAAAAGGGGGCTGGGGAGGGGGGGGAGAAGTCTGCTTCTCCCTTTGCTATTTATTCTTCATCCTCAGCTGTCCCCTTCTTCATGCCAGCACAAATGTTCATGAAGTCCTACAATAAATTGGATCAAAAAATAACTCAGGTTAAAATTAAACCAGCAAAACGAATTCAGCTTAGTTTTAACCTGCATCCGTCCTCTTCCAATTCACCGCACCGTGGCAGAAACGTTCCCTGCGGTTAAGGACAAGTGATCAGGGTCGGGGAGGTATGAGAGTGCCTTTTTCAGCAGCGGTTGTCAGTTTGTGCTGCCTCGCCATAGCGATGGAAATACCCTGTTGGTAGCATCTCTGTTGTGCTTTGACACTGCCATTACTGTCTGACATTTAAACTGGGGCACAGAAATATCTCAGCAAGCTGTGGCCTCTTTTGCTGCGATTTTAAATAGTAGAATAATTAATATTCTCAATTCCTAACTCCTCACAGTCTCAAAGGCAGCCATACCAGGTGAGAAAGACAGGTATCAGGAGCAAAAGTGAAAGAGAGATCCTGTCTTATAGCTTGTGAATAATTCTTAGCCACGAATTCTGTGTCAACTTAAAAAATGTGACCACTTTATTCTTTTAAAGTGGACTTTTATTAAATACTGAAATGCTATCCCTCTTGTGATTATGGTTGGAAGAAAGTAAAAGCTTGTGTCCCTGCTCTGAAGAGCTGTGAAACCCAGCATACATTACCTGAGACAGTGTTAACAATCTTCATTCTTACTTAATTTTGAAATGACCATACAGCATGGTACCTATAGCAGGAACTCATTTAGCTTCTAGTTTCTTATGCTTTGTTCCTTTTATATTCCATAAAGCTTAGCTATTCAATAGGAAGGTCCACACAAGCATTAACATTTCCAGCAGTCAGTTCATTGGGTCCCTGATTTTCCCTGGTAGCACCCAAGATATCAAAATCTATGCCAAAATGCTAATGATAATTAAAAGAATAATTGTGACCCCTCAAGTAGAGGTTATTTTTACTGTCGAGACTCAACGTCATCAGGATTTGAAAAATTAATCAGGACTTGACTAATCCAGCAAAAGTGAAAATCACAAGTAGCACCCAAAAGAAAGCACGGTATCATGAAATCAGCTATGAATTCCACATTTAATGACTTATTATTGAGAATGAATTGACAACATCAGGAGTACTGTTACTACTTGAGTTCAAGTAAGAGCGAGGCAGCTATTCTGCAGTCTGAGTGTTTTAGACACCTGTGAAACTACTGATGTATGGAAGTTGTCCCTTAGGTCACATTCGATTGGAACAAACATTCAATACAAAAAAAAGATGTAATTTTGAATTTTTCTCTCATTCTTATCTTATTGCTACCTCCACGAGTCGCTCAATGACTGATTCCCTCACTTTCACTGACATTTAGAAGAAACAAAAAGACTACTTTCCCCATGTTGCATATGGATCATGACGCTGCTCATGGTTCTCCAGCAAAACACAATCCTTCCAATCCCCTTTATAATAATCCAAGATGTGTAACACGTGTGGCACAGCATAGCTCACTGACTAGCAGAGGTTAAAATATATAAATGATTGTGTAGAGCAACAATTTTATTTTTCTATTATTTTTGCAACCCTGAGTTAGAAAAAAAAAAATACCGATTTTGGAGGAGAAGAGAGGATTATTTAAGAATCTTGCATTATTATTATCACTTTTTGTTTTCACACAGGGAACCCACAGTTAGCAGTTCCCCCAGTCAATAGACCTCTGAGGTCTCCTTCCATCGTCAGGGAGACACATCAACACATCTTTGAAAACTCTGGACAATCTTTGGGCAACAGGGGTAAGAGATGGTCAAGAACATGTTGGCTGTGTCTCACAGGGGAAGCTGGGAGGTGCAATGCAGTGAAGAACACGGGGTGCCAGGCTGCGAAGGAGGGTGGGAGCCACCCGCTATGCTCTTCTGAACACCCTACACAGGCAACATCAGGAGAGAAGCGCCTTCTTGAGACAGCAATCAAATGGGTTAAGGGGAAAGGAGCAAGCCAAGCTAAGTCATGGTCTACCCTGCCACCGTAGGGGCCTTGGTCCTCTCCGACGCCTCAGAGGAAGGTTCGTCTTAAGGCACAGGAAGACAGATTTCCCCACACTGCTTCAAGTACAAGTTCGTAATTGCAATGGGCCACTGTGAGAGGAACACAGCAGATGAAGGAGGATTTGAGTAATGACATACCATCTGGACCTGGACAACAGCTGCCAACTGCTACCTAATTTCAACACAGGGAAGCACTATGGCAATCTGAATTACTGCTAAGTTAAATCTATGCCTCCAACTTCTGAGGTCTGTGCAGTTCTCTTACCTTCGGTTGCGCTGAATGCATTCCTTTTCCTGACTTACCTATGCTGGGGAAGATGACAAATCTGGCTGTTCTTATGTTTTCTGATTTGCACGTAACTTTTTCCTAAGAAATGGTGACAGAGAAATTGAATCATCTGGGCTGCACTCACAAATCACATCAATGTGATTGTTACCCAGGTAAAAATGCTTGAGAAAAATTATAGCAAACAACTGGAAAAGAACTATATGTTAAAGCTTATAACTGAATGAAATAATGCAGGAAATACCTACCAACAGTATTACTCACTTCATCTGTGAAAACGTATTAGAGTAAAACCGTGTTGTTGTTATACTTTGACAAAAGGTAAGATGATTAATGCTTACTAAGTATTTATTTGGTTTTCTATTCCAAATATTTTGGATTCAAAAGAAATAGTTGGAGAATAGATAGTTAGACTACCTTCTGGTTAGTTTTTTCCTGTTCAGCGAAACACACTAGGCTTTTAAAGCTGCAAGATACATTAGGGCATTAGTAGTGTACTGTAATGTAATATTTATTAAGTGCTAATTGCATTTTTTTAAAACACTTGTGTTCAAATAATAGACATCAAATATAGAAAGGATTTATAAGCTTGTCCTCAAATCAGTGCATATTTGTTTTCTATAGGAATTAAAAGTTGAATCTCATTTTTTTGAGTCTCACTGTCACTGAATAATCAAAGGCTGTTGATAACCAAGAAGCACCAGTCACTGCTGATGCAAGTACAATATAGATATCTGAACGTCTTCATTCTTATTTTGCCTTCTGCCAAAATACTACATACATTTGAAAAATCCACAGCAGACCTGAGGAACAGCTACCTACCCTGGCAACTGCCACCTAATAGTCTGACTGTCTGTTTTTATCTTTTTTTCCCAATTTCATTGTAGTGCATTACTTCTGCTTACACCCTCTGGTGCTCACGTATGTCATCCAACTCTTTGCTATGTGTACATTTTGCAAATACAAATGCTAACTGTATAGCTCTACTGCACTGGAATAACAACTTAATGTACTGCCCTCTGACGTTGATTTCCGACATAGAAGGCAAACAGAAGCTTGTAACTAAGAAATGTGCACCCATCTTCTAACGTTTCTGCTGAGACGGCGTTCACAAGGTATTTCTAAAAGAACTACCTGATTATAACTCTTTAGAATCCTCCAGTTTAATAAATCCTGCAAAATTAACAGAATGAAAGCAAGATTTACACAGATTTACCGGAAGTAAAAAACCATGAAATACCCAAGTAAGATCTCTCATCTGTTCAAGGAGGGAAACAAAAAGATAATCTGTCATTTTTGGCTCTGCTTTCCAAGATGGTCTATCTCCAAGCAGATAAATATCATCTTTCATGTTTGATCAGTTCTATTGTCTCATATGTCAGGTGATTTCTTTGTTCGTCAGAGTCTTGTAATTTTTAATGACACCACAAATATGATTGCCTTGGCCCCAAGGACTGTAATTATGAAAAAGAATTTGGTGAAAGGAATTGAGATGCCTGAGCATTGGATAGAGAGAAGCTTAAATACACTAAGGAACATGTAGATTCGGTCTTTTACACAAAATGCCAATTAGTCAAGCTTTAAGTCCTTTCGTGTGCTTATTCAGTCAAGGCTAGGGAAAACTAATCTTTACTTTTTTAGAGATTAGAGTTATAGTTATAGTCAAAAGCAATTAAAACAAAAAACAAATGGTGGGGAAAAAACCAAAATGTAAGAAAACGAAATTTCGTATTTTCTGTATCCAAAATGGATGGGAACAACGCATGCTCGAAGTCTTTGTTTAAAATGACCGCAAGCATCGTGAATATTGGGTGTGTGTGAGGACTGAAAAATTCAGCACAGCAGAAACAGTCTTAATTCAAATAAGCTTTTTGGCTTCCTCTCAAGACAACGATGCCACACATGAGTGGAGACAGACCAGTAATTCTTTGAAGTAGCAGGACAAACAGATTTAAAATGCAAAGAGCGGGTTTCTGCACACAGGATCACAGGAAGTGGTAACATTGGTTTTTCATCTTTGTGGTTTGCAGTGATACGTTACTAGTCTGTTGGGTAAAAGAAAGTTGAGACAACAAAAGTGATCAAAGCTGAAAGACAGGTGACATCCATCTGCCTAGAGATAGTGCATCTTGTAAATTACACCCGACCCCTCTGTAAAAATTAAAGAGCAGTTTAGGGAAGAGCAGCGCACGGAGTTGCACGGAATTCCTGATCCAGGAAACGGCATTTGGGCATTCTTGTTCCTATTAAAAAAATAACGGGAAAAGGTTTGTTTCCCTTATTAAATCCCATGGCTCTGAGTAAGCATTACATTACACCTTTATTATTTAGCTACACCAAAGATACAGAATTTCACATTAACAGAGTATCTGAGAATAACCAATACAGACCAGGAAAATGAGGGCTGGATTTCAGACGTTTTGAATCATATAATGAATTATTCACAATCCGGGAGTTTCTAATCAAAACTAAATTCAGGGTTTTTCAGAAATAACTGAAGTTGAAATAGCGATCTTTGGCTTATGATGGTAACATGATTGACAATATATCAAGAGCAAATAGACAACCAATCTGCAAGCAAAAAATCAGTGAAGCCATTAATGGAATGCTTTGCAAAGGCATGCATTAAGTACGACAGTAGCAGCATGTGTATTTGACTACATATTTAGTGGTAGCTACTGATTTTTCGCAGTTCATAGAGATGTGATACATATCATCCTCTGCACATACCATTTTCTACAAGATAATGCTAAAGAATGGAAGTGATTGCTCACTAAGAATTGCTGGTCAGTTAAGTTGCATTAATTTCTCAGCTGCAAAATCCTGATATTCTCACATGCTGCTTCCCAGACGTGTTACCAGAAACATGAGGACAAGACAGAGAAACACAGAGGAAAAACTCAGATTGATAAAACTGTACTAAGACAACATCTATGAGTTTAACATTTTGAGGAAGAATTACATTGCATAGAGAGATTCAGACAACATGACATGTCAGCATTAGACTTGCATTAGACTCCAGCTCTAACAAGTCTGAAGAGATCAGCTTATACCTGGAGATGTAGAAGAGTGTAACAAGCCTACAGGCTACATGAAAAACCCAAAGATCACATCTCATTACCAATACTGAAAAGCTTTCTAGCAGCGTGCTTTGCTAGACTCAAGTTCTGGAACAGATCACCTGGGGAAGCTGGGGACTCTCCAGCACTCTCAGAGAAGGTTTAAACAAGCCTCGGTCAGGACAGGATTAATGGATCCCGCCTCCATGCTGGAGATATGAACTGCTCAGAATCTCTTCTGCACTTACGTCGTCTAATCCCCAGGAAAGGAAATTTTACAGGTAGTTTCTGTTACAAGTTCTTAAGATATTGTTTGTTGAAATTCAGTGCAGGGCTGAGTCTGAGCATAGAAACGAAGTCTAAAGAAATTATTTTCAAGAACTTACTTGTAAGTAGATAAATATTTTATAATAAGCACCTCAAACACTAAACACCAGCTTTTATCACAAAAATTACTCACACATTATATAATCTATTCCACTAATTTACAACTCAACAGTCACTACAACCATTTTTTTATCTATCCCCAACTCCCTCAATTATAGTTGTATACAATGTCTTAGTTTAATTTATATTTTTTCCTAATGTTTGTTGTTTATGCCATGAAATTATTTGCCTTTGTACACAGACTAGAAAACCAGGATGAAGAAAAATCATATCCACAACACTGAAAAAAACCCTATTTTGAGGGCACTTATTCTCCTAAACCAAAATCTCTAACTCCTTTACCCCACCATGGATTTCAACACCATAATCATCTGTGACCATGTTATCTAAGCTATTCTCTGAATTCAAAATCAGTGCAAAATCCAGGCTTCATAAATACAGTGCTGATTTCCTTAGCCCACTTTCAAATCTCATTAGTGAACAAAACTCCCACAGAAAATAAACGCGGCTGTCCTACGGACTACGAACGCAGACTATGCAACGGAGCTCTTGAGCATGGAAAAGAATCAGTGAACATAAATGAGGAAGCTGGATCCAAAAGCTTGTTTTTCATGCTCTTGAATGCGACAAGAGGCCTCGTAGGGGGATCTGGATAGATTGGAGCATTGGGCCATCATCAACGGCATGAAACTTAACAAGATGCCGGATTCTGCAGAGGGTATGGAGTAACGCCGGGCACAAGTATAAATTGGGAGCGGAGTGGCTGGAGAGCAGCCCTACAGAAAGGGATCTGGGGGTGCTGGTTGACAGCAGGGTCAACAGTTGCATTGTATTTAGAGTTAGCGCGGTCTCACCTCAGGCACTGTGTGCAGTTCTGGGCCTCACAATTTCAGAAGAATGTGAAGGTCCTTAAATGCGGCCAGAGGAGGGCAACAAAGCTGGTGGCAGGGCTGGAAGGCATGTCCTGTGACGAGCAGCCAAGGACTGGGTTTGTACAGTTTGAAGAGAAGGAGGCTGAGGGGCGACCTCATTGCTCTCTCCAGCTTCCTGAGGAGGGGACCTGGAGTGGGAGGTGCTGAGCTCTTCTCCCTGGGATCCAGTGATAGGATGCGTGGGAATGGTTTGAAGCTGCACCAGGGGAGGTTAGACTGGACTTTAGGAAGCATTTCTTTAACGAGAGGGTGGTCAGCCACTGGAACAGGCTTCCTAGGGAGGTGGCTGATGCCCCAAGCCCGTCAGTGTTTAAGAGGCATTTGGACAATGCCCTTAACAGCATACTTTACCTTTTGGTCAGCCCTGAAGTGGTCACGCAATTGGACTAGATGATCATTGTAGGTCCCTTCCAACTGAAATATTCTCTTCAGTTCTGTTCTATTTGTTTTGATGCTGGAGGTTCCAAATACCACCTGCTGCAGGTCTGTTCGGCATCTTCTGAAACCCTGTGTCCAACCAAATCAGGAAGGCCAAGCCCTGATCTTGCTTTATATCCTATTCAAATAGTCTCCTTTAAATAATGCTCTGTATTTATTATTAGGAATATCAAATCTAAAGTCTAAACCCTCATGCATTAAAAGGTACTGCTTTGAGTTGCTGCGGCAAAGCAGCGACGTTAATAGCCAAGCTGTCATCCACGGATCAGAGTGCAGAAACACGTCTTCTGTGAAATGCCCTGTCAATCACCGTTGTCTAAAACAGTCTCCGTGGCACAGAGTGAAGAGGTGCCGTAGGTGTCCCCAAATGCACAGATTTATCTCACCAATCCACAGTACTTAACTTTTCTTTCGTAGGTTTCTGCTGGTCTTGTTTGTTTGGTGATTTCCTCCTCTCTTTTTGTGGCATTATCAGTACTCTCAAAGAGTAGGAAGTGAGAGATGCACTGATGACATCGAACATCTGGAGGTACATAAATCTGCTTTATGACTATTTGAAGCAATTTCACACTGCTGTGTCCCTAAATTTTAGGCATTTTCAATTTTTTTTTTTTTTAAGCTTGTCTCAGACCAAGCCTATGTATCAGTCTTGGAGCACAGTGTCTTCAGGCCGGTGGAATTCTGTGGAGTATTTTTGTGATGCAGCCCTGTTCTGTATGACCAACCTGTGCCCCCATGGGCATAGCAAACGAACCACCCATACAGCCGTGCAAAGGCAGCTTTCAACAACTGTGCGGTCAATTCCATCTCTAGGAATACCTGGAGCCGCAATCAACACTGGAAAGACCTTCTGCTGTTCTGAAGCAAGAGGTGATCTCAACACCAGACAGGGTATCGACTTGCAGTCATGAGTCTGAGGACGTCGGCAGCAAAGTTTAAATCTCCAAATAGCTATCTCTTCTTTAACGAACTTGTTCTTGCTTCGCTAATACAGATGCAGTTCTAAAACAGCAAGTATGGGAAAACTGTAAGCTCTGACGCGCAAAGCAACACACTGTCTGATTGCTTTACAAATTGAAATCAAAACGCAGTTCATGTCATACCATTGTGCAACTATTGGAGAAATGATGCATGGGCAATTGTATGTAGCATTGTTTAAAATTTAGAGCAATGAGGGAACTGTAAATGTTATTTTCAGAAAAAAATTAATTTTCCAAGGTGGAAAGCAGCTGGAATAACACAGACAACCTCTCTGCTAATAACAGAAAAAATAATTACTGTAACAATTACAGCCCCTATATAAATTTGGCTGCTTTTTGACCATGTCCTTTAATAACCTAGAACACAAAATAAGTCATCTTTTATAAAAATAATCTCCACCTACCAGCAAGACTTGTTTTCTTCAGATCAGGTACGGAGTAGCTTTGAAACATACAGTCAAGAACATTTACTATTTCCCTTTTGAAGACTTTTTTTTTTTAATTGCCTATGTGGAACTTTCACTCAGCAAAAAAGAAGTAGAGAAATACTGGAAAATCCTTGTGAACTGGAAACCCATACAAACTTAAGGAGGGGCTCAAGGACAGGTGACAAACTGCAAATTATGTAATATCTGAAAGACGCCAAGACTGAAACCAGAAGAACACAAATCTCAAATGTATGTTTCGTGGAGGGAAAAAAAATGGGATGAGAGTGGGGGAAAAAGCAGGTTACTAAATCTAACAGCTGTAGATTTTCCTGAAGCACCACATTGAGAAAATACTTTGCATTGTTACCCAAATTTCCCTGTAGCAAGAAAACTCACAACTACATGAAATCTATATTTATCCCTGAAAAAAACCATAAAAGCAAAACCAATTCATAACGGTTTAATTTCAATAGAAAGAGACCTGGTGACTGCGATGCCGTGAGGGACCACATAGCTGTTCTTTTGCGCGATCACTCCCACTGGAAAGAGAAGGCCTGAAGCATGAAAAGGGGGCAATGGATTGGGGTGCTGCAATGAACCACCCTGGGGCCCAATGCTCTCTGTGCTTCCCGCTTTGCTGCAGCTGCTTATCCACTGCACACCTCAGAAAGAGACTACCTAAGTAAGCACAAAGAAAGGGAATCAAGGAGAGGAATAACATAAGGTACATATGACATGCTAGTTGTCACAAGCATTTTTCTTGGATACCTACTTTCCTCCTGCTTCACCCTTGTTTGGAAGCACTTTCAAGCTCATCAATGGCAACTGGCTGCAAACTTCTATTTTTTTTGATGTGCCATTTTCGCAAGCTAAGACAACCCATGAATGAGTCAGACAAGCAGTAGACGGCAGGCACATGCCTCCCCTCCTAAACTCACTTAGCTCAGCTCACCGAACCACACTTCACTCGGGCCTATGCGATTCCGTGCCAGGAGTCAGGCGTCCAACACGTGGATGATGCAAGATTGTATGTCACAATGCCCACATTTCCTTGTTTCAGAGAAACAGATTTTCACCCGCAGATTTCTTCTCATTCCTTCCATAAGGCAATATGCACATTGTTTTTAATAAATATGCATTTATTAGTGTCTTGTTTAATAATATAAGTACTATACAGTTAAAAAGTAATTTGTCATACCATAGTTTTACTTTAGGCAGCACCATGCTTTTGTCTGTGCAATTACTCTAAATAGGGCTGTATATTCCTTTGTTAACGCAATTCATTCAGTCGTGACCAGATCCCTTAAGTAATACAGGGACAAATGCATCTGCTGTGTCATCTGACACAGTCAATATGCTTAGACAGGAAATGATTTACATTGTGGATTACTAAGTTTGAAAGCTCAGACCTATTACTCAGCAACTATCACTTCAACGCTTTACAAAACCCACTGACTATGCATGGTATCGTGGTCTTCAATGAAGACCAAGGACCTCAAAGCAAAATCCTCACTGTCTGAGCCTGGCTCATGCTGCTGACTTCCAATAAAGAGTATGCACATGCAAAAATATTTGCAGGACTGTAGCCAAAATTTAGAAGTTATTTTCAAAATTAATAAAGTCAATTAATATGATTAATTAGATTACATAAAGTATTTTATTTTAGTTTTTTTAAAAATACAACATTCTAAAAAACATTTATATCTATAAAACATAAAAATTCATTAAAATCCACATATAAGATATGCAAACATTAACAGATTTTGAGGGAGTGGCGACAAACTTTCCAGGAAGGGGGTGGAAAGTGGTAACTTCACTCTTCCAAGAAATATTTTTTAAACTGTGACTTTCACTTGTGTTAAGAATCCATTTGAGATATCAAATTCTGTAACTGACATAGTGCTGTCTAGACTATTTTAATGCCAAGAGTTTAGATATCAGAGAATTAAAATTATCACAAACCCTCATCTCTAAACATAATAAAAAAAGCTGGTGACCCAGATGTCACCTTGATTAAATAATATTATTATTCAGTAGCACTTAAGGATGCCTAGTATTTTGCAGAATAAAACCTCACGATAATATCAGACACATACATAAACAACAGTCGTCCAAAATGGACGATGCCATGAAGCTTTTGCTGCCCACCCTTCCATTTACAAGCAAAACACTTTCCAAAGTCTTTTCCTTCACGTGGCACCTTGTCACTGACCACTTAACTGCTGGTAGCACTGGGATGCAGTGGCTTGACTCTTGCAAGTCTGGAGAGGCCGAGTCTAAGACACTGAGTAGGTGACTTAAGCGAAACATATTTCATAGAGTTATTACTGCTTCCTGATGCAGCTGAAAATAATGTTAAAACAAAAAGAAGGTGTAAGAAGTTTAGAGGGGAAAAAAAAATATATGACTGTTGTCTTTTTATAGTTTTCATAGCAGAACAAAAAAAGTATTCTAAAGCTATTGCAGAAAGGTCTGAACAACGTACCACAGAAGCACATGAAAATCAGTGTACTCACTGGGAATCAATCTATTTGGGAGCCAACGCAGCAGGTATGGTGCACAGTTTTAATTAACCAGCAACACACTGGAGCAACACTGGACAAGCATGTGAGAACTATTCCCAGTGTACCATGCATTTTCAGGTGCCCCACAGAGAATCACACAATTGAACACAATTCCAAGTGGGAAAAGCAGGCTTGAGAGAAAGGAGCCAAACAGAAAGAAACATGTACAGAAGAGTTAAATATGAAGGAAAATCAAAGTAAGAGGTAGGAGTCAGCAGCAGCATGCTCAAACACCTTAAGAAAGTAAAGCTTCTACACATTTGCTTTACTAGAGCAGTTTAAACACTCCAACATTTTTCTAATATTATTTGTTTAGAATAGATAATAAAGCAGCACGCAGAAAGCTCTTAATAAGAGAGAAATGGCCACACGACAATCTCTTAAGATTTGATCCACACTCTGGAAAATATTTTATTAACCTCCCCACATAAAGGAGTTAAGGATAATGCCGTAAGAGGAAAAGAAGCACGGAGATAGCTTTTCTTTCCCCCCCCTTTTTTTTTTTTAAATCTAAGGTCAAAAGAATACTTTTCATTATAAGAGGGCAGTAATTTTTCAGAAATACTGTTTATTTGTTTGTTTGCTTTTAGGAGAGATTGCTAAAAACTTAAGTCAACTAATGCATGTGTTTATAGTTACAATCTTACAGGTACCTGGCGGTATCCATTTAGGCTTCTTGTCTGTTACAGGACTTGATGTATATAAAGGCCTTCCAACTGGTTCTGAAGAACTGGACATCATCTTTTGTGTTGGCTCAGATTTTTGTTCCGTTATCCCTGAAGAAGAAACTACAGGTAATACTTAGTTGGAAAATAAAAGCAACCTTAGAAAGATACTCTTTAGCAGAGAAATCATCACACTGCTTATGACAGATCATTTTACAGCACAAGCTCTCCCCATCGAGTGAAATAAAGAGTATGTTACTAGATCGTCGCATCTTTCACAGTATATATTTATACAGTCAGTCCTGTTACACTCTGGAATTTCAATCCTGGTTTGACAATAAGTAGTGTAACAATTTCTTGTTGAAGACCTGCCAGATATCGAATTTCTAAGAGGGAAGATTCTTCTGCCAGCTACACAAAGTAAACCATTCCTTGTCATAACTAAAACTCATTTTAAACTAAATTACTAAATTACATGTTGTAAACTCAGGCCTGCAATTAAAACACATTACTAAGTCAGACACAAGATTAACACCATTAAAAGAATTTTCTTAAGCTATTTAAAGTTAATTGTGTTAGCAACACAATGAACAATTAACTCTGAAGGGCATGCATATGTAATGTTTTTCGCCAAGTGGTTAGTAGAAGTAGCATTGTTTAGCTATCCTTGAATTAAAAATTCATAAATGCAACTGCAAGAGGAGTCTCCGAGATCATAATTTAAAAAAAAAAAATCCTCAGATCACTCATTGTTATCTAACCTTTTCTTAAAATTTAGATAGAGTTATATAAAAAGAAATGAACTTTGTCCATTCACTTTTGTCTGCTTTTATTGTACGGAGTGTTAGTTTACTATAAAGCGTTTTTCTTTCAGGATTTTTTTTCTCCTCTCCTCCCGTTACTCTGCATATAGTCTTCTTCATCATAACCCTGCGGACAGTCTGCCAGCCAAATTTGTCTATTCCTTCAGTGAAAATAAAAGGAACTTCTATTATAAAGAAGTCTATTTCAAATTCATAATACAAACTTACCTGTAATATTAATCTTGGATTTGGGAGTTTTCTTCTCTCTCGCAGCTGGCATCTTTTGTTTGGTTTTCTTTCTATTCCCTTTGGCTTTCTTCTTTTCCATAGCAAAGTCTTCATCATCACCTTCACTGTAATCTGAATCTTCTTCTGACTCCTCACCTACAGCAGGGAAAAGGGATGCAATTTCTTTACAGGAAATACAATTTACTATAACTCCAGGGCCTTCTAATCACATGCTGGACATAAAGAACCAGAGTATCTTAAGGATATAGAAAAACAAATTCATATGTATTTATATGCTGATCTGAGAAAGAAATAGCCTCCACAAAACATTCTGTATTTACAGAATTCTTGCTCTGTACTTTAATAATGGAATGCCCTGGTATAAACTGCATAAAATAATGATTTTAACAGCAGAATTACCAATATTCCATGTGTGAAAGATGAAAAAGTTAAAATTATTTGGCAGGGTTTCTGATTTTTATATATTCTTAGTCATGACTATTTAAAGTGGGAAAACACTATGTCTAATTTCAGCTGTAAGAAAGATTTTATAGATTTATGATTAAAAGAACCCAGACATTAGCAAATCTTAAAAATAGTTCTCTATCAACAGGAATATCTGGATTATTCTCCTGGAGTTTTATTTCACTGACAATTCTAGAAATATTTTCCAATAAACCTTGCAGTAAGGAATAAAAGAATGGATACAGACACGTGAACCATTGGGGAATGAGAGAGAGATGTCTACCATACTCTGCAGGCATTCAACACTGGGCTGCCAACAGAAGCAGAGTACGAGGCTAGGCTGACCTCCAGTCAGATGCAGCGCTGTTCTCTAAGAGTTGAGAACTGAAGGAAGGAAAGAAGGGAGGCTACTTCTGTTTTTAAATACCAATACTAAAAGCACTAACACCTGACACTACTCCAGAGTCACTGTTTTGATGCAACCCTCAGACAACAACCGGAAGAATGACAAAACTATCCTGGACAAAGAGGGTAGAAGAAATTTGTTCTGACATACTGCAGCAAACGCAAAGCAGCAGTATCGGTTTTGCCAGTTTGAGGAAGGTATATGAATAAGTTCAAATGTTTAGACTTAGTGTCAAAGTGCAATTGAGATCCCACTAGTATTAAAAGATAAAGCTTCAGTAAGGGCACGGAGGGAAGATACAGTAGAAGCAGCGTGCATTTCACTGAAAATATAAACTAAATGTAAGGCATCATATTCAAAGCACAGCTAAGGAGGGGGGTTCATAGAGAAGAACTTACTGGGTACAGACTCTGGCTCAGAGGCAGTAGCATGCTCTCCATCATCACTGTCAATGGTCAGTAACTTCTTCTGGTGTGCTGGGACTTGAGATGCTGCTGTCCTTTGCCTACAGTCACTCCTAGGTACATCATCATCCACAACCTGATTGAGACCTGGAAAACAGAAGGCAGTCTAATGAATTTAAATTCACAGTAAATCTCTTCTCCTACTCAAAAAGCAGCAGGTACTTGGGTCCCCAGAATTCGTTTCTGTGGTTTTGGAGTATACTATACAGAAGCATATCACCAGCACTTGTTTTCATGTGATTCTCATTTTACTCTTTTAACTGACCAAACCATACTTTCTGGTTGTGAAAGTTATCATAGTTTATCTGTAATCAAACTAACGAAAGGACAGAAGACCAAAAATAAAATTGGAAAAATGAAAAAGTTTCCAATGGCACAGCAAATGTTTTCGTCACATTTATTTGATACTTAGGCATTATGGACCCATTAAAGAGTTGAGGGTAGTGTAGCTTACTCAGCATCTAAAAACATCACATGTCTGTTGCTTTTCCCAACTAACTTTCAGTGATCTGTAACAATCTCATTCAGCATTCCGGAGGTTTTCTCATTTTAAGACCGGGACCAAATTTTTAGTTAAAAAATGAATGCATCCTTCATCCTTTATTTAAGACAAAGACTCTTTTTTCCATCTAAGTGAAAACCAGAAACCAATGGAAACAAAGGAGAGAGAAGCTACTTAAATGTATCTTGAAATGCTATTTCTGAAAAGACAGAGCATGAGAACAACTTACCTAAAAGTTCACTGTCTACACTGCAGTTGGAAAAAAGAGGTCTCCTGTGCACATTTTCCGATTCAATATGCTTACCTGTTTTAGGGCCCAGAAAACAATCAAACAAAAAATAATATAAAATATTAGTATTCGAAAACCACATTATAAACAGTCGAGATATTAAGGAATGAAAATAGCTAACATTTTTATCTCTCTCTAATCAAACTGTACGTTTGGAAGATCTTATAGAGGAGTTATTTTTCTCACAGAAAAAAACATGAACAGAAGACGACAGGCACTACCTAGAAATTCTCCTTTCCTTATCATGACATCTTGAAATAAAACATGACTTTCAACGTATTTCACTGTAAAATAAATCAAGTCATGTCCAAATTCACTACATATAAATAAAGAGTGTTGCATTGAACTGTAAAACAACCTTGTTCTTCTGAATTTTGCACCTCAAGGATATTTGCAGTTTTTTCTTTGACGGATAAGGCTAAGGCAACTTCCAAATCTCTTTGGTACAGTTTGTCATCCAAGGATATCCTGGAAAAAAACCCCAAACATGCTAAATAATAAAGCAACGATAAAAGTGTTACAGATCTACTTCTGACTCACTGAACTTCTTTAAATTCAAGTACTTGGAAGAAAGGTAATTATTTGAATACATACTTTATAGCATATCATATTATAACTATTACTTCTGGAAAAGACTTAGACAAAGTATACACTAATATTTGAAGCACACTACACTTAAAAAGTATTATAATTGCGAAACATTGTGTGTATATATATACACACTAATAACTGGCATTATCACAGAAAAAGGTGATTACGTTTGTTTGAAAAACCACACTGAAACCTAATATTCACACACAACTTATAACAATATTCAGATTTCTTTTTTCAGTGACATTGACTTTGTATTTTCTATCAAGCTTTAAATATATTCTTTTGTAAGGAGTCAAACTTGTCTTTATGTTTCTCAGTTTTAGGAGCCCTCAGTAACTCAGAATTGTCAGTTAATTTTGCGCTGTAGAGATATCAAGACACAATCAGACATGCAAACCTGTTTCTGCACCTATGCAGGCCGCTGGCTGGAGTTTTTGAGAGCTGTAACAAAACAGACATAGCTCACTACCGAACTCAGGCAAGTTTTCCCGACTCCATGTATAATTACATTATCGCTGATTTGCAACTATAGCAAAAAAGCTGAAAAATCTTTATCACGCTAATATGTTAGTTGTTTATTCTCAGCTGCTTAAAAATCTAGGGGAAAAAAAAGAAAAAAAAATACTATTATTGAATTCCAGCTTTACAGAGAGTTGACCACATTTCAACATTTCTTACCTTTTACCAGGTGTCTGCTTTTGTGACAGAGTCAATTCCTCGTGTGGCTCTTTTTGCTTCTCTTTTTTCTCCTTCTTTGGTTCCTTGAGCTGTGTTCTGGATTTTTTGCTGGAAGGTGGAGCTATACATGCAAAGTCTTCGTCTGTTTGGGAAATGGCAACAAGCTTTAATGACTTTTCCTATATTCTTCCATACAGCCAAAAGAAGTCATTCAGCTTAATTTCATCACACGCTGAAAATATACCAAAGATAACTTTTTTGAAATTAATTCTATTTTTAAAGAACACAGCAACTATAACTATACTCTTCTTAAATGTATTTTAAATGAAAATTTAGCCAGACCTCTTTTGCATATACTTTTAGTTCAAGAGGTAATTGTTTCAATTTTTATTACCAATATGGCAATAAAGCTTCAACGTCCAATGTGTTAGAAGATTCTCAACAACTAGAAGTTCATCTTTTGATACGCTGAACAGCAACGAATTATAATAGTAATCAGTGTCATTAAACAGTTTCAGAGTTGTTGGTGTTTTGGGGATTGTTCCCGTTCTTAAAAAACGTTGGCTTGCTCCCCTTTTTCTACCACTTTCGTACTGCCTCTTACCGAATACAATGCACTTCGCCCATTTTCAAAGGAAATTAGAAGGCATGAAAACTGCCTTCCTTCCAACTGAAGACATTGCAGATCACAATGCAAAATAAGGAAAAAAAAAAAAATCTTCCGTATTCTCTAAATGATGGAGAAGCTTAGATAAGATCAGTACTGTTTCTGCGAATTTACACTTTAATATTACAAGTGGTCGCTTACAAACTAAGAAAAGTCATGCAGCACATCTAAACTAAGAATCTGCATTAATTCACATGATTTACAGGAGACCTTCAACTTTATTTACTTTTGCCCTCCCCTTCCCACCAATTCAAACTGTTCCCTGGATCCTGCAAACAGCACAGAAAAAAATAAAACCATGACAGCAACCAAATTCTGTAAGAAAAATGCGTAACACCCTTTAGGGATGAGAAGTAAAGAAGGACTGTCGTGAAAACAAATTGCCTGCAATCTATTCTTCTTATCAACGGCGCTCAAAATTAGACTGCTATATCCTTACCCAAAACCCACCAGATACAGAGCCGTAGGAGAAATGTTAGATCTAGGCACAGCTGATTCCCAGCTCTTTTATATCCTGATTTACAGTCCTGTGAAGTGATGATCATCAGGAGGACATGGAGCAACCAGTCAACCACTGAAAACTGAGTCAGGGAGAGAAAGAGATTTTCCTGCAACAAGACAGGGTGTATTCACCAGTTTCCTGACACACTGGCGTACACTCCGGCGTACAGCCAACATGTCCTTGTTGAATTTGGATGTTTAACAGCATGCCCGAATTACTTCAAGTGAAAACAGTTAACAGCCTTCCCAGTGAACTAATTCATTAAAGACACCCTGATGGTATTTTGGGTAGTTACGTTAGCGCTCAGCATTTTTGTTATGTACAGGAACACGCTGCTTACCATCATCTTCCAAATCCCCGAATTGAGAATAATCGACAATTTTCTTGTTCCTGTGGCAAAAAACATACACTATTAATCCTTTCGGATTGAGCACCTTGACTGGCTGACACTTGATTTTTGGGTAAGTCACGTTTTACGAGAAAAAAGCAATGTATATTCAAACGAATGTATGACCAGTGCTACTGTATACAACGCGGTTATGGGGAGTAACTTCTCGATTCTTTCAAAATCTTAAAATAACCGTGCTTTTCGCTGTGCGCGCTGTGGGAAGCATCGCATTCTCCTCACGTACACGCCGCCACGCTGCAACGGCAACCATTTATCGCCGGGCCACCCTGAGGCACTGGCAGGGTGTCCTCCGCGCACCTCCCAGGCCGGTTCCTGCGCGGCCCCGCCGCCCGCCCCGCTGTCAGGCCGCTCGGAGGGGGCGCGGGCAGCACTTCCACGCCCACCCCTCAGTCAGGGATCCACCCGCGGGACGCCGCCCGCCCCGGGGAGAAGTCCGCGCTTCCCTCCAGCCGGAAGGGAACGAGCGCAAGCCCGTCCTCAAGCCCCGCGCTACCACAGGAGAAGCTCGGTCTGGAGGCGCAGAGCTCCCAGGGGACCCGCCCGGACGGCGGCCGCGGGGCAGCGGGGGCCCGCCCGCTCCCTCAGCGGACAACGGCCACCGGCGGCGCGCGCGCGCCTGAGGCTTTCTAGGAAACGCCACCCGGCGCCGCTGGGCGCGAGCTTCCGGCGCTCGCGCGCCTCGGGGCCGGGCGGCTGGCGGTGCCAGCGCCCCGCGCCTCGCGCCCCGCGCCGCCGTACGCACCTCCTCACCGGCCGCGCCATCCCCGCTCCCGGCGGCGCGCGGCGGCCGACGGCCGCGGGGGCGGGGCACACGCGCGCGGGTGACGACGCTGCTGCCCCGCCTCCTCCCTCCCTGAGGCGCCCGCCCCGCACATTCGCCACGAAGCAGGCGGGTGCCGAATCTGCGGCTCCGGATGCGGAGGTTCTAACGGGGAGGCGGGAACCAGCCGGCGCCGCCGCCTTCCTCAGCGGCCGAGCCTCCCGGCGCCGCCGCGCCCCCTCACCTGCCCGCCCGGGACCTAGGTGAGCGAAGAGGGAGGAAGACGCCGCCTCTGCCCTTCGCGGCGGGGGAAGCGGCTCCCGTCCCTACGGGCTGAGGGGCTGTGTTTACCCCCGGGTTTTGGAGCCTTCCCGGGTGGGGGGTGAAGGGGGTCGGGAGGCCTTAGGCCTTTCCCTCCCGCCGCCAGGTTTGCCTCTGCTTTCTCAGTAACGGGAGGTAATGCCGCCTCTCGTAGCACGGGCCCCCGGCCTGCGGTGGAGCTGAGGGCACCGGCGCCGGTTTTGGAAGGGGGGTTGGCCCTCTCTGCCGGGGCAGAGCGGCGGCTCCGCTGCGCTGGGGGGACAGAGGCAGCGGCCGTCACCTCGTCCCGCCCTTTTCCTCACCCCTGAACCTTGTTTTGTCGGGGGGTCGCAGAAAGACGTTCGTCGGTTTTGTATTTCGAAGCGGTGCCCTTTAAATACCTCTCCGTGATGGGGTCAGGAGAACGCCTCCGTTTAGCTTTGGTTGCCCTGAGATTTTTGTTGTTACCGTGAGGCGATTTGTAACTTGACTCATTTAATCCGTTTCCAACACGTAGGTTTGTTCACAAAAAAAAAAAAATAAACCCAACCCAAAACTATAAGCTGGTCCCATTAATTTTGCTGTGGTAAATACACTTTTTTTTTTTTCCTTTCATTTCCTGCTTTTCTTCTCCTTGGACCGTGGTTTTTAGCATGGGGGAGGTTTGACTGGGGAGATTTCAGCTAGAGTTATATACGTCCTGCTTTGCAGGTAAAGCTCAAAAAAGAGGAAAGTAAATGAGTGGAGGAGCCCTGGCAGGAAAAATTACTGACACAGGTATGTGCGCCTGTCCTGTATTTTCATCCTGTAGACAGTTCTCTTGCTTTTCTTTGGCTTGTTTTTAACGGTATTACTTAAAAATAATGACAATCTGTACTAAAGCAGGTTACAAAATAACAAAGTAAGCTTTTTCTAAAAATGATTGCAAACTTCTGCTCCCTGCCCCCCCCCGCCCCCAGTCTACCACCTGTGGAAAGCAGAAATAAAATCCTAATGCACTGTGAAGGATTTCAGATTTTGAGACGCGCATGGCAGCAGTTACAGTCTCTCAGTTAAAATTGGCTGTTTATGAGGATTCCTTCTGTCCTGGTTCTGGCTTTAAGTCAGGAGGCTTGTATTGCAATTTGTAAGAGTAATTACCCAAATTCATATATTGATACACTCAGTTACAGTTTAGAAGCGTTCAGTGTTTTGGAAACTGGTATTTATGCTTCAGTTCCAACCTACATCTTTGGAAGTCAAAATTGAGGTGAGTATCTATGAAAAATTTGGGGGGTTAAGTTTTCTTGCCAGAAGCTGTTACTTACTAACAAAGCCATGGCTTTAGTTAGCATTTTTTACTTACGATCTTACAAGAATGTAACTCATGTTATTTTCATTTCTAATGCAGGCAACCGACTCAAGAAGATGAAGCCTAATAAAGGAAAGACCTGCACTAGGGAGAGAGACTACGTGTACAAATTCAATGCTGGAAACCAATGTTTAGTGCTTACCGTGCCTCTCAAATTCCCTGTGCAAGAGAATGTTAGTCATTTGCATGGGCGTCTAATGCTTCTGCACAATCTGCCATGCTTCATAGAAAATGGTAAGAACTGATTTCTTAAATTAGTCTTGTATATCCATGTCCACCAGTCTCTTATAACCTGCTTTAAGAAACCAAAAGAAGGGTATTTACTAGAACAGTCTTAAAAAATTTGGTTTTAGAACAGCAAAACAGAAAAGGAAATTACTAGCAAGTAAGGTGCCCAAGTAAAAGGTTTTCAGAAAACCTTTATTTGTATGTTTCCTAGGTGATTACTGATACTTCCACTGGCATGTTTTGTTGATGGACCATTCTCTTCTTGTTATAATAGACCTGAAGCAATCTCTTAATAAGTTCATAGAAGAAGAAACTATAAAAGATTATGATAGAGAAGCTGAAATGGCTCTGGAAGCAGTGAAATCAGGAAAAGTAGACATAAACCAGCTGGCAGATACTTGGGCTAAAGCTTATAAAGAGGTAAGATTAAGGCTGAAAAGTTAATATTCAGGACTTGCTTTATGAGACTGTGCATGCATGTACAGACAGAATCACAACTGTGAAGATGCAAAATTACACTGAAATTCACTTTTGCTGATCAATGCTTGCAATTTTTTCTTTTTGTCTGAAATTGATCATTAAGTCTTCATCCTACAAATTCTCAGTCCGTTTTTTCCTGAATTCAGTAGAGTCAAAAGATACAAAATGGACGGGTAAAAAGCTAGTGATATTCAAACAAAAATAGACATAAGGGTTATGGTGCATTAGAATCAAAGCAAGAGATAGTAAAGTGGTAGTCCTGTCCTAAAATCTCAATAATAGCAATGAAGACTCCAAAGAGAAAGTGTATAGTTGGGAGAGACTTTTCAGCTCATTTTCTGAGTTCATGTGACTATGTTACATTATCTAGCCATGATGAGGCTTTAGCTGGAGTAATGCGTCCAGTTTTGCATGTGATCCTCAAAATAGAGGAATGCAAAAGACCTGGAGGAGTCCTAGCTAAAAGGAAAAAAAGAATGACAGAAACTGCAGCATTTGAGCAATAGTTTATAGGAATTGAATTTGCTTATCGTAGAAGAACGTTGTGAAAAATTCCAAAACATTCTTCTGTTACAAAGAGAATTGGAAGCAAATCATCTGCCTTAATGAACGTCAACAAAATAAATTAGCTTAACTTTTAAGAAGGAAATATCTGTATTGGGTGAGCATGGGAATGTGATAAAACATTGAAAGAGTTTACAGTCTTGTGTGCTAGTGGTTTCTATGAATAGGTTGGCTTGAGTGCAAGGGTTAGGATTAGATCATTTCTCAACATTTCTAACCTAGACTTCAATGACACAATCTCAGTTTGTCAGCTGAAACTGGTGGGAATGATTGCAAATGTAAGGAGTGTTTCAGTATAAAGGAGCTTGCAAAACTGGCATCTTTGGGCCATTCTTTGGTTAATAAAAATGGCTCTTCTTAAATCAGTGTTGATCAAATTCTAGCGGCAGCAGAGGTTAGTCATCCTTTCTAGCAAAAAACAACTGGTGTTTTGGACCCTATCTAAAATTCATCAGTTGCAAATATTGTTGTAGATATTATTATTCTTTCCATGTTGGTGATGGTTGAAAATTAGTAATTGTTCACATAGTCAAAACCGTAATGTTTCTGCTGTTAGATGCTTTGAAAGAGAAAGAATATGGGAAGGGAGAAAATGTTAAAGCTAAAGCACAATACAGAACACTCAAATTAGGAAAGATAATTCTTGTGTGATGAAGGTTGTGCAACAGTGTGCATGCCCAGTTGATTTTGCCCCACCATTATGAGGGATCCTTATATGTCCCGAAAGGTACCATGTGCTTTAAAATCTCTTATAATTTTTAGACAATGTTAGAATATGCAAAACCTGAAGAAACCAGCTGGGATGAAGACTTTGCAGATGTTTATCATGATCTGATACATTCTCCAGCTTCTGAAATGCTGTTAAACCTGGAACACAATTATTTTGTTAGTATTTCAGAATTAATAAGTGAAAGAGACGTGGAACTGAAAAAACTACGGGAAAGGTATTCCTTCTTTCCTTTTTATTTCTTCTATCTTATTAAATAGGGGTGCCTGCCATCGGGTGTAAACAACTCATAGGACAACATGTGTCAGCTTGTATTTATCTATGTAAGCCCTATTTTAGTTTTATGTTTCCCTCTTTAAAGTCATATAATACTTAGCCTACATTGATAGGGTCAGCTATCTTATATTCTCCTCAGTCACTGAAAATAATAAAAGCTAAGGCCATCAAAGTAATATAAGGTTTGATTTCCATTGTTCTATTCATGTCATAAGTGGTACAGCAGCATAAAGCGCTTAGGATATCTAGAAAATAAAGTATATGTACGTACCGTGTTTTGCCTTTGTTATGATGTAATTTAAATGAAAAATTGGGAGTTCCATGGGGTAAAAAGATGAGCAAAAGACTTGAACCAGCTTTAAGTCAGAAACTGTTGAATTTGAAATTTAGGAAAGTCTGTCTGGGATCCCGAGTTTCTGAGTAAGCTTCAATAGCTGCAGCTGGCTGCTTTGCCCACAAGAGGGAACACATACAATATGAAGTTTTCTTTTCGAGACTAAATAGGTTAAGGAAAATGAATGCGCACAAATATAGATACAGTATAGATTCTAAATGCTAGGGAAGCTTGTGAGATGCCAGAATATTCTAAGTAAGTATGTTTTAGCATTCTAAGTGGCAATATTCCTCTTGAGTTGTGTTTGTTTAAGCGCACATTGTATAATGCATACCTGTTTATGTAGTTTCTTCGAGACTGAATCTTGCATGTCTCTTAATTTGGGGATAAATGTTGCCAATAATGTGTTAGCAAAACTTTTTGCTGCTTATTGACTCTTTCTTCTAGATGCACACTTGAGAAGAGCACTTAATCCTAAGAGCAGTAATGTAGAGCTCTAGTGGGATATATAGCTGTGTATTGACTCTGGTGGAATTTATCATATCTCTTTGTCATAATCAAGAAACTCCATATGTTGGTGGCAGCTGAGACTATCCCAGATGAACGTAGGTGGTGTTCTGTTTACACAGGAGCTGACCTGGAATCCTTGACCCTCAACTTGAATTTGTTTCGTGGATACTCATTGCTAAATCTGTGCTAGGGTAGATCAATTCCTTGCTGAAGAAAGGGCTGAACGTGAAAGACTAAGTGAAGCCAGGGATTAAGAAGACTAAGGAAGGACGAGGTATTGGATGAACTGATGATAGCAGGGCAGCCCTTTAAAGCCAGGTCCCCTTGTTGAATGCAGTTTGAGCTGGAAGCTCATCTCGCTATTAAAAATAGGTGTGTTTGGCCTCCTTCCTGGTGTTCACCTGTCTGCATCAGCTGTGGTTGTGGTGGGAGGAAAGCAAGGGACTGAGGATGTCCATTTCAAAAACTCTTCTAATGATAAGGATAGTGAAGTGCTATATTGGAGTATCTGGAGATACTGTCATACCTTCTTTTGAATATCTGTGAGGACAGACTTTAAATGTATGAATTCCAGAATGAGCAGGTGGACAGAGTACTGCATGACTTATCTTGCAGCTGTTGTATCTCTGCTTGTGATGAGCATTGACCACCTGACAGATACAACTCATCATTGTATCGCTAACTGTATCAACAATAATGGGTGTTCTTCTGCCAGTTTTTTGGAAGTATTGCTTGTTGTAAATCTACATTTGCTTCCCTTTCAGACAAGGAGCTGAAATGGATAAGGTGATGCAGGAGCTGGGGAAATCACTAACAGACCAAGATGTAAATTCATTAGCGGCTCAGCATTTTGAATCTCAGCAGGTAAGCTAAGTTCAGTGAACCAAAATACGTCATGCAAATAATTGTCTTAAAAAGAAAACCCAAACCACTCAAATTATCACTGTCCTCTTGTTAGGATTTGGAGAACAAATGGACCAATGAATTAAAACAGTCTACTGCTATCCAGAAGCAGGAATATCAGGAATGGGTGATAAAGCTTCATCAGGACCTAAAGAATCCGAACAACAGCTCAATCAGGTGTTTAATTCCTCTGTGATGCTTACTTCCATCTGTAATAGTTCAAAGGGCTTGCTTTAATATAATCTTTATTTCAGATTAGCCATTTAATGGGATAATCAAAGCAAATCAAAGGCAAATCAACCATCGTAATTACATATTTGCATTTTTAGGAGTTTCTTCATTGTGTGATGTTATAACCTCTCTGTATCAGGAAGCGTTGTAATGCACTAAACTACAACTTGAGCTGAATAGGGTTTCCTCCTATTTTGCCTTTATTTACAATGTCTTTAACACAAGGCTTTCTGTTACCACTTAAGGGCGTTCTGCAGAATGATTGTAGCTTAATAAATGGTAACAGTATCACATGCTTTGAATTAATAAGCCTCTTTTTTTTCTTATGTATACATCACTGGACAGCTTAAAATAAACGGATTTTTTTAGTGTGAACACTTGTGAGAGTTGAATGAAAAGCTTTCTGATTGAGGAAATAGCAGGGAGATCAGAATTTGTAACTTGGGGAGATCCTTATTCTTTATCATTAGTAACCAGCCCCTTTGCTACTAATAGGAAAATAGAAGGAGTAAAACCTGATGCTTTCTCATGCCTCACGTAAGTAGAAGAGCCTGTCTGAGTAGATTTAGGTGGATGCAGTAAGGAATTTACGGGAAACACAACAGCTTTGAACAAAGTGGCTGCCAATGATAAGAGGAGACAGGCATGGATCATAAAGTGTGAAATACTTCATCACTTTCTCTAAGTGTTTCCTTGTGAGATAAGGAAGCCGGGTGTATGGAACATGAGGGAAGAGAGAGAGGAGAGGAAATATATTGGAAGATGATGCTGCATGTTTAGATTTCTCACTGCTTTCCTCAGGATTTTGTTGTCTGTGAATGCATGTTTTGGAAGTCTTGCAGTTCTCATGTTAGTCCCAGAATGTCCTAGGGCTGCATAGCTCACAAGCAAGCTGGCCTCCTTCTAACCTAGTGACCAGGTAAAATATCACTGCAGTAATGACAGTCTGCTCAAGCTCTAAGCCCAATTCTAAAATATTTTTCCAGAGAATTTTTGTGTTAGCTTTGTTGATAATTTCCATGAGGCTTTAAAGACAGTGAAATTACAAAGGCTATTCATACTTATCAAAGAACCCCTTCCCATGTTGTGGCCTTCTACTGCTGTAAAATACAACCAAGGCGAAGTTGCTTAGAGCTGAAAGTTAGAAGAAATGGGCTGCTAGAGGTCCACAGGCAAGGACCTCTGAGAGAGAGGATGTTTTGGCTTCATAATCTTGGATGCTTATAACAGATGTGAAGTGATAGCATTTTAAGCATTGTACTCGCATATACTGGCAGAAAGTGTGATCTCTCTGCTTGTGTTGAGTCCTGAAAACTATAGGTCCCTAATGCATTTGAAAATAATGCACAGGTAGCCTATAGTAGGGCAACTAAAGCTTTAAGAGAGAGGGAGAGATATAAAAATGTGTGTGTTACGCACATACATAGACATAAAATAGATATGTGTATATATATATATCACACATATGTATCTTTATGCATCTAGTTGCTTATATGTGTGTGTATATATTTACTAATGGTATATCTCAGTTCTACCTTGTTACTAGGCATTTGCAGTTAGTGGAATTGCTTGCAAGTTTATAAAACACCTTTGAAATACCTTTGAAGATTAGACACTTTGAAAACAGAGACAAACTTTTCATTAATGCAGAAACAAATTGGAGAGATGTTCATGTTCTTTCATGTAGCAGAAACAGTACTTACTACCAGACAGTTAAATATAGGGAAAAAATGAAAACTGATATCTGAAATATTTCCTGCTAGTTTGAACACTGTCCTTTTTTTAACCTCCTGTTGCGGGGGGGCAGGGGGGAAGAAATGTTTTACTTAGTAACTTCATAAATAAGGTTTTGGCTATTATAAATAGGCTGAGAAGAATCAATTTTTTTCCTTTTATTCCTATGTTCTTATTATGTTATAACTAGGTATTGTGATTTATTTTTATTTCTCAATCTCAGAATGCTTTACAAATGAGCTAGGTAGTGTAAATCTAACAGTGGAGCCTACTCGTCCTGCTGGGATGCACCTGGAATATTGCACACCAGAAAGGTAAAACGTCAGATGAGTGGAGTTCATTCAAACAGGTTTAGTCTCTTGGTTTCCACAGAGTAGCTGAGAAAACTTTGGATAGCTTTCAAAAAATACTGTTGGTCTTGAACAAAAATTAGGATAAACTTTTCAGTACGTTTCTGATTATTTCAGTGATGAAATTAAGGTTCAGCCCAGTCAACTGAGAGAATCTGGAGAAGGAAATGGAAGAATTTATGAAGAGCAAAGGCTGTTAGAAGAAAGTTTTACTATTCACTTGGGTAAGTAAACTGACACCAAAACCAAACATAATAACAGATGCTAATAAATAATGTATCTAAGCCATGTATTATTTACAGTATTTAACTGTCAATGTATATTATATATATAGTTTGTAATTGGTTTGTATTTGTTCTTTACCTATATAAGAGAAGTACGGTACGGTATAAACTGTATCAAACAGTATCTAGCTACCTGAAATACACTTAATGGCAAACATTCTAGAAGCAAGTTTTTGTTCACTCTAGCAAGGTGGCTAGGTGTAGAAAAGCACACTAACATCAAAACACACAGCGGTTAAAAATCATATTTTAACTTTTCTTATGTTTGGTAAGAAAATGTGGGTATTAAATTCAATTCCCACAAACAATTAACAGAAAAATAGATGCTTACAATTTTTACTTTTTGTTTCTGCGGTAGAGACTTCTTACACTGTCTATTTTGACTGCATTGGTATTTCCTCCCTAGCCTTATGATAGGGAACAAGGCTTATTTCAGGTATAGATAAGCCTTGCTTTGTGGCAGTATGTGGAAATACTGCATTTTTACTCTTATTTTGTAAATTGCTGGTATGGATGTAAAATTGAGTATGTGGTTAAGAACTTTTTTTGAGTATTACTGATTATATTTCCCTTATAGTTCTTTTTCACAAAACTTAGGGGGGCACTTTGATCCCTTGCATTTTAACAACAATCCTGAGTTTCCTCTTTTACTGTATGTGTTAAAATAATTTCTATTCCATACAGGAGCTCAGCTGAAGACCATGCATAACTTGAGACTACTGAGAGCCGATATGCTGGACTTCTGTAAACATAAGCGTAATCATCGAAGTGGAGTAAAACTTCACAGACTTCAAACCGCAATGTCTCTCTATTCAACTTCTCTCTGTGGCCTGGTTTTATTGGTAGATAACCGTATCAGTTCATATAGCGGCATCAAAAGAGGTGAGCCCTCTAATGGGGTATATCCTGTCAGTGAAAATGGATGTCACTTAAAAACTTGCTGTCTTCTCTCACAAAAAATACTCCCTGTAAAATTAAAATTTACTGGAGACCTTAACGTTTTGGACATGGTATTGAATCTCTCATCTCTTTCCTCGGTTTTGTGTTTGAGTAAGGAACATGTTAAGAGTGGACACTTCAATGTTGATTCCCCTGCCTTAGACTGACTTATCTGTAGGGGCTTCTAAGTCTCCAATGTCAGCATGGCACACTGAAACCTATTTGCGAAGATGAAAAAGAAATACGCTGAGATTTTAAACTGATAAGTAAATGTATAAAAATACCATGTACTTTAGATATCTGCAGCACTACTAATTCCATTAGAAATGAACAATAGGAATATTGCTTGCCTACTCCTGGAAAGCATGATTAGTAGCCATTTTAAGTGCCTGTCTTTTGAGTAACTGGACACTATGATGAAGGTATTTTGTATCACGGTTAACCAATGAAATATGTGTTTGTTCCTGTTCCGATTTTGGTCACTGAGGCTTTCTCTGAACCACATGGTTGACTTTCCCACCTTCCTCTTGAAGTTTAATACCAAAATATTTACACTTGAAATGTCTTTTTGACTGGAGCTACTATTACTTGTCATTATTCTAACGTGCTATTAAAAAAATAGATTTGGTGGTTGATATTCTCTGAAAAGAGACGGAATCAGGCTTGTAGCAGGAAGGAAAGGGAAGTGTACCAGTAAAAATTGCAGTTGTGTTTGTGGTTTTTATGTTTTCCAAGTTGCTTAATTCTGACAATACTATTTCATACTTGTACTCATTTTCAGTTACTTTTTTCACAGCTTTAAATATTTAAATTAATAACAAATAGAGAAGATTTGTTTTTATACTAAACCTTAGGTGGTAAGAGAAGACGGACATTTAAGTAATACTGCTAAACACAAAATTGCATCTTCCTGCCACCAGTTGGATCTTGTAGCCATAGTAGAGGTGAAAATAAGGGACTGTATCACAATCTTTAAAATATAATCCTCAATAAATTTTGATTTCTTTGAGTTCTGAAGGGACTTCAGCGAACTTCACTGTGGGCACGTTCCACATCTGTCTGTACCACCATTCATTTAAAAATGTTGCAGAAATGAATGTCTCAGCTCCTCCGACCTAGTCGGATATATTACTTTAAACCATCAGTGAACGTCCGGTTGTACTGAGACCCCAAACCACTATAGATGCCCACTGAGGTTTGGGCATGTTTCTTTAAGTCCACTCTGTGGTGAGAGTGGTAGCTTCTGGCAGAAGAGCAGTAATAAACACCTTTGAGAGGAGACTTTGTTCTTAAACTCTTAAAGCTGTTTGTTGCAAGAGCATTAGCCAGAACCAATTCTCCTTCCTAAAAGGCTCTTTAAGAAATAAATATGCTAGGGAGTTCAAAGGTTCATAAAACTGCTATATAGAAGACCTTTAAATAATGCATTGATGCTGTTGTTTAAATAGAGAGGTAATGCAGTCTAAATTTCTGGGTTATGAAAGTGCAGAAACGATTTTCTGCTTCCATTTCAAACCTGGGGAAAAATACAAACCTAACAGCTTTTATTTTGTGATGGGCTAAAAGCTCCCTCAAACCTCTGTGAGATTTTCAAAGGTAGTTGGAGTAAACGAGCTTCATGTGAGCACGCTGTTTATCCAAGCATTTTACATTATTTTGAGCAACACCAATCACTCGGCAAGTGCTAAAGGGAGAGGGGCTCCAGTCGTACGAAGTCCTGCAACTTTCTTGGTTGACCTTGTTTGTTCAGCTCTATCCTGAGGAAGCTTGAGAATGTGCTTCTTCGAGTGTATTTTGTTGGTTCTGTTGCAACATTTTGATGTTGCATCTTTGGTAAATCTATTATCCAAAAATGGTTCCGTTTGTCTCAAAATTCAGGATGTACCCAAGATATTTGCAAGATGGAAAACCATAGCTGCACTGTTTTGTCTTCTTACAATGTGTGAACGGCAACTAGCAAAATATACCTTTGAAACTGGGTTTGGACACATCTCTAGAAAACAGCCTTTAACAGAAAGTTGAACTTACGTATGAACTTTCAACATGCTCATTTCATTCAGACTATTTTTTCTAAGCTAGATGAATAGTTTCTTTATATACTTTATGAATTGCCTAGCTAGAGTCTCTTATATTAGAACTTTGTAGGGCTACCGTGACTCAGGTTTTGAGTAGGTGTAGCACACTCAGACAAATGATAAACTAAAATTAAAGTTAATTTTAATTTAAATACAAGAGATTTTTCATTTGTTTGTTTCAAATAAAATGTGACCCTATTTTGTGTTGATACACACAGAAGACACAATCTTTTGGAATATGAGCTTCTTCCTCCCTTGGTTTTGAACACCAGAATTTATTAAAGCCTTTTGAAAATAGATTTTTGTGATATGTAAAAAGATAAAATACATTAAGATTTTTCTCTCTACCCTGCCTGTTCCTGTTGCAGGCTGTTCACAGGAGTATACGGTGCTCTCCAGATAGGCAGAGTACATTAAGAACTTTAAGGAGGATTAGAGCAGGTACCTCAAAACGGGAAGTAAGTAGCAATTGCTTAGTATAGTCCAGCTCCTTGCTAATAGCTTGTTTTGGCTCCCGTTGACTTGCTTCGAGAGATGGCTGGATATTAGGATAAGGAGCTTAGAATACCAGTCACAGAGGCAGTATGATCCTAATTGTCAGTATAATATTTCCAAGTCCGACATAATACTTGCTTATCAGGAAAAGGAACTTGCAGCTCTTTTCAGCTGATGACACTTTTCTTTAGCTTTCAGATCTGTGTTTTGAGAACTAAAAGGAAAGAACTGTAATTCCAGCTTTCCAGATACACTGTTTATGAATTTCATTAATAGCTTTCATTTTTCAAAACAAACTGGAATGCTACTGTTGCTGTTGGAAGTCTCTATTTTGTATGTTTTAATAAAGTATCACAGACTGAAGGACTGTTATTAGTAAGATATCATTTTTAAAGCACAGTTAGATTTAATGCACATATATTGTTGCTGTCATTTTGGGTTTTTTTGGTCTGGGTGGTTTTGTTTGAAGAGCAACAGCACTCAAGTTCCCCCGCCCCCCTCAAGTAATTAACTTCTTTCAAAAAATGTTTCCACTCTGCCATAAAATTTTTAGAATTTTAAGTGGAGTACAGAAGGGCTTTGTCTGGTTTTGGGGGGGATTGCCCTCATAACTGGCCTTGCTTGAACAGTAGAGCAGAGTTATGTAAGGTTACTAAGCACAGCCTCATGACGTGGATTTTAATCTTTTTTTTTTTTCCTAGATTTTGCAACTGTTTGCCAAGAATGCACGGATTTCCATTTTCCTGGAATTCAAGAACAGCTTGAAATTGTCCAGAAGGTTGTACTTAAGGCCAGAGCACATCGTAGCAGTAAGTTGAAAAGACATCATGGTCGGTGACAACCAAAATTACTTTCCTTGAAATAGAATAGTGGTCAGCTGAATGTTTATGGTTATGGGCAAGTTGATTTCGCTCTTCTTCAGTTACCTGATCTATAAAATGGAACATTCGTGTTTATTGATAAAAGAAGTCTGCATGAAATTGTCTCTTCACAGACAGCATGTTCACGTGATGTCTTTGGTGCTACAACAGACATACCTTACCAAAAAAAAAGTATAAGTCCTTAGGTTCTGATCACACTTCAACAGCATGGGATGTATATAGGGTCATTGTGCTTTCTTCTGCAGTTTAAACTGCCTGTAGCCATGCAGACTTTATCTGCGTTGACTTTTTTTATTTCTATTTAAATGTAAAGCTTTAAAAATTGCAGACGAGGAGTTACAACTTTTTCCCTTCCTTAAAAGTGAACACTAAAAACTGAATAATAAATTGACTAAATGTGTATGCTTTTTAGTGCTGACCAAATCCTTGTGAATGGTTTACTTTGCAGTTATATGTACAAATGGCTGTGAAATTTTCTGACCACATGGTGTTAAGGCAGTACTTGTACATCATGAAATTTTGTTTTTCCTGCAGAGAACTACTTATGTGGTTTAAATACGTCAGTAACATGAATAGATTCCTAAGAGTACATAAAGAAACAAGTTTTCTTGGGAACCTGCCTATTGCTGTAGTCTTGAGGAAAATACTGAAAGCTGTTTTTATACTGCTGGTTTACGTAAACCTCTTTAAAAAAGTTCTTGTAATACTAGGAACAAATTTGTTTTAAATAGTTACATTATTTAAAAGCAATAGCAAAGTACTATGTAGTTGTGGGGGCAATTTGGAAAGTTTAGGATTATGTTTGAGAATTTTGTGTTTTCTTTTGTCCAGATGAAGAGGTATTGTAGGATGATTAAATAACAAAGCTAAGGATTTGAGATAGGATTCAGTTCAGTGTCTATTGAAGACAGCAAAAACGCTTCCTGTCTATCCCCCTGCTTTTTGGGGATTTTATGCTAGCTTTATGGTAAAAATTCAAGCCAGATACCATGTTAGTACATCAAACTTTCATGCTAAAGCATAGTTAATAGATGATAAGTTTAATATTTGTGCTATGTATTTATAAACAGAAAACAAAAGTAGTGGAAATGAAGATAAATTAAAGAATATTGAACGAAACCAGTCAAATATTTTGCCAGGTGAGTTCCGTTGCATTTTTCCCATTTTCTTAAAGCAAATTGTGTTTTATGGATGCACATTTTTAGCTCTAAAGTCAGAGCATAAATTATAAACTGAATCCGAGTTGACCTCAATCAGAGGAGAAGGATGTTCTTGTGGCTAAGGCAGAGAACTGGGTGTCAGGACATCTGGTTTCTATTCCCAGCTCTGCCACTGCATCATGTGACTTGGGGCAAATCACTTAACTTCCCGAGGCCTAAAATTTCTTTTCAGAATATGAGGGTGGAAAAAAAGATCTCTGAGCATCTCGGGGAAAGGTGAAACTTAAATACTAGCAAATAATTTTATTTTTTAAAATAATTATATATGTGTCACTGTTGTGATGCAGCAAAGCATTTTAGAATGTGTTTTTTAACTTCAAGAATGTGCAAATCCATTCCTCTCAAAGAGGAAGTATCTTCTGTATATGTTGTGATTTTTAGTAAGGAAAGCTTCTGCAAAATTTGAAGATGAACGCAGTTGGAAGGGGGAGGAGGAGTTAAATCCATACAACACATGCTTGAGTAAGAGGGCTTCTTAAAATCGCTTTCATGATTGTCTTAGATCTTTTTAGTATAAGTGGATTATAAACCAACTTGGGTCCTTAACAGATAAATCTGGGTGAATCTTGCTGCAGTGGCTTGTGTATTATCACTCTTAGATGGTCGTTGCTGGGCGTTACTACCTCCTTAGCAGCCATGAGGAAGGAGTACATACCCCTTCCTCAGATATCCCCGTACAAACGTAGCATCTTAACTTCAATGAGCAGTGAGAATAGGTTTGAAGAAAGATGTTTGTCTGTTGGCTGAAACGGTAGGGGTGTGGCGTACCTGCTTTTCTGTTGACTCTAGTGTAGGCTGCTCATCTCCAGCAGAAAGGTAAGATGGGGAGACCTGCCTTTCACTGGCCCTTACTCTATCTCTACCTTTGATAAATGAATACGAAGTCTACAAATACCCCCAACAAGGTGTCTTGGTAACTTGTTGCAAACAACTCTGTAACTAATCTTCCCATTACTATGAATTATTTTATATTCTAATGATCATTGATACTTTTGTCTTCCAGGGCATATCTCAGTTGTTAGGTAACCCACTATCTTTTTCCACAGACTTTTTGCATCCTTTATTTTAACCCATCCTTTTTTGGTATTTCCGCCTCCCACATCTGTCTGCAATTCAGTGCTTACATTATATATTTTCAGTATTACACCTCCTCTGTGTTTGTTTTTCTGTTTTGTGCTATATATAGATCATATCCGCCTGTACTGGCACTGTTATGTCTTATTACCAGGTGTCCGTGATGCCTGTGAAACTCATCAAAGCAGGGAAGTGAGTGTAGGATGAACGTAAAACAATGATACTCCAAGAGATTTTAGATCAGCTGGTTTCTGACTTTTTTTATCTGCTATGTATGTGTTCTGATCTCTGTTGAATATTTGTATTTGCCTTTTGTCTTAGCTGACCCTATCCTCACTTTGTGTAACAATTGTATTTCAGTACAGATCACTACCGTGATATCTTGCCTTCTTGGTTTATATTATTCTGTAGGAGAATTCTACATCACACGCCATTCAAATCTTTCTGAAATTCATGTTGCTTTTCACCTCTGTGTGGATGATAACGTAAGGTCCGGTAACATAACTGCTCGGGATCCTGCAATCATGGGACTCAGAAACATTCTCAAAGTTTGCTGCACACATGACATTACTACCATTAGTATTCCTCTCCTATTGGTGCACGATATGTCAGAAGTAAGTAAAGATTTGGTTTGTTTTTATCTTCTAGGATGCAACAAAAGTGATTTTTGCAAAGGGTACATTTCCTGCTGGTTTAAGCCGAACGGGACAGTTTATCCCAGTCACATGCTCTTGCCACATCATTGTGCTTACACTCATATCTATATGGTGACCCAGATTAAGGAACTGAACCAGTTAAACACATTTCAGCCAGCTGAATCACTTTGGTTTTTTTATTCCCACCCCTCATTTTGGACACTTCACTTCCTTGATCCAGCTCATTGCACAGTTGCACAAGTATTAATGAAAGATGGGACTATATGCCTGGATGTCTTCTCGCAACAGGTCTTGCTTAGAAACTGTATCTTCAGAGTCGCCGATGCAATAGTGATACCAGATCCCCAGTTTTAATTGTTGCTAGCTAGAAAACCTTAAAACTAAGTTTTATGAGCAGCAGAACTAGCAAGGCTTGGCTTAGAGTTCTGTATCCCTAAACTCCACTCTCTATTAATTCAGTCCTACGCAGCAGCAATCACATTTCACCTTTGCTCTGAACTGTCTCCTCCTTCACTGCCTAATACTTAATTTCTGTCTCTGTTTCCTCTTTAAGTCCCCCAAGTACCAGCTGAGCAAGAAGCAGCATAGTGCTGAGGCTCTCCGTAGGTAGAAGTGTGCTTACTGATTGTGCTGAGCTTTTCTGTTCTCCTCTTCAGTGAGACACTAATGTGTAGAACTTGTCTCTTACTCAACTGTAACTTTTCACAGTGCGTAATAATTTAATACCATTGACAACCTCTTTCCTCTGGCACATCTGGCTCACGAGGTACTGGCAGAGAAGAAAAGGGGGTGGGGAGGCAGGAGAGAAGCAGTGGACAGGCAGTACAGCCATATGCCTCACCTCCTTAGGAGGTGAAAAGTCCATAAACTCAAAGAAATTAGTAAAATAAGGTAATACTGCCATTACTGATACCCTTGCATGGATAATTACAGTCTGTTACGGGTTTTTTTTAATAACCCTTTGATTTTTCACTCGCAGATTTCAATACTGCTTTTCCTTCCTTGAAAGTGCCTGACTCATAGCAAGATAAAGGCTTACCAGTGGATTACCAGTGGATTACCTACAATGAGGTTTTTTATAACAGAATTTGATTGGAAGACAGTGTAGAAGTAGCCCCCTTTTGCAAGATCAGGGTCTATTATTGTGAAAGTGCAAGCAATCCAAGAGTTAAAAATGTCCAATAATGAAGTTCTAAAGGATATCCTTTCATATAATCTGTTCCTAAAAGTCTATTTTTATATATTATTTCTCAAATTTTTCACCTCTGGTATCAAGACCTTATTTTGGGCACAAATGCAAGTAATCAACTTGCAGGACAGCAGCCTGGGTTACTCATGGGACCCAGTTACTGTGTTTCCTAAATTTATTAACCATTTTTCTTAATCACGTTGCCATCTGACTATATTCTTTTTCTTTTTTTGTTCAAACCTTGTTAGTTTTAGCTTTCACTTGCGTATCCATATTTCAAATTACAAATAAAGCACAAGTAAAGCATAAGACCATGTGTTCAACGTGCTTTGAGAGTGTGTTGTTGCCAGGATGTGTGAAACTGAAGAATTACCTTCTTATCTAGCCCTGGATTCTGAAAAGGTCCTGGTAAAACTATTTACCTTTTATATTAAGTTTTCATTCTTTGCAGAGTAAGCAGAAAGTGACCTGTATGGTAAGTGTATGTTTAGCCAAAACTGCATTGTGTGAATTGCATTAGCAGCATTGCTTATTACAGTGCTTTGCAGCTGGCTGACCTCATTTGAAACATGCGCATATGTAACTTGTTGTTGAGAGAAAAGTGAATAATAACAGATTTCTGAAAGTTAACCTGAATTTGGTGCCTTCAGCAGCCCCGGTTTTGAATCTGCATTTACCACCTACATAAAAACATTTTTGTAAAGTGGTTAACCAGGAGCACAGCTGCAGAGATGTTTGCATGCTTCACTGTGACAGGCATTCATCATCAGTTTTCTCTGAGCTTTTCCCAAAGGTTTTCTTCTTTTTATGGATGGAAGAGTGGTGTTTATACCCTCACAGAGTAATGAGTATATCCTAATGAAGCCATTACATTTCATTATTATTGGACCTTCATATAAAGTTAATTATTTTTTTCTATGAAAACAAGTTAGGAGTTATGTTTTCCTTAGTTTTTCTTATGATGAGAACAACAAAACCAGATTTCTCTGTTCTGATCATTAAGTTAAATGAAGGAAAGAAACTGGGTTTGATACTTGAGAAAGGCAAAAGCAGACAAGTTCAAATTCAGGAGACGTTACTGTCTGATCACTGTTCTGAATCTATTATAAAATGAGATATAAACTGGGGAATGAAATGGCTCTAATAGTGTGGCATGTCCAGAAATGCTACAGCTGGCACACTTCCTTGGTAGTGTCAACGTAGGAGCCATTGCTGCTGTCCACACAGCAACACAGAGGAAAATGTGACTCTTCAGGGATCTCAGGCAGCTGTCTCTATTACCATAAGTTAAGACAAAAATATTTTGGAAAAAAGCATAAATGAAGGGAGTATAAGCTGTGTGACAGATGTTTATGAATGTAGTTTATGTATATAGAGAGATTATTGATGGGTGGTGTGTTAACCTCAAATATTTCTCATCGGAGTTTCCTGCCTTTAAATGTATAGCTGCTCATACAGTGCTTAGGATTTGCATAGATATACTTTGAGTAAACATCTTGCTAATTCTTAACTTACTGAAATTAACAATTGAAATTTGGTTTGAAATCTTTGTCCCACAAGACAGTGATGGACTTTAGTGTTTTCATGACCTGGTTATGACATTGTTCTGCAAAGATGCAAGCCCTTAGCTTTATAAAAGGGGCAGCCCCATGTAGTGAGTCTGTCTCAAATTTGTTTGAATAAAAAGGTTTGCAGCGTATCTTTCTAACCAGTGAAGTTGGCCTTTCTTTACGTCTTAAATAAGCAGAGGAAATCCTAATTTGATGACAAATCATTGCATCGTAAAAAGGAGTGAGGTGTGGTCTCAAAAGTGAACAAAACCAAAAGTCCCAGGCGATTTTTTACTTGCTTGAACGCTATTAACCAAAACTCACTATGGGAGATGGGGTGTTTGCTTTTTTTTCCTATCCCCTGCACTGTATTTTGAATTGGTACTTAGCCAATCCTTCATCATTTTCACAACTGTTACTTAGTTTGCATATAGAGAAAAACCCTGATAACGTGGCAAAATCATGAGAACTTACATTTTTGAAGATGGATTAGAATTGAATCACTACTGCGTCATTTTCAGTTCTTGTGGCTGGCACGCAGTGAGATTCTGGATTCAACCTGTTATTTCCCTGAGTGCCCACAAGGTATAACATCTATGTTCCTCTGAAATAGTCCAAGGAATAGTGTCATATCCTGTTGTTTCAATCAGTCCTTTTAAGGCTTAGTTCCCTTTATTGATTACGCAAGGTACTCCTGAGTTGCCTTCAGAGCACCAGGACCTTTCTTTTTAGACACTTGTTTTTTACCTAAGCCAAAACAGTGATTAAAACTAACAATACACGCCTACATTACTTGTGACAGAAAGCACACATAGGCAGATAAATTATAACAAAGACCAAGTATTTCTTCCAGAAAGCTTAGAAATGGAGGGGAAAAAAAATGTTGTCCAGCATTGTTCTGACTGATTAAAATGTTGTATACCCTAAAAGCAGCGCCTAGTGATGCAGTGATTTACATTACGAAAGAAAGGTTTCTGAAAAGTCATTTCTAGCTTATGCTGTTTTTAACGTATTACGTATTTTGGGGGTGGCAGGAGATACTCCCACCTAAGTAGGAACTTCGGCTTTCAGTAGTTGTTTAATGCAGCCATGTTCAGTATACTGTTTCAGTGTTATCAGCTGGCGTTCTTAGGTAACCTTGCTTCTCAGATAACTTTTTTAAAATCCTGAAATTAAGTTCTTTGAAAATATCAGAGTGCACAGTGTTTGGCATTGCAAAATAAAGGCTGGCTTTACTGAATAGAAAATGATGTAAAGTGTAAATTTGAAAAGGTACATAAATGAGAAATTTGCTTCCGTGTCTATACTCCTGTATTCAGCCAGAAAGTGCTCATTTTGATGTTGAAGAGTACATCAGAACAAACAGGTACTATTTTCTTTCTGAGAAGTGTTTACAGTGACAGTCATTCTGTCTCTGAGTAGGAATATTCATCTTGATATAATTAATCCTGTAGCATACAGCCAAAGAACGTTTCATGTACTAAAGCATTTAAACTGTTACTTAAATTATTTAGACCAGTGCTTGTAGCCATGTCTTAAGATATCTTAAAGCAGTGTGGTTTTCATATCGCATTTGGGTATTTAGGTAAGAATTTGATACCTGTTTATATCTAAAACTCCTCCATCAGATGAAGATGGATTTTGTTTGGTTTTACTCTTAACATAAATGCATCTTTAGGGGAGAAGGGCTTCTTCCAGTTCAAGTATTAAGAGACAAGGCTTTTACTGAAGGCAGTAGGTATGCCAATAAACCTTAACCAGAATCATCAAGAACAGCTAGGAATCATCAGTTAACTGCTGCTAAGATGTGGTTAGGAGCCTGTCTTTGGCTAGCTGAAGTACAAATCTGACAGTTATCCATTGGGTATTATACATTTTTCTGAAGTTCCATAGAGGAATTAAATAGACCCATTTCCAATTACATTAATAGGATTGTCAAGAATATTTGTATTCAAAATCTCAGCTTAGATATTACGGGTTGTTCTGGCACTGGGCTCTCCTACCCATAAGCAGTGCCAGAGCTTTTACGGTCACCTATGAGGTATCTACCACCTGCCTAGAATACTCTGGAATGCTGAATCCCTCTTCATGGCTTGTTATGCTACTTGAATACCTGATGGGAAAATGTGGTTCTATGGCAAAAATGTATTATTTTTAATAACTTCCCTGCTGCTCTTGTTGGTTAGATCCATTGGGCACTGAGGCTTTTGTTTTATTCATTTTCAGGAAATGACCATTCCATGGTGCTTGAAGAGGGCAGAGCTTGTATTCAAGTGTGTCAAAGGTATGTTAGTGAATGCTTCAGCTGGGTTTTTTGTGTTGCATTTGGTGTCATCCAGCCTTAGCTCAGGCTGTATATTTTCCCAAAAAAAGATGAGACTAAAAATGTTAAACATAAACAGTAGAATAAAAAGCCCTTACTGCTGCTTTGAGCGGTCTCTGAAGGAGCACCACAGCTGGTGGTTCTCTACAGTGTAATTTCCAGTGTCTTGTAGTTTGATTGCCTCAAACAATGAGGACTCCCCACATTTTTCCAAGACTAGTTTATACGCTAATTCATCTCTTTGCTAGAAAGTCCTCATGACTCAGCTTGGTTTTCTGTCTTTTCAAGTAGTAGTATTTACTGCATTCTTGTGTGTTGCACTTAAATACTTGAACCAGTCATGTAGAGTATTTAAAATGTTAGTAGTATTAATGTTCTTTCTACCACCTACTCGAGGAATGTCTTCCTATTGTGACCTTTAGTAATTCACAATGGACTATCATCCAAATAGCCGCTTTCATTAAACAAGTATTTTTCTGTGTATCCTTATTTGCAACTAGCGTGTTCCTGTGGACCTTGTAGTTCATTTATAAGGAAATGCTAGCATAAAAATGCCGTATCGTAACTTGAGCAGTAAAGGAGTGCTGAGCTTTTTCCATATGAGTAAGTCCAGGTAGTTTCTTTTGCTGCCAGATTGTCAGTGTACTTTTGGCAACAGGCTTGTACTCATTCATGTGGATGTGATCGCATCAGAGCTAAAGGAAAGAGCTATTTCTCAATGAAAGCAAGCCATTGAAAAAACTCATAACACACATTTGGAGAAAGCTCTTGCTTCTGCTGGCTAGCACTCTGCTGTACGGTAGGACTGGTTATTCTGCTCTTCAAGGGTATATTCATTTTTTTCCATAACTCCTCATGGGATTTTCCAGTTAAAGCAGATTTCAGTCAGGAGATTGGCCAAGTCTGATTTAAATGTGGTTAATGACATCCCTAGTTAAGGCAGTTAAAAACCTAATTGTGTGTGAAAACTCCCTCACCGCTTGATAACAGTGTAATTGACGGGGAAGATTGCGCAGGTAATGCATATAGTACGAATGCTGTCTTTTAGGTTTCATGATGGAAATGGCCTCGTGGGATGGAGGAATTTCTCGGACAGTGCAATTCTTGGTACCACAGGTGGGTTAAACCAAGTTGATATCTAATGTGGGAGACTGTTGGAACAAGAAGTTAAATGTCAGCAGATCTAGTTTTGATTTCTTTGCTATGCCCTGCTCTTTTTGTGTGAGCTTAACTTAATCTCTGTGGTTTTGGTCCCTTGCCTATAAAACAGGTGTAAGAGGGGCTTACATTTTTTGATATCCTGTAGTATCTTCTGAGGATGCTAAAATTTCAAACTGGGAAGTTCACCTTTACAAACAGTGAATACATCACCTTTGAAAGAGATGCTTCTTTGCTATTATTTACTCTGAAGAGATGGGCTAACCTTGCATTACGTAAGTTTAGGTGTTTATTGGTCATATTGTCTAACAATATGCACTGAGTTCAGTTGTGCTTCCACACAGTCATTAATGACTCTAGGTATTTGAAGTTAATTGTAATTAAGATTCTGAAATTATTTAATTTTAAGTTCTAGCTGACCTTCAGAAACAGGAAGTTTTCCAAAGGTGGCCAGCACTAAGTTCTGTTTGTTCTAAAACACAGTACTGGAAGTAATATAAAAATCAGAGTTATATTAGGAAAGAAATAACGTGTATTTCTTCACAAAGCAGTAAACAGCTGAGCAAGGAGGAAGCCAAGAACAAACTAAGTAGTGAAGCTGAACCTAATTCTGGAATTCAGAGAGCAGGAGTCCTGTAGATAACAAACAGCACTCTCCTGCTTACGCTAGGCAGAAATAATCCATCACCGGAACAAGAAATCTACTGGAAACAGATATGTCACCTAGAAATACTGTTCGTATATTTACGTCGATCTTTTCCTTTTGATTGTGTTATGATTCTATTTAATTCATAGTTTGAAAATGGTCTTTGTGGTCTTTGTCTGAGAAACAGCAGTTCTTTTAAATGTCAAGAAACAAAGTTGAGAAAGACTTAATTCTTCCAAACTACAGCAAACAGCCAAAGTTTACTGGTGTATTTTTTTAAACTTTTTTCCAGACAATTTCTGAGGAAATGTTTTACCAACTGAGTAATATGCTTCCACAAATCTTCAGAGTATCCTCTACATTGACTCTGACCTCTAAGCACTGAATTTTGTGCAGCAGTAAGATGTGTCCTGTTGACAAAGGATGAGATTACAGAAATTCTGGAATGGAATGTCTCTCTTCTGGGGGATGATGACAGTGAAGTGGTATTTTTTTGCAATTTCAAGAATCATGTTGTCATAATAAAAGATAAATGCTGTCTGTACTTGGGTGTTAGCAGTTGATTTTTGCCTCTTGCTTTGTGTTTCAGTGGAGTATTAATGTTGAATTCCTCACCTTTTATCCAAAAGACATTCAATGTAGCTTATTGTATGTAATCTACAGAAATACAAGTGGTTCTTATGCTTAGTAGTAGGAATAAGAGCTTGTGGTAGGAATAGGATCTTCTGGGTGGGCTTTAGGTTGTTGAGTTTTAAAAACATTTTCTGAATTTGCTCACTGACATTTAAAAAAAATATGAACAATGCAGGTGCCTCCTTAGAATAACTTTGACGTAATTAGTCACAGTTGTCTTTCCAGGGTCACAGTGACCACAAAATAAAATTTATTACTACCTCATTTTACCATTTTACTGTTACAAAATGAAAGACATGCAACAAGCATTTAACCTGCTGCATTTTGTAAATCACGAAGTGTTTAAAAAAAAAAAAAAAAACCTGTGACAATTAGAGTTTTTAATTATTATTTCTTCCTTTTTTTTATGTTAACTGTTTGCTCTATTTCAAGATTTCACATTGACAAGTCTGTCAGATGAAAAACTTAATAGGAACAGTATAGTGTTCTGGACTCTGTACAGGTATATTTTGCTGCTTATTAATTATTAATGGTTTATGACTAAACAATCTAATTAGAAACGCTGGGGAGACAGCTCAAGATGCAGCCATGAAATTTCTTGGGACAAACTTGAATCCAGTAAAAAAAAAAAAAAAATTAAAAAAGCCCCCTCCCCGTGATGGGGGGCAGAGGGGAGGTTGGGAGCTGCTTTTCCCCCATCTTGGACAGTCAGGCTTTTTGAACTCGGCCGTGGACCGAGGCAGCTGGCAGCAATCCTTCAATGCAGAGACTGGCCACAGGGACAGTCCTGCCTGAACCTGGGGTTCTGGGGGCTGCTGGAAGAGTCAGGCTCGCAGCAGAGCAGCTGGTGTGGCCAAGGTCCCTGGCAGCTTTCTGGAGCCCATGGTTCTGTTCCACAGGAAGCATGAAGATCCTGGCAGGGCTGGCTTTCAACCTGAAGTCTCTTTCTATGTATTGCTGAAATCCTGCACCTGAACACCGGAAATTCTGGAAGCCAACTAAAAATCAAATTATTTTCTATTTTCAGTGTGATTTTTTTTTTTTTTTTTTTTTTTAAATCATCATTTAGTTTGATAAATGTGAAGATTGCAAAGCTCTGTTCTGGGGAAACTGCATAATTTAAAATTCTCACAGAGGATAATAAGTATAATATTAATAAGTTCGTGACGTTTATAAAGTAGCCACGTAATTAACTAACTCTTAGTATTTTTATCAAGTCCTGCACGCTGTACAGAAGCCATGTAAGTGACCCAGGATACCTCTATTGCTGAACTGTCAGATGCTTTCTTTTCCTCTGCCAGCAGCTTCTAAAGAAGAATCAGGCGAATAACGTGACCTAATTTGGTGTTCTAGAAAAGAAGGATGTAAATTCATCTAGAAGGAGCTGGATTAATCCTCTTCGAGCTCATTTTACATTGCTGGCCTTAAGCTGAAATCAAACTCTGGTCCCAGAAAAGCAAGTGCTCTGACCACTATTCTGTTTGTGAAAGGTGTGGTGGCAGAAGTATTCCTTTTTAAGTTGTGAGACTTATCTGTGTTGTGAAAAAGGGTCCGTGTTATGTACTTGGTACTTTTATTATCTTTTTTCTTCAGTCAGTATATCTACTGAAAAACAACCGGTGGAACGCTCAAAAATTCTTGAGCAAATCATCTTGCTTATACTTTTAGACTCTTTGTTAATAAAAATTATACCTGAATTCTCCTGTTATTTTGCCAAAATGCAAAGACACCATTTGTATCACTTGTGCAAAACTGCCAGTAATTTCTAAGAAAATAATTAAGCTTTTTGCCTGTCATTTTTTTGAACCTGTGTGTTTTCAGTCATCAGCAGATTACATACGAACTTTTCAGCATTGCTCTTCGATACTAAAAAGAACAAACAAGCTCTAGTGGTGAGGTTTTGGAAAATCAAAGTAGTAGGAATGGCATGGGAAAACTATCAGTTCTGCTTTAAGTTGTACTGAAGCCTCGCCCTTGTAAATGCTGAACTGGCCTGCCAGACTGAACCTTTGTCTAAAGGACTCTTGATAAAACGTCTGTTATTCCCGTTTTTCATATCTATTCCCAAGGAAGTAGCGCTAACAACAGATTTTTAGCTGTCTCTGTAGAAAAGCGGACTATAGAGGTGGGATGACCTAAACTGTACTTTCTGTTTGATCTGCACCTGGCAGCTGTGCAGAATAGCAGTGTACAGGCTGCAATTCATGAGGTAAAGCCACGTGAGAAATTCTGTTTGGGTCCTGAGAAGCTATTTGAGATTAGGAGGAAAATGACTCAATAGGCATGAGGTTTTCTATTTGTATATGGAGCATGGCATTCCTTGGAAGGATGATGGTATTTAATGCCTTGAAAACGTTGCATAAAATTGTACATGTGGCTTATATTGAATAAATTGTTCTTGCCACTAAGAGAAATGGGGAGTGAATGCTGTTGTTTAGCTATTTTAACCCACTCATGATGACCAGTATAAACTTCAGGTGCCCTTCACAGAATCCAAACTGAGGTTATTACAAGGAAAAAATAATGTAGAGAGTCTCGATTTGTCGAGGGCACAGCTCACCGACCTTCAGCCTCTTGTCTTCAGCTGTACGATCTGTGTCTGTTTGCTTACATAGAGGAGGAGAATGCAGACAGTTGGGAAACAGACCAGACTGCTTTTACCCTGTTGTCATTCAAGAAATTTCACTGGTAGTAGATGTCACTGCCCAGAGAGGTGAGAATCGCATCTGAGGTCTTTCCCTCTGGACAATAGAATCTAAGTTAACGAAGCACAACTGAAAGATGGTATTTTATAACTTTTCCCATTGTATGAGATGATTGAAGCTGCAGAATGTGATTATGGAGAGGGGATATAATTTAAAGGAGGAAATTATGGCTAAGATTACAAGTTCTAACCCAGTTCTGTTACTTCTGTGAGCTTAAAAGTTGATAAATGCATTTGATCTGTGCCTCACTCTCCTCTCATTAGAGGAAAGTTTATGCTTGTGTAGTATTTTGAGCATTAGCCTTGCGTGCCACATTTATTTCTTGCCTGTGCTATATCCAAAAATACAGTGCTGTTCCCTGGTATTCACACCAGGTCAGAAGTGTAAAGAGATGTCCATCCTCCTCCTTGTATCTTTGCCTCACAGAGGCATCGGGACAGACTATCAGTGCTGCATAAAAATAAATCTATTACTTCACTGGATGTGGTAGAAGTCAGCAGCAACCACAGAATTGTGGTCCTGTGGAGCCACAGAATTAGAAGAATATATTATTACACACAAGTACAAACAACCTTATTTCTGGTTGTGTGAGTTCAAGGGCTTGACTTTATGCTAGAGTAGCGTTTAAACACAAAGTTGTAATCTTACCCCAACGTTCAGAAGCAAGTGGAACAACGCAAACGCGCATCACAAGGAGCAGCACTCAGAGGCCAGCCACAACAGTCATCAGAAGCAGGGCAGTGATGAGCTGGGTACCCTTGTAGAACTTGCTGCGCTTGAGAGAAAGGAGGGACTACCTCCAGCCACAGGACAGCGTTCTGTACGTGAAGCAGTCCTTAGAAGAGCAGATTTTGACCTGCTAATGGCTTAAGCTATTTGTTAGCAAAAGTACTAAATGGACTAAACCCAGCAGGCAAGTCTAGCAATCGCAGACCGTGTGGTCAGCGGATGGGCTCGGTTCATCGGTTGTAAGCTGTGCTCCCCTCGTGCTTGCTGGCAAAACAGGCACTGGGCAGCTCCGACAGGCCCCATGGGGTGATACCCCTCCATCGGCAAAGTCTGTAGCTTCATAGCAAATCACAGAATCACAGAGTGGTTTGGGTTGGAAGGGACCTTCAAGATCATCTAGTCCAACCCCCCTGCCATGGGCAGGGACACCTTCCACCAGACCATGTTGCTCAAAGCCCCGTCCATCCTGGCCTTGAACACTTCCAGGGTTGGGGTATCCACAACTTCTCTGGGCAACCTGTTCCAAATGTGGCTTGAAGTCCCCTCAGATAGAAAAGCAAATTGAACTGTGGTGTTAAACATGCTGAGCGAGCGCTCAAATGGGTGGGCTTTTGTATTAATTGGGGGCCTTCATCCCGTGGCAGTGTTTGCCAGGATGTTCAGCACATCGACCAGAGCACGTGTAGCGAAGACAACCTAACTGGTAATCTGAACGAGCTCAGACATAGCCAGTAGCCCGTGTGCTTGTTGTTCTTGAAATGGAGATGAGTTTGAGTGCTCAGAAGCAGAGCGTTTACGTTCCTGGGAAAATTTACATTCCCATGTGTCAGTACCAAGCGCTTCCATAGGTGCTTCACGGCTAAGCATGGGAGGCAGTCTCACAGCTTCTGAGGCAGGCATATAAATTACATCTTAATTCCCATTTGGAATGGGCTAACTTCTTTCTTTGCATGTGGTACAGGCTGATTTTAGGCTACAGAGGAAGCCCTAAGAGGGCTGTAAAGCTCTTTTTAACATGAGTTCCTGGAGATTAGGGCAGGTTCTGGATAAAGAAAGGTGATTCATGGTTCTTTATTTCCATTCCTACATCCATCAGAATAACCTACAAAGGCAGAAAAACAGTGTTCGCCCTTTATAATAAAGGCTTCAAAAGATAAAAGCCTGAGAAACTAGTCAACATAAGGTGTGAAGTAAGTCTCACAAGCTCTGCCTCGTTACGTAAGCTGTCCCAGACAAAGTGTCATGACCAAAGTCCGTTGTTGAGGAGAGCCTACCAACAGTATCCTTGCAGACAATGCTACATACAGCAGGAATAGAAGAATGCAGCATGAGTGACCCACCCGTTGGCTCAGACAGATACATCACTGTGCCCTGGGTAAGGAAAAAGAGGTTTAATCTGTTGCCTGCGTCCCACTGAATAAGCATCAGGAAGGTGGCTGCTGTCTGTGGAGGAGGAGAGGACCTCTACCAGTCTCCTGGGAGGCGGTGCCGGTCATTAGGCCCGTGGGAAGGCTGGGGAGGTGGATGGCCCGCAGAGGTGATGGCACTTCATACAGCAACAGGATCGTACCTAAAATAGGTGGGCTGGGTGGAGGGAAATGGAGGGCACCCACTAATCCTATCTAATAAGGGTATTAGGGGGCAAAGCATAGGGAAAATAAACCGAGCGGAAGAATGCGGTGTAAAACAACCCAGAGAAACTTCTTGTCAGTGAACAGCCAGCTCTTTTTTTGCTAAATTTAATAATGCCTTTCCACCAGGAAAAACACTGACCGCGTTAACAATCTCTAATGCGGCTGTGGCAGAAGGAAGAGTGACAGCACAAGGAAGTCCGCTGGAACAGCAAGACGGTTTAGAAAAGGCCAAAGGATACGGAAATAACTGATGCAGTTATAAAAATTAATTTTGCAGACCACGAAACATTCACTATATGCTTAGTAGAATATAGCAGAACGGACTGAGCAGGCCACAAAAAAGACTGCAGAGGTGGTAGGAGATAGTGTAGAGGAGGGTGGCAAGTGCAGCTTGGGGAAGATGAGATAGCTTCAGCAAGCAAAGCTTCCTTTGGGCACTTTCTTCCCATATGAAGTGGGTTTTTTCATTGGAAAATGCACTATGGACTTAAGTACATGATGCATAGTTCTTGTGTGACTAACCAGTTTCTCTGCTTTCAGAAGTGATGTGGAACGATGCTTTCAACCAGGCCTATGCAGGGCTGAGAAAAGGCGGAGAAGTGTTCTCTAGCGAGGATAATCATCAATACCCATAGGGAAGAAAAAGCCACACAACAAAACAAGGTTCTTGTGTCATGTCTGTAACTCAGACGTATAAATACCAAGTATCTAGTATCAAATATTCTATGTAACGTAGGAAAACCCCAAAAGCTAACAGTGTTAAATCATAAAAGAACTCGGCACGGACTAGCACGCAATGACGCTATCTCTGCACTTCTGAGAAGAGCCATGGCAGATACTGCATGTTTCAGATGGCTGTTGCAGTTCACAATCTCTCCTAAATCTTCGCTCCAGTCACTGGGAACGCAGCAAAAGCTGCTGTTGTAGAAAAGCCACCAACCTCATGCAGTCCAGGGCCTGGAGGGTGTGATGTTAGTTTTGATTGCCTTCCTAGTGTTTATTTAGCAGTCACCTTTATTTAGGAGTCACCTTTTGCTCTGCATTTTGCTGGTGTAAATTCAAAGTCTACTAAAGTTCACTGACTTACTCCAAAATTACACAGATGTAACTGAGAGCAGAATTTGGCCTTGTGTGCCCTTCCAAGGGTGCTAAGTTTGAAGAGGTACAGAGTAACACTGGCTAAATGACAACTGAAGGGGAATATGAAAACCATCTGTAAATATTTAAAGGGTGCAAAGATTAAAGAGGAGGCGGGTTTGTACTGCATGTTCCAAGAAGGGTTTTAACTTAACTAACAGGGATAAAACTGAGCAAAGAAAAATATGTAAGAATTAGAGAAGCAATATTTCTAAAAACTTAGAAATCAATCTCATCCTGTACAAATATTTCTCTGAGAAAGGAGAGATATCCACTGTGTAATTTACAAAATGATTGGAGGGTACAGCTCTGGTTATAAAGTACTCTTAAGCTGCCTGGGAGATGGCAAGACAGGGCTTCATGTCTGCCTTTCTGATTGCTCAGCTGAAATGGATTGATTTCTCCCTCCTGCTGTTCCATCCTTGGGAAGCATGTGCACGACCATCCTGATCCAGACCAGATTGTTCCCAGTCAGCTTAATATGTTGATCGGTTTTAAATCTGCATGAAGCAGCATGCCATGGAGAAAAACTCTCCATTCCTTCAAGACATAGTTTCTGTCAAAGAGGAAACCTTGGGGGAAGAAATCCTTTAGTTAAATTAATTCAGGTTTGGGTAAGAGGTATAGAGAGTCATATGCTACATTACATTGTCATGACGTGTCCTAATGGGCGTTGGTTCATTTATAACAGCGCCAAATATCACCAGAGCATCTTGGAGACCTAGTGGTTTCAACAGGGCTTCAAGGCCCTTGTCTCCATGCAGGAACAGACCCTGTACATATAAATTTAGGAGTGTCTTGAACTGGGAAGTTACCAGAGTTGAAGCTGGTTTGGTTGTCTCCCAAAAGTCTTATTTTAAGTGCCTTAAACTGAACCATAACAGCTCCTGCCCGGCATAAATTATAATCCTCCAAAATGCTCTGTACTCACTCATGCAAGTCATTTATAGTGACTGTTTCAACTTTGTTCCAAAGAACACTTTTAAATCTCGGCAGAAATAGCATCTTTCCACAAACAGGGGCCTGCTTCCTTCCGCCACTCCTCGCGTGTGCAGCATCCACGTTATCAGTCTCCTGCGTGCCTATTTCCGCAGCGGAAATCCTACCAGGGCAAGCCAGCCAAGCCTCCTTTTTTGAGAAATGAATCTTTCCTTGCTCACCAATAAAAGGTGGAAATTGCAGCTGGTCAGTGACAGGAGCTTGGCCTCAAGCTTGACCAGCTACACAAGAGGATGTGAGTGCTTCTGTTGAGTAGTTGTTTGGAAACCGCTGCCTGACCACCAGTTGTTATCTTGGATATGTTTTTAGCCATTTTGGGCAATTCTCCCTGCCCATGGATGTGGTTCTCTCTTTCAAGCAGTCCATAAATTATGGGCAAGTCTTGCAAGATGATGTTACTACATGCAAAATGGTGTGCACCACTCTTGCATTGATAGCTAGTCCTGCTCAGCTCTGTTTACCGAGCCTTCCTGTTAAGAAATACAAACAGCAGATAAAAATACGTTGTTGGCAATTGCTGCATCTTCCTGAGGTTCGCTTGATTTCTAAACCTTCAAAAGAGTTCAGGGAAGTGTCGTCTAATGGTGAAGGATATTCTGCTTTCCTTGGTGCAGATGCTTTTACTGGTGCCATTTTCTGGTGTTTCAGTAGATGGAATTTGCTGTGCAGATTGGGCCACTGCTTCTTCAGTTCTGCCTTTAATAATGGACACGCTCCAGAGACTTCAAGCAAGGCAGAGTTTCCCCATAACACATTTCTTACTACTTGTGTTTCTGAATCACTCGGTAGCTGGAAGTTATCGTGAGTCCCACCAGACATGACAATGTGCAGGCAAAGCTGAGCGATGGATGTGGCACTCAACACGAGTGGCATAAAAACTCTGGTTGTTCAGCCCATGGTGCGCAGCATGAGTGACCACAGCAGTACAGAAGGCAAAGCTTTATGATCTGATTACCGTAGCCTTAATGGGAATTAGCTGCCTCACTCTGAAGTACCCAAAACCCCAGGAAACATAAACTCCCTATCTTTCAAATTATCTAGTCCTTTTAAAACTCCTGTCATTGGATCAAACCATTTATTCTACCAAGTTGATTTAAAAATGGAAGGACTCCAGTGACTGAACGATGTATGGTTGACAGTCGCACAGAAGGCAGGCAGCAGACTTGGAGAGTTTTTGTTGTTAGTGAAACTACAAATTGTGGGCCAGATAATGGTAGGATAAATGACAAAGAGGTAAAATGCAGTTGATCAGGAAAACTCTACTGACTAGGAACATTGTCAGGATATAGAAAAGTTAAAATAATTCAAAATCACCCGGGCATTAAAAATTACCTGGACAGTGGATGGGATGTTCTGTCACGCAGAGATGGGAGCAACCTTCCTCCCCATGAAACGCAGAGGCCACTCCTTGTTCCCACAGCTTTCTCTCCAGCCTTAGGTTCGCGTCAACCCCACCACAGGCACCTTGAGCAGAAAGGAAGCTTGCTTGTTGCTTTTGTGGTTGTTACTTGGTTGGTTTTAACGTTCCATTCACTATTTGCAGGACACCAAGTTCTGTGACAACAGAGCCCGTTACATACTGCAGGACACGCAAGTCCTAACTCAAAAGCTACTGGAATTAGTGAAAATGAAAAGCCAGTGACTCGAGAGCACTGGAGATCTCCAGATCAAATCCTAGGAGGTTTGATCCTTTTATTATTAAATGGATTTCTGCCTGGCCAGACTTTCCTCGCAACCTTGGTCTTTTATGCCCCTGTAGCCAAAAGCACCAGCAATCATGGAAGTTCAGACGTTCATACTCTGCGGTGGGGTAAGCAACATGCCCAAACTCTGATATGGCCTCAGAAGAAAACACCAGCACCCACAGGTCAATTGAAGGTAATTACTTATAATTGCAGTCCCATACCAGAAAAAAAGACCATTACAAGTGTCTTCCAGCAGACCAACGTACGTAAGCAGCCACGCTCTCTCCCCCTGAAAACTGCAAGATTTGAACCGGAATGGCTCAGTTACTCTGCCATGAGTGTTCTCTGAGCTATCAGGTTAAATACAGTTCTGTTCATGAGCCTGTCTTAATTCTCACATAAGTAAAATACTATCTAGGGGAATTTAACAGGCTTTTCGCCCTCAAAAAAACAGAAAAACATAGTGAAGACAAGAAAATTCTCTGCGGATCAACTGAATAATGCAGATAAAAATAAAATTCTGTGTTCAAGAGGAGGACTCAAACCAGTACTAAGATAATACTTTCAAGTAACTTTGACTTAACGTGGTGCAAGTGAGTGATGAAGCCAGAGATGAATCCTTCCAGACATTTCCTAGAAAATCTCTGCCCATCTGTTGAAATTTCTTTGCTCTGGAAAGAGCACCATCAAGGCTGTTTACACTGAAACCACAGAATTTGAAAAGCTAAAGCACAAAACCTTCATATGATGAATCTTTGCTGGATGCCATTATACGGGCTGACTTTGCAGTCAGTCTCCTCTACTCAGTTGCATGCCTAAGCCAAATTCCAGACTTTTTACGACAAAGTAATGTTAAATACTGGCCCTACTGAACTCTGTGGGAGTTTTGCTATTGGCTGCAGGGGGCCCAAGATTTCACTTCCCAGCATATCTCTAGCAGCATGTAATGGTTAAATAGGAAAATGAATGTGTGCAAAATATGCAAGACATCAAATCTTTGCAACTCTTCTGAAAAAAAGATTGTCTAGCAGCCAGATCTAAAGGCTCGAAATCCAGACTGGGCATTGGAAGAACTAGACTCACTTCCTCAGTGTCACCAATGCCTCATGACATCTTTAGCCAAGATATCCCCTCCCAACTACTTCATTTGAAAACCACGGGTTATGAAACTCGCCCTTGCAAAATTGAGATATACAGAACAAGACTGCTGGGTAAGTGTCATAGTATGCTTAAACCACCAGTGGGCAGATGGTTTTCCAGCTCCTCACCATGCAAACATATACTTCCCAAAGCCCCCTCGTTAGCAGCGTATCAGTGCAGATCATGTAAATCTCGTGAAAAAGGAAACAAATTAATAGACCCTCACACATTTCATTCACATCAGTAATGCTATTCGGGTGCTTATGTTTTCACAAGATCTGGTCCCTTGCAAAAAAAGGGAAAGCTCTGAACATTTAACTTGCAGTTAAAAAAAATTAGAAAGACGGAGAGACAGAAAGAAAGAAAGAAAAAAAGAAAGAGAAAAACCCATTGCAAAAGGTCTTTGCAATAAATTGAATCACGTACCATCCAGTGTATTCAAAAGATCACCCTAGTCAGAGAATTATTCTTAGCCCTATAGTAATCATCATATGTTAAGTTAGATGGATACCTCTACGGCTGGAAATACGGCATGAAGGTCAGCCACGGCTTGATCTTTTCTAGAGTTGGCAAGAGTCCCATTTCAAGTGGGAGGTTAGACTAGATGACTTCCAGAGGTCCCTTCCAACCAACGTTTCTATGATAGCATGACCTCACGCCTATATTGCAATTAAAGGGACCGTGTTAATTTTTTAAAAATCTTTGGGATGTGCAGAGCTCATTAAGGGTATTCATATAGAAAGAGTTTAAAGGAAGGGGCTTTCAGTGATGGTGATTCTTTATCTCTGTACACCACACTTGAGACAACAGTATATCTTACTTCTGCTTACAGTGGGAAATAATTTGCTGAAAGCAGACAACAACATTTTCTAGTTTTTCTCCTCCCCAGATTTATTTTACAGTAAGTGGGTAATTAGTGACAAGGGCGATCCGCCCCGTTGTCTGGGTGTGGGACCCACCAGGTGAGCCAGCTGGTGAGGCTCTCTCCATGTCGCTTTACAGACTGAGGGGGTTACTGCCTACAGGGCTGTGGGACTCGGTAGGGCATGCTGGGGAAAAAGCATTTTGGGATTGCACATGACATATTATGGGATGTTTAGGGGAAGGACCAGAGGTGGGGAAGGAGGGATCAAGGTGGACTGGGGAGGAACAAGCATGGAAAAACAGAGGGGACGGTTGCATGTGAACGGATTGCTGGTCTGGCACCTGGTCACCGCAGTCTCTCCTCTCTTCTTACTAAACCTTTGTTCCTGACTGTTTTCCTGGGTGATGGGCTCTCTGTTCTGTGTGCACCTGTGTGCATGGAGGTCTGAGTGCCAGCCGCTGGCGAGGGGCCCCTGGGTCAAAAGGGGACATAAGTCTGAGAAGCCAGCAACTGGGGACACTGGAGAGTGTGTCTATTGTGTGGGTGTCAGTGTGTGTACTTGCTTGTGAACATCATGCTGGACTACCCCCAAATAGGATAAGAGGCTTGCCAGCCAGGTGTTGGAGTGGCCATAAGCAACCAGGGGGTCTGAGAGTTGGCTGCTGGAGGGACTGTGGCGTCTCGGGGTCAGCTGCTGGGAAGGCTCTTGGAGAGACCTCTTTGTGTACGTCTGTGCTTAAGGCAACAGGGAGGCCAGCAGTCCGGGAGCCAGATGCTGGAGACACTCAACATCTCAGTCCAGTTATAGGGGGGATCCATAGGGCGTGTGTGTGTCTGTGTAGGTGTGCGAGGAGGTCTGCAGGACTCAGGGGCTCCTATGTCCAAGTGCCAGCGGCAGGGGAGATCAAAGATGGGGGAAGTTACGGCATAGATTGAGTGTCTAAAAGCACATCAGCTACTGGAGGGGTACATACAGCATATATGTGTATGTGTATGTATACATACATGCACATATATTTTCCACTAATGGGCTTTCATCCCAATCAGTCAGGGAAGGTAACAGGCTGAGGCCATTGGCACTGATTGCATTTGGTTGAGTGCTGTGTTGTCTGCCACTGTCAATCTGTAGGACTGGCCACGTAGATATGTATGTATGTATTGTGTATATCTGTGGCTACTGAGAATACATGCTCAGCCTTGCTATGGGGGTATGGAGCTGCAGCAGCCTCGGCTGGATTTGGGCTGGATTCAGCAATCCCCAGCACTCTGGAATCATCTGACTTCCAAAAGCTCTGACATCTTTATGTGCTGTTGGAGAACTTAGAGCTCATCTGTCTCACAGCTAAAATAAATCAGGTGGAGAACCAATTTCCTTATGACTACAATGCTGCAGAACTGTGTAGGGCCCTAATTTTGAAAATAAGTATTTGTCTAACTGCAGACATATCAGACTTAAAGTTATGCTCATATTTAAGTACCTCTTTAAGAAGATTTTGTGACAACAGGGAGTCATCTTCGCGGCTGAGTTCACAATCTAGGGTGTTGTTCCTAACTCTACTTCTATCCACAATAGCCCCAGCATTCAGCAGCACTCCCAACCCAGGTTAGGTGTCTTTTTGAGTGCAGGGACTAAACTTCACACAAGACTTTCAGACAGACTGGTGACAGACCTGCCATGCAGTGAGGACATGTGCCCCATCCACATGTTCTCTGGCTTCTGGGACACGCACTAAGAGTGGTGGTTTCTTTCTCACTCATCCCTTATTACAGCCAAGCCTGGCTTCCAGAGAAGGTCGGCGAAGCTGGTGAGGGGTCTGGAGCACAAGTCTGATGAGGAGCGGCTGAGGGAACTGGGGTTGTTCAGTCTGGAGAAGAGGAGGCTGAGGGGAGACCTCATCGCTCTCTACAACTACCTGAAAGGGGGTTGCGGAGAGGTGGGTGTTGGTCTCTTCTCCCAAGTGACTAGCGACAGGACAAGAGAAAATGGCCTCAAGTTGTGCCAGGGGAGGTTTAGACTGGATATTAGGAAAAATTTCTTTCCTGAGAGTGGTGAAACACTGGAATAAGCTGCCCAGGGAAGTGGTGGAGTCACCATCACTGGAGATGTTCAAGGAACATGTGGACGAGGCACTGCGGGACATGGTTTAATGGGCATGGTGGGGTTTGTTGGTTGATGGTTGAACTTGATCTTACAGGTCTTTTCCAACCTTAGTGATTCTGTGATTCTGTGTGATTCTTACCACACTCTTTTCCCTTGACAGTCAAGCCATTCTCAGGAGAGAGCTGGATTTAAACTTCTTCAGGCCAAAGTGGGCCTGTAGTCTGAGTTTCCTGCTTCAAAGAGATTGATATAGTCTTATGTACGGGCCAATATATACAAATATAGGACATCCCTGCTACGGCAGAAAAAAGCAGGCTGACCTTCCTTCCTCTTCGGTGCCTAACCTCAAAAAGGGCTTTGGGGTTACAAATCCAGACCTGAGAGAAGGGCCTGAATCCGGTGGCCTTTGCGGGCACGCTTTAGTATTCCCTTACAACTACAGTAGACGGTGCTTCCATAGTCTGCCGGCTGCTGTCATTCCCAGGTGACTAATGCTCCTCTGCTGCTGTCCAGGAGCCTGAGCGGCCTCTGGATTCGGCCCATGGCAAGGAAAGTGCTACAGTGCTGAGCATGGGAGTGGACGCATAGGGAGTGGGAAGGGGGCTTTACCTAGGAAGGCTGGAAAACTGGAGGAGCTCTGGTCCCTCCTTGTTCTCTGGCTGCAGCTCTGCCCACTGAGAGGGTAACTGCCTGCAGCTGGTCACCCTGGCTGATTCCTTCTCTGCTGAAGGTTGTGTCCTCCACTGGCTCCTCGAAATGCTCCCTGAGCCTCTGTAGGCAAAATGAGGTGGCTCAGAAGAGCTCCTCGGTTGCCCTGTATAAATCAACCCACCTCCCTTTGAGTGAAAGGTGGCAGCAGCAACGAGCAGCAGTAGGTGATAATCTTTCAGCTGATGTCATGGCAGTGGGAAGAAAACTCGATCAAGGCTGAAGTATTTATTTGAGCAGGGCAGTGGAGACAGCACCCTAATTCCTATGAGAGGAGTAAAAAAAAAAAGAGCCTTTGGATCTTTCCTGACTGCCCATTCACAGGGGATTTCATCTTCCCCCCCCACAAAGACATCAAGAATGTGGCAGTGGAGGCTGTATGCAATACATGCTGAATCCATGTCATTTGTGTATTTTCTGCGTTTTTATGGGGAAAGATGCATTCATTTGTGACTTTTGGGAAGCTCAGGCCATGCACATAAAGGAAAGCTCTCTCCTGGCTATCCAAACACCAAGTGATGTCTTCATTTTTGAGTATCCAAACTAAGGCAGCTTAAGCAGGCTGGCTTTCAGATGGGGGATATTCAGCGCTTTCTGAAAGCCAAGCCCACACGTCTGAAGTTTAACGCATCGCATAAATAGGGGTACCTGGAATCGCAAACCGTCTGGGAAAGCCTTGGTCTGCATGCAGTGCAACGCCACACTATACGGGCACAATCTGGCTGCTTCCATCTGGTCCGCTCACACCGATGGCAGTGCTTGCTATCACGAGTAGCTCTGTGAAGAAGCATTCTACCCAGTAATAACTGCCTGCCAGATCACCTACTTGCTGCATAAACCATCTTAATTTTTACAGTGGAGTCATACACAGGCCAGACCTGCCAGACACTTAGAAAAACAAAGCAGAACAAGAACAAAGGTGGCAAACACAAAGCAACCGAAGAGAGGTAAGGATGGGTCAAGCTGGAGATGGCAACAGGACTCAGCAGGAGATGGTGTAAGAGACTTTAATCTCCTGTGTTTGCGTCAACCAGACAGTAATAAAGTACAACAATCCAGGACCCATTAACGTGTACTCCTGTGGCCAGTTCTTAAACTGGTTTCTCAAGGTGGATTTTATTGTGCCATGAGCACAATTATTTTTCACAACATTATTTTCATGAGAGGTTATTACACATTAAGTTACAGCATTCCCATGCCTTCAGGCTTTTTGTAACAGTAGGAGAAATGGTGGGCTGGAGAAGACAGCTGGGTTTGCACGTGGTATATGTCAGTTTACTTAAGCAGAACCATTTTACTGCTGCTGGAGGAATGCAGCAAAAGGTCAGTGCTGAAACTCCACTAAAGTAAGTTGAGCACACATTCCAGCTGCGAGCATATGCTCACTACTCGCTTGATCAAAAAGGAAATTTCAGAGCTCTGCTACATGCTTGCCTTGACCCTGCTCCATACCGCCTGTCTAGTGTGCATCAGGCAAACTATTCGTTAATCCTGCATGGAATACACATTCTGGTTAAAGGATGCTTGGAATAGTTGCACATCATCATTAGCAGTGTAATCTTAAACTGGGCCCATGCATATGGAGAAGCGCACGGTAGTATGGAGAAGGATGTCAAGAGGAGAAGTGTTATATGAATGCATGAAATGTGTGGCTTTACCTCTTATTCCTCTGTGCCCATCACAACCTGACCCTGTCCAAATGAGACTCATCTTTGCAGGTGAAAAATAAACTCAGCGTTATTATTCAGCTCTCGCTTTTTCCTTGCCTGTGTCTCCTTCAAATGTTTAATCTTCTAGAGTCTGCCTGATCTGGTCAGTGTCAGCGGAAGAATTCTGTGCTAACAAAATGCACAAAGAAGCCACACCAACTTAATTGGGCTGTTAAAAATTGCAGAAGTGAAGCTCTTACTGCTACAAGAGCTTTTGGCTAATTTAGAACATGCCCTCATAGCATCACTTGATAAAAATAAGACTCTGACTTTTTAATAGAACAAATTACTTAGGTTTTATATTTAACCACGGTCACTGTTAAAGCTATAACTGGTTTTCAGAATATTTTAGGAATCTGATCTTGATCTTCCATATGTTAAAAGCCATCACAACAAATACCTTACATTGCGGTTCCTGACGAAGAAATAACAAGGTGGCTGCAGCCTTAAATACAAAGTGTTTATTTTGTGCTCAGATTTGCTACTTTCATATCAGAGTAAGTATCAGAAATTATCATTTCAAGGCAAGGAAGGAGGCAGTCTTGAACCAGAGAAACTTGCAAACCTGCGTGATACTTGGAGAGAGGGCACTGATGTTCTGGTTACTCACAGCCAGCTCTTCAACAACTCCCAGACTCCACTGTGGAAAATGGCACTGGTATTGAGAACCTCTCAATGCATGCACTGGGAGCACAGGGTGTTTTGACACAGGCAAGTGGGTTCCTTTCGGAAAATGGGACTTGCAGGCTTTAAAAATATTACCCCCAATGACCATTGTAATCAACCAGATTAAAACTGGGTTTACTGATCTCACCTTGTCTTCGGGTTGTGCTTTGGGGGGATGCTTCAGTCAGTTTAACTGTATTGTACAGTCTTGTATTAGCAGCAAAACCTCTAGAATCATATGCAGATTTAAAAAAGGGTGTTAAAAATATGAAGTTAAAGAACGAGGTCTTTTCTGGTAAAAACCCAACCCCTTTTTAATTTTTTTTTTTTTACTATGGGCACTATGTGGGATGACCACATACTACAAAATCAAAATGAATAATTTGAAGAGTGGAAACAACATGCTGCACAAATGTAGCAGGCATTTGAGGAAGGATCCATCACCAGCACCAGAGTAGTTTATTTTCACTGACTGGGCAATTTTGCAGTTGGCAACAACAAATCGTAGGAAAAGCTGATAAAATTAGGGTAGGGCTGGCATCCAGCTGGACCCTGAAAAGCTGGAGGAATGGGTTGACGGGACTCTCATGCATTAACAAATGCAAAGCCCTGGTCCTGGGCAGTCATTTTTCCTGGCAGTAGTACAGGCTGGGCACTGACTGGTGGGGGAGCAGCTTTGCTAAGAGAAGAGGCTGGGGTTCCTCGTGGAGAGCAAGCTGAACCTAAACCAGCAGCTGTGGTGAGGAAGGTCAATCACATACTGGGCTGCATTAGCAGGAATGTAGCCAGGAGGTTGAGGGAAGCGATTATTTCCCTGTAGCTAGCACTGGTGAGGCCACATCTGGTGTGCTACGTCCAGTTTTGGGTATCCCAGCCCAAGAGAGAGGTCAACAAATTGGAGCGAGTCCAGTGGAGAAGCTCTAGGATGCACAGGGGGCTGAAGGATGTTGAAGATGGTCACGGAAAGGCTGAAGGCGCTCTCAGCAACTTACTGAGGATCAAGGTATTGCTAAGCAGTTTATAGCATTTTAGAGCTTTAGCCTCCTAGCAAAGAAAAGATATTTTTGTTTGTCTCAGAAAGATGTCTTTTGAACAAGGTCCTGGATATCACCAGGGAAATTATTCTGTCATCCTTCTGTGGAGAATTCACAAGATTTGAAAGCTGCAGGTATGTCATAAATGTATCCCTTCCTCAAGCACAGAAAATGCCAACAGAGCACAACTCTAACAGCTTTCCGCAGGAAGTGTACAGGTCTCATAGAATGACCAGAGCTCATATTATGGTTTAGTTCCACTTTTTTAATTCCATATTTTAGCTTTTCCATGTTTCTTTTTATAATCTCTTTACTAAACCTGTTATTGCACTAAGTTATAGGCTGTCTTGTCTCCTTCATCTCTTCTCTAATAGTGATACCAAAAAGAAGTTCACTAACTCCGCTTATTTTATACCTTCTGCTCCTTAATGCTCGACTCTTAAAACTACTTCTACATGTGCCTATCTTTACTGCTGTAAGTCAGGCCAGTTCAGCAATCTGCAGCAGCACGTGCGTAATTTTGAGCGTGTGAACAGTCCCAGTTTCCGGAGGAGCCAACGACCACAGACTCCAAAAGTGCAACTTGCTATATGTTAGGTACTGGTTGATCCCAGCCACCTGCCACATATCTTTGGTCCTTGATGGTGTAAGCCACAATACTTACTAGCTGTCTATTTTCCATATATTTTTTAGTGTTTTCTCTGTGCTTTCACCATTTCTTTTTTTTTCCTGTATGCCCCTACAGATCTTATGTGCTCCTCACAATTTCCAAGATAAATTTTCATGCATATGCCTGCAAAATTCCTTCCAGTCTCTTTTGGTACCTTTGGATCGCACACCATCACCTTTCTGTCCAAAAATGGTGTGGTTTTGCTATTCTTCTCCCTTTTACTCCATTCCCTGGACAGACTTTTTCCCTTAATCTTTCTTTGCAGAGCTGTCTTATCAGTTATATTGCCTTAAACAGCTCACCTGTCTTGCATTCCCGGTCCCTTGCAAGGTCTATACAAATTTGGAGCTCCTCAATACACTATGGCATAGCTTGAGCCCCCTTTGCTGTATTTCTTGCATGGCTGTTGAGGAGCTAAAAATTACCCTATTCTCTTTCCCCTATCCAGCAAAGGAGCTATAGGAACAAAAACCTGAAATACTGCGTTTATATATGAAAACTCATCCTGTTTGCTTTAGCCTGCCAACCTGACCAGAATGTAGATCACTTCTGAAACAGCCCCATTTCTTCATTTAGCCAATGAACTTTCTCTTTGGATGAATTTCTGGTGGCTAACTGAGCTTTAGCCACCCGTCTAGGCAGCTTTCTGAGAATGCAGCCTGCAGCTTTACTAGACCTCTGGTGATGAGAACAGGATATAGTTTTATATGCACATTTTCAAAGAGGGAATGAAAAATCTACTGTTACTCTGATAGACCCAGTTCAACTTCAGGTGCCTTTTAATCAGTCCTGGGAATCAACTTATTTCTGCTGAATAACAAAGAAATAAAACTCCCTTACTCTCCCAATCTCATTTGCTTATTTATAGACGTTCACATGAAGAGCAACATAGAAGGAAAACACCACCTCCATCTTTAAGCTAAAACGACATTGTGGAGCCATCAAAAAGTTCAAGCTGACAGCTGTCTGATTTATGCTCCCAGGGACTGAAGGCAGACAGTTGAATCTTTTGGACAATTTTAAGGACGAAGTTCTATAAAGAAAAAATATTTGCCCTTAAGAGTAGTGCAGCACCGGAATGGGCAGCCAGAGAGGGTAGGGAACCTCCTGTCTTTGAGGATACTTTCCCAGAGCCCTGAGTGCACCAGGCGGCTGTCACTGCTTCGAGCACCCCCACCCATGCCCTCCAAACCGCACCCTCTGCCCGTTGCTCCAGGAGCTCCTTTAAAGCTCAGGGCTGCACCTTCAGTCCTGGCCTAAGCTACAGCATAGGTGTTTCTGTTCCCAGTCTGGTTCCCAAGAGCTCCTGTGCTGTTGTTTGAATTTTCTGGCTTGACCTGGGACCTGACTTGTTACCTTGCCTTCGTGTGCTGAGCAGTGGACTGTCGATGGGACCTGTTGGTATCAGCACCCCTGCTCTGCTCACCCAGTTCGGGTGCTGGTGAGGACCTGGGACTGTGCCCTGACTGAAGACACTGCCCCTGCCCACGCTGCGGTCACCCTCGGCTGCCGGCTTGCCTTCCCCTGCGGAGCAGCCCTGTTCTTGCCTCTGCCTGATGAGGTTAAGGATTTGACTGGGCAACCTGCTCTTGCTTTGGGGTTAGCACTGCTTGGAGCAGGAGGTTGAACTGGATGAACTCCCCAGGTCTCTTCTAATGTAAATCTTTCTGTGAGCCTGACTCACTGGTTACTCAGGGAGTTAAGAAATCAGAGAGAAGATTAATGGGGAAAGGCAGGAGAAGCCATGACAAGTTCTTCAGTAATATCATTGACAGTCTAAATTTCCTCCCTGTATGAGCTGTTATACAGTTGCTCTTTTTGTGCATGCATTACAGTGATGGGCACATTGCAGAACAATGTTGAAACTAAATAAATGAAACACCCAAGGAAGAAACAAGGTATTTCTGCAACGGGCAGGATAAGGCTGAGTCTGCGAATCCTGCCATGGATATGACAGGGGCAGAAACAGGGATCTGTAATCCCATGGCTCCTGCAGTTTAATTTCAGAAACATAAAGGATTTGGAGAATCTATTTTTCTTTCTCTGGTTCCCCAAAGTATTCAGAACATGACCCAGGTTTTGTGAGGTGGCTGGTGAGACTTGTGTCCCTGGACTCCTGCCAGCCCTAGGAGGCTTAATCCCATGGAGAGCACATGCAGCTGATGACAGAAGCCAGGGGTTTCCAAAACGCTGCATGGGTCACTTAGCTCAGTCTGGAGTTTTGATGCCCTTCTTTAAAAAGTTCTCCCAAGTGCCGATCTGGATGCAGGCAGGGTGAGGATGAGGTACATTGTGCAGCCACTCTCCACCCACCTTTATGTAGCTGGGAATGTGCAAATGCTCTAGCACAAAACAAAGGAGCATGGTCTTTGAAACACACCCCCCGCCAGTGCCCAAACCATCCAGGATACTGCAGCCAGGATACTGAGACACCCGCCTGATTCAAGTATGTCTGAAGAGTCTGCAGGGCTTCAGATTATGGATTTGAGATTGCTTTACAAACTTTGATTGAGAAATGTGTCTGTGCCATTTGGAGAGAGGTGCAAGAGGTTTCCAAGCAGACACTGTCGCTGCAGATGCTGCTGGATCCAACATCAGACCACACACCTTTACCTGCAGTCTGCTGCTCCGTTGCCAGGTAGGCTGCTGGGTGCCGGGGAAGGGATTCACCTCCAGAGTAAAAGACTTCCATTTAGGTGTCTCATGTGTTTCAGCTCCTGTGAAACACAGACCTTGTCAATGAAGGTAGTGGAGTCCCGAGAGTGCTTCAGCTCACCCTGAAGAAGACAGCAACTGGGTGGTGAGCTGTGTCGGTCACTGGGCTCCTTGACTGTATTAAGTAGATCCCCACTGAGTGTACTGCAAGCTTAAACCCTTTGTGCACATGGACCCACCGAAATGGAGGCACCTTCACACTGGTGTCTGAATACAAAGCAGTTTCCCACCCCAAGTGGCCTAAGGACTCTTTTGCTAGAACCAGGCTCTGCTCTACTCTCCTCTTGTGGTGGCAGGCCCTGCATATTGACCCCTTCCCCTTCCCCTCACTCTGCAGAAACTCATTCAGCCTTCCTCTGCGGAAGAGCAACACAACAATGAGGGTTACACACCTGTCTGCCTTACAGGATTTTGAAGACTTCAGATGTGGTGAGTGCAGCCAAAACATGAAGTAGTGTTGCTTTCTCTCACCTCCTGGGGACCAGCAGGCAATCCAGCTGTGTGCTAGAAACATCTGTTATGCTTTGGTTCAAGTCTTGTATTCCATTTAAAGGCTAAACCATACTCCTTAAGTACCAGGGATCTGAGGCGTTTCACTTTCACCTCTCAGGTAGCTATGGTCAGGAGTCAGGGATGCAGTATCTATCCACCCAACATCTTCCTACCTTCTCGTCCCCCACCAACACAGCAGGGGGAATGGGAAAAGGGTGGGAGAAGAGGACAGGAGGAGATGTCAGAGACAGCATCCTTTCTATGGAAATTAAATCACAACGGCTATCAAAGCTGGATTACAAGCTTTAGACCCTCAGTGTTGCCAGCCCTGCAGGAAAAAAGCTTGACAAAACCAGGAAAGAGTTCAGATGTCTGCACAAAAGGTCCAGGATTCAGACTTCTCTTCTGAAATTTGAGGAGGCACCCAGACCAACAGATGAGGAACTGGCACACAATAGAAAGTCCTCAACTGAGCTAATGGCCTCAAGTTGTGCCAGGGGAGGTTTAGGCTGGATATGAGGAAAAATTTCTTCACTGAGAGAGTGGTGAAACACTGGAACAGGCTGCCCAGGGAGGTGGTGGAGTCACCATCACTGGTAGTGTTCAAGGAACGTGTGGACGTGGCACTGCGGGACATGGTTTAATGGGCATGGTGGTGTTGGGTTGATGGTTGGACTTGATGATCTTACAGGTCTTTTCCAACCTTAATGATTCTGTGTGATTCTGTGTAATGGTACACAACACAAGGAAGACACAGTTACCCAGCAAATGTCAGAAGTTACCTTTAACCTTCTATACTGGATTGCAGCAAATAATCTGAATGGCTTGCACAGTCAGGAATCACCCAGTGATCTGGGCAGTTGGCCTCTTGGACAAAACCTCATCATCACCACCAACAAAACCAAGTTATTTTTGCTTTCCTATTAATAATGTTACCTAAATGGGGCATTTAGCATCCCTGTTCCTGCAGCGTCTCTGTTCCTGCTGTAATGAGAAAACCGTATACATAACAAACTAAAACCAAATTAAACATGTTCCATGTCATTCCACTCTTCTAATAAATAACACCAAACAGATCTCTGTGGGGGCTGGCGGCTGTCACTTCTTTTTTTTAAGCTCAGCATTTTGCCCTCGGACTGCCTGTCCTTGCGGAGTGGGAACAGCTGAGGAGGTGATGAGAGAGGCAGCGTGGGCTGGTGTGCAGAACACCAGTTTGGGAAGCCACAGGTTTGCCGTGGAGTCATCACTCTGTCTTATGACAGTCATTTCAACTTCTATAAGATATTCGGAGGCAGACATGGCCACCTTAGAACTGTTCTTCGTGAGATTTTATTGTGCCATGAATGGAAAAGGACCAGAAAGTCAGCTGCACTAAAACACATCTCTCACTGAGAGCTCTGCACCATAGAAGGATTTTTCTGCACTTCCAGAGAGCTCCAAATATCCAAGTCTCCTTCAACCTGCACTGGCAAGAGTCCACAGGGGAGTCAGTGCAATCACCAGCAGCTTTGGCTGTTCCCCTTCTGACTCAACACCAACTGCTTCTGCAGGCTATGTGGGCTACCTTCTCCTCCAAGACCCTAGAATAGAAGAGAAGTCGAAACACAATTTCCTTTCCTGGAGGGCTTCCTGCCTCTGGGTTTCTATGCCAAGCTTTAAACAGGCATAAGCCTGGGACAGATCTTGTGCAGGAAAAGGATAAAAGATGCAAGTTCTGCTCTGTTACATCACGGTACATCGAGAACAGCTCTGCTGCAAGAAGGAATTTGTGGTCGTGGCATTAAGAGAGAGATTTGCCCATGACCCTGCCAGTGTGCAAACACAGCAAAGTTACTTGGTGTCCCTATGAACTAGCTTCTGTGGTAACTACATCTGTGCTTGACACACCCTCTTTGGAATATGAATTTAGCATGAATAAGCAGTAAACCTAGATTTTTTCTAAGCAAGCCAGCTTTTTTTTTTTTTCTCTCTTCCCTCCAAAAAAATAGCAGGAATATGTTCTGTCATTTGTGCCTGCCTGTAGGAAATTAGCATGTGAAAACTCAGTGGCAGCCCTTGGGGCAGAATGGGAAGATAATTACTTTAAATGACTTTCTAAGTTGTATAACTTAGTCACTCTCTTACCCATGTAGGCACACGCACCAAGATGCATGTGCCCAAGTGGCCTGTGTGGACATGGAGGATGAGGGAGGCCCCCTATTAAGTCTTCATTGCGTGTCTTGGGTTCCTTTTGACTGGTGATGACAAACTGGGTTTGAATAGGTCTTTTATATGCTTTAGGAATCAGCAGTTGTAATGAGGCAATATTTTTGCTTCAGAAGCTTGCTTGCTTCAGCCTCCAAGTGTCTTAGGCAAGGCTGCTGTCCATTGTCTTCTTTATTCATTTTGAGTATCTATATGGCTACAAATCTGCCTCTCTGTTGGATAAAAGGAAGAGGAATAACAAGTGCAGTGTGCTATAACCCTTTTTGTCATCCCCCTGCTACCAGAGCTCAGGCCTTCTGCTGATTAATCATCTATGCTGTGGCCCTAATCCAATCTAGTCCTGATGACAACACCACACTCCTCAGTGTTGACCAGTTTTACGGCTATCAGTCGGGTCCTTGGGTGTCAATACAGGCCATCCCTGCCACCCTTGCTCTATTATTTTTTTCTGCTGCTTTCATGCTGTGATTCATATTTCATTCATAATAGTCCTAGTATTTGTGTTACAAATCTCTACATGCTGGCCAACAAACCCCGTTAGCCTAAAGACAGTCTGATGGGGCTCCATGGCCGTACTTGGGCTAACAGAGTTTTGTGCAAGTTATCCAGAACCTGCAATACTTGCCCTGCCACAACAGTCAGATTTGTCAGCTGGAAATAATCTCCCTTCTCCTCTGTTCCACCACCAGCCTGGGTCTTCAATACAGGCAAGGTGAACAATTTTAGTCTGCCCTTCTCTTTGAATGAGGGACTGCTCTTTCCAGGCCTTAAAATAGGGAGAGACTTTTAAGAGGTTTGAAAATGCAACTTAGGACCCTAAGTCATCGTGCATTTTTGAAAGCCGTGCTCTGCATCTGTATCATGTTACTGCTCAGCTGCGTGGCTTTTCCTAGACTATCTGAAAGTGGATCCGTACTGCTGTGTTCCAAAGAGGGGTTATTTTAATATTGTACTAAAATACTGACAATGAAAATTGTTACTTTAATTAGGCGGTAAGCACTGTCATCCTGGGTCTTAAGATTTTGAGTAAGCAGAGGTTGATTGCTGAAGTAAATTTTTACCATTTTGGAGTTCACAGGATTTATTTTACTGCAAACGCTTTTGGTGTCTCCCTTGATGCCTTCCAAATTTCACTGGGCACATGAAGCCAGGACAACACGCTATCTGAAAATCAAAAGATTACAGAGTGTTTTCTGGAAACAGTTACTTGGTGGGCCAAGAGGACAAGTTTAACCAGAATGAGACATCTTTTAGAGGAGACAAGGCTTATCTAATTGAATCAGAAGCTCCAGAACTTACACAACAGTTCATCTGCAGAGCACTTTGCTAATACACAGAAAATCAGCAAGCTGCTGGCCACAGATCAGACTACAGGATGGTTCAAGACTCATCTCAGCTCCAACACAGACTTGCTGAGCAGTACAAGACTACAGTATACACTTCATCTCCCAGCTGCACACCATTTGGTCTTAGGCCAGATACCAAGAGTCTTGGTCTTATGAAGACCGGATGACCCAGTGAAATCACAATTTTTAGCGATTTGTTTCGATTTCCAGATCAAGCAAGAGAAGTCCCGATTTTTGCAAGCAAGCAAGTGGTCATCCTTTCCATACAGTATGCTGTCAGCTCTGCTTACTCAGCAAGAAAATGCGGGTGGGAGGCTGCTCTCTGCACTAGCTACCCTGGCCCACCACAGCTCTCAGCAGTCACTTTCCAGCTGGGCTGACTAAAAGCCAAAGCAACGCACCCCATAGACTTGGCAGAATTCATCCCATTTTTTTGGTACTATCATCTAGTATTCATTCTAGGATGGAGGGTACCGGAACGTGACAGGGTGCATCCCACAAAGTGCTCCTTTGACTTGGGCCATCAGAATAGCTTGTTGGGAATCTGCAGTGGCAGATGTGCCAGCACAAGTTAGAGAAGCTCTTTTACCCATGCCTTGGCTTTGCGATGAGAAACCTGACAAAGGAAGCACAAAGATGCAAAGGTGATCAAAAGCCAGTGATGGAAAGCCAGCTCTGCACCCTCCTTCCTCAGCCCATGAAACCACCAAATGCTGTTCTACCTGCTGATTAGCAGCTGTATTCTGATTTCCCTCCTAGGACACCGATCATGAGCAAACTGCAAAATTACACTTGAAACATTCTCTAGGGGGAAAAAAATCAATTGGAAAGAAAATATTCCAGAATATTAAGAATATTTTACAGCCAGTGATAGATCGGAGATTAGGCAATGTTTCTAGGAGTCACATGCATTGGGAATGGGCATGTCTTCAGATTGTAGCATAAGACAACCTAGGAAATCAATGCTCCATCCCTATAATAGTTTTTTTTAGGCTTTGTTTCCCATCAACGCTGACCTCTCATAAAGACTGCAGCTATGCCGAGGGAGTGTAAAATACTAGCATTATTCCTTGCTAAAAGTTATATATGCACTTTGCATAGCTGAAAAATCATGAGATGACGTAGAAGGCAGGAGAGAAAAGGGTCTGAACATTTCCATTGTGAGCAAAAGGCAGAAGATATTCCCAGTGCTGCTTCAACAAAGGCAGAGAGGCTTTGAAACACCACCTGGCACGAGCCAGGGTCTTGTCCAGTGGTTCCCAGTCCTTTTATTGCTGAGCCTCTCTCAAGAGAATAATCAGTGTTTCATATGGCACTGAATCTAACTGCTCACCTGCCTCATCGCCTCCCCTTCGCTCATGGTGCTCCTGCTTGAGTGTCTGCAGTATCCGAGGCCTCACGTTACACCCCTGTTAATGTGAAACTGTATGTCACGCCGGGTGTGCTCAGTTCAATTACGCTTCCAGGTATTCGCCTTATTAACGTGCAGGCATCTCAAATGACATAGACGACGCAAGTTCTGTGCTGTGAAAAGCTGACAGACGTATTGGCAAAAATATTTGCATAAATCTCAGCCATTTTCCTCCCACTAATGTGTTAATAAATCCCATGAAACTAGTTAAGATAAAACTAGTTAAGATAAAAGAAACTAGTTAAGATAAAACTAGTTAAGATAAAAGTCTAATCTGTCCAGCTCGAAAGAAGCTGAAACAGCATCAGTGCAAAATGAGGGGAAACAAGTAAGACAGTCTGAGCAAATGGAAGGAGAGGAAAATTAAGATGCTCATATGTTATTACAAAAAAAGAGAGCATTTGGGCTTGAGGAAAAGAGACAGTGAAACAGGAGGGAGGTGTGGCCATTTCCCTTTTTCGTCTTCTTTAACGCATTACCTAAGCCTCTGTCTTGCAAACACAAATACAATCGCACCCCTCCAAGAGTATTCAAAAGACCAGAACCCTAAAACAGCACGGATCCCATGGATCACTGTGGGATTAAAATGTAATCATTTGGAAGTCACCCCAGTGAAAAACATGAGCCCTTAAGAACATATCAACGTCCCCAGCTATGTGTAACTGCAAGATCAATGCCCCAGCCTGCACACCCTGCTCAGCAGAATTGCTGCTGCAAGCAGCAGAAACGTGCTTGCATAAAAACAGTAGGAGCAAGCCCCAGGGCTTCCTCTTCCTTTAACATGGCTTACCTCTCTGTTAACCAGCCAGAAGCACTCCTTTTAGAGGTGCTTTGCGTTTGCTGGGTATGTACAAAAAGAGCAATGGCCACTTCAAGCCAATTCTCCCCAAATATTGAGCTGCCCTGACGTACACCCAGTAATCGTGCCGCCAAGGAAGTGACTGCAAAGATTTCATTGCTCGCTGATGAGGTCCATAACTGTTTTTACACCTTCTTCTCTAAATAAGGAAGCCGCCTGTGAGGCCTCCGGCTGCCTGACCAATTTGACTCCTTTGCTTTCAACAGCCAATGAAACCCCACTCCTGCCTCCGGTCTTGGGTGACAGCAGTCATCAAGCCTCAGCCAGCCTGGGAGGACGGCAGGTTAGTGTTACAGCCGTGGCAGGCTTACCTTTGGCAAGCTGTTGATGTCAGAGTGATGATGTGGGGAGGGACAGCCTCTGCACTATAAAGATGGGTCAATCAAATAAAACTGAGGCTGCCCACCGGAGAGCAGGATCCACAAAACATGGTCCCCACCAGTTTGGGTCCTGCTGGCCTGTCTCTGCTTCCAACCCAACTGCTATCGGGCTTTAGTTTCATGTCAGCAATCTCTATTTGCTTTCCAAAAATAAGCCTCTGCCACCATGCTGAAGGGAGAAAAACAAGAAGGGCGGTATTTTTAGGGCCATTAATTCTGACCACGTGCCCAGGAGGTGAACCGGATGGCCACTGCACAAAGACTTCTCATCACTATGTCCTGCGAAGCCAGCATTCACCGGACGTTGCCTGCTTTCGTTCTCCTGGGTTTTCTAGCTGGGATTGCTTCAACACATCCAGTTGTAAGCAGAACCAATGGCACATTGCTGGAAAGAGGATGGCAGTCTCTGTTGTCCAGGTCCATTGCTGGGATGTCAGGGGAGAAGTCAGATGTGAACTGGGAGAGTGACTATTTGCTAGGAATCAAGAGGCAGCGGAGGCTTTACTGCAACGTGGGCATCGGGTTTCACCTTCAAATCCTCCCAGACGGAAGGATAAGCGGAGTTCACAATGAAAACCAATACAGTGAGTTGCATCCAGAAATGAAATAGAATAGATGTCACTTAATTGCTGTGAACTCTAGTAATTACCCTTCATAGAATGCAAATGTTATTATTTGATATTATTAATCTGTGCTACATCTGTTGCCTTTTAAGAGTCTCTGGGATCAATAAACGTTAGAACCCTCCAGGCTGAAACATGTCACAAATGCTTAGACAAATTTAGATACAATTTATTTTTACTCTGCTTTACTGCACAGATGAGAAAAGACAAACCAGGTTGAAAACAGCCTCTCTGCTGCATCTGCTCACCCCTCACCTTCTCATTTGCCTTTTGTATTCGGGAGGTTGTTGCTGAGCCAAGAGTGCCAAAGCGTGATTTTTTGAATCCTAGCTGACTAGTACTTTTGGGACTCTCAGTCACAGAAGGGGCTTGCTGTTCCTGGTTTGCTTGTTCTTATGGGTGCTGCTCTGTAACCACGAGATTAAAAGAAAAGCATTAGCCTGATGGATTTGAATTTCCTGCGGAGGGCAGTTGCTAAAATCTTTTGCAGCTAAGATATCATGGGGGACTTCAAAATGCAAGCCACCCTTCTCTAAAGCTCAATAACAAACACTCTGTAATTATAGCATATTAGATAAAAATAATTTACTTATTAGAAAGCCCAAGAATTTGACAGATCAAAAGGACTATACAGCATGTGACAATGATTCCAGAATTATTTTAAAATTCTACGGCATGTAGGAAAAAACAAGATCTTCTCTGTGTGTTTTTATTACGCTGGACTAGGGAGACAATTCTAATAAAGAAAATATGACGTGTTCATCATGGTTTTAAAATAAATCCATTACATCTGAATTGCCCTTGATTAGCTATAAATTCTGTGCTAACACTTCTATTGAACTTCTTATGTTTTAGGTCTCTTTGAAATATCCACTGTAGAGAGAGGTGTTGTTAGCCTATTTGGTGTGAAAAGTGCTCTCTTCATCGCAATGAACAACAAGGGGAAGCTGTATGGAACGGTGAGTACAAGTGCAAATAGTTTTTCAAAGCTTAAACAAAGGCTGCACAGGTTTTCTTTTATGTTTAGGTTTTTTTTCCCTCCTGGAAATCTCTGATTACAAGCAGAAAAAATAGCCTTTCAACTACAGGGAGCCGGCCCAGCCCGGTGTCACCAGTGTTATTTTGTGTGACAAGCAGCGTGGCTGTTAGAGGTCTGTTATTTGAAAGCTTTCCAATAAGATTCTACAGGGAGCACGCTAGGAAAATGAATGCATTCTGCAAATAGTATGGATTAATTAGACTGCTTCTTCTAAGGGCTCAGCACTGCAAACACGTTCTAGTAAGGCTGAACCCTGTTGTTTCCATTTTGCATTGCATTGTATGTAAAGCAAAAGGGTGTGCTCTGCAAAAAACCTTAGGAGGTAAAGCCTGTGGGTATGTCCACGAGTGTGTGTGTGTGTATATGTTGCACGTGTATGTGTGTGACTACAGGTGTGTGTAGGAGAGGTACAATTAGAGCTATCTACACTAGCTACTATTAGTAAAATCATGACCACATTCCTCCCCCTACCAAAACCAACCACACCATGAAGAATAAATAGGAAGTCTACCCTACAAAGTCAACATATGCGCCTGGGGCTATTTTAAGGACCAGTTTTGTGAGATCAGTCCCAAAGCGTGAGAAAACAACAATAGCTATTAACAACGGTATGCAAGTCGTACTGAAACATCATCACCATTATCCTCATCTAGAAAGTGCTAGCTATGCCATCTAAATGCAATTTAATCTCTGAGGCCTGAGCAAGGCATCTCCAGTCTCAACGCTCAGCAGAAAAAGCGCTTCTTAGGAAGTGCGATTGAAAGAGGCTGGCTCTGGGCAATAGGAGCCCATCTCAAAGCATAAGCAGCCCATCTCAAAGTCATGAATGGCACTGATTGCATTCATCTTTTTTGTCAAGAAAGAGCAAAGTCATTTCCTTTGAACCAGCTGTGATTTCAACAAAGCATTTCAGTTGCTTAATGAAATACCAAATGTTGTGAAGGACCCGTAGCCATTACTAATCTGACTGATTCCTTCTGACACAGATAATGAGAGTGGGACGTTTTAAGGGTCATGTCTGATTTCAAACACCTAAAAAGTGCCACAAGCCCAAGTGCTTTATTTGATTAGGTCTTTCTAAAGAAATGCAGGGTCTAGCTTCAGACCTCCCTTTGGTATTTTTTCCCCAGTTTCAATCCAGTCTTGCTTGTTTTCAAAGAGACTTTTAAAAGCTGTAAGAGATGTGCGTTTTCCCTTGCACAATGCAACGCCCAAAGTTAAACTCTTACAAACTATGAATGGTGTTATTACAAAGATGTCCAAATAGAACGGGACTGGTGGTGTCTCATGTGCCAGACATTTGATGTCAGGGAATTATTCTGCTTTCTCTTTTAATTTCCTCGGTGCTTTGCATTTGCCTCCTGCTTCTCCTTGTACCTCCTCTCCCAGAAAACTCCCTCTCCTTGGATTTACATGATGCGACATGAAGAAAAATAAAACTGTTTTCCCAGCTTAAAACCTGCTACATATTTCCCTAAGAGTTAAATATAATGTCACTAATGATACAACAAAAGGAAAGATTGAGTGCTAATCTACAGTCGTATTCAAATACCTTATTCAAGCAAACAGTTCTCCCTAGGCATTGCTGTTTTTAAGACAACTGAATGTTTTGACAGCCAGCATATCATTCTTTTATAGATTACAGGCCTTCTTGCAGAGGGGAAATGTGAAATAAAGCTACGTCATTTGGGTAAAAGGGCATGACGCTGACGGAAATTATTGCTTGCAAATAAAATTAAGAAATCCATGTTTTATGATGAATTAATTTGATCTGTCACAGGAAGTACACAGTCCATTATCTGGACAGGTGGCATCTGAGTTCATCTGACACCAAATTAGCACTGAGGAGGGAGATTTATTGTTGAATGCAGTCACTGTGGCACCACCTGTTGCACACTGCAACAAGTTCTTCTGTAAAAATACTAGTAGGAAAAATGACTTAAGTCTTCATGAAATATTTATTGTACCCGCTTTGTTCTTTTCCCCTGCTCCTTCCTATTCTTTAGCCTGTTTTCCAAGATGAGTGCAAATTCAAAGAAACCTTGCTGCCCAATAACTACAATGCATATGAATCAAATGCTTACCCTGGTGCCTACATAGCACTCAGCAAACATGGGAGAGTGAAGAGAGGAAACAAGGTTTCTCCTGCTATGACAGTGACCCACTTTTTACCGAGAATATGAACATGAGCAAAGCAGAAGATTAAATCCCAGGAAAAACTGTTTCATTTTGCACATGGGAATAATCTCCCAGGTAAAGTATTTATACTGTTCATTGAAAAAAAAAATCTATATATGTATGTATGTGTATATTTGGATAAAAATATTTGTACTAGATTCATCACATAGCATATGTAATACCATGCTGCTTCTCTTCTACTCTACAAATTTTACACGGCTGCGTGCCTCCTTTGGTGCTGAACAGAGAAAAATGCAAGCTGGAGTGCAAAGGAAAAGAAGTATTTGGAAGATATAGAAAGGCTGTGGATAATATAATCTAATCAATCATAGGTTATCTTCTCATTAATATTAATTACCTCAGATAATAACCTTTCACAGTGAGCTGTTTACATATCACGGGCCAAATCATCAGATGACTGATTCACCAGAGCTTCAAGCAGTTCACTCCATCTGAATATCTGCCTGCACCTCCTCTTCTACACTCCGTGTCTTGTCTTGTAAAGTCCTCAATCTATTTTGACCATTAGAGTACCAGTTCCACAACCATTTCCACACAAGCAAACCGTCTACCCCCAGAGCCCCTCTGCCTCTGAAGGGATTCTCCAGGGTCTCCTCACATGGACTTGGCAAAATGAAAACCTACGATCAATTTCCCTTAGGAAGGGCCACAGGATAAATCACAGATGGGTCCCAAATGTAAAATATATTTGGAGCTGAGGATTTTGAATGCCGCCCTCTTGGCATTTTGTGAGCTTAGTTTAGACCCACCTCAAATATAGATGTGTACATCTTTAATATAAATACACGTGTATATCTATAGACATGGGATGTGTGAGTGTGTATCTGTGTGATTACATACTTCTAATGAATCAATCATCCCAGTCTCTAGATGACCAGGTGCCTTTTTATGTGTACACACATAAAAGAACATAAATATTTAAAGGCACTCTATTTCATTTAGGCTGAACCTTGTTAATCTCTAAGAACTAGAACTGGTCTGCAGGATGCATTTTATAAAATGTATGAAATTCCTGAAAGCCTCCGGCAAAGGGTTATTTTAGAAAACTTCTCTGTGTTGAATTCTCTTCTATTTACTGCTTTAAGTACCTTTGGTTCTCGATCATACCTCACTGAGGTATGAAGGACAGAGGAAGAAGGAGGTTGTACAAGCATGCCTTCCTGAGTTGGGGCAGAGAAACTTGTGCCGTAATTCCAATTTCTGTCACTTGCAAAGCATCAGTTTCAAAGACAACACAGCAAGCTCTATGAAACACTCTCCAAATCTCTCCTAGAAGCCGTACAAGTGGCACATAACCTTGTCTTACTATTTTGACAACCTTTTTCCAGATCACCAGTGAAGCTACATTCTCTGTGCCTTTGAAAGAGTATTTTAAGAGGCCCTAAGTCAATAGTCACTATAAATGTCAGTTACCAGAAGCCTTGGGATTCCTGCATTGATGGCATGCTCCTAAATTTGAAACTAGATTCAATGCAATGTCAGAGCATGAGCATTTTCAGCATAGATGGACCATGCTGCTGCAGAAGTGAACATTTGAGTGCAAGATAATCTCCCACGTCCAGCCAAAATGTGGCTATGTCCAGCCTTGACATGCCATTCTATTTGCAGGGGGTGTCTATTCATGATGAATTTGAACCTTCTGACATGCATGAAAAACACTGTCAGGGCTAGATCCTCAGCTGGAGTAAACCAGCCTAGTCAGATGATCAGTTTATAGCTGCAGAAGATTTGGCCCAAAGAGCACACCTACAAGGATGTATCTACAGCCACGCTTTCTGAAAAACTGTCAAGACAATTGTTTTGTGAACAAGATACAGTTTTCCAGCCACTTTTGTGTGATTTATACTTGAATTTATTTTGCTCAAATGTAAGTGGTGATGACAGTGTAAATGAAGAGAAAAAAGAATGGAATACTGCTTACAGCACGTGAACAGGATGCTTTGGATATGGCAAAAGAAAGGAGTTATTCCTAATTTTCTGGTCTTGGAGTATGTAGAGAGAAGCCAAGTTGGCACACTTTGTTCATCCACAATGTGTGCTGCAGTTTGCTTTGGAAAAATGTGCATTTTAAGAGAAAAAGCAGGATGTTTTGAGTCGGGAGAGTGGGTCAGAGAAAAGTTTGGAGGATATCAGACAGTTACATTGACCTCGAGTCTCTAGAGGTGCAGATAGGAAGACTACAGCTGTGCTGGAATACATTAGCTGGCAACCTGTATCCTTGTGTTATACTCCTAATTGTCTTTGAAATGAAATTTGAAGAAGGATGGAAGAGTACATGGAGGTAGAAGAAATCATAGTTCGAATGCTGACACACAAGTTTGTTTCTGATTACAGCTTAAACTAGTGTCCTTAGGATAGGATGAAGCCTGTTCCCTCTTAAACCAGTGCAGTCTAGAGTAACTTATTGTTGCCAGTACTGATAAATAATGGGATAACTGGCATAAAAGGTGAGAATCAGACTCACTGACTCCATTTTGCACATACTGGTCAACAGCCAGAACAAACTGTAGACCAGGTCACAAGAAGTCTGTTTGGACGCAGCTTGCTGGGCTGAGCTTGTTCTTAAGAACTGCAGACCCCTGCGGATGCAGTTTTGGTGGGCGTTTGGAAAGTCCCACCAGTCACTCTGCTGAGTTACTCTTTACACCACTGCTTTTTCCAAATTACATGTCAACGTCAGCCAGATCAACATTGAAGTCAACATCGAAATCAAAAAAGGTCTCTGAGTGCCAGGAGTCCTGATTAATACGTGAGTGAAAGAGGTCATTGTCAGAAGTGACAATGACAGATGCCATTGTTATGAGTGATAACTTTGGCAGGAAACCCCTCCAGCACAACCAGGGAAGTACCGCAGCACTGTGGAGTTTTAGACTAGTTGGATACGGTACTTTGACAGAGGTGCTTCTTAAGTGAATGCATGGCTACTTTCAAGAGAGCACTTAAGGCACATGTTGACACATTGCTGCGGACAGGCAAGCAGTCTAGGGGCAGCTCATGGTAGCAGAATCACTGTGGTCATGTTCAAGGAGTTATGCAACTTGCCTGGGAAACGGCCTAATCCTGTTCTGCCTCATGCTTGATTAGTTGAATTCCACCTCCTCCTCCTCAGGCCATTATCACCTGCATGGGAGAAGGAGGATTTAGGAAGACCACCACTCATTTTACACACGTCAGGATAAATTTGTTGAGCTGGCACAGAGGAAAATAAAAAACCAAACCGTTTGTAAACTGAGTGTACATGATATGGAGGCTATGGAGAGAATATGGGCATAGTCTGACAAACTCTCAAGTAAAACTTGCTTCGAAAAAATAGTTGCATGGATATGTGATCACATAAAGAAAACTGGTGAAAGTAAAGGAGTTTCCCAAATCAGGGCCAAATTAGGAACGTATTATTGACAGTTCTTGCGGTGGTCGCTTTCAAAGCATATCTCATCCCAGTGTGCATTAATGCAGAGTCATGAAATGGGCTACAAGCTTTGAAAGCATTGCTGTGAATGCCCCACGCTAGCCTGTCTTGCCCATATTTTGCACATGGGCTTCTCCTGTGGAGTTGATACCTATTTTCAAGGTTTCTTCTTCCATAGGCAAATCCCATACTAATTTAAGACCTAATCCAGCTCCGTTAGAAAACGGTCTTGACTGGAATTAAGTCATGCTCTTAAATAACCAAAATCATGCTCTTAAATAACCAAACATGCAGAGATGCAGACACACGCAGTGGAAAAGCAGAGTAATTTTTGTATACCTCACTAAGTATTTCAATTCCAAGACTTTATTTTGCACGATAAAATGGTGCCAAAGTTCTCATTTTTTTTTTCCACTAAAATATACCTCATATTCTGACTCAATATGGACTCACAATTGAGACTGTAAATTTGCAAGAAACACACAACTGTCCAATCAATTGTTTGTGAAATTGCTTCTATTTTTATATGTATGTGCTGCGCACAATAGTTTAATGTATTAATAAAATAAACTTTTATACATTTTTGGTAGTGTTTTGACTCCAAATCCCTCTTAACATTTGGGTTTTTCCTTGCTTCAGAGCCGCTGTATTAACAACCCCTCCCCAGTTTTTATTCACCTCTGGAACCAGAGGATGTATTGGTACACTTAAAGACTTTTGTGTTCTTCAAACTTCTTGCCTTGGAAGCCATAAGAGAGTCGTGCTTGTTGTAGAGAATCCGGAAGTTTCACAGAAGAGAAGGAAAATAAAAGTACAATCTGATTAAAGGTGAGCTGTCATAGTCACCTGTCTAAATTCCAGTGCTTTTTACCTAGGGAGGTTCTAGCGCTGCTCTCCTGTTGTTAGTGCTCTTCAGTGTGTAATGAACTGCCCAGGCATATTCCTTACTTTGTTAAATAACAAAGGCTTTTTTTTTAAATGATGTTTTCTTCTTGCCTGGGACTAACTTCGGAGAGCAGCTTCCTGCAGCCATCGCTGACGGGTTTTGCCTCTCTATGCCTGAAAGTTGGGTATTTTTGGAAACGCTGCTACATTTCAGTGATATGGTAAGTTTTGATCTCCCTTTCTCCACTACCAAGTCATCATTTAATCAGTCCTTCAGTTACTTAAATGATTAGACCTCTCCGAGTCTGGCAATACGGACTAAGGTATTAGAAACCAATAGCTGGGAATCAGCCTCCTGCTTTTTGGTTCAAGCACACTGTTTAATCCATACCAGCATGATACCGCAGAGCGGACAAGTCTTCAAAGCTCTGATTGCTGGCGCTCCTTCTCAGGAGCATAAAAATCACAGAATCACAGAATCACAGAACCATTAAGGTTGGAAAAGACCTGTAAGATCAAGTCCAACCATCAACCCAACACCACCATGCCCACTAAACCATGTCTCACAGTGCCACGTCCACACGTTCCTTGAACCCCTCCAGGGATGGTGACTCCACCACCTCCCTGGGCAGCCTGTTCCGATGCTTCACCACTCTCTCCGTAAAGAAATTTTTCCTAATACGCAGCCTAAACCTCCCCTGGTGCAACTTGAGGCCATTTCCTCTTGTCCTGTCGCTAGTCACTTGGGAGAAGAGATCAACACCCACCTCTCTGCAACCCCCTTTCAGGTAGTTGTAGAGAGCATCAGCACCACCACGCTGGCTAAACACCATTCCCTGCATTTGTGCTTCAGCTGCCTACGCTCCCCCGTAATAACTCCCTTTGCTTACAAGTAATCATAAATTCTTCCATATCGTTGCTCTGCGTATGTACCACATCTCACCTGAGAGAGGACCATGTTTCACTGGTGGGTTAAGCAATGCTTCTGTCTGCTGTAGAATGGCCTTGTTTACAGCTCTGAAGGCCAGTGACTGTAAGCAGAAGTGTGAGCAGGAGAAGACAGACAGCCTACACACAGTAACTGGAAACAACAGGACAAACCGGCAGCTGATGTAAACCGTCCTAGCCCCCAGCAAAACAGAAACATAAATGATCTGCTAAGGAGTCATCTGCAGCGGCGAGGAAAAGGCTCCACGTGGCCGGCTCACAAGACATCCCCTCAGACACAGGCTAGTTTCTGCTCCCTGTATCGCAGTTTGCCCTTCGAAAGGTGATGCTGGCCAGACACAGCTGGGCGAGTGCCTGGGTGCCCTGGGAGGCACGGATGGTTCCCATGCTCCCTTCCCACTCTGTGCTCTCAGCTCAGGGGATGGGAAATCTTCAGGGAATTTAGGGGACAAGAGATGGTGGCTAAGCCCCACACCTCTATGAAAAGCAGGAAAAATTTTGGCTGAACTTAGCTCTGTTTACATCATTTTCTGCTTCCTCCCAGGTCATTTGAAACCTAATGGTGTACCTGTTCCTACAGGTACAGCTGCGACACAGTAACCTTATCTTTCTCCTCATCACTTTGACTTGGGTTCCTGCCTCAGCAGCTCTCCGCTGCTCACCCCAGACTCTGTTCCCAAGACTGTAAAGCTGTGGGATGTTTGTCAGGGAAGCAGAAGCTTTAACAGACAAAGAAAAATGCAATTTAAACAGAAAATTAATCAAATGGCTTAAAAAGTGACCTCTCCTACCTCCCTGCACTAATCCTGTCCCTATTCTTTCTTCCACGTCTTTTTGTCTGACCTGTCACTGAAAATATAACAGCTCCTCTGAAAAGTCTCTCCCTGCACCCAGAGCGGAGGAGCAGTATCCCAGCGTGGCCCTTCTCGCCCCCCTCCCTCAAGTCATGCTGCCCTCTGTGTCCCCTGGCCTGAAGCCATTGGCAGAGACCCATAATCTGTCCACTTACTCAGGCTCTGGCTTCTCTGATGACCCATCATCTAAATGAGGGAGCAGGTGCTGTTTTCATTAGCTTGATGAGCCTGGGTTGTCAGTAGCTCCTGACAGACATGCCAGCCCTGAGTCAGCTGGAGGTTACAGTGTGAGCAGCGCAGGTGAAAGCAGGCAGCGCTACATCTTCCCAAAGCCAGCAAAAACTGCTCAGCAATGGAGCAAGATGAAAAAAAAAATATGTAAATATGTATGAAAGAGCAGGAAACCCTTTCTGCTCAAAGTTAAGGGCTAAATAGGTGTTGCCCTGGGAACATCCTGGTCATGGAATCTGAACTATTTAGACTGGAAAGGACTGCTGGAGGGCTTGAGTCCAACCGCTAGCTCAATGCAGGACCAACTTCAAAGCTAGGGAATGTTGCATCAGGAAGAATCGCCTCTATCCACCTCCTCCAACAATCTCTGTGGTAGCCTCATGATTCATTAAGCTCTGGGTGAAACTCTGGATAGCAACTCAAAAAGGGTCAATCACAGAGAAATAACTCAAAGGGGTCACCAGCGCAGCTCGTGCTTTGCTGGAAGGCTATCTAAGAGCTGATGGCATCTTCCTATTGGGCCTTGACACAAGCCACATCTGTCCTGTGCACCAAGCCGAAAATGTCCTTCCTAGTCTCCCCTACCAACACAAATGGCTGCAGAAATCATCTGAAGGATGCAGTCCCCTGAAGGGAAAGGAAAAAAACCAGAAAAAAAAAAGGTTTTCTGACAAGTCACGGATGCAAGTCTACCTCAGCTGTAGGTACACAAGATTTGGGGAAGGACACAGGTACATGAATTGCATGGCTTCAGTGCAACCCCAGACCACTCGCCAGGAAAAGGGCAGCAGCAGTGCTATTCCGAAATCTGAACAGCACCTAACGCCTGCTAGAGACAGGTAGAAAGAGTCTGACCTCCTGAGGCTGATTACTGCACTTTTTTACTGGCTGTTATTATTATTGCCCTCTGGTGGCTATTTTGTTATTTAGCAGCTAGACGTTGGAGACCAAGCATAGGTTCTGTACCATGGGCCTGGGCACAAGGAGGAAAGGAGGCTACCACCTCATGGCTGCAATTGGATTTAGGCTTCAGGTCCCTCGGCGTGTTGGTATCTGTTGCAACCTTATACAGGAAAGTCACAATTTTAACTGGGAAGCCACAGAACACAGCGTTTAGGATTCACAGAATCACAGAATCACTAAGGTTGGAAAAGACCTGTAAGATCATCAAGTCCAACCACCAACCCAACACCACCATGCCCACTGAACCATGTCCCGCAACGCCACATCCACACGTTTTTTGAACACCTCCAGTGATGGTGTCTCAGGTGCCTTCTTGATGAGCAACTTTTCATAAAAATGGGCGGGTAAATTGATCAAGAAAAGTACTTTTCTTTTAGTCCAAATTTTCCAGCATGAAGATTTGCCAAGTTTTTTGCAAACAAAAAACCTGAGCCTAGGCATCAAAGGCAGTGCCACACAGAACACCTTAAAGGACATAGACATGGACCTGTTGGAGCGGGTCCAGAGGAGGCCACAAAAAGAGAGGGCTGGAACACCTCTCCTATAAGGAAAGGCTGACACAGTTGGGGTTGTTCAGCCTGGAGAAGAGAAGGCTCTGGGGAGACCTTATTGCAGCCTTGCAATACTTAAAGAGGGCTTATAAGAAAGATGGGGACAGACTTTTTAGTAGGACCTGTTGCGATAGGACAAGGGGCAATGGTTTTAAACTAGAAAAGGGTAGATTTAGACTAGATGTAAGGAAGACATTTTTTACGCTGAGAGTAGTGAAACACTGGCACAGGTTGCCCAGAGAGGTGGTAGATGCCCCATCCCTGGAAACATTCAAGGTCAGGTTGGACGGAGCTCTGAGCAACCTGATCTAGTTGAAGATGTCCCTGCTCATTGCAGGGGGGTTGGACTAGATGACCTTTGAAGGTCCCTTCCAACCCAAACTATTCTGTGATTCTATGGATCTATGACATAAAATGACAAGGCTCATTGAATCCCCCTGCTATTCCTCGTGACACCTGTGGCAGGAAATAACTGTTTAGCAGCATGGAGCACCTTGAGCGGGATAGCAGAAAGCAACAGCCTTTTCCAAATTATATGGAAGACCACAATTTTAAAGCATGTTAAGAAATCTCTTTTTTCCCCGTTACCTCACTGAGCGCATTATTACAATTAGTGCTGTGGGAGCGTAAGTGATCACAAACAATACAGTCTCCAGTTCATCAACTACCAGAGATGCTCTTTGCAGGAGCAGGAGCCCCAGGCAAGATGCTGGTGCTCTGGCTGCTGGGAGGGCACTGTGCCACCTGCAGAAATGGTGACTTGGGGGAAAAAAAATACAGAAGAAAAAAAAAACCACAGGAGGGGTCACTCACACACTTAGAAACAAGCATATTGTTAAGAAATTTACTGAACAGTGGTTTACTTCACCAGCAAAAATCTAGAGCATGATAAAAATGCTATAGCTATTCTCCATCAACCACTGAGCTAGCACAGTATTTCTAGAAGAGCGGCAACTACTGTGCTCAAGTTTCATGAAAAAACGTAGCCTGAAAAAACTTTTTTTCATGAAAGTTTCATGGAAAAACTTTCATCAAAGGAAAAAAATAGGCTTTCAATTCAGTAGAAAACCCCCAACTTTCAGATAAGTTGTTTACTTTCCTTAGAACATGCATTGGAATGTACGTTGGAAAAGTGATAACAGAAAACATTTTGGTTTTCAGAAGTTTTCACCCATGTCTTTTAGGTCAAGAAAGTTTATGGCAGAAAACACCATGTTTTATTTAATAGGTCCTTATTTTCTGTGTTGTAGGAAAAGAAAAAATTTCTAGTTTAAACGATAGATATGTAAGGCATCTTAGCGTTAATATGTTTTTCTTCCTCTTAAAAGTGAATCTACTGGGAAGTAATAGGCTGACACAGTCAGAGACCGAAGGGCCAGCCTGTACGTTATGTACATAAATGTCACCTGACATTTATGCTGCTAAAAGGAAGGTAGGAAGCAGGATCAAGCTTGCCCAGTGTGTTTAATCTATGCCTCCAGTCCAGTCTCTGAGTTTCTGTGCAGGTGCTGATTGTAGGAGTGGGAGTGGGAGAAGGGGTTGGGGTGCAATGTTGAAATCTCATGGGGACCTGAGGACCTAATTGCTTTCTGGTCCTTTTCTCCTTATTGAGACTTGGTGTTGCATAGAAGAGACCACAGCATGGGCGTCCCAGGGTCTCCAGCAGCTCTGGAAAGCCTGTCTTTTAGAAACCATGATGAGAAACCAAAGCAAAGGTGAGAGCTGGGCTCAATTTGTATGTCAGCTAAACTCAGCCTTGCAGAAGGCCAGGCCAACAACCCTGACCGAAGGTGCCTCCAGGGCCCGGTCTTGTTTAAACCAGCCTGGATCGGGACAGAGCCAAGTGAGGACATCAGAGCTTCTTAACAGCACGGGCAGGGTCAGCCGTAACGAAGCAGGGCATGCACCAGCAGCATTTCTTTTTGGAAAGATAGAAAAGGAGATGCCCCAGAAAAAACATCCAGGGAGATGAGACTGGAGAATGCAAAGGGAAGAATGGGAAAGGAAAAAAGGGAAGCCAGGCAAGATAAAATCAACACCTGATGAAAACAGGAATGAAGGCAGCAGACAGATTTAGTCCCAATTCCTGTCTATGAAAAAACCCATCTGACTGCAAAACGAGCGCACTGCAGAGCAGGCGCTATCCCAACAGTGGCCATGGTGCCACAGCCCTCCTTGCTGAGCTGTGGGCCTGCAGGCCCGCGTGCCCCATGGCCTAGGGCGGCCGGCCAGGCCAGGCCAGGCCCCTGCCAGCCACAGCAGCAGAGCTGTGGGCCATGGGATCCCCCCGGCCTCCCGCACTGCTCCCCGAGGGCGAGCTTAGGCCTTCCCAAGCCCCGAGGCAAGCGCCATGGAGCTGCTCTCTGGCCTCACAGGGCCTTGGCCCTACAAGCCCTCCCGAGGGACTGGCCTTCCCCTGGGCTCTGGCATCCCCACAGCGCCAAGGCCTTCAGCTTGGCCATAATTGGCCCTAATGGCCCTGACCAGCCTCACCTGGGACCTCCTGGATTGAGAGACGTCACCGTAACTCTGGAGAGGAACAACATGTTTCTCTGGAAATTGTCAATATTAGAGAGAGGTTAGCACGGATGGTCACAATTCTGTACGATCTTTCTGATTCTGGAACTGGAGGAGGAAGGCACCTCTGGGAAAATGTTCACACCGGGGGTCTGTAATTGGCAAGAGAGCAGGGAACACTTTACAGGGTGCCGGACTAGCATTTGGGAGTCACAGGCTCAGTTCTCAGCTCTGCCGCAGGCTTCCTCTGTGACCATGGACGATGCCCTGTGTCTCTGCACTGTCACTTGTATGCAGGCAATGCTGCAAAACCAGCTGTAGGAAACTAAGTTAGCCATATGTACTGGATTGGGACACCTCTGATAAACGGAGAGTGGACAAATACCTCAGCAATGTATTTTTCACATCCTAATAATATCACTTCTATCTTCTGTATGTTGCCTTTCATGTAGTGAAACTGCAGCCAGATTTCCCCCGTCTTCTCCAGGCTGAACAAACCCCGCTCCAACAGCCTCTCCTTGTATATCATGTGCTGCAGTCCGCACACATCTTAGTGGCTCTTCTCTGGACTTACTCCAGCTTGTTAACAACTCTCTCGCAACGTGGAGCTCAAAACTAGACACAGTGTCAGATGTGGCCTGACAAAAGGGAAATAAACACTTCCTTCAATCTGTTGGCTATGCTTTTGCTCATGCAACCCAATATGCCATTGTTTTTTTAATGGTTGCATTGATAGTCTTTCTTACACTAAGGAGTCTCAGAGGGTAAGGAGTGGCAAAGGCAGAGAGTCTATAACCCAGGGATTCCCCCTCCAGCCTCTCAAGGGAACTGCCAGACATTCATTTAAGACAGTTTTGTGTAAGAGCATGACAATGGGGTGAGGTTGTTGTCTGGATTTCATAAAGTGATTTGCAAACAAATTAAACTGTTGTGAAACAATCCAGTCCCTACGGAGCTTAACAATACTCAATTCCATTCCCACTGTTGCTAAGGAAAGCAGAGGATATTCAGCATCTTTGACAAACATTTGCAGGCCATGGTCTAAAGATGTCCCACTGTCTTCAGAGTGCTGGTCAGTATTGGCCATGTAACCTAAGATATGCTCATAAAAGGAAATAAACAGCCCCAAATCTCTTTTGCATTCTGGTTTTTTTTGGTTTTACATTTGGCATTTACTGAAGCCACCCTGCTCTGCATCAGTTTAAGCAATGGAGGACAGAATTAGGTCCCAGGTATCTAACTACAGATGGCCTTGTTCCTTGGAAAAATGACCCAACTGCAAGCTGTTGCGCCTCATGTTTGGAATCAGAAATGACTCAGCAGAAGCCAAGAGGACATTCAGTTTCCTTGTCAGAACACAAGAGTGAAGCAGGAAGTAAGAATCTCTTCCAGCTGTTGAGTAACTGAGGGATAGACTGAGGCTAAGACAAACAGTGTGGGAATCTCTAGGTTTAATATATATAATGCAAACTGGAATTACAGTTAACTGTAGTGACCAGTCCCGGCTGATGAAATAGCTGTCACTGGAAAAAAATCCTAAAAACAAACAATCGAGTATGCAGCCACAAGAGGAGATTTCTTTTTTCTCTCCAGCCAAGATCTGCATGCAGCTCAACCCAAAAGCATGTTTGTTTTGGAAGCCGTAGTCTGCTGAAAAGTGTTTGGCCAAAATCCAAGGGGCCAATAAGTCCAGATGAGCTGAACAAGCTGTGTCCTTGGATCATGAGATGTGAACATATTATTCAATCCTGTTTTGCATGCATGCATATTATTGTTGGTTATTTTTTGTTACAGGGTGTGGACCAAAATGCCTTGATCGGGACTAAATTTCTGTCCCCTAAATTAACTGTTTACAATTCACAATTTTATTGTGTGCTTTTGATTTCCTGGACCAGAGCTCGCAGCACTAGAATAGCTCCTCCAAGGACAATGCGACCATACTGACTTACGTCAAAAGAGAAATCATTAGCGGTAATGTATAACCCAACAGAGTTGCTTGCAATTATATTTGTTTCAGGGTTGTCTGGAGAAGAACATCTATTTTTTCCTTAAATATTTATTAGGAGAACTGATCCATCCTGAGTCATTCCAGGTGATCGGAGCCTGTTCTTTTCCTGGGGTTACTCTGTCTGTGACCTGGGTCCAGGGTTCACCGCTCAACACAAATCTTCCAGTTTATTGAAGAGGCAATAGATCTGCTGCTAAAACATAAGGAAGGTAGTCATGATAACCAGCATTGGTGTCATTCAGTGAGATCATCATCTTTTCCAATGGCACTTTAACTACCTCAGTTATCCAGTGAGGGACAAGCTAGCTTACATTTACCACTGGGTCAAAACACAAGCCATTACTGCAAAGCAGTGGACACATGGCAAATCCTTACCCTACCTTGACTCTTGGCAATGCTTCCGTGCAGCCAGGCGTTCAGATCTCAAGCTGAGCTGATGGGAACTGCAAGTAGTACAAGCAAGTTATTTGACTCTAGCCTCGAGATGTTGCCTGGTTTGATCCACAGTCCTTTAGTGAAAATATGTTAAGTACTTCTGCACTTCAATATAAACATGTAGCTAACCCTAAGCAAAAGCACAAAATGCCAGTGCTAGACTAACAGCAATGTTGGTAAATGGGTACCTTTACCTAAAACAAAGAGTTTTCCCAAAATAAAACAGCCACCCAGCCTACTTTCAGCTACCTTGCAATGTAAAACAATGGGAGATGAATGCATGAACTGATTTTCTTGCTGAGGCTGCATATCTGGATCCTCAGTATTCCTAAGGGCCTAGAAGCAAGCACACCAGGAGAAAGAATACGCCTCTTTAAACAAGACACACTACCTGGGTAGGCAGGTCAGCAGAATTGGGTACACCAGTGATGGACAAACTGTAGCACAGGGCAGATTTCAGAATCCAGACAGATAAGCTGCAGCCCTTCCACGTCAGCTCACCAGAAAGCAACACTTTGCAAAGGCAACGACTAGAGCAATAGAAAATGTGGGAAAAGGAAGGGGACGTGTATGGGGCATGTACGGGTGCCACTTTCTGTAAATTTTGAGCAAATCTGTAGCCATTGTGTTGCAGATTTTAAAGAGAAACTTGCAGATTTCAAAAGAAGACAATATCAAATAGGATTTATTTTCTACACCCCTCTAACAATCACCATGCAGATCTATGAGCCACTTGGGTGCCTGTGAAATTTCTTCTGTATGAAATTTCTTATGTATGTTTGCATTCTGCACAACCTCAGTTTATGTTGAGCTGGTCATCAGCTGTCATGAAAATGTTAACTTGAATTCATTTCCATTCAGAAGTGGAGACTGAGGGAGGAATGAACCATGGATCAAGGGCTCTTGAAGTGACATCAGTGTCAAAAAGACATAGTCATGTTCGGGCTAGGAGGGTGGGCTAGCCAGCCTCTGGCATGTAAGAAGGTCCATTAGGGTTATGGAAAGGATAATAAAGAAGATTTTTTTTAAATTAAAAAAAAAGTGTTAGGTTGCATTTCTAAGTTAAAAAAAAAAATGTCAGCCAGCAAATCTTTGTTTTTTGAAAACCGAGCAGTTTGATGAGAGTCCAAAACTTCAATAAAGATGATAAAAACAGCCTGCTTGTCTTCTTTGAAACAGAATGCATTTCCCAACCAGTCCTGGCATCACACCAGCCTGTGCCAGCTGTGAAAATGGGCAAAGATCAGTAGGGCCCAGGTGCAGGATCAGTGTCCCAGCAGCTGATGAACCTGTGCATCAAGGGCGCAATGTGTCACTCAAGTTCCTCCTCGCCAGCAGTGTGACAGGCAACACGGAGAACTATTGTCACTGCAGTCACGAAGAAATATTGTAGCTGTGAATCGACCTGAAAAGCCATTCTGTGATGAAAAACCTGAACCAGAGCAGAGTTCGAGACATATCTTTGCCAGATTTCCATCCAATCTAATCATTCCTTATCTACATGGTCCAGGTGTCCCCATCACAGAAATACCTCAACAAACAGACCCCAGCTTCTGAGCAAAGCTGACGTAACAGTTTTAGGTGAAAAATTGAAGTCACTGTTACTCATCTTGCCTTGCCCTTTCGGTGGAGTCACCATCACTGGAGGTGTTCAAGGAACTTGTAGATGTGGCACTGCGGGACATGGTTTAGTGGGCATGGTGGGGTTGGGTTGATGGTTGGACCTGATGATCTTACAGGTCTTTTCCAACCTTAGTGATTCTGTGATTCTGTGTGAAAGTTTGATCTCCATGTTACTTCAAAGGAGTCCAGAATCATGTATTAGTCTTGCAGTAGTTTGGGAAACTTTTCTACTTTCCTTACATTAGAAGTACCGAGTACAAGAGGGATGCTTGGTTCAATCATGGGCTTCTTCCTTTACTGCTTAGGTTTTCAGATTAAAAAATTACTCTTAAAACTTATAGAGCAAATGTTTCTCAAATCAAGTTTTAGTTTCAAAGAGTTCCCACTAAAAAACAAGCCTCAGAGCTGAAGAGCCACACATGCAATTGCACTGAAGCAATTCCAACCATATCAGTCACACGCTATGTTATTACTGCCCCACAGCAAAAGGACCCTTGGCTGATGATGAGGTTGTCTGCATATTTTGTCTTTTGACAGTTTCAGTGCATTCCCCCCTCCCTCTTTGCATTTTCCATCCTTAATTTCTTTAACCTAAGCCTTTCCATCTCTTCCTCCAGGGTGCAGAGTCGAGAGAAACTTGAACCCAAGAGACTGGAGTAAGTTTAAAACTAGGTTAGAACAAATTTTATTATCTATTCTCATTTTCTATCTAACAAGGGGAAACTACCCTATTAGTTCATCGGAAACTGTCAATAAATACAGTGGCATACCTTGCCATGCCCAGTGTCATAGAATCAGAGAAAGATCTAGGTGGGAAGGGGTCGCTGGAGGTTTCTAGTCCAAGTCGAGATAACAGCAACACCAACTCCCAAGCTCGATCAGCTCACTCATGACCTCGCCCACTCAAGTTCTGAATATCTTCGGGGTTGTGGGCTACAGCCTCTCTGGGCATCTGCTCGAGTGCTGCATCACTCTCAGGGGAAGAATTTTTAACTTCTCTCCAGCCAAAATTCCCCTTATTTCAACTTGTGACCATGGCATATTTTACCCTAAATTACTGATGATACTTACTCTCAGTCTTAATGGATTTTAATGTACAGGTTTTGTACAGAAATTGTACATTACAGGGGGCTGTTAGAGCAGACCATTTGAAACAAAGCACTATCCATGGAGATGACTGGGAACCAATTCACTCACTGTTTGGGTTTGGGTTTTTTTCTGACCAAGGTAAAAAGTATGTTGCATGTTCTGCTCCTGCTTTATTAATTTTAATTCCTCCTTTTTTCAGTGCCATTCATTAACCTAATGTCACTCTGTTTGGTTTGCAAACACTACTCAGAAATGCTTTATAGTTGCATTTCAAATCTGTTTGTCAGTATCTTTTGTAATATCAGTGTATCTTTGAAATCTTGCAAGGCTGTTCTTTGTTTCTTTATGGCTGAAACCAAAGTGATGCTAGAGAGGTCCATTTTTAAAATGTCATCTTTTCTTCAGAAAAAAATTCAGAACTTGCATGATCACTAAAATTCAGATGCAAAGCTGTGGAGGTAGACCAGTGAGATTAGACTGCCTAGACATTATCTTCACTCATGTCTAGATCAAATATCATTGCTGTAAAGTTGAAAACTGAAGGGTCATGAATACTGTACTGAATTTTTCCTCCCAAAAACAGATTTGGAAACATAAAATAAGAAAACTACCATTAAAAACAAAAAACAAAAAAAAAGTGTCTTTTAAAACTTTTGCTTCTGCTTATAAGGCTGCCATCTCGATCCCTCCCAGCCCCTTGTGTAAGGGCATGCATTTCTCAAGAGTAAACTCATTGCAGCTGAGAAACCAATGTCCTTCAAAGACTGCAAGTAGTTTATTATGCTAAAAAACTACATTTTACATAGGACGCCAACCTAAGTGCCACCAACCCTTACAGGTTTTTAGAAGAGGCAAGGAGTTCACACATCTAAGGAAATATCCGTAAAGCTCAGTTCTCTACTTTGTGTCTGTGTTGACGTGCAGGAGAAAAAAAATTCCTTGACCAGTTCAATAGCAACACTAGTTCAGTAGCATTTGGCTATGAGAGTTTGGAGTCAATATAGTGACCATAATAAAACATTAAATGTGATAAAATCATCAAGAAATTTAAGTTCCCTTCAACCCAGAGCACCCAAATGCTTCTGTTTCAAGTCTGAAAAAGAGCACAGCAAAAGGATTCCCCAAGGGCACACTTCTATTTATACTGACTTTGTTTCCAGTACTAAGAAGACTTGAACATAATTGAAAGGCAACAGAGCCGCTGTGAGCAAAATGCTTCACAAGCAACTGAGCGTCAGCCTTTAAACTAGAGTGTATCCAAAAGGAGTCTTTCAGAGGCTGCTTTTTACCTTTTTGCTCCCTTCCCCTGCAGATGAAAGGGAAGATACTATAGTAATCTTACTGGTTTAAAAAAAAAAAAAAAAAATAAAAAGAAGCCACATCTTCTTGATTCTTTCAGTGCCATCGGCTCCTGAGACGCAGGAGCTGCTGGTTCCGCTGCTGCTCGCCCCTGGGGACGCCTGCCAGGGCTTTGCCAGTGGTGGGTGGCCTCTGCTGGCTCTGCTGCCCAGGGAGCTGCACCCCAACCCGTGGTCAACCCGCCGGCCAAAAAACACCTGACACACGTTTTACGCCCTTCTCATCTCAGGTCTGGCAGGTTAAAGAGCATTTCCTTACACCGCATTACGGAACATAGGAAACAATGGAGATGTATCCACGGAAGACAGAAGGGTCATGCAGTGAAACAAGGGATGGAGAAGTGCTGCAGGTTCTTACCATCGGGCATGTGGATTTTATTTTATAGTGGGTGGACTGAAGCAAATCAAGGTGTTCAGGCTGGGATCTGAGCAGCAGGAGCAACAATCCAAGGACGCTCAGTGAAAGCACGGAGGCATCTCCATGTGAGAACTCAGGTTGACTTTGTCTGTCTAGTTTTGAGGAGAAAAAACACCTAAGAGCTGATACAAGTATGTGTGTAGGAGCAGAACTAACTTAAAACTCTTTCACTCTTATGGTACATTATATGAAATTACAAGTTTGCACACTGAGAGATCAAAATATATACTTTTAAATAGATATACATATTTTAAGCCACAGATTATCAGGAGAACTTACTACCACAAGACACTGAGAAAGGGCGTTTGGTTCAGCCACCTGCATCCTTCAAGCAGATTACCTCAGAGTTTGCTCATGTACAAAGAGCAGCAGTTCCCACAGCCAAACGTGACAAGAGGTCTGTCTTCGTTCCTTCTTCCTTCACTTTCTTGGTGTACCCCTTCACACGTCTCCCTTCCACCTTGACCACTTGCCTCTGACAGACTCCTATCCTAGGACCCACCCTCAGATCCCCACCAATTTTTCTCATTTCTCTCACCCTAGGGTAAGTACCTCCTCTTACCTACGTACCACCAAGTGTATTAGCTGATCTATGGGGTTGCTTGTGTCCAGGTGCCGACCTGAGCTGCAGGAGAAGCAGGTCCCCACATGTGAAAGGGGCTTCCCATCCCCAGAGGAAGAGGTGCCACCACCTGGGAGGCTCCGTTTCAATAAACTAGAAGCATCTCTTTGGAAATGGAGGTATTGGCTGCTCTCATCGCAGATTGTAACCATTCTCTATTCCACAATACCTAAGAAAATTCAGACCCTTTAAAATGACAGAAACACTCTCTGTTCAGAAAACACAACCTTTTAGGGACTGGTTCTGCTTTGACTGGGAGCTCTGCCAAGGATTTCAGCCGGAGGAGGAGTGAGGCCCTTCATTTCAGTTAGAGCAAAACAACACAAACAGCATCAGAGATGCCCATCTGGGACATTTACAGGCAGGGCAGTCTGATTTCTTATCTACGTCCTCCTCAGAATACAGAGAAATATTGTGGCTTTCTCTTTCTGCCTTTGTTGTATTAAATTTTGAAAGCCCATAGTCTCTAAAGCCATTGGTAAAAAGCTGCCCACTGCACACACACCACACACCTCCCCCCCCCTTTTGGACTTCTGAACCAGAGCTGAAAGCTTATGCCAGTCTTCTGTTTGACTGGAAAGAAAAATGCCAAGAAGGAAAAACAGGCGCTTCTCAGGAAGACTATACATCCTGCACCCTGTAGAGAAAGGCATCGAGGAAGCTACTCTAGCAATACCACCATCTGAGCTGCCTGTGCAGGTGACTTAGCACTTCTGAAACTGGAAACGGATTTCCACAATGTCTACTATGTAGAGAAAGGGTGAAAGGAAAAAATAGGAGACCCAAGACAATATATTTGGCAAGCACATTGCAGAAACTGCTAGTACATGCTGCGGTCCCAGACCCAGTGGGCTGTGCTTACCTCATTTGTTTCACGTAGGTGAACCTAGCCAGGATGTTTTCTTTAGTCGTGGGCAGTGTGACAAGAATGGGACATCCAAATAAGGTCACTCAGGATGTGTTTAACAACACCGGGTAAAGTCTGTGGCAAAGGCTGATGCACACACACACACACAGAGCATCCACTGTACATACCGTTGACTTAGTGCGTCATTATTCCTAGAATAACTTCTGGAGAGGCACTCCACCCTTGTATTTCCAACGCTGAAGATGTGATTGTCCCAGAGCCAGTTATTACAGTGATTTTAAGGAAGAGGAGGGAGAGGGAAGGGCCCCCGATTTCTCTGACCGCTTTGAAGAGGTGCAATGCAAAGAAAATTGCTAAAAGCAGCGGTAGTTTGAAATCTGTCAACCCAAACTCCCTGGTGATCTTTGAAACAGCAGAGAGCAAGAGGCTTCCTGAGGCCATCCCAGAAAACCAGACAGCACAGGGTTCTGCAAAAGGACAAGCCACACACCTGTTTAAATATAAGTCAATATGCTTTATTAAGCAACAGTGCTCCAGGTGCCCCTACGTGATGAGAGGTAGTCCAGCACTGTGAGGGAACGTGCATTTTTACTCATAGGAGAATCCTGGAAGGCAACCCCATTACACTGAGTACAAACCTCGGGTTTTTAACCTGCAAAATTTTGATGGTGCATAAAGCACTTTCAAGGAGGTCTGTAAAAGGTAACAGAGCAAATCACTTGTAGTAACTTACATGTGTTGTAAAAAAGCTTGCCTTTTCTTTGCAAGCCCTCTGCAGTTGACTGAAGTGATAAGCAGTAAAAGAAAGGAGTTACTTTGCTAGCAGCTGGACAAGGGATGATGTACAGTTGCTGAGATCAGGGTTTTACAAATTTGAAACGGTAGGTTTTGACTGAAAAATGACCTAAGGCTGAAACTCAAAGCAGTCAAAATGGGGGAAAGTCAGATCCCAGGCTGCTCCCATGACCTTAACTCAGTTCCTTCTGTGTACAGGTTTGGGTGTAATTTGCAGTTAAATGATCATATTTAAATAAATTACAAAACTTCCCACTGAACATTTGCTTCCTTCAGCACAGGAAGTTACTATGTTCATTTACAGGTATTCAGTGTTCTGTGTCCCATTGGCTGTGTGCCCTGGGCTAGCACTCCTAGCACAGCCGGTACCAGCGAGGCACAAGCGTTACAGGCGTCCCGGCTGCAGCGTCTGGCCCAGCTGAGCGCCCAGACTAACCAGCTCAGCCAGACCTGGGCTGCCTCTGAAGCAAGGAGGCAGCAGGAGCAGGCCTGGGATGAAGGCACGGCAGAGAGAGGGAGGGGAATGGGACCCACTAAGGGGCAGAGCATCAACGATTTTCTCAAATAAATTCCAGCCTGCAAGCTGGGACCTGTCTTATCCATCTTTTCCTTTCAAGCTTGCTCTGAAGTGAGAATTTCCTCACTTTACCTCCATGGGTCCCGACATCCGCCATGGGTGGTTCCTCCAGGCTGTCTCCCAGCTGCCTTTGCAGGATGCTTCCAAGGAAAGCCCTGCGCCATGGTGGCACCTGACACTGGCTGTGTAACATCCCTGCAATGGGAAGTGGAAAATGTGGCAACACGGCCATCCTGACCGTCGAAATGTCCGCTTTCAGTACTCCCCCTCTACTCTGCCCTGGTGGGGCCACGTCTGGAGTGCTGTGTCCAGTTCTGGGCTCCCTGGTTCAAGAAGGACAGGGAGCTGCTGGAAAGGGTTCAGCAAAGGGCTACGAAGATGATTAGGGGACTGGAACATCTGTCTTATGAGGAAAGGCTGAGGGACTTGGGTCTTTTTAGTCTGGAGAAGAGAAGACTGAGGGGGGATCTTATTAATGCTTATAAATACTGAAAGGGTGGGTGTCAGGAGGATGGGGCCAGTCTTTTTTCAGTGATGCCCAGTGACAGGACAAGAGGTAACGGGCACAAACTTGGTCATAGGAAGTTCCATCCAAACATGAGGAGGAACTTCTTTCCTTTGAGGGTGGCAGAGCACTGGAACAGGTTGCCCAGAGAGGTTGTGGAGTCTCCTTCTCTGGAGATACTCAAAACTCGCCTGGACGCATTCCTGTGCAACCTGCTCTGGGTGACCCTGCTCTGGTGGGGGTTTGGACGAGATGGTCTCCAGAGGTCCCTTCCAATCCCCGTCATTCTGTGAGTCTGTCATTCTAAGGTATAGGTCGGACATGGCCTTTCCCACTGGCATGCCTCCAGCTCCACGCGTGCTCACACCACTGTTTTCACAGCACCCACTTTCCCTCCTGTCTGCTTAGAAGTGTAGGCTCCTCCAGAGGAGAAATTAACCTATTTCCACGTTTGAACAAAACTTAGCACTAGCTGAATTTTTCATTTGGACTAAGGTAGCAGTTAAAGAAGAACAGCAGTTCTGAATTTGCTGAAATGTTTTTGGTCTTCAAATTCAGTTCCATTTTTTTCCTTCCCTCTAAACCAAGCAAAATCTTTAAGACTCTGCAGCTAATTCTTTGCTGAGAACTGAGAAAAGCTGTCTCGCTTGGTTAAACATCTCAGAACAATATAGAGATCTTAAAAAGCAATTATCAACATATGTGGTAAAAGTTGCAGAAATATCATTACTACTGATGCAACAGCATGACAATACAAGAGAAGAAAGATTGTCATCGCTTCTATTAGACTAACAGACACAGCTGAAAAAGTAAGCAAGCTTTCATACACCTGGTTTCTTCATCAACAGCTGAATGAGTAAGAGAAGGTAAGTGGCATACCAATAGAAGGAATAAATGGATCAGCCTGAAATAAAAAAGATATGGACTGTAAAAAAACCCAAAACACAGGCAGCGGGCATTTATAGGTTTAAAAGAAGAAAAAAAAGGTCTATGAAAAGGCAAAATTTTCATTGTCATCCTCACAAGCAGAGACTTAAATAAATTCTCTTTAGCCCAGCAGCTTAAAGAGAACTTGGCAAAGTCTGGAGTTTTGCTGACCCTATGGGAAACTTTTGAAAATGCCAAACAGTTTAAGCATGTGAAAGTAGTCTTTGCTTATATAAAAAAATAAAACAGCTGCTCACAACTGGCATGTGCTGAAATGGGGTTTGAATAAATTTTTCAAACACCTGAGAACTGTTTCTCTGCAGCTAAGACACCAGAGAGAGATCAGATCAGTGCGTAATGGCAAGCACAGAAAAATTTCATGATGAATATGAAACATCAAACCAGAAAAACTGCGTTCACAAAAGAATCACAAAAAATTCCGAGAGGACACGCTATCCTACAAGTACCTCTCGCAGAAACTTTCGCAACTGCTTCTGAGGTATACGTATCCACATTTCCATGGTGGTCTAATGAAAGGGAGCAGAAGAAAAACAAAACAACAAGAAAAAAGCCCAAACATTTGCTTTAATACCAGAGTGAAAAACATTGGTGGATATTTCAACACTAACTAGATACATCGCTTTAAAAAAGAGAAGAAAAAATAACACTTCTTTCCTTCCAAGCTATCTTTTAAGTTAAATTAAAGCATTTCAGATGTTATATCCAGTAAAACATCTAGCCTAGATTACCTCTCAGTGAAGACAGCCTTGTCAGTCTACTCAGTTGAAGATATGACCCTTATACAGTTTGGCTAAAAACCACTGTCATTTACACAGGTGTATATACACTGACGCAAGGCTCTAGATTTACACAGGTGTGACAAAAGAATTTGGCAGAGTTTTGCTAATTTTAAACAATTAAAAAAAAAAAAATCAGATCTTTTGTGTTTGGTTACAGTTGTATCAACCCGTAATGTTTCGTGCTGATGGCACTGCTCCACAGCTTGTTAATGAAACTAAGAATTTTGCATACTGTGTCCAACTAGAGACTGGAACTGAACCTAAGGCTGCTACAATTAAAATCCTCAGGTTTCTTTAAAAAAACTATTAATGTATTGTTTGGTACTCTTTTCAGTTTTGTATTAGTTTTTGAAAGAAACCTTAAAGCAGTCTAGTTTTATAACCTGTTATTCATATCATTGTTTTACCCCTATACTCAGGGTCCCGTTAGTACAGCATTTTCATACAATAAATGGAATCATACTATTTGAAATCAGAAAATTTGTTTGTAAAGCCTCAGAACATTGGCAGGACAACTGAAAAGCAGGTATTGTGTCTTGGAACATTTTTTTAACATTGCTGTCCATTTATTATATTACTTTTCAGCTTGTTTGTGTCCCTTTGTAGTTCTTCCAAGCTTGCTTGCTATACCTGAAGTAATAAAAATGTGCCAATATGAGTGATTTCAGGTTTGATTCAGATCCTAGATCTGAATCACCGGCTGTGCTATCCTATATGACTCTGTAACAAAGACTGCCAGCTGGATGTGCAACGCAGGAACAAAGATGCAGTTTTTAAGTGTTTTACAGGTAATTTTCAGCTGTTTGGCCAACTTTAAATTGTTCAGGTGACTCAAAATGAAACAGGAGAAAGAAAAGGGACGGCTTCTTTGAAGTGGGTTGTGCTCATATCAAATTTCCTTTGCTTAAATGGAGAGACACAAATATCAGCCCAACAGGCTCACTGCTAAACTTGCAGGATAATGGAGGGGGAATCAGGCCCAGGACAACCTAATATCAGCTTTTGATACACTTGCAAAATATTTTAGCAGTACTCGATGTTTCCACTAAATCAGAATCTATTTCGGAAACTGAGAGGGGCAGTGGGAATCCGAATAAACATATCTGAGAAAAAAAAAGACAGTTCAGGTCTGAAAGGTCATTCCCTTCAGCAGAAGTGCAGTGCAGTGGATTGCTCTTCCTGGATCTAACAGTAGGGGCGTGGGAAGCTTTCAGATGTCACAGGGTTGTAGATAACATTTGAACATATGATTAGCTTTTGTGAGCTGTCTTTAGAAACCTTACATTTTTCCCCCCCGCACCTTAGCCAGAGATCCTTCCCTTGAGGTTTCGGGACACTTAAAATGTTGCTTTGACAAAAATCAAGGATGTGGAGAAGTTTTTCCTGTGTGATGTCACTTTGCTGCCCTTTATAAGCCTCTGCAGAAGAGAAGGGAACCTATCTGAGGATTCACACCCCAGACACAGGCGACCAAGGGAAAGCGAGAAGCACAAGGGCGTATCAAGTTGCAGACATCGACCAACAGCCAGGAACGGCGAGCCATGCTGCAGACCAATCCCTACAGCTGCCTGGGGTACACGCTGCTGGTACTCTGCAGCCTGAAGGCTACCCTCGCCTTTCCCAACTCCTCTCCACTGCTGAATCCCAGCTGGGGGAATGGAGATCGCCTGATGCACCTCTACACAGATACAGAGAGGAACAGCTTCCATCTCCAAATCAACGCTGATGGCTACGTTGATGGTGTTCCTCACCAAACCATTTACAGTGAGTAGCTTACTATGGTCCCTGAGTCTTCATGGGAGCAGGGGAGGGAGAACAAGACTTTTGCTTTCTCACTACCTCTAAAAAATCCCCTCCTCTCGTTAGGCAGGCAGACAGACGAGTATAGCTATGGGATGGAAAACATACATAATTACAATCCTCCTTTTGTTTAACAAATAAACAAAATCACTCCAAAGAAATATAGTGGATGGGGAATTTCATTCCTCGCCTAAGAGAAGTGAAGTCCTATGGTTTCTGTGATACTCCGTGAGCAAAAGCTACCTGAATGATCCTTCACTTCATGATTTTACCCACAGCTTCTTGGGGAAGTTCCTAGTAGAGGTTGGTGATGACATCCCCCAAATAGCTACTTCCCACTGCAGTGACAGTATTACCAAAGGAACTGCACTGAGGGAACTCACCACAGCAGTGGTGGAAAACCCATAGCATCCGTAAAATCTTTGTTTTGGGGTAGAGAGCTGATAACTACTAAAACTGATTCTAATGTGCCCAGAACATGGGTATGCAAAGGTCAATTAAAAAGGGGGAAACTACAAAAGGCCAGGCTGTCATAAAAGAAGTGCTAAGCCTTTGGGATTCACAAGAAGTAACTATTCCCTACTGCAACTAAAAGATTCTCAAATGGTCTTATCATAGTTTATTTTCACGGAAAACTAAGGTATTCTTCTTCCTTTGCTGAATACCTGGCTCAAACACTATAGTTAGTAGAAAAATGGGGTTTTTTTTAAAACTTAGGGTTCTTTCACAGCATTCCAAAAGTATGTCTCTTTTAGCAGCACTCAAATCACAAGCAGCTAGGCATCATAAAGACATGTTTATTATTATTGCTGCCTAGCGTCTTCTTCATCCACTCAATTAAAAACGTAAGCATATGTAATGATGTTTTTACATAGGTATATAAGGAGCAAAGGATGTTTTTAAAAGGTATAGTTTAATCAAGGTGAAAGAAGGATCAAGTTCTGCTATTTTATTATTTTTTTTAGGAATGAAACACTTCCAGGGATGTTTGCACTGTCTTGTTATTCTTCCTGCGTATTTAAGGGTTTTATAAAACTCATTTTAGCTATGTTGGTCAAGAACCAATGTGATGTTTTAGAGAACACCAGCCAGCAAAATACCATGTTTTGCCCATATCTGCCATGAAGCAAATACACCAGTGTTTGGAATGGTGGAGCAGGAAGGGTGGAAATCAGACAGCAAAAGGGGTCATGAAAAGGAGGGTGACTGAATCTCTGCCAGGTCACCATGGTACCACTGAGACGCCGGATAAATGAGAAGTGCAAAGTTCGGTAGCAGGGCTGCAATAACCCCCTGCAGCTGCACAGGCTGGGAGGAGGCTGGATGTCTACGGCCTGCCTGGGTAGGACCTGAGGGTTACGGCAGGCACTGAGTCAAAATATAAGTCAACAGCACACTCACTTTGAGAGGATGGCCAACCACCTACTGTGGTCAGCAGTTCAAGGGAAGTTGTTGTTCCCACTTTACTCGGCACCGGTGAAACTGCTCTTGGAGCACTACGGCATGGAGAAACTGGAGCTGGTCTGGTTTTTCAAGATGGTCAGGGGCCTTGAGCACAAGCTATTGGGAAAGGTTGAGGGAGCTGGGCTTGTTTAGTACAGCAAAAAGGAGGTTAAGGATAATCTAATACCACAGGGCAGCCACAAAGATGAGGGAAACAAACTCCCCTTGGTAGTGGCTGATGACAGAACTAAGGGCAATGTCCCCAGGCTGTGGTTTGGGACTTCAGCGGGGATGTTAGGGAAAAAAAGTTGTCTTTGGGAGGTTAATGCAGCACTGGAACAGGGCACCCGGAGAGGTGGTGGCATCTCCATCCTGGGAGCTTTCCAAAACTCAGACGGACAATGCCAGAGCTAACCTGATCTAGGGTGGGCAATAGTCCCAGGCCATGCAGAAGATTGGTTCAGACCCCCAGAAGACACTTCTAGCAAGAGCATCTGTGGATCTGTAAGGCAACAGTGCAGTGTCAAATTGGGTCCTGGATTTGACATCTTTGTTTTTCTAAACAGGTGCCCTGATGATCAAGTCCGAGGGTGCCGGCTCAGTAATAATCACAGGTGTGAAGAGTGGACGCTACCTGTGTATGGACATGAAAGGAAACATTTTTGGTTCGGTGAGTGACCTTTACTAAGACTCAAGACTGAAATGCGGGTGCAGTCTGCTACTGTTGCGCCTATTTCCTCAGCTGGGGCAGATCTGTATAGCTATGGTAGGAGGATGCAGACTTAAGCGAGCTGAGGACCTGCCACTTAGGTTAAACTTTCTTCTCTTCTTGGATTGTATTGAGTTGTAGAGCTGACAAAAATCATCTGAGTTCCTGCTCAGGTAAAGGAGGGCAGAATGAGATCCAGTGATGGACCAATCTCAATTCCTGCTGTAGCGTAGCGCCATGGGTTGGGAGTAGCTCGAAGAATGCAGCCCTCTGAAAGAAAAGAATGTTATCACTGTAATACCTTTGCTGAAAACACGGGCATGCATCTCAGATCTACATTTGACTAAGCCTGAATTGCCCGAGTTACAGAGCTGGCAGATCAGAAAAATGCCTGCTGCAAGATCTCATCCCTCTTTCCGTCTTTAATCGTCACTTGTCGTTCACCAAATCCCTCTGCTCACAGGTATCATGTTTTTTCCCTTAAGCATTACTTCAGTCAAGAGGACTGCGTGTTCAACCACAGGACGCTGGAAAATGGATATGACGTGTACCAATCTCCCAAACACAACTTCTTGGTTAGCTTAGGCAGGGTTAAACAAGCTTTCTTCCCTGGCATGAATCCACCACCATACTCCCAGTTTTTGTCCAGGAGAAATGAAATCCCTTTGTTTCGATTCAACACACCTGAGCCCCACAGAAATACTAGAAGTGCAGATATCGATCCGATGGATCCTCACCAGATCCTGGTCCCGCAGAGAAAGATCTCCGCGTTCGGATCTCAGTTGCAGCAGCAAGCAGACTTTTCCCACATGCCCAGAGAACCCATGAGAATCAACCAGAACGACGTGGTCAACCCAGATGACCCACACGCCATGATGGACGCCAGGAGGTACGCAAGTCCTCGCTTTTATATTACAAGATAACTGTGGCCTCGCCACTTGCAAATTGAAGACATGGGCAAATATAATAGGCAAAAGGAACCATCTGGCATGCTCAGTCTGAATGTCAAAATGGCTATTAGAAACCTGAAAGACACTGGGAAAAAAAATCCTCAATTTCAAATTTCATGCTTGGAGATGACAGTTTACCAAAAAAACAAGTTGGACATTTTCCAGTTGGCGTTGTTTTACTGGAAAGAAGATACATTTTTGAAAAGAATAATACAAACCAAACATTTTAGGGTCTGAATCACCTTAAGTATGCATCAGTGAAAAAAAGAATTCACTTGAATGAGACGAGAAACCGATGTTACGTTACTGATGTAACTGGGAAGAGACCTGGAGCATCTGAGATGCCAACAGAGGCAGGGAATCCTCTTAGTAGCACCGTCCCTGGCTGTGCAAGCACAGCAGACAAACCGACTGATGGTGTGTTATATTATTATATAAAAATTACTATATATGTTTTTAGCTGTTAAGTTGGAGCTTCAGTCTCTTTTCACACCTATACAAGTCAAAAAGTGACTATTTTGCTGTCATAGGAACAGCACACACGGAAAACTGGAGTAACTGGCAGGAGAACAGGACAGGATCAAAGGTCTTGTGTAGAAAGAGTAATTTCTGACACTTATTGAACCCAAGCTGAGGTTTGGGAAACAAAGAGGGGAGTCCCACTGTCCCTCAAGTGCTTCTTTATCATACTTCTATATTCACTAAATTCTAGCATCACAATATGGAAATATAATGTAGTGACATCCATTAGTTTTGCATATTTCCAGCCCAGAGAGAAGTACCAGGGTTACTAATAATCCACAGTGTGTTAAACAGGATGGTTTGTTTTGCACACTGCTGAACTATACAGGGGAAAAAAAAAATCCAAACAATTATGCCTTATAAGCATCAAACTATTAATAGCTCATGAAGACTCTCATCTAATGAGTGAAAATTAGGTTTGTACTTAGAAAAGGAGAATTTACGTTTAGCATCCATGTTTCTATTTAGTTTTGAGCAGGTATCAGATGCTTTATACTTGTAAGAGTGAAATTACTTTAATATTAATCAGATTTCTAATGTTGACAAAAACTTTTCCCAAGATTGGTATATGTTATGGGTAAGTTTACCTATCAGAAGCTAACATCCATATACACATCTGAAGTTTACAAATCTTCAGTTAAGATATCTGCAGAGCAGAGATTTTTATTGTAATTTAGGTGCCAAATTGTTAGCTGGTAGAATTCAGTATAGTTGACTGGTTTTAATGGAGCTATATGGTTGGACTTGATGATCTTACAGGTCTTTTCCAACCTTAATGATTCTGTGATTCTGTGATATTCATTTCCACAAGGACTCTGAAAATTGTGTACATACTTTGCTATTTTTCTCCCTTATTTCTTTTCATTTTGATTCGATCTTCTGGTAATCTTAAATCTGTGTGGTTTTGAAAACGTTGTTCTTGATCTACTCTGCAGAAATCAATAGCACAGTACTGACGAGCTGCATGAATATCCAGTGTGCTAGATATTTGAGGAGAGCTTTTTATTTTGGTGTGTGTGCATTTTCTGCATGTCAAGATGCAGATTCTTCTGTTTCGTTTATTTAGTATATTCAATAGCCTGACAACAGTCTGAAAATGGTACATTTGTCCCAAGTGTGCTCATAGCAATAATCCAAAAGACCTTAGACTAAATTCTGGTCCTGTTCTTTTTTCTGTCTCATGAAGTAACTCACTGAAGCCACTGGAGTTACAGCAGAGTAACAAAATCAAAATAAGGGCCCCTGTGTTTCTTGCTTTCATTGGAATTGCTCTGGATTTAGCACAGGGTCTGTCCTGCTGACAGCATTTAAAATCACCTCTTTTTTTTTCTTCCTATATATGTATATGTATAGGGTACACGATATCTCTTTATCTACAACATCCAAGTTGTTACATTAGAAAAATCATAGGGTCTGATTCTGCTGTCAGAATAGTTTTTCCTACTTGGAGTGATTCCTAATTCATATAAGTTCTTAGGAGCACAAGACAAGCCAAATGATTAGGATTAGACCAAGAGTTCTGCCTCATAATTTGTTGTTTGTCATCCTCTAAACTCATCATGGTTTCAAAAGGAAAGGAGTGATTCTAACGGATTTAGGAGCATTGCAGGGCGGGCGGATAGTTGTGTATTTTCTGGCTTATTCAAAATACAGCGAGACTTTTTACCTTGCTGTCTATACAGTGGGGAGGTGTGATTTTATTTGTACGTTCTAGCTTTGTAATTTTACTTGATTCCTATACCATTCTTCTTGGCTTTTGCTCCTTGATAACTCTAGACTGCAATTACACGAGCAAAGCTTTCATTTTGCACAAATCGTTGTAAGCTCCGCAGAGCTCTCTAGGACTCCAAGTCAACGGACCTACAATTTGCATCATGAAAAGTTCTGTCTCTATCCATATCAAACTTTGATGGGAAATGTCGGTGGGGTTAAACCCCTATACCATCTCCATATTTGTACATTAGAAGAAAATAAGAAGGGTTGCTCATTCCATCAGTAGCCAGGGGATTTAATCCCTAAGCTAAAAGTGAATGCATAGTGGCTTTTGCATCAAAAAACCTATCTGCAACTATGGAGAACTGTATCGAAATGTCAAAAGAATTAATTCTTCAAAGGAGATGCTGGCCATCACCAGCTAGTAAGAAAGCATTACTTATTTATATTGCAATATTTATTTATTTATTTGAGTGGGTTTTAAGTCCCACAGAATATTTATAAGTATTTATAACAATGTATTACAGAGACTGTTTCCTTTTGTAAAAGTACCAATAAACTTTTCCTTCTTGCCAAATGGTGGATTCTGCATCGTCTGTTCAAACTCCCCCTTCCAGAAGGACCTGGGTGAACAAATGGTACTAGCTGTGTCCGAAAATTCTTGTGTCCCACTGGCCCCTGTGATTTTCAGCCTCATAGGTTGCAGCTTCCTGGGTGTTTCACGCGCCACAACCATGAAAGTTCTGTGAAAGATGATGAGGAAAACAAAGTCTTCGTAGGTCTAGACTGACCATGAAGGGATTGTCACCTTTACTGAGAAACAACTTCCGCAACCCAAAAGCAATGGAAAACCACTGGCCTAGCAGTTTGGTCCTGCTAGGAAATACTTGTGATCCTGGCTCTGAGATCTTGGGGTAAAAGATACCTGGTAATTTACCATTACTGCTCACTTATTGCTGCTCATACGAAATATTCTAACTCCATTCCTAGGGCTATGCTAAGGCTCTGTTTTGCAGCAGGCAGGTCACAGCTTGAATACATTGCGGATACCACCCTCATGGTTCTTTCCTGCAACGGTCCCCGGGCCCACCAAGACCCATCAGAGAGCTGCAAAAGGGCAAGTGCCTGTGGGTCTGACAGATTGCCTCCTCGCAGCGCTCCCCCTCACCGCAGACACTCCGTGGAGCTCTGCCGTAGCCGGTAGCATCATTTGCGTCTGCTGTGGTGCCAATACCAAGAGAAACATCACATTACTACCAGGTACCACTGTACTGTTGCGCTTTGTGGGACAGTGGTCTTCGGTGGGAGGGTGGTCAGGTGGGTGGGGAACTTTCCTCTCTTCTCCAAGATCCCTTTCTCCTCCCGTTGCTAAAGTTTAGGTCCATGGACTTCAAAGGGGGAAGAAGCACAGCAGGAATGTGCACCAGAATTGAAGCATATCAGAGATTTAATAGATGCCAAGGTACCGCAAAAAAAGCATCTGGTATCTCTTAGTCTCCCACACACTTGAAATCTCAGTACTGCCTTGGGACTGTTCAAACCCATTCACAGTAAGCTCTGCGCAGTGAAATAAGAAGAAAGGATGCTGCAGAGGAGCCGTGGCCCCAGAAACCATCTCTGCCACCTCTCTCTCTTTCCAAGAGCAGGACAAACACGAAGGTTTGTTCAGTTGTGGTCTCTCCTTGTCCAGAAAGCTTGCTCTGTTGTGAACCGGAACTGCAACTGGATCTTAAAGCAAGGAAAAAACGCTGAGAAAGAGGAACAGTCCAAAGACTGTCGTTTTATGGATCATGAGGTGTTATCAGAAATAATTTCTGAGACTGTTTTCTCCATGGAGTAACGCAAATAAAACACCAAGCATCCGCAAGGTACCTTCGCACAGCAGTGAAGGGGACAGCATGGGTGATAATGGTAGGAAGATCAACGAAATCCAGACTGCCTCTTCCTGGTGTCCTTCTAAAAGCAGACACTTCCTAAAAAAAGCACTTGATCCCCATCTCTAGGCCAAACAAATCCTGGGAAAAGCAACCGGAAAGTGAAGCGACTCTTTTTCTAGAAGTGTCTGTAAATGGTGACACTAAAGAACAGTACTTGAACGGCAGTGTGAATGGAGACTCTTGAAGGACATCTGAAAAGGTTTAATTGGGCCTTGTTTATTTATTTACTAAATATAGAAAGCTTTACCATCTAACTCTTTAAGCCCATATTGCTACAAAGGACCAGCAGAAAGCTGGACTGCAAGTAAACTAGTCCGTGTATGTACACATCTGAAACATTTTTCTGTAAAGATGTTTTTCAATTTTCATTTTTCAGGTACAACCAAATTAAAGGGTCAGCAGAATCAGGTGTATTGGCCTTTTTATGGGTAACGTGTGCCTGCAAAGTGAGGGGAGCAAAACAACTGCGATGAGTGCATTTCTCACGACTGAGAACAAAGTGCCAGGTAGACGTCACCCATCTGTGTTCCATCCCTGCTTCTTTGGCCTGGGTGGGGTTTTGGAATTACAGTAGCTTCATGCCTTGATGTAACCTTCTACCTTCCCTCCAGAGACCCTCACATTGCCTTTGGCCAGTCCTCTCTCCTTGCAGAGCTGCTGAAGATGCAAGGACAAGGGGCAGAGGGGACCGAGCTGGCCACTTCAAGAGCCCCCGGCTATTCTTTCTATTGCTAAATTTTATCTCATTGCAAACTGTGTGATTTTAGAAACTGCTCTTCAGTAATAAGCCTGTAACCCTGTTTGATAACAGTACCAGACGCTAGTGGTGCCCAAAGCCCAGAAGAAAAAGGCTATTGCGAAACACTGATCAGCCCCCGAGTCTTCCTGTGGCACGGGCTGGGCTCGTGGTGGACTTGCCAGCACGAGCTCAAACGTTGTTAGTGCTTCAGGCGTAACGGGGAAGCATGAAGTACCTTCTAGCACAAGCTGCGTCTGCCCAGTGTAACACGGGCGTGGGCAACCACTGGTTCTGCTCACCTGCCCGCTGTGCCGGCTGTTGCTAGGCTCTTCTCGTCACCCACCATCCTATCTTCCCCTACCCGCTTCTTCATCCCTTAGCTTGATTTAACAGGGATTCACCCTCTTTTTATATTTCTTATCTGATTCTGGGCTTTTTATAAAATCACAGACATTCAGAGGAAGTCCATGGCTAGGAAAGAAAGGGGTTCATATGGGGGATTTGTGTTGAAGTTGAAAGACAAAAAAAATTTCTGCACCCTTTTCACCCAAACGCCTGTCTTTTTCACAAGGATGAATGAAGTTTTATTTTTATGAGCCATGTATGCTTGCAAAAGAAGCATGAAAAAAGAGTGCTAGTGCTAGTGCACAGGTCTCAGACGCTACCAGGAGATGAAGACTATGACGCGTATTTGGCTACTCAAAGAAGTAAGAGAACCCTTAAGTTTTTTTACCTGGAGTTGTTGTTCTAACAGAGGAAGACAGGACATGAAGGGTCACACCTGGTCCCGACTCCTGTTCCTGACAGTGACCAGTACCAGCCAACTGAAAGGACGGGCCCAATAACAATACCGTAGCAACTGGGGTTTTTCCAAGACCTGTGACACTGTTTTAGATCCTAAAGCATGAGGATTCACACATCTTCCAGTGCTCTTGCACTTCCTTTTAATCTTTACTCCTTTAATTCTCTAAATCTTCATTAACCTACTATGCATCCTATTCTACTTTGCATCCTGGTAAATGCTTGATCTGGATAATATCTTACAGAAATCTGAGTATTTTGCTTAGTAACTTAGTTGAGGGTTGTGTGGTTTTGCTGAAGCAAGGGAAAGCTGCACCCTGCAGACAGCAGCTTGAATAAGACCGCAATCCCGTTCCAGGACTCTGGGTAAATCCTCATCCCCAACAATTCTTCTCTCTATTCCAACAACATCTGGCGCATAAAACAGGAGTCTGTTTGCTGAGGTAAAGGCACAAGCCTAGATACAGCTCAAATGTTTTTAGAAGGGAGAAGAACTGATTTTGAGACTCAAGAAGCAGTAAGATTGGCAAGTGAACTAAATTTAACCTCAATTTCTACGATTACTTTGGTGGTTTACTGAGCTTGAAATGCTTCTGTGAAGCAGGTCGCCCCTTCTCTTGCCCTACTCTGAGCATCTGAATGAGATGCAGGACTTGCCCCATTCACCTGCCCAAGAGTGAACTTCATTGCTGTCTGTTAGCTTTCAGGGTAAGCACCACGCCTAGGAAGGCACAGGTTAGAAAGAGCAACTTCCTCAAGCGAAATATTGCCTGCTCATTCCCCCCAGAACTAACCATGCATTAAACAGCAACCCCCGGATCTATCAGTAAGAGGAAATCTTTTACAAAATGCTGTTGGTGCTCATCTGAATAACTCAAGGTTTTCGATTGATTTAATTCGGGTCATTGTCTTCCATTTTCAAGGTAGAGTTGCCTTTCCCAGCTCCTCCTTGAAAGTGCCAGAATGACACATAGCATTGCAGGTGAGATCCCATCAGTGCTTGTACACCGGCACTAATGACTCCTCACCTTGACCAGAGACACCTTCCAGGATCAGGTTTGTCTTTCTAAATGCACCACCAACTACCAGTAGCAAGTCAGAACTTAACATTACCCCAGCTAATTCTCCTCCTTTGTTGTTTTCAACAATTATCTTCCAGCTTGTAATGGACGTTATTGTCATTGGTATCAAAGTGCCTGAGCTGGCAGTCTGTAGTAGCTGGTTTCGTGCCATGTCTTTAATTTCACTCCTCAAATTCATCAGTTCTTCCTCTGCATGATATTCTGACCCACGTAGTTATTGGTGGTCCTTCCTCACTAACATTTCCACATTCCTATATTTTTATTCAGAGTCATTACCAAAAAATTTCCCCATGAAGAATTTAAATGTTAACTTTACCCCAGCTCAGTGCTTGACCTCGGACACTACTACCTACTCATATGCCCATAAATTGCTTGCATACCGGCTTCACCGTGGTTTTTTTTTCTAGTAACATCTATCTTTTCCAGTTGAGCTGATGGTTTCCATCATGGCATTGTGTCAAGTGTTCAATTAAAATCCACGTAGATCACATTCCATCATTTTTCTCTTGCCTAGACATCAATTATTCCATCAAAGAACTATCAGTTCAGTCTAACGTAAAACCCCATTTAATTATATTCCAGGTTTCATTTACCTCTCTTGTCTGTAATTACATTCTCCTTCAGAATTTCTTCTAAAGTGCTGAATGTTATTATGGTCAAACTAACAGTTCTGTAAGATTACTTTGTCCTCTGTTCTCAAATAAAAAATATTTTATTTCCTATTCTCTAGTCATACAGTTCCACGCCCAACTTGACAGATCTATTTAAAATACTTGCTTACGGATGTGTAATTTTAGATGTTCTTTCAGAATTCTGGGATAAAGATTAGTCATTTCCCCTGACAGGAGCATATTAAATTCTTTAATTCTTGGCTTTTAAATGTGGTATTTTCCCTATCCTCATTCCCATTATCCATCCCCTTTTGCCCTTGTGTTCAATACTGCTGTAAATGAAGTAATTAATTTTGGGGATGTAATTTAAGACTATCTAATCTCTATTCCATCCACATACTGCAACATTTCTGATACTCCTTTCCTTGTTCTCTATTTTGATAGACACGTATCTCAAGATGTTTTTGCTACTTAATTTACTTTGCAAATTCCCATCATTTCATATCTAAGGTACAACATTCTATATGATATAACTTTCTACTCCTTATAGGCTCTCTTCCCAGTATCAGTAACTCCTTCTGAGCCGATTATTGATCTAACTGGGCCTGGAGACCTTCCCTGTAATTTTTTCCTGGTTGGGATATAACTTCTAGATAATTTTTACATCTCTGATTTAAACAAGCAAAGGTGTTCAGGTAGGACAGTCATGGAGTCACACAGGGCTCCCTGCGTGCCAGGAAACCCCAGAGATGTTTGCAGGTGACACTGGAACTACCTCAGCACAGAAGACCTGCCCCAACAGCGTTGGATTCACCACGCACAAAGAGAGCATCCACACAGCAGGTCTGCCATATCCACGGGTGTCAGGGCAGCGGCTTGCATACCGCGCGGTTGATTTGTGCTCACGCAGCTGCTGTTTGCCTGGGATTACTATACATCCAAAAACCTCAGGCTCCTGGCCAAAGCCCTCACAAGAGGGACACATCTGGGGAAAATCTGACATATTTTAGGTCCAGGCATGTGGGTTGTGGATCTGAGGCAGTCTCATGAAATACCAAAAGCTTGGCTAGAGAATGCATCTGATCTAAATTCTGTACTTAAGGAAAAAAAAAAAGGGGGGGGGGGGAACCCAACCTCCTCCGATTGCAAAGACAGGGCTATGTCTGGAAAACAAACCCAACAGAGAAGTGTGGGAATAGAGCAAAAATCTTGAAAAATACTGATACTTCAGAGGAAGGAAACTGTGATGCTCCCAGAGCACTCTGCCAAAGCGCATGCCTGATGACCACTAGACATTTAGCAGAACTGCTGGGAGATGATGTTGGTGGAGCCAAAACTGAGGAACAAGTGTGCTACCATGCAGGGAACTTGGAACTCCTCTTTGCCTCTCCTGTCACCTCTTTTAAATCAAGCCCAGCCTGGTAAAACACTGCTTAAACATGAACGTCGACTTTATCAAAGGAGGTCACAACTTCTCTACCTTTGGAAGCATCACGTTTTTGGGAGCAGAATACCACCGGACTCTTCAGCAAAAGAAAACATTAGCTGAGAAAGGAGGGGACCAAGTTTCCTCTTGATCTTGGTGATCTCCACCGTCACCTTTTCTTCTCCTATTGTGCATCTGAAAAAGTCTGCCTAGACAGCTTTTATTTTAACCTTCACCAGTTTAAAACATAATTTTCAAGTACACACAGGTTCCCTCAGATCTGACTATAGGCCGTTACATCAGCAAGCTGAGATGTTTCTAACATTTGTTTCAGCACTGTTTTCCTACAAAGGTATTGGAAAGGAATGTACCTTTTTCTTATCACTTGAAATTCTTATAATCCTGGTAATGCATTTAACAGCACAACGGGCTTTCACAGCCTCTCTTACATCTTGGCAGCTACAGCTGAGAATCCACCCTGTAGTTAACGCCTTGTCTCCTGCTGCTAATTAGAGACTGGCATTTCACAAGGACAAAACATTCATTGCCCACCACTGAGTAATCCCTCAAATATTTATGTCCTGCTACTATTCCTAACAGAATCATCTATAACTGAAGCTCTCCTTTCCCATGATCACAATAAACTGTACGGAATTACTGTACAAATGTACAAGGGTCACTTTATTAAGAGCAGGAAGAAAGATTTCATCTCAGTGTCGATTCAAAGACTTAAAAAGACCAGTACCATACACAGACTTAAAGAAAAAAGGCTTACAATTAACTTCAGAAGCTTCCAAAATTACCAATTTACTTTTTAATGCATAGAGAAGCTTACACCTGATATAACAAAGGTGAAATAAAAAGTGTAACTTTATTAGGGTGGGCTATAAGATCACCTAGGCCAGATACTTAGGGAAAGAATACAACAGGGCAACTGCAGAACACGCTTGACTGCTTATACTCCCCTGGCCACTGGCAGATGTGTTTGCACCAATTTAGTGTGTTTTACAAAGTCTTAATTAGGAGACTCGGGCTCTCGAGTGTTTCATTGAAAAATGTTACTTCATTAACATAGGAGCTGTTTAGAAAACGCGAACGGTTTCACGCTTTGATATTTTTCATGGTTAGACACTATGGTACCTGCTGCTTGCCCTACGTAAGAGTTAATGCAAGATGAAAGAATTCGTTAACAACAGCTTAAAGAAAACAATCATAAAGACAGGTTTCTTAGGATGGGTCTAAATTTTAAACATCTACAAATGCATGAAAGAAGGTAAAACACTATAGAGGAACAGCCAAAAATCCCTACGGGAAGAGTACTACCCAAGAAGCGGCAAAGGATTTAACAAATAAGTAATGTCCCCCTAAGGTATTTACCTCATCAGTAAGAACAGAATGTTAATTAACCTGCTGGAGGGTAGGCAAGAAAGAAGAAGGAGTCTTTTAAACTAAGGGAAGCACAGAAATCACAGGTGTGTTTTGAAATATTTGACAAAAGTTACCGACTTACACAGGAAAACTTATTAGGTCTCCACTCATTTTCTAGCTGATGAAGGATGCACGTTCTCAACTTGGTTACTCTGGCTTCAAGAAGCATTATTGGCATGACTGACCAGATTCAGGACACGGCAATTACAGAAAAGTTCAATCTATTTAAAGCACCAGCAGGAGGGTCTCCTGCTACGTAACCAGCCTTCCTGAAATAAACAGGCACTACCAGGGACAGGCAAACTAAGAATGAACTCCCACCCTCCGCCATTAACTCTGTTAGTCGTCATAATTAAAACTTTTGCACCTTCTTTGGCTGTGATCGTCAATTTAGTATTCAGGAGCCCTCTAGGAAGACACATTTCAAAAGAAGCTCAAGGAGTCTGTGCAAAAGCCCACACTCCCATTTTCCCTTCCTACGTACACAACTTATTTCCTTTAGTGTATTAAGAATGAACTCTCTTATTTGTGAAAAAGACCTGTGGAAACTTTTAAACAAGTCTTGAGCAGTTCCTCAAGCTACCACTGTCAACTCTGTGCTGTTGATTTGAAACAGGCCCTTTTTAATTTCACAAATACAAACTTACTGTTTGGGTGGTGATCATGCATCATGTCCATAATAGTTGTCTACCAAGGATTTTTCCAGTTGGCTGGCTTTCTCGAAAAAAAAAAAATTACTAATTTTCTAAACATTTTATTGTGAATTATTTGAATTCAGGAATTTTACTTCTGAATAACACTGAAACACTTTGCTTAAGGATACCTTTGTTTTGAACAAAGGCTGCTTATATAAAATTAAACTTGAAATAGAGCCATTTTGACCAAAGCTTGGTTTTATGTTATTGACAAATCTTAAGTCTCCCAGGATTCTATATTATGAAGATTTCATGTTTGCTGGAAAACCCCTAGTCACAAAACTTTGCCCAGATACACCTGTACATTTATGAACTGCCTCATATGGGGAAAGAGGAGCCATAACGAAGTGGCTTTCCTCTGTAGCTGTAAAGAAACGAAAGGAAGCCAGTTGATCAATAAGTAACAAGCTTAGCCTATCCACGCAGAAGTTCAGTATGGAACTCCAATTTAAATTTACCACCCCAACCGAAGGGCATCCAGTCCTTTACATTATATAATGTTGAGGTTGAAAGACCAATCCTTGCTGACACCAGCTACTAGTATCCATCTTTGCACATCAGGTAAGCTGCTTTATTCTCTACGGACTGGTTTTCAGACACAGCAGCAGACAGTTTCATGGATATTTGCTAGACAAACAAGCCTTGCTGCAAGTAAAAAGCCTTAGGTTCATTTCCAGGTTCTGGAGGTTCTACCTCTACCAGGTTCTTCCTTGGAAGCCTACCTCTGGTCACCACAGGGCTGAATGCTTCCCACTCCATCCCACTCCATTAGCGGTATTAGCGCTGGGCAAACAGCACCAAGAAGGGAAGGAGATCCCCATTCCGTGTTCAAGTAGCAAGCACCAGAACTTCCCTCCTGAATCGCAGTCACAGGAATGGAAGGAGCAAAGTACAGTCACTAGCGTCAGATTAAATAATGCTGTTGCTGTGTTTTAGTAGGGCCACAGTTAAGTATAGGTACCCACCTCTTCACGAAAACAACAGCAACCTCTTTTTCCTCCTCAAAATTCAAGTCTCTGCTTCAAGGCAAAGAAGCCAAGTAGTTTAAAGTACACAGGACAGCATATTTTTTAAATGACATTTAAAAATGTCATTTAAAAGTGACAAAAAATTAAAACTTCATTCAAACAGTTGATTTTGTAGTTGCAAGATATTTAAGTATGTCCTTAGCATTTTAACATCAGTGGTTCTTCCAGGTAAGAGTCAGGATAGCACTGATCCATCAGCCCTAAAAAGGGCTCTTTTTCATAGTAAAAGACCAGCCTGGGGTTTTTTCGGAAAAAAAAAAAAAATGGAAGTTCTAGGATCTGAGCACAGCTTCATAGAGTAATATTAACAAAGATTTTTACCTCAAAAGAAATACAGATGAAATGGAGTTCTATTCAGGAGCCTTTAATTTTTATTTTTTTTTAAAACAGGCTTAAAATATGCAAATGAAGAAAACATATGTGGATATTATAAATAATGTAAGTCAGATAAGCTTACACAGTAACACTACAAACACCCCAGTGGGGAAAGAATGCAGTACTAACAGCAACTATAAGCAATCATCAAGCAATCAAACTTGCCTAATTCTAGGCAAAAATACTCATCCATCAAGCGTACGACTGCAATTGGCAGTAGGATTCCAGTCGGGTACAATTCACCCTATTGATAAGGTTCCTTTTCACAAGAGAGACCGTTATTTCGACTACGTGCACATGAGGTTCCTCAACCTGCTTACAGTTAAAAATAAATACTTTATGTTTGCGTACAGTGCTCTTCAAGAGAGGTCTCAACAACACTAACAATTTCTTACAAAACTCTCCTGCGAGGTAGGTGTATCATCATCCCCATTTTACAAATGGAAAAGAGATTTGCCCAGAGTCTCACAGCTGTTTAGTATCAGAGCAGGAACACATCCCCTGACTCTGTACCAAACCTTTCCCACTAGGCAATGCTCATTTTTAGGTTATCCTATTGCATTCAAAAAAGTTATTTTAAGACAACATATATGTTTAATATTACAATATAGCATTTTGTAATAAAACAGGAATACAGTATAGCTCATCTTTGAGGTAACATTCCTCTCCCCTCCCCAACTCTTTTACCTGGAGATAACTAAATAATTATGAGCTAATGAAAAGAAGTTTTTAAAAATATGCACTGTAGAAGCAGATATGCAAGTGACTGGAAGTATTATGTTTCTGTTCATAAAGAACATCTGTGTTATTTCTCTAGTGCCAACTCATATCGGGCCCTAGGACCATGCAAATTGTGTTATTTTAAGATGGTAAGCAGTTGCATGTCTTCAGTTTTGCAGTGTAGTGTCAATAACTCCAGTCAATCTCAGTAATTACTACAGATACCTTTCCCAAGCTTAGTATAATGGTGATCTAAAACCAATTCCCCCTACTAAGACGCTTAAAACACTTTTGGAGCTACACATTCAGCTCCCACATCCACTAAATGAGAGTCTTGATTAAGACAAACACATGTGATTTCAGGTTTTAACAAATTTCCATTTTCAAGTTTTACAATGAAATGACTAACTCCTGTATTGGGACTAACAGAAGACAACTGGGACTTTGTTAAATTTGTTGGTAAAATACAGTTGAGATCCGACACAAAATAACTAAGCCAGTTCCTCATGTAGGCTCCATGACTCACCACTAATATACTGGCATCTAGTATTTTAGAAGCTCCACCATTATTGGAGCTAAGTTCTGCTTCACTGCAGTGGTTCGTCCAAGGGAAAACTAACTGTTCTTCAGATGTTCCTGAGCTTCTGCTTGCCGCACCAGACATGTCTTCCTCTTTCTGTTCCAATTCAACAGCTAGCCGACACAGAAATTCAAAAAAATCCCTTGCACGTTCTCTTACCTAAAGAGAAAGGTCAGGAGAGTAGACTGTGAAGAATGCAAGAGGCTTTGGCTTCCAGAAATCTGAGATATAACTACTTCAGTTAAAAGACAAACATTTATCTCAGACAAGACTCAGAAATCAATGGTAAGTTACTGAATGCTATAAAAACTCCTTTGCCCTCCAAAGGCAAGGTTGAGAGTAATTGCTGTCATCCCCCTGCAAATGAGAGCTTCACAATCTCAAAATCAATATTTTAGTTCTAAAGAGATTCCCTACTTGGCAGTCACTGCAATCAGGTCAGGTAGTGTTTTTAGCTTAGAAAAATAGCTACCTTTGGTTGGGCTAATCTCTCAATAAGATGTTCCTAAGTACGCAATAGCTGCATCTGCACTAATAAAATGGCCTAGAAAGTAGGGCACAAATAAATAAATACCATACTTCATCCAGTGTTTCTCCTCCAGAAGGCGTGAATGAAGGACATTGCTCTCCAGCAGCCTTGGCCATAGCCTTGAGGTCAGTCAAAGGCCTTCCTTCTGCAACACCGTATTTCTGTAAGAGGCAAGTTGCAAAGAGCGGGTTTAGCAAGATATATCAAGTCTCCAGTACTGCTTCCAATGCAAACACCTCTTAACAGCTTTGTTTCCTTGGATTCTCAAGTGTAACGTGCAGGCGTAGCTACCTTTTACATTTTATCCCAATATTGGGGGAGGAGGTATCTTTGTATCTGCTATTTAAGTTAAAAGTATGTATATAAAGTGTATATATAGATACCTGCTCGGTAGAGGAATACATTAAGAGCAGCATCTCATTTAAAGTACTAACATTCAAAACACTACCTTCAGCCTGATCTTCGCCTTGAGATTTTTTCCTACATTCTTGACACTCACTCTTAGCGTACAAAATTCACATGTCTTTGTAACTGAGGTTACATTGCAAACACCTCTGTACGTGGCTGTTCACACAAGGATAAACTCCATTTACTTTTCATTTGCAGAAAGACTACAGGGAATTATTTTTCACAAGAAACGAAACAAATAATTTCCCTACAGACCTCTGAAATCTCCACAACAGAGAAGGAGGCCATTTTAAAAATCAAAATTATTGAAAAAGACAAAAAAAAAAAGAGACAAAGAAACACAAGCACTCTACCCATTAGAAATAAATAATAAGGCCTCCCCCCATTTTTTCAGGACATACATTACTGCTGTGGACAGTGTTTTCAGAAAACAAGAAAGGCAAAAAAGATCTTAAAAACACATGCTAATGGACTCAGAGAACATGCAATTAAGTATCTTCAATGACATGCTTATTCCTGAGACCTCCAAATGCAAGGCCCATATGAGAAACAGTAGTAAGAACCCATATATAGTTATTCTGGATCACTAGAAGTCACATTATAAAACACAGTATTTATCATCTGTAATGTATTTTACAAGATAGATACACTTGGATGTGCATCACCGTTTCTGACCTTGAAGATCTTTCCAAGGCACATCTCTAACAATGGTAAAAAGAATTAATACTTCTCCCTCTGAAGATTAATACTTCGCTAACAGATGAAAAATGTACTCAAATGGAAAGCTTTGGTCTTTCCTTGAAACATCTGAAGACAGTGAAAACGCTGCAGTTTTGATGAATGTTTTGAGAAAGTAAGAGATGATGCTATACTGTCAACCACTCACTCACATGCATTCCAGAAATCCAGATGTTGATGACTAGGATACAGACACATGCTCATTACTGAGGCTTTTTTGACTTCTATGTCACTATCTGCTTGCTGTGGATATGCAATTAGCTGCCACAACTAATTTATTACAGTCTTCAGCATTTAAATGTACTGAAACACATTCACTTCAGCCTCTCAAACCATTTCTCTAAAGCAAAATATTGGCAATTTAAGAATGCTAAGAAAGATGTGAAGAAATAAGTGCTCTGAAACAGCTGAAAATCAAATCTTAATCTTAAAGATTTTTCCAGACTTCTCTGATGAAAGCAAGTCATGAGAGTATATAACTTTCTTAATAGGGTCAACAACATATGTTCTTTTAAAGGGCTTGGCTTCTTTTCATGCAATTCAAACTTAATTCCAGTTATCCAGAGTAGTGACTTACAACCTGTGGCCCACAGACACTGTACTGGCATTTCCATACAGCCGTACAAACACCATGAAAGACGAAAGAAAATGTAACAGAGACTTAAGATCATTCTTTCTAAAATCCTGCATCACGACCCATAATATTTTTGAAAACGTCAGGTGGTAAGGCAACTAAAGAAGACTGGGAGGCATTTAACTTGCTGGTTTCAGGGGAAGTACTGGAATTTCTCACAGAAAAAGAAGATCCAAATAGGAAACGCTGCAATCGTGTTCGGCTCCTTCAACACTTATTTGCCTGCTAGCAATATGCCATCCCACTTTTGGTTTTGTAGCATTTCCTTATTTAAAATTCAGCTGACACTCTCAATGTAGCATCTGAAAGGTGATTCATATTAGGAGAAACAGCCAGCATCGGAGTTTATTCTGATCAAGACATACTTAAAAACAGACAGGAGGTACAACTATGCCTGTTACCAGGCAGAGAGGCTAATCATGAAGGCAGATTGTCCTATGGACAGCAGAAAGCCTTCCAGTAGTCTCTGTGCAAATGAAAAGGTATAAACAGCTTAAAAGCCAACACCGAGTTGTGCCATCAGGCTAGAGAATGTAGGCAGAGGGAGTATCTTTAACACTTCACACATGGGGTTAGAAAACAGAGCTAAGCTTTTTATTACATTTAAGATAATTCCCTCTCAATGTAAATCTTACCTTACTTAAATCATTAAAGCATCACAGTTACAGCACTGATCACTAAATTTTCGCTTTGCTTCACAATTCTGCAAACAATTCATAGCACCTGATGTGAAGAGCTCAGTTTTCAGTGATTAAAAACACATCAAATAGTGCTCTCCACTGTTAAATCTACCATTTAATAAGCCAAGGTATGCATCACAGTAAGTTACATTTTCAAATTTTTCAGTGTTCAATACTAAAACAAACTCTTCTGGCACTTACTCTCTCTCGAAGTCTTGCATCATACTTGATTTCCAAATCTTTGCAAAACTTATTTTTTCCTAGAATTGTGGCAGCAGTCTAAAAAGTGAATATACAGTCACATCAATCAGCTGTTTTCTCATGGGATAGCTAGACCATCTTACACCACCACAGCCAACAGGAATCACATCAGTAGTACCCATCCACCCAAACAAACAAGATAAAAAGTTTTTCAGTTAGTAGTGTCTGTCAGAATTGGACATATGGCCTGCGTCAGGCCATAGAAGGCAGAAAAGCTGCAATCTTCTGAAAGTTCCTTCACAATTCAAAGCCCAAAACAGCTGAAGACACTTAGCACCCGTGAAAGGTAGGCAGCAAGACACATGGCAGCAGCAGGACTTACTGGGATAAAAGCCACATCTTCTCTTGAGTATACTGCCACTCACAAAGCAATCATGCCGACACGTTCTTTACACATAGTATGTGGGTCAGACTCACAAGTAGTACATTCCTAAAAACTGATCCGTTAATCCGACTGTGAAAAACATAGCATCTAACAAATTAAGTTACTTTCTGGCAAGTGGCTACTTAATGCACCTCAGAAATTAAATACTCTTGAAGCAGTTAAGAGGCAGGAGGGTGTTTGTCGGCAGCATGCTGAAGTGTCAGCCTGGATGTTACGAGGGAGAAATGCACTGGATGATACACTTGGGGGAAAAAAAAATAATCTAGCTTATTGTATTCACCTGCCTTTTGAGAGCCTGGCCAAGAGACAGAGGCTTAATTTGCTTTTAACAATAGTCTGGATGTCTTGAGTTTTGTGCTATATATCTTTTTTTCTTCCAGCGAAGCATGTGATTTTGGGCGTGTAGGGAGGGCACGACAGCTGATCAAGAAGAAATTCTGATACCACTTTGGAAAAAGTATTGCCTAATACAGGCTCTAGCGTGTCTGGCTGGCTGCCACAGCCAATAATGGGAACTAAAGGACAGCTAACCTGCTCCTGTTCTTATACACCCCAAAGCGTGAAGACTGTACTGGATTCGCATACAGCTGTGACTGGTAATATCAGCTGGAAGTCTTATGCAAACATCCACGTCCCATCAAACTGATATTCAAAGAACTCATTTTGAAAAGGCTCCTGGGATTCTGTCAAATAATAAGCAGCCTTGCTGTACTAACAAGATTTTATGACCTATTTATTGCATTGCTTAGGAAAGGCTTTATGTTGCAACTTTAAATTTCTGTCACAGAATAATGTCAAAATTCAGATAGGGTTGAATCAACTTCCTTGTATATATGAATAGCACAGTTAATTGTATGATTGTGTTCTGAAATTTCTCCAGAACTGAGATCTCATTCAGGACAGAACAGACAACATTCACCTACTGAGCACAGATTCATACTCTGAACTGTAAATATTAAACATGAAGCCTCGTTTACTGTGCTGAAACCAAAATCTGCTCTGAAGAAGAGATTAACTTCCTGACACCTTTCCTGCACTATCCATTACTAGAATACCAGCATGCTTCAGAAAGGTTCCTGAATCTTCACAGTACCACAGTGAGAGAAGGGATACTAGCCCCACTTTACACACAGAAAAGACTCAAAAGATTTTCTTTCATACTTCTCAGGGTGCAGCGTGTCCCAGCCCTGAACCCACCTTCGCTGCTGCAGAGTTCTTGTCCCAATGGCACGAGTGTCCCACAGTAGGCCCCATATTCCCCTGCAGACTTTGGTGTTACGCCCTGTTGAGCTTACAAGTCTTAGGGAGTTATGCTCTGTTCACACCCCAAACCAGTCTGCCCAACTAGTCTTTTTTTTTTATTATTTTCACATTGCAGGTCTGCCTGCTCCCTTCCACACTGCTAATTTCTGGGGCTAGTCTTTGACCCTCCCTCCTAGGCTTATTATCTCTAACAGGCTTCCCTGCAAAGCCTCTCTCTGCATTTCCTATACCTGCTCACTTGGCATCTCCGGTAGCTCTCGGAATTCCTGCCCAGCTGGTACAACTCTCTTTGAACACATCTTTGCACACTCGAATCCTGTGTTCAGTTTTGGGCCCTTCACTACAAGAAGGACATTGAGGTGCTGGAGAGTGTCCAGAGAAGGGCAACGAAGCTGGTGAGGGGTCTGGAGCACAAGTCTGATGAGGAGCGGCTGAGGGAACTGGGGTTGTTCAGTCTGGAGAAGAGGAGGCTGAGGGGAGACCTTATCACTCTCTACAACTACCTGAAAGGAGGTTGGAGAGGGGTGGGTGTTGGTCTCTTCTCCCAAGTGACTAGCGACAGGACAAGACGAAATGGCCTCAAGTTGTGCCAGGGGAGGTTTAGACTGGATATTAGGAAAAATTTCTTTCTGAGAGAGTGGTGAAGCATTGCAACAGAATGCCCAGGGAGGTGGTGGAGTCACCATCAGTAGGAGATGTTCAAAAAACATGTAGACGTGGCACTGCAGGACACGGTTTAGGGGCATGGTGGTGTTGGGTTGATGGTTGGACCTGATGATTTTACAGGTTTTTTCCAACGTTAATGATTCTGTGATGCTGTGATCCCTGTTTTCTCCTATCCCGCTCAGGCTTGAAGGTTCAGCTGTCAGCCATGGGCAGTGGCCAGAGGACCGCATTCCACTCCTGGTTCCAGCAACCAGTACACACCCTGACTACAGCTGAGGCAGGAGCCATCGCAAGGAGAACTAAGCTTTACCACTAACAGTTTCTTTAAAAAACTCTTTTTTCCTCTTTTGCACAGGAAGTCATACATTCCTCTCATACTTGAGCTATGAAGTGACAGCGTAGTAAAGGACACTTCTTCATAGATTTGCAGCTGCCAAAAAAGGGAGTTCCAAGCAAATGGAAACCGCAGCTTTACACATCTTTGGAAAAGCTGCCACAAAGTCTGGAGAGCTTGTCAAACAAGTGCCAAAACACATTTCCTTTATGCAAAGAACAAATTCAGGCCTGTCTTCTACATTTTGAGAGTGAAAATGCTTCTCATGGAAAAAGCTGTCTCTAATACAAGGAAAAAAAACTACCAACCTCACTCTCAAGCGGCTGAGCATTCAAAAACAATTTGCCTAAGGCAGGCACATAGCACAGACAGTCTGATGAACGTTATAAAGCACTATTAATGTTTTTAAATATAATCACTGCCATTCACACACTTAAAGGAAGTGACTTGTCAGGCAGTTATCATGCAGTTTAATAACCTCTAATTATTGCATCCCTCCCTCCCTCCCTGCCTCTCTAGTTTGTTTTCTGCCTAAGTTGTGCTGCTACAGCAGTTTATGGGACTGTGCTGCAAAACTGATGAGCAATGTTGATGATGTATGTTTTAAGATAAAAAAGGGGATTTATGCTAGATTTAGTTGATCTGGTTTACAGGAAGGCTGCACAGACTTTTGCAGCAGGAAAACAGAGCAAAAAGCAAGCAACCAGCAGGGCTATCAAGAATCGCTTAGCAGTTTCAATCACGCGAAGCCTACATGTCTCCTGAAATCACGGCATCAGTAACAGAAGAAAGAATTAAGGACAGGGCTTCCACAGGAGACATGACCTTCCTAGAACAGCCGATCTATGCCTCTACCTTTGAAAGTCCCGTTTCCCTAAGTTTTTGAGTATTTTTTAATCTTGCACACAAAATCACACGTAATCCCACTCAGTAATTAACATTTTTTCCTCTTTAATTAACCTATCAAAATAGTGCATCAAGGTGAGAGGTGTGCTATTACGTTCCTGCCAAAATCCAACCTCTCTGCACATTTAATGATCCTTATACTGACTTCACATCAAAACTTGATCTTGCCTGTATTGGTCTGCATTCTTCAGAAAAGCACAGCACACAGCCGCAATGCATAAGACAGTACAACAATACTGCAGCCAATTTGCTTTCTTTAAAGAAAAACTGGCTTCAGTTTCCGTTACCTCTAAGTCCCGATTGCCCCCTTAGCAAGAACCTATGCACATCTAAAATAATGGCAAATCTGTAAGAACAACACTGCATGACACCCTGCAAAGCAAGCGGGCCTTCATCACTTCCTAACTGAGCTGTTCTCACTGAAATTTCCTCACTCATGGAGGCCTTCGCAAACCCTACGCAACTCAAACTGCAGTTCTAAGGCCATCAAAATAACTTTTGGCTCTTTGTCACTGTATTTTTTTTGCATCATCAATAGCAAATAAATGCCAAATTCTGAAGCTAATATTTACATTCAGTTGCCTCAAGAAGCACTTGCCTGCTTTGCTCGAAGGAGGTCACTTGAAAAGACATGAGTAAACTTCACATTACTGAGAAATAAACCAGCAGCATCTGCTTGTCTGAAACCAGTTGCAGAGAGCGGCTCATCCACTCCTTGACCTGCAAAAGAAAAACCCATCAACATTAAGTCATGCACATTTTAGACCAGTTAGCAGCTGAGCAAGTATGGCAGCAATAAAGAATCGGCTCCGTCGTAATAAAATGATTCTCCTTCAGTAAAGCCAACCATTAGTAAAAGTCATTGTTCCTCTGGTCTTCCCTAAACTCAGTCACACAAATTGTATGAAAAAAGGGAGTACAGGCTAGGAAGACAGAAGGATCATTAACGATGTTACTTGTATTAATGTATACATATGACAAATTTAAACCAGAGGCCTACATTTTCTAAACGTGAATGGTCATTTCAAATCACTTGCCCTTTTTAGAATGGTCACTGGTAGGCTTCCTGGAAGAGGAATCTCACAACTGAAACTCTATAAACAGATTTGTTGATTGTAAATAAGAAAAAGGACAATACAACTGAGATAACATTGTTGATATTAAAATACATATACAGAAAACACATCCGCATCGGGAGAGTCAAGTCTTGACAAATATGAAATGCTTGCTCCTCCCCATTCCCTAATGTTGACAATGCCTTGAAGAAATGAGGCAACAAGAAGGGATTCTGTGTAATGTAGAAAGCAGCGCACGCTCTTTGCCGAAGACACCATTTCACAAGAATTTTACAGTTGATGTAAACACAATCTGTTGTGGCCTCTTCCTCTCCCCTGCTCCACCTTGCATGTTGACACTAACGCTCATGCAGCTGCATAGTGAGCATGTTGACCAAACAAACCTAGCTGAAAAGCAGCAACCCTTCCAAAAATTGTCTTCAGCCAGAGTAGTCTGTGAAACTAGCTACGGACAGAGCTCTAGGACAGCATTGAGAGAACCAGCACTTTGGTAATCTGACCTGAATGAAATAGGTGTGCTCCTGTCACAGCTCAGAGAGCCTGCAGGAAAACTGAGAACTGTGGCAAAGGGACAAACCTGTAACAAATTGCTACGTCCACACTTGTATCACTGATTTTACTTTTGTAGGAAGTCAAAGCAGAGCACGTGCAATTCTCCTCAGATCCAGAACAACGACAAAACCAATTTTCAGCAAGCAAGTGCACAATCATTTATATGCTTCCAACAGCAAAAGACAGGGCACCAGAAGTGGAGAACTTGAGTTCTGAGCACCTCATCTGTAATTCAGCCATGTGAGATCTCAGACCCCACCATGCTGGTACAGGTCGTACACCTCTCGAAACACAAGGCAACGTTCACTTTCTACACTGCATGTCATTTGACACAGAGGGAGAATTTAAAAGACATCATTGGTACTTTTAAGAACATCAAGCAGGGGAATATTCTTCATTCACTTTATTATGAGCTCAAAGCCATGTCACAAGAACTGTAAATCGCAATGTCAAAACAGAGGTAGGAAAATCTGGAAGCACGATTCTTCCTCACAGCATGTAGCATTATATAAAGGTTATTTATTCAGAGTACGACCCCACTAGGTCCCCTGTAGCGGTGAGCCTCGCTTTTCCTACAACAGACATGCGAGCAGCTCAGCGTTTTCAGTTCTGGGTGTACAAATCAGCAGTCACTAAGGAGCAGTCTGGTTTTAAATGTTTTGTCTAAAGACTGCCTTCCTAGAAAGAGCTGGGATTGAACAATTCAAGCATTCATCCTTACTTTTCATCCTTCCTTGCTCTACCATAGGCTTTTTTTGCAAGTGACAGGATTGCCTTCTTACGGCAACAGTCTCCTTTACAACACGACCTTTATCCATCCTTCTGCAGGTCTTTACCAGCTCCATCATATGTGCCCCTGGCTGGTTCTTCACCACGGCTGCAGCTCTCGCCCCAGAAGCCCTCTTCCCAGGCTTCGTACTACGGAGATTTAACGCAGTGCTATGGGACATTCTGGCACCCCTAGTAACAGGTGCTGCTATTGCTTTATCTGATTACAGGCAACTTTTTTTTCCCTGGTTAGAAAAAGGTACTATTCTAATACTCCTGTTGATACCAGAAATGCATCACTATTTGTTGATATCCTGTGGAGCCCGACTTAGAATCTTCATAGTTCTGTAAAGCTATCAAGCTAACATCCTGGCTTACAAATCAAGTCTCTTAAGGTTTACAGTATTATTCCGTAATAATACTTAACATTTCAGCAATTGGTTACAGGATTTCACATTTTGCAGGGAAGAATAGTTTTCCATCTCTAACAAGCTAGCAGCGTAACTGATACCAACCTTGTAGTATCTTGTCTTTGTTGTATCTTGTTTCTCCACTGAAAAAGAGATTATAAACAAAAAAAAAATTAACTCACAATTATTTTACTGAATGTTCAAAAACATTATTATATGAGATACCGACAGGGAACAGCAGAGTCTGAATATGAAAAATGAGATATAGTACAGCACAGCCTCTTTTCAAAAAGACAACGAATCTGAAGACTTTACAATTAAAAAAAAACCCCAAAACATTTTCAAGCAGTCAACCCCAATCATGCCATCAATATTTACTAAGACAAACCTACCTGGAATAAAAGGAAGGGAAGTAATTTCTTAAATTTATTATAAATGCAACATAATTTATCTATTACAATAACACCTCTATGCTGGAGAGAGGGAAGATGCAGGAAGACTCTGGAGTCCTCTTATGAAAAGCGTGTGCTAGCCAACCGGACTGCTGTGCTTCGAAGGGAAGCCAATTCAAGAGCTTATCAAAGATAGCAGCAGAGCACGCTGCACAACCTTGAAGCAACACAGCATTAAGAAGCCAGAGCTGTAGAAAAACTACTGGACTGAACATCACCTTCTTTAAGAATTAGAATATTCTACCTTGAAAACCGTAACTGACGGTATTTCAAGAGAAGAGGGACTAAAACCATGTGCAGATTTATTCAGGAGGGAAAATCTAACAACTGCACTTGACATGAACAAAGTTAAGCATGCTGACTTTGTTGAGACTCCTCACCTGACTGAAACGTCACGTGCTTAAGTTTTTTGCAGGACTAAGTCCAAACGTGGCACTTGGTTTTTATACAGAGAGCTATCAACGCTGCTGTGCGGAAGTTCTCAAGATGAGCCCCAAACAGGTAAGTGATCACAGGCAGCCAGTACTTTTAGGAGAAAACACTGTAACTTAGCACACTTTAAACTCTTTCCTGCACAGGGGGCAGCAGTTTAATTCTTCAGGCTCACCCCATGGCATGACAGCTACTTCCAGCCTCCTGAGGAAAACACAGCAGGCTGGATGGAGTCCATCCTGCTGGTCATCAACTGGGGTGCAGGTGGGGGGCAGAGCAAAACGTGCAGTTTTCCAAGGAGCCGTACGATAGCACAGCACACGCAAGCACAGTGTGATGGATGAACTCCATCCATTTGCTGGTGAACGAACTGGGATCTTTCTGAAGTGTCTGCAAAAGTCCCACCTGAAGACTGCATGTGCAACAAATTGTTTCAGGCTCACGTGTTTTCTAGGTGATGTAAAAGTTAGGCTGCAACTACAGCAGCAAGTCAGCAGACCCAGGTCCTTAAGGGAGGTCAAGAGTAACTCTTAACAGGAGGAAAATCAGAAGGAAAAAAAAAAAAGTCATTGCTCCAGTTGCACTGATCAAGTATTAAACTGTGTTATGTTAAAGGGGAAAAAAAGTTTAGCTTTCATAAAAATTAAACAGTTAACTACTGTCAGTTGCAGGAAGCTGGATCTACTTAATGTAGTTAATGAGAAATCTTTGTCTATATCCACTGTAGCTTGAAAGTTAAAATCGTTGAGTTTTTCCAAGTCACAAACACCAATTCTTTAACACTTCACAGTAGAAACGTTAGACTACCATTCCTAAAGGAGCTCTTTGCCCCACCAGAGAGCTTTTGGCAGGAGAAAGGTCTTACGTGCAGCCACCTAAGAGTTCACCGACAGCGCTGACCAACGTGGCGTGTAACCCCGCCCTTCCCCCAACACCGAGCTACTCCGAGGCGGCCGGACCCATCTGGTTGACCAAAGCATACCGGAGCAGGCTCCCGTTCCCAGCCGGACCTGCTAACACCAGGGCAGCGACCAGACAGCCCCTCCGGGCCCAGCCCGCGGCCCGGCAGCGGTACCGCCGGGGCGCACAGCGCGGCCCCCCCGCCTCCCCCAAGGGCCGGGCCAGCGCTCGCCCGCCCGCGGGCTCCCTCACGGCGCTCCCCGCCCGCCGCGCCTGACCGACCGACCGACGGACAGGAGGCGTTACCCCTGAGGGAGCCGCGCGCGCCCAACGCGGGGGGGGGGGCGGAACTCCGCTGACGTCACGCCCCGTCCCGGCACCGGCGCGGGGGACGGAGTGCGCAGCGGGCAGACGGGGGAAGGGCAAGGCCCGGCCCCGGCGGGGCGGGGGTGCCGCGGTACTCACTGCCGGACGACGGTCAGCCCGAAGCGAACCATGGCGCGGCCGCACCGCTGCGCGCAGGCCCGGTCCAGCCTCACCCCGCCTCACCTCACCACGCCGCCGGCGCCTCCTGCCCGCACTGCGGCGCCCGGCCGCCGCGCGCCCGCCGCTGACGTCACGGGCCCGCCCCCTGCCGTCCCCTCGCGGCGCTGGGAGGAAGGCGGGAAGAGGGGGCGGGCCCGGAGCCGGTGGCAGCGCGTGTCCCCTCCCGCCGGGGCAGCCCCCGGCCCCCTCCCGCCCTGGGTCCCGGGTCATTTTAAAATTAAAGGGGAGGTCTCTGCAGTCTGAAGCATTTTTTTAAGGCACACGCTGAGAACAAGGCCTGTGAGGAGCGGCTGAGGGAGCTGGGGTTGTTCGGTCTGGAGAAGAGGAGGCTGAGGGGAGACCTCATCGCTCTCTACAACTACCTGAAAGGGGGTTGTGGGGAGGTGGGTGTTGGTCTCTTCTCCCATGTAACTAGCGATAGAATGAGAGGAAATGGCCTCAAGTTGTGCCAGGGGAGGTTTAGGCTGGATATTGGGAAATATTTCCTCACAAAAGTGTTGTCAGACACTGGAACAGGCTGCCCAGGGAGGTGGTGGAGTCACCATCACTGGAGGTATTTAAAAGACATGTGGATGAGGCACTTTGGGACACGCTTTAGTGGTGGACTTGGCACTGTTAGGTTAACAGTTGGACTCAATGATCTTAAAGGTCTTTTCCAACCTAAACGATTCTACGTTCTTACTTTCCAATTATAATCAGATGGCTTTCACTTTAAAACTCTATAGTTTTCAGAAAATCTCACGATTCTGGGACCAGAGAGTTGAGTAAGTTTACCACATTGCAGAAGATGTCATCTTTGATGATGTTCAGCCTTGTTACATCAACTAAATTAAGAACACTAATCGGCAACAGGACTTTGCTCAGAGTAGTATCAATAGTTGGATAAATTACTCTAATTACAAATCGATGACAAGTCTTGGAAGCCAAATCGTACCCCCGAGTAATCATCGGCAAAGATGGGAGCCATTCTGAAGCAACGGCTTCAGACCAGCAGCTCGCAAGGCAAAGCGGCGTGTGGTGTTGGCATCATCCACAACACAGATATCCACAACCAGCCAGACCTGTGCTGTCCTTCTGCGGCAGGAGTCCAGAGCCCCCACGTATCTTCTCAAAAATGGTCCTATTCACTTATTTATTTATCATTAACTATTTATTTATCATTTCAGCTCCTGGGATCTAGATGGGAGATTGGTGGAATACAGTTTTGGGACCCGTAGTCCTGGGATGGGTGAGCTTCATATGAAGACTGTTGCAGACTCATTTGTTGGACAGAGGCCACTTTTGCTCCACGCCACCATTGTACTCGGGAAATAACAGAGAGAGGAATTAGGTGAGTTGGCAGGGAGAGAGAAAAGCAAACCTACCACCTACAAACTCTGTATCACAGTGATGTTTTCAAACTCGGGAGTAAAGCTGACATCTGAGCTACATAAAATAAATCAGCTCTCCTTCTGCCTAGCTGTGTTCTTTCTGGGCCAACTGACGGCATTTGTGGGAAGATACAAGACATATCTGCATTTTGTAGTTCACGCTCTCGTTGCCTATGCACTACTTGCTGGGTGAGTAAGGGGATTCTTCCTTCAGTTGCTAGGGTTTGACATTCAGACTCTCACTTTCCCTAGTGAGAGTGAAAAAGCAAAGCAAAAAAAAAAGTCTTACAAAAGTAGGAATTTATTTTGCCGTTCCTTCCCCACTTCCCGTTTTTGAAGATTCATGAAAAAACACGTGTACATCTTGGCAAACTGCAAGGATACGGCATAGGAGATGTTTTCCTCAACACAGAAATATAACATTCACCTCAGGAAAGGTCCTGCTGGCTAGAGATACTAAGGATTCAAAATGATTGATATTTTAGGAAATTAACCATAAAAATTTGGTTAAATTGTCACTGTGTTATTGATGCAGAATACAATAACAGGTAATATGTCTTTTATGGATGCAAAAAGCAAGGGAATAAATGGGGAAGTCACTTAAGGGAGAACAAAAATATCCAAGGAGCTATAATAGCACACAAGAACTAAGAAAATAGCATTTAAAGTTGGTATTTTAATCATTTTGCTAATGGTGATTTTTAATAGACAATGAGAGCAAAGACCCAATTGCTATCATTAAATAATAGCATTATGAAATTACTCCTGGTAAAATGGATGAAGTAACGGAAGAAGCGACCGCAAATCATCCTTTTCCCCTCAGAAAGGTAAAGTTTTATGGATTACAGAGCAAAATATTAGTTGGTCAGATAGCTGAGTGTATTTCCTTTAGGATTTCACAACGGGATGGAATAAATGCTATCTAAAAATCAGTCATTTGAGAAATTTTTCTGTATTGCCTAGTGATCTGTCCTAACTTTGAAACCTGTTTGTGCTTTAACACTGAACAATTTCTAAATGAAGACTAAAACATAATTTTTTTCATTTGATAGCAGTTTAGAACAGATGCTAAATTAAATATTTAATGCAACGGTGGGTCTGTTGTATCTTCCCTTGGCAGTGTGGCATATCCTTGTGTTTCTGCAGTGCCTCTCCTCCACAGCTTCCAGAACTGACATTTTCAAAGGGTGAGACTAGTGACATGTCGAGCCTCTAAACGAGTCCGTGCCAAATGACTCAGCTCTGACATATTTCTATTGTATCACCATGAAAAACAACTGTGTTTTGCTACAGTGATAAGACCCCAGCTGTGTTTCAGGCATGTTTTAGAAGAACAAGAAATAAATATGAGTCACCACTGCTAGCGTCTATATTCTTGTAAGTGCGTGTTTTGATACAGGTCCTTTTGCAAGAGTGACAGCCCTGCAGGCAAAGTTTTAAAGAGGCTTCCTCTGAAGTCAGACAGTTCGGGTTTGTGAGACAACGGCTCGAAAGGCCTGCAGCTTCTGACTTACAGCCTAGTGGTTTGACTGCTAGATCATGTTTCCCTTTTCTGTTGTTTAGTCCTCTTATCTTTGCTCCTGTCTTCTTCATCTTCATAGCACGTGCACATTTTTTCCTGAGCATTAACATTCTTCTTTTTCATTTCTTCCTCCTCAGTAATGTCTCTGATCTGCTGTAACACAGCATGTCAGTCTGTGTTCATGAGCCTCTTTTTTTAAATTGACCCACTGAAACAAAGCATTTATAAAGCACAACTGCTAACAGGAGCACAGAAGCTCATCAGATGAGGAGCGGTATTTTGAGGAAAGCATCTCAGGAAGGAAAAGCTTTTGTGAAGCTGGAGATTAAACATTTTCAAATGAGAAATTTTTTTTCTAATAAAAATTTTAAACTTGAATAATGTTGACTATCGAGTAATGTCGTCATCATAGGGATCGCATGTCACTAACATCAGATGATACCAATCCAGGGCGAGTTATCTAGTCTTCATGAAACAACGGTTGGCAATTAGGAACACAGAACTGAAACCATCAGCAGGGCTATATTCCCTGCAGCCTGCATGTCATTCGGGATCTGATCTTGCTTCCTGCTTTACAAGTACACTGGGCCAGCAGAAACCTAGGCTGAATTTCTTTGGGTTTTTTCCTCTCCCACTCCTCTCCCTGCGTAATATGCCTCTAAAGGACATGCTAGCACAAAGAAATTCATAACTTGATCAAATCCAAACACGGAGACCGTGCTGCGTCCAGTTGCGCAATACCTTTGCGGCAACTACAGCAATTGCTTTCATGGACAAGTAACTTTAGGAACGTGTTTAATTATTTTTAAGATGGTTTTCAGGGTGATATACCAGCTGCAAACAGGGAGCAGAGCCAGCCCCTCAGGACTGTCCCACTGACCAGAAACCCTTCCGTGCTCCTGCAACAGCAGCACTTCACACTCATTTGCGCAACACCCCCACCCCCCCCCCCCCACCCGAGTGTGAAAGTTCAAGAGGCGGCTGCAGGCTTTCTGGTTCATGAAGACAGTTCAGGTGAGGTGTCAGAGAAATGAGAAGGTTCAAACATTTTGCTTTCCAGAAGGCTGGGAAAGCCCAGGCAGCTCCTGGAGGAGCTCCAGGAATTGCTGCAGCTGTAGGAGTTGCGTTACTGTCATCTAGCGGTCCTCCTGCAGTCTGCAGCCTCGGGTTTTACCATCCCATTTTCGTCAGTTCCCCTTCAACAAGCTTTGCACTTCACCTAGATTGCGTATTTAATCTTTTGCTCTGGTGCTGCTAGCCTTCAAGGGGAATCCCATCCAAATTTTATGCATTTCTGTTGCAAATTTCTATAAGGTTAGGCTGAGCCTTAATATCTGAACTTGGGAAACTAAATAATACCGACAGGGCAGCCCAGAAAGATCAATACTTTGTCGTGTGTAAGAAGCAAATCCAAAGAAATGAAAATAAAAAACTTCTCGGGAAGCAAAGAGGTTGAACTTGAGGAAGCTGGAAAAATTGGGAGAAATTTTTGTTCAGGGGTGCTGGGTAACAATCCTGAAGTCACTCCTCATCCTCCAGCTGGTTATGTCCCACTCACAGTTTTGTTCAAGTTCTGAAAACTCTGGTCATCAGAAAGGTCAACCTATGGCTCTTCAGGGATGCTTGCTAGTCTCCCACCAGACGAACCAGAGTTTTTGCTCTAAGAAGCATTACCAAGTAATCAGAGCTGGAGCTGCAGCCCCAAAGGCGGCCAGTCTGCTGACCTTTCTCTCTCTCCTTCGCCGCTCTGTCCTAATTCTTCTTGTTGTTTCTGCATGTTACATTTTGGAAGAGCTCAAATAACATCCCAGTTTATTTTTAGAGAAAACTCAATAGCAAGACAGAGCTATCACCACATCATTTCCACAGAAGGACAGACTTTTAAGGAGACAGACATTTTCCCCTTTTCATTTTCCTTTTCTTTTCTTACTGTGCTTTGCATCAGCTCCTTTCAGTCTCTCTAGCAGGTTGCAGCAGAACTCGGAGCAGCCCCTCATGCCGGATATATTGCATACGGAGCTCATACCTAAGCATAAATACCTCAGCTTTACTCACCTTAACTTATAAGCCTAACAGGTCTTGATTTAACATAGCCGCTACCGAGGGATGCCCTTCCCCACAGTGCACCTGAAGCCCACGCTGAGAGCTGGCCTGATGTTCTCCCTGACAAGTGTCCGTCCTAAGACCCCCACAATTTTCACTTGTCCCCTGGCAGCATCAGCGGTAACATCAGCTGCCACGCGCTCTTTTTGGTGTAAAAATATTGTGGTACCTGTGCCCCTGCGGCTGTGCGCAGCTGGAATGCAGATCACCTTTGAGAACCCTTTTAAGTATATCATTATATGAAGAAAAATGAAAGAGTGTGCGTTTTTTTAATGTTTCAAGGAGGCACAAAGTAAACGTGGTCCAGCCAGCTTTCTCCAAAGATCTAAAGGGGTCCCCAAAGTCTTTTTAAAATAAACTTTCCCTTAATTGGGAGAAATGATTCAGTGTGCTGTGGGGGGCAGAGAAGTAGAGCATAGCCTGTTTCCCTTCGTGCCAGCTGGCTGGCTTCGATTTGCGAACAGCGCAGAGAAGGCTCTAATATAATTCTCTAAAAACTGTATGCAACTACTCTGTATTTATGCCTGCAAGCGGCTGCAGAAGGGTGCGAAAGTCTATCAGCAATAGTCACCTGCCTGAGCAAAGCCATACTCCTTTCCTGGCCCTTCTTCCCCGTGAAATGTGAGATTAAAATACACCTTTTCTACCTTATTATCTACGTTGCCATTAAGCAGTCCATGTGTTTGACAGGGCATGCTTTGTCTCTCCTGCTGTTTACCCAGGGGACGTTCAAGTTGCAGTATGTTTGCAAATGCTCGTCATTCATGCGTGCTCCTGCGCATCCTTCCGGGCAGAGTATGGGTGACTGATAGGCTTGTGACCGCAGACAGCGAGCTTCAGTGACCTAGGGAGTCCCCTGTGCCGATTTTAATAGGACAAAGCACCGACGTAATGCTCCAGGGTTAACACCATATTGAGAAAGGTGGACTCCACACCTCTCGTGGCAGCTAAATCCTGACTTCTCCCGCTGAAAAAAACAAAATTACTTGGCCAGACTTAGCAGAAATTCTCCCTGCCTTTACATCAGCTTCGCCTTTATTGATGTGACTGGTAATTTACAGCACGAGGCAAGAATGAACTGGAGGTGGTGGGAAAATTATTAAGCCTATTAAAAGTCAACAGCGGAGCTCCCACTGTCTTCAGCAGGGATAGAATTTCATTCTGCTTGTGCTGGTTGCAGGAGATTTGAAGGGAATTTTGCTTTTTTAGAGCAGCACAGAATGAAGAGTGGCTACATAGTTCATGGACAAATTAAAAAATAGAGCAATTGCAATGGAAGTGTTTGAAAAGACTCCTGAAACAAGCATGAAGGATGCCTTCTTTGAAACACAAAGAATTCCATGCTTAGAAAGATATAGTGCATTTCTAGTCCCTACAGAAAGATTTGGGGAAATATAAAATAAAACATAATCTAACTCATATACTGAGATTGGAAACACCGAGCAATTGCGTGGTTGTTTTTTTTTTTCTGGAATCTCAGTGCTAAAGCTTTCTTTCCTTTTCTTAAACACAAAAGTCAGTCTAGCATGTAGTTGTTTCAAAGCATGATTTTGCTATGTTGTCCCTCCTTAAAATCCTCAGGCTGTCCTTATGTAAAGTATAGGATCATGACGGGCAGAAATTGTTTGCAGATGGTAAGAAGATGACAATACAAAACGGTTTCACAGGCCACATAATAATGGAACTTAACCCTATTGTATGTGGCTTCTCAGCATTCAGCCAGCTTTCTTTAAAGGAAGGGAACAGGCTGTTGTCCAATTAATTTCAAGTTTAGCTTCTGCGCCCTGTATCCACTAATTTACTTAAACGACAACAGAGCATCGCTTTTCTGCTACATCTAGATTTAGTAAAACCTCTTAAAACACAAAGCTGGGGAGCACATCCCTGCAGTTCCAGGCAGACTAGTGGTGACACTATAGTGGGAAAAGAATGCCCTAAAACCTGAAAGGCCGGAGAGCACCCCTTCGAGCTGTAAACCACAAATGGAAGGTGTATGAACAACCTTCACAAGTTCCGGTTCTTCACAGGCTCTAAGTTACGCCTACGAAATGCTGCAGATTGCTGGTCACGTTGTTAAATGGCAGCCAGAGGAAGACGAGGACTCATGATGCTTTAAAATCTCTACCTTTGGTACAGACAACCTGTGAAATGTAAGGCTCACAGGTCACTTTGCAGGGAAGTCTTAAGACTTTGCCTAAAGCCACAGCTCCCAAGGCTGGGTGATGATGGATAGGAAGAACTGTGTCTCCTGACTCACAGCCTCATGATTTAGTTTGGATTTCCTATCCTGTCCATTTCTCATCTCTGTTTTTGGCTGTATTATTCACTTTACGATGGCGTTACTTTTTCCCCAGTGTGTCTGCCCAAATACCTCTTCTTCATTCTCCAGTGCCTCTTTGCTCTCCCCAGGGGGGCCCAGAGGCCCGAAATTCGTCAGGAGAAGACTGCTACTGGATGACAGTGGAGGAGGAGAGACTCTGAGGTCAGACCAAGCCCGTCAGATGTCACACGGGAGGTTGGTCACCTCACAGCAAGCATCCACAAGCAGGAGATGCGGAAGCAGGCGAGGGCCAGCATCCCACCTCCTGGGCACAGGCTGAGGAAGGAGACGCGGGTGCGTGAGGCTCATTTCTTCCTGCTGGCTTCAGCACAGAGCCCTGTCCTTTTACTCACAGTTTGCCCAAAGCTTATAGAAAGAAAAACATCATTTTTGCAGTAGCATTTAAATGCAACAAATAACTGAGCAGAGATTTGAATAATATTTCAATTAGTTGCAAAAATGCGCGCTCCGTGTGCTTACAAGGACTTTTCCACCAGCTCAATTTAATTTCCACCAAATGTTTTAATCCAGCAACTTACCGTTTTTAGGACTTTGTTCTCCTTAGATCTCGCAGGATTGTTTCACAGAAGAACCGTGCCAGAATTTGCCTATCCAGTAGGCAATGAGGTATGTTTTAGAGGAAAACGTGTTCTGTGACCACAACATTCAATAGTCCACGTTTCATATGCCTGCTAACACCATCTACCTAGATCAGAGGCTTTAGAATCACATCTTCCTTTGCACCATCTTCACACTGAATGAATAAAACCAAGACAGGCAAATTTAGGTCAAGGTGAGTTTATTGTCCGTACAGCATACCTAATCCCGCCAAAACACTTTTCTTAGAACCATCTTTAAACTAGTCAAAACAACAGGTTATTAATAAAAATGACAACACTGAACAAAGAAGACCTTTTAAAAGGTAATCAAGACTACACTGTATCAGAGTCTTATCCATCGAAAACAACCTCGCATACTTTCTAAATACATTTGTTTACACTGATCATGTCTACTACCGCACTTTCTAGCATCCCCTGACCATATAAACATCCACACCTCTTAAAGAGCACATTGTGAGAGAATAACGTTGACTTGATATGGCATCACACTCGATAAAGCAAAAAAAAAAAAAAAAAAAAAGTTTGAGAACAGAAACTGTGCAACCGAGAGTGATTTCTGAGGTACATGAGAACATGGTAATAAACATAGTGGAAAAAATCCAGTGGCCAGGTGGTTTGCTGAGTAATTAAGAGCCGTCCGATTATTCAAGCATAAATTATTGACATGGGATTAATAGTATTTTTCTCTTTCACAAGCACATTGGGAATATAAATAAATTGATTACGAGGTGCTCCTACACTACAGTAACGGGAGAGAGGGGGAGATCATCAAAGTACCATCCATAGGAAGCTGAGAGAGAAATGCTTTCAGCAATTGTGCCAATCCATTGGCACTTGTGAAGGTATAATCAGCAAGGTATCTTTATTAATTAATCAACAGGAAGGTTTATGATTTCTGCAATTCAGGGAAAAAAATCTCACTCATTTGCAACAGTAGTATTCATTTTTTTAACATCTGTTAAAAAGGAGTATATGCAGTATTTTAATTTTGAATGCTACCGTGAAAATGCTCAAGTTCTAGGTTTTCCAGACTTCCAACACAGTACATGTTGGATGTACGTATGTACATGGATGTACGATGCCTGTGTAACCAGGCGGTTAGTATTTTTTGAGTACGTCACTGCAGCCAAGGACACCTTACTCCCCGGGTCCCTGCGAGGAAGCAGGGCTGCCCACTCCTCGCCCCTCCAACCGCCGGGCGAGGAGCCAACCTTGTTGATGGACCTCACCCCCTTTCCCGGTCAGTGCTGCGGAGCCCTGAGGGGGAACGATGCTGCAGTAGGGGATCCCTGCACGGGACCTGGGCACCGCAGGAGGTGGGACGAAGATCAGGGGCAGGCACCCTAAGTACTACTCCCTACAGCACGGAGGGGAGCAAACCATGCAAGCGCGATGGACACCGTGCCTACGCTCGCTGTGGGCAGCCGTGCCACAGCCCAGCGCGCAGAGAGGGCATCCCACCATCCAGGGACCCTCCTGCACGCTTCCCCGTGAAGCCACGCTGGCTAACGTAAAGAGCTCTTGCACAGGAGGGCTGTCAGGGAATGATCTGATCTGTCATACGTATGCTGCACGCAGCTCCGGAGTCTTGCTTCTGCAAAATTAACTATTTTTTCCTCCAGGAGAGACACTGTCGCTGAACTTCAGGTGCTCCCAACGTGGAACATGAAGGCGGGAGGTGACGGTGGTGAGAACAACGCTGTCCCCACCACCGGTTTTGGGAAACACGGACCTGCTCCGGCGAAGCTGCCGGCGGAGAGTCAATGTATTTTTTCCACTATGAAAAGGATACCGAAGACGGAAAGGGAGCCAGCGCCCCGGCTGCCTGCAACCTCTTCCCCGGCGCGGCCGGAGCGTGGGCCCCGAGGAAAAACCCAAACTGTCACGTTGTGAGGTATTGTGAAAATGGGAACCATTTCTGTTTTGTCCAGTAAACCTGAGGTAAGTATACCGTCTTTGCAGGATGTGATCAGGAAGGAAGGAGGAAAAAAAAAAAAAAGAAAGAAGGGAAAAATAAAATAAAATAAAAAAAAAATCATGAACACGCTATTAAGAAAAAAAAAAACTGTACAGGGCATTTCCAGTAAATCAAAGAACTCATCATATCTCCACTTAACCATCTACTTCAGGATTTGAAATTTAAGCAGTAAAATAATATATTATAAAAATGTTTATAAAATAGCAGCACACTCAGTGAAACAATACAGCTAAGTACTGTTAATGTGAATAAGAATGAAACAAATCATAGCTTCTTAGCAGCGCAAAAAAAAAAAAAAAACCAAAACCAAAAAACCCCCAAAAACCAAAAAAACAACAAAACCTTAGAATCTTACTCCATTTTCTACCCTCATCTAGCCAAATACGGCTGAGTCCATTCATATAATATTCTTCGAAGTAGCATGTTCTTTCTGGATTTTTGTCTTAAAAATGCGAACATTAACATTTCAACCAACAGCTTCATACTGTATATTTGCAAACTGTTAATACAATTGTGCAAAAAAAAAAAAAAGAAAAAAAATTTGCTCCAACCCCTTTGCCATCTAAATGCCTCTTCATTAAAGATGGAGCAGAAAAATAAATTCAAGTACACTGAATACACCTTTGTAATAAAACTCCAAGTCACACACCTTGATGTTTACCACTCGTGTCTTTTGCACCAGCAATTTTCTTTCGTTGTCCATAGATAAGCATGCAGGTGGTATTAAGATCCTTCTGTGACACTGAACAATACAAATTGTCAGGCTTTTATCCGGAATGTCATGACAGGAATGTCATCTGAAGCAGGTGTTGGTATTTCCAGCAACACCGCAACTAACCAAGTACACCAGATACTGGAAAATATTGACTATAAAAAGCTATACGCTTTGCTTTTGTGACTTTTTCTTTTTTTTTCTTTTTTTTTCCTTTTCTTTTTTTTTTCCTTTTTTTTTTTTTTTCTCGGCAAAATCATCATAAACCATCTCATTTAATCCCTTAGGAACAATTTTCAAAGTGCTTTTCGAATGAAATGGTTTACAAAAACGCTCACTGTGGATCAATACAGTTAATGAAATGCTGAAAAAGTGTGCGGGGGCAGTGGGGGAAGATGGGTAGGTAGAAGAGGGATCAAACCAAATCTCATCTTCTTTAACCCAGTGAGGATATGTTACAAAGGAAGATGGGCAGAGCATCATTTAAATGTCTTTATGGCCAAGCTAAGGAGCTGCCAAGAGTTAACATTGACGTGAAGCATTAGCACTGTAAAGGAATATAATGCTTTTCACAGATGATCCACCGCGTCTTGCAATCCAAAGGTCGGAGGCGGTCTGATTAGCCAACTGGTCGGAATTAATTGGTGCATTTCCCCCATCTAACGGGAACACTCGGTAACTTTGGCTTGGCCCACGGTTGGGTAAACGGAATTGCCCTTATGCCAAAGATGCTGCTGTGTTTAGAATGAACCATTTCTGAAGGAAAAGTAGAAAAAGTCAAGAGGGGAGAGGGGAATTTGAAAAAAAAAATAAAAAAAGAAAAATAAACCAAAAAAAAACCCAACAAAAAAACCACCTGCTCTTCTGGCTGGCAAAATAAAGCATCTTCTTTCTTAGGTAGCAGCTACCACAGACAGCAAGAGTAAACAAAACTAACATACAGAGATCCAACAAACACTTCTGACTAATAACAGAGGTGACAGATCAGCAAATCTCTTCTGCATTCAAAATGGTTCAATTGCTTCAGGGATCTTTTCCCACTTTGCCCTAAACCCCTTATTCTATTGCTTTGCAATCTAGTCAAGCCATAAAACCGCACACACGATTCCTTTCTTAAATCTAAAAAAGGGGTGTATGCACTAGGTCATAATACACAGACAAGTATACTCTACTTTGTTCCCACAAATGCAGGCTTACATTTATCTAGCTACTTTGTATGCTTTTATAAGCATTTAATATCACTGATACATAATCAAATAGCAATTACCAAATATATTGTGGGATTCCCTTCTGTAGAACATCACAGGCACCAAATGCTTTTTTTTTTTCATTATTCAGTTTTTGTATTTTTTTTTTTTTTTACCTAAAAGAGCTTTAAATACGTTCTATGTGGGAGCAGATTAAAAAAAAAATTCACTCTAAAAATAGTAACAAAAATAAAAGGGCTGGGGGAGCAAGCGTGACTTTCTGTGCCGATGTCCTCACAGGTTGATATCTCTCACATCTGTGGGAGTGCTGGCCTGGTCCAGTTCATCCACCGTCTTGGAAGGATTGCTTTGCTGTTGCTGCTGCCGGACTTGCCTAAGGCTGTTTACTAGCACCGCCTCGATCTGTTCTTGACAAGCTTTAAGGCAGTCCTAGAGGATAAAAAACAAATAGAGCTGTTAGTGGAGATGATAGGGTGTTTTTTTTTCTTTACTGAGCTAGCAGAAGTTGGAAGAGCATCATGCTGGTATTCCTGAGGAGTGTCTGCTGTGACAGAAAATGACCTTGAATTCTCACAGGTAATCCCTGTGTACAAACTCCCTGGGTTTAACAACGCTAATGCTGTATTTCTTAGACTCTCCAATCTTCATATTTCACCTGTTCTTGCTCATTTGTGTGGTCTTCTTCAGCAGGAACCCAAAGTGTTGCAAAAAACGAAGGGTGGGGTGTATGGATTTTTGCATTCTCCTAAGCAGGGTTAAGCGACTTGGGTGGGTCTTCGCTACAAAAAAGCTGCATTGTTCTCCTGAAATAACCACCATGTGCTACACCAAAGTCACACAGACAGAGGCACTTCAGTTTTACTGTCAAGCAAATTGATGGTAAATCAAAGTGAAGGAGAAGTTTTGAGGTCCCTGAAAAAGCGCAGTGCTCTGTCGCTGAGTTTTTAGCCGTCACGCGTTTAGGTCCCCAAGGCAAAGGCAAAAGAAGGGTCTCTTTATCTGTGAAAATTCACGCAAGGGGAACGAACGATGCAGCCCCAAACACACAGCCGTTATCATTCTCTGAGCGCATTCCAGAGGAGAAAAGTGATTTCAGCAGCTGAGAAGGAGGAGTAGGGTACGCTCCCACACCTTCACTCTGAGAGCAGGACTGTTTTAACAGCCCCAGGAATAGTTACTGGCAATAATTTATGGAAGACATTAAAGCAAGGACAGCTACTAGAAAAAGATGTAAGTAAAAAATGCACAGCCAAGCCTCAGAGAGTACTCCATTACAAATTATACTACACAACATTTGGAGAAAGAGCAGGATACAGTAGAGCAACACAAATTTGGGAGTCCTGTACATTAGGAGTCCCGCAACAATCATGAAGTATAAATAAACAGATGCGAGGGATTCACCACACTTAAACCAGACACGGTGACAAAGACGACCATTAAAATATTACAGGATGTTCCACATTCTTGATAATACGCTGGAAGACCAAATAATATGGTTATTTAAAAATAAAGACATGTGAGAAAACACTGACAAACACTCGATTATGGCAGAAACTGAAAAACAAAACCCAAGCCACGACTGCATAAGCACAATGCCAATTACGTGCAGTGTGCTGGGACGGTGAGAGTATCAATACCACACTGTGTAGGTGAGCAGGTGGTGCTACAATAAACGGGTTTTTCTAAAAGCAGCCCTGTGGAGTCCTTCTACAATACTGGAAATGGTAGCAATGCTGTAACCTCACCGAAGCCTCGGTCCGCCTAAGGGCTGGGTCCCTCCCAAAGACTTCAGGCAGCAGAGAAATGCAGTTTTCGGTAGCAGTTTTACAGCAGAGTATTTTAATCAGAGCCCTGGCAGCATCTGGCAGGACTGGTGAGGCCCGGTATCGCCATTCCCACTTTTGGGCAGGGAAACTGAAGAGCACAGTTGGGCACTGACCTCCACGGGGTCCCACGGGTGCTGGTGTCAGCCCGGGAACCGAGCATGCGATGCCACTGCAAGGCCAGGGAGCTGGGCTCTGACCAACAACGCCCGCTTTCTCCATGCAATACCAGGTTATTCAAGAGAGTTTGAAATATTCATGTGTGGAGGTTTAATTTGTCATCCTAGCCAGACTGGGAAAACACGTCAAATGCAGAGTATCTGTTCCGCTGACGACATTTACGTTCGTGATGGGCACAATTAGCTAGGGTGGGTCACGAACACCCATTTTTCTTGGCTACTGGCCAGCAGCTGCTAGCTGCAATATCATGTCCTCTCCTTGTTGTGAAACTGTCCTGCTTAATGTAATGAAGCATCACAACCTTTCTCTGAAGGTGCATCTGCCAAAGACAGGCCGTGAGGGACGGCTTCTCAAACTGACCCAGGAAAAAGGGGCTGGATGAGACGCTGGCTGTATTAAGAGGCAAAAATTTGCACAGTGATGTGGATCACATCAGCTAAAGCCAGAGAGAGATGTCATCGAAATCTCCTGAGTATCTGGGCTACCTGTGTGCAATCTGACTCAGGAGTTTGTTCCCTCAGCACGGTAACACCACAGTGAAACAGAGTACGGGGCATGGCGACATGAAAAACCTCTGCTGCAACATCGTGTGCGTGCAGCGGGCTGACCGAGCCTTCTCCGTGTTCGCCTTTTGTCCCAAGAGCCGGGGACTGTGGGACTGCCCCTGAAAAAGGAGCTGTGGTCAACTTAACTGGATTGCAAGCCGTACCGTACCTACCCCAGCGAAGCTCCACTATAAGCAATGCTTCTCACTGCTAGCAACTTTCCCAAGTCTCAGTCACTGGAGCTAAACTTTACCCTCTGCCTCAGGCTGGCTTGTTTATGGAAGGGGAGAAACCACAACAAAAAAAGCGCTGCTATGTCCAAGGAAAGGGTTAAGGAAAGCAGCTAATTTGACGAACATTAGCCAGCTCTTAACCAAATTTTCCAATTGTATTTTTTTGAGAAGATTAAGTGTAACTAGGATTCAGCATGGCACATGGAGGGGGGGTCAGATACCTTTTGATACCCTCAAGAAATGCAGCCCAAGGTTAGCCAAGATACATGGCTCAGAAAACTGCGTATTGCATTCATTCAAAGCCCTTACGATCCTGTGCTCTGCAGGAAGGCTGTGCTCTGGAGGAAGGCAACTGCCATCCCTGTTTGCATCTAAGCCCGGCTGAGCACAGGAGGGTCCCTGCAGGGGTGCACGGGAGTTCCTGCCAGCCCAGGCACCCACATTTCCCTCCTCTGGAAACCAGGTTGTAGGAAAAACGGTACGTATGTGCCACACCACTGGTGCAGAGCCAGAATACAAATGAAGCGTGATGTCAAAGGAAGCTGGGACACAGCGGGGTTGTTTAAGATGGCCTGAGGAGCACTGAACACTGCGTTCAGGGGACTGGCTGTAGGCTCCTGGTCTCATGGAGCACTGTGTGCTGCTCCTGAGCTCCAGCAGGCACCAGCGTAGCCCACAGGACAGCGAGGGAGTGCTGCATCCTGCCCTTGGTCACACCAGTACTTGCCCATATGCTGGAATGACTCCTGCATCAGATACATTGCAGAGATCACCCCAAGCTCTTTGTAGCCGCCTCTGGGACATGCTCTGATCTCCATCACTCCTGTAATTCATCCTGATATTCTGTGAGCAGGAATGATGCTCCTGGAAGATCAGAGGTATCTCATGGGCACCAACACAGCCAGTGCATAATCACAATGATTTGCAACCAGGGACTAACCTTGGGGCTCAGAACCACAGAGCACCTGAAACGTCAAGTCAACTCAGCGGAATGCAGGGAGTATCAGTATACCAGTCTCTGCGTGCCTGGTTCACTGCTTTCCCTGCCCCGAGACAGGACACCAGCTCATCCCAGCACCCAGGCTGTGGCCCTGGGTAGCCCCACGCTGGGCTGCATCCCCGTCTCCATCCCCACACCAGCACCCACTGCCTCTCCCAGCGCCCCACGCTGCAAAACTCCTCATGTGGCAAAAAAACTGCAGAGTTACCAAACACATGGTTCATTCATCGGCTTCATTAGAGCCGGGGTTTGATGGAGGACGGCTAAACCCAGGCCTCCCAGAGCTGCCTGGCAGGCAGAGCACTGGGCAGCTGCCTGTCCCCACCTGCACTCCCATGGGCTGGGGACTGCCGTCTGCTGGCCTCCCGCTCTGGGGGAGAAGGGAAGCTTCAGTGTCTGAGCTTGCTTGGAGCGGAGCAGGAAGCCGGGGAAGTGAGAGACTGAGGCAAATGCCTTAAAAGATGCAACAAAATGTAAGCACAGTGGATTTTCTGGTGATGAGATCCAGGGCAGATAAGCAAGAGTTTAGCATGCCTCACCTCATCGGGTTCTTCCTTTCCTTGTAGCAAAAGGTAAGGAGAAGGGCTTCCCTCTCTGTTGCCACTTTCCTGCTGTTGCTGGCAAAGCTAACTTTTTTAAGGTAAGAATATGTACTTTTGTTTAACCAGGTAAACATTTTATATACCTGGGGCTTGCTCTTGTATTACTGGGGGCTTAGTGATTTCCTAATACCGGAATTGCTTGTTTAACGATGGGAGCTGGACAAATTCCTCAGCCTTTCTTCTGACGTACTGATCAGGCAAAAGCTATCAGAAACTCGGATAAAGAAAATCCTCCGTTACTAGCTTGGGCGGGTTTTAGGTCTGTTGTAAGCATTCACCTGTTTGTGAGAGGGCAATGGCAGCAAGTCCCTTCAAGGGTCAAGTCATTTTCAAATGGAAGAAAGAGCAGGGGCACCAGTTTGGGGACTCTTGTAACAGACTACACTCGTAATGCACTTTATTTTTGGTTTAAGAATCTCTTCTTTTAAAGCACAGTGGTGCACAATTTCAAAACACTATGTCCTTCTGAAAATAAGCCAGATTTTTTACAGGCAGCTTCAGACTGGAGAGCTTAATGAGGCAATTTCCTTGCAGCCAGGCTTGGGGAAGGAAGGGTGGTGACACGCGGAACATACAGCCTGAGCGTCTGGAGCCAACTTTGTCTGTTTCTAAACACCCTTATATATGATTATTTACATCGTTATTATACAAACTTCTGACAGTCAATATGACGCTTTATTTAATGTATAAAGAGGATAAAATCTCTAGGTAATCCTATAGAGAAATGGGTCATTTCTGATGTCTTAATTTGGTACATAAAACCAATAAAGTGGCACGGACTGGAATTGTCACGGTTTGCATGGATTTTATTTCATATGGGGATCCACAAGCCACTGACGTATTTATTCTGTCATGTGTTAGCTCTGGTCTACACTTACGTTCTGAACTTAAAATAATGTACCACTGAATTCTTTAAAACAAAGAACACTATGGTAAAATGACCAGAGTCTTGCATTCAGCATAAAACAGTGTTGCTATTTGCGTACTAAAACTCAGGTTTTTATTAGTCTGAGTAATACATTCTGTTTCATTAATCTTGCCTATGAAGCATCCATCCAGGAGCTGAAATTGCCTGGCCAGCACAAACCAAAAATGGTGAAACTTTTTATTTTGCAGGTTGTCGGGTTCTACAGTCAAAATCTATTGAGAAAAAAAAACCCAACGCCAGATTCCTGAGTGAACCTCGGTCATGCAGCAAAACGAGCTGGACCACACCAGCAGATGCAGCCCAAACTCTCCAGTACTGATGATGGAGATACACCAAACTCGACCACCCGAGGCTGTGGCTGTGCAGTCGTTAATCCTGTCTCTGGGCACTACCCCACCATTACCCAACCACCCTGGTTTGCTGAAGATCACACAAAAGCCCACACCACCACTTCTGCCGAGGTATCCAGATCACACCATGGGTTTTTACTCACCGTGGTAGCTGCGGGACAGCAGATGATACCTGGCGCGGCACAATGTCAGTGTGGTGCGGCCAGATCTCAGCAACGTGCTTTATGCCAGATGAGATGCCAACTAAACCTGTCACTGGCTTTTTTAATAAACTGGAATTGGCAGAAGTTTACACCTGGCCAAAGTGCTTGTACTCTTACATGAAAAATCCCAAAAGCACATTAGCTGTGCGCTTGAACCACTGTCTCAGTCCACAACTAGCTTTAAGACGTATGAAGTACACCATCTGGATGGTAATCTCAGGGGTGAAAGGAAAAAAATGAATTTATTATGAGTATCTTATCAGCCCAGTTATCACAGTGTGATACAGCAAGTGGCTTATTTTACAGGTGGGGCTACCACTTCTATTTGCTTCACTGGAACCTTCTGTCAATCCAAAGTTAAGTGGCGCAACACAAAAAATACAAAATCCCTATCAGGACAGTCTGCCTGGCCTTGCCAAGATGCAGTGTTTTTAACCACTCCAAGTTTCGTGTGGATTTGCTGCGCGTGTACATATTTTACTGGTGGACTTTCCTTTTGCAAGCTCTAGACAGCACCGGATAGAAAATGAAAGCTTTAAAAAACATATCAAAGAAAAAAATATGAATTGCACCATTTTCAGCAAATCTTCCTCGAAAGAATACTATAACGCCCTGAAGTAATGGCCCTAGAGATTTTGCCATACAGCGACTGGGCCATTCCTTCACAACGTTGTAGGGTTGCCTTTGCTGTTTTTATAAAAAAGTTTTTAAGCGTGTGTCACATGGATCAACTTCCCCATTCTTCTATATGGTCTAGTAGTTCTAATGATTAAAATAGTTCAGGTACTTTCCATTCCATAGTTTTATTTTTACTTTAGCAGGTACAGAACTAAAAAGGCTATTAATTTTGGGGTTTCTTTGGGTGTTTTTTTTCTGAAACTTTGTCATCCCTTGGTGATTTTACTAGCACACTTGAAATGCATTTGAAGGAAAAGCAATGCTTTTGCGTGGTTGACGAGGAGTGCCCTGGTGGCTGCGATGGAAATGCTGGCAGTGAAAATGAGTGGAAGGAGGAATCAGCAGGCCTATGGCAGGATCTACTTATTCAAGTCAACAGTAATTGAGGATTTCAATTTGCGCACGTGACAATCTTGAAAGAAAGCTCAAGCACTAGGAAAGATCCTGCAGAATATCGTACGTAATTCATTTTCCCAAACTTTTCAACACCTCTATAATATATATGCCCTATACTGCCCTCAGCTTCCAGTTTTAGACTGGTGTTGATAATGCTATTACGAAAATGCCATTGGCAAGCTCTTAGGGGAGGCATCCCACTCAACTCAACCAACAGGCTCTCGCTTTGCGCTGGGATCTTCAGTCCTGACTGCTCCGCGCTCCAGGACTACCTCATCGTGACCCACACAGCCTGCCTCCCCACCTTTACCGAGTTACACAGGCGCAAGACACCCTCTCCATCTTGCAATATTACGGCTGGACTGAGAAATTAAAAAAAAAAAAAAAAAGAAAAAAAAAAGAAAAAGGGGAGGGTATTGAAAAGACATTTATAACTATTCTAGTAACTTCGCTGCGGTTTCTGCTCCAGACTTGATCTAGCCATTTTCAAGTATTCCTTGGCACCCCATCCAAACGGAAGCCAACTGACTGTACCTTTCAGATGACAATGGTCTCTGCATCCGATCCCGCAGCAGCTGAGCAGCAGCACACCACCTTCTCCACAAAGAAAAAGATCACGCCTCTCAAAAGCCAATAGTGAAGTGCTATCACAGTAAGGTAAACTATTTCAGCCACGTGTCTTTTCTCTCCTTCCCCGTTTTGACTCAATCCAGAGCTTCTGTAAGGGGACTGCAGCTGTGTATTTATTGCACCTACTCCCGTGATGACAAGCACTCTAAACCAGACTCAAACCACCAGATTCATTCCACAGTCAGGCAGGGCCGCGAAACAACAGTCACCCCTGGATCCATACTGGTCACCTAACAACCAGGTCTGCCAGACCCCATGCTCCTTGTGCCAGCAACCACCACAGCTTCGCCACTCACTGACTCCGGCAGGCAGGGAGGCATGCCGTGCAGAAGCGATGAACTTAGCTCCGGTCTCTTCCACGGTGCCTCCAGGACACAGTGCTTTTTGTATCATGATTCTTAGATTCCCCTTTTGCACCTCAGTTTTGGTCTGGCCTGGGTGAAGAAATAAGAAGTATTTCTGGGAGTGAGGGGTGAGCCTCCTAATGGGTAACACGGAAACTGCTCTGAACCTTGCAGCCCTCCAGCCTTTGCCCATCCAAGATGGCACTCACTCGGGAATACCAGTGTCCAGAGAAAATGTGTTACGGCAGCATTTAAGGAAGAAACCAAAGACTGCAAAACTACTGTTTAACAAAGTTCCATGTTAATTCTGTTAAAATTTAAGTATCACTTAACCCTCGACAAGATCTTAGCTTTACGGCGAGGTGTTGTGCAACAACAACCACAGAATAAGTAGGGCCAGCACCAGCAGCAGCCTGAGCCAGTTAAACCAGCTTTGATCAGACCAGTGAGAAACGACTGAAGAGAAGCGACACCGTATCTCAGAGCCCTACCTGGGACGTCCGGACATCCAGCTGCCAAGAGCTTGGTAAGCCCAGGGAAGTCGGCAGGGATCGGCACGCCTGCCATCGCTACCAGAGCCCAGGCTGTGCCGAGCTCAGGCCAACGGCAAAGCAGAGCCGCAAAATCCTTTGCGATGCCAAGGTGGAGGACAATCCCGCTCGGTGATGGAGTGGGTCATTCCTCCAGGGCTTTCAAAAGCCAAACGGCAACCCTACTCTCCTTTACAACCAACAGCAGAGGAGTAACAGTAGGGCTGGCGTTATATATAACATATGCATACAAACGATGCAAAATACTGAGCTCTACCGGGTACTTCTTGATGCTCCGGCATTTCCTGACCAGATTTAAGAGCCTGAATCCAAACCCTGGGTGCTTTCCTGAGTGCTCAAAGTCCCAAAGCCAGGAACGCTGCAAAAGCCGCCCGGCATTTTTGTGTTAAAGGGTGGTTGGTTTCCCACATATACATTAACTACTTCACAAATAACTGCTAACGTCCCCGATCTCTTCCTCTTTCTTAAAACTAACTGCAAAAGGGAAACCAGAAAATGACTTTTTTTAGGTGTGGGACCTGGTATGGTAAATGGAAAGGATGCTGGAGATATTTGAAGTGCCAATACTGTTCACCGGTCATTTATGCATTGCTTGCGTGATCTAAGAAAGCAGCAATCAGACATGCATTAAAGTGTTGGGATTTACATAAATTCCAGCATGGAATGTGTTATCTGTACTCCTAAATACAAAAGACGGCTGGATTCCTCCGCTGGTTCACATTTAGGCCCCAATTCAAACCTCTCCAAAGCACATGCTTCATTGTTGACACAAACAGGGATTCCTTCCCAAAGCGGGGCCTTCGTGCGCCGAGTGCCGGCCTTTAGCTCGCCGATACTCTCCAAAATAAGAGCCTGAAAAGCTGCTGTGGGAATATCATGCCCATTTACTACATTTACTGTATCTCAGTGATCTCCCATCTAATGGACACAGTTGAAAAACAGAAATATTTTCCCTGCTGAATGTGTCTATTTTTGCTACTGTAACAAAGAGCATCAATTACAGATAAGCATCTATGTCTCTGGTTTTCCATCTGCAAGTACAGAAAATAGTAATTTGCTGTTCCAAAGGGCATTTCACACAGACTAAGGAGGATATCTCACTTTATAAAAAAAAAATCAAATCACATCTACGCCAGAATTTCTCCACTTACTATTGCTACATTATTGTAATAATGCAATATAGAAGATGACTAACATTAAGCATCTGAAAGATGGCACATTTTTCTCTGCAATTTTTCAGTCTTTTCAGCACTTTCACCAATGTACTTTCTAGATTCAGTTCCACTGTTTGCTTCAACAGTCAGTTTGTTGGTTTCCTGTTGCTCGTGTGGGTATTTCTCATAGCAACAGGAGAGAACAATGTTTTCAGAACTGGAAAAAGTGAGAGTAAAGCCAAAACACTGGCAGGGTGATCCAGGGCCAGATGCCACACTTGAAATTATACTCCCTGCTTAATGTGGCTTGGGATTTCAACTCGATCATCTCTGTCTAACAGGCGTACTTTGCAACCGTGAAAAGCTGTGAATTTACCTTGCTGTAATAAATGCCGCGAGCGTTTATTGAAAAAGGGGATTTAAAAAAGCTGTGACAACTGGCTGGCGTTACACAAAGCCATATGAGCTGAGCAAGGATTCCCCACCAGAGGTCGAGGGCAAGTCTCCGACCAGACTATCCATTGCCAGCCCGTGAGCTCCTCCGTCAGCGATGCTCGGGCTGTGGAGCCGGTTCCTCGGGGGGCCTGGCTTCCTCGGCGCACCGGCCGAGGCTGTATTTATGAATGGATCTGACGGAACTCCGCCATCAGCCCGCGGTGTAACTGCATCACCCCATTGTTGCTACACACGCACAGCACTCACTGGGGAACAAAAAGCTGAATGAAGCGGAGCAGCTGCCAACTCAGGCAAAGACAACTTAGGAAACTATCTCATTCTTCCTTTCTTTTGGAGGCTATTTTGTCTGTTGTTTCCTTGCATACAAAATGTGGTCTGCAACAAATAAGGCAGGATAAGATACAGCGAGTCCTGTTACTTGGTTCCAAAACCACAGGCCCTAAACACTACAAAGGAGGGGATAAATGGTGTATGTGCTGTAGGGACAATGTTCAAATGCTCTCCATTCAAGACAGATTTCCATGATTTTATACTGTGGCTCAACAGAAACTGAATTCTTCAGCATGGTGGTTCTGAACGTCGTTTCTGTGCAAAAATTTGCAGGGATCTTTATGAAGGGACTTTTCAGACCTTCGGGGGAAAAAAAAAGAATCCCAGCACTGACATATGTAGCACATTTAAGTGGAGATATTTTAAATGCCATTTTTTATGGATCCAGTCTTCAAAACAGCCTGACTCCACATTTTCAAGGGCTCACAGCCAGCTATTTCGACAAGACTTGAAGAAAAGCTTGGTTCCTTTTTTCTTTCTACCTCAGGCCCTTAAATGTGCTTTGGATTTTCAAAACCACTCAGTACACACCAGTTCCCATCTGGGAACAAGACTTTTAGAAGGGGCTTGTGCCCATGTACAAACCCGCATTTTCTGCCTGAAAACCCTTCCCCTGCTGCTGATGCTGGGGGGAAGACAACTCCTTTTGTCATCTGGATGCAACCCTGAGAGCTGGGCTCTAGGAAGAAGGTGCTCCTTATTTGCGCATATAACCCTCACTATTGGACAGAGTGAACCTGGCCAGCCCTTCTGGCAGCTATGGTGCTACAGAGCTTATTGTTACACAAACAGCTACTAACCAGCTTAATTGGGGATCTAACCTCGCCAGCTTTTGTCAGGGATGTAAGCCTGAACGCCTTTTTAATATGAGATAATAGTTTCGAGGCTTCAGTGCACTCAGCCTCACAGAAAGAGGTTGGAAGGGACCTCTGGAGGTCACCTAACAGGACCTTCTGCTCAAAGTAGGGTTATCTTTACACCTTAGTGGCATGCCTAATTCCCACTGACTTTAGCCTATAAAATTCTGGTCCAAGGTGCTTTGTAACAGGTGAAGACCTCATCTACCTACCCCTGCAGTAGTTTCTTGAGCTCCTTAGAAACCTTAATGTATTTCTCCTCCACGAGGAGATCTGGGGTACCAGAGAACGGAAGGGCTCAGGACGGACTCAAGGGAGATTCAAGCAGTAACCAGGCCAGGGCACGCATGCCCCGCACATGATTTATGAAAATGCTCCCAGGCATGGCCAGAGAGGTGGTTTCCAGACGCACAGCCAGCAAGCTGACACACTGAACTGATGGCTGCTCTTCCAGGAGGTGAGGAGAGAGATTTGCCCAAGGCAGGTCTGTGGCAAAGCAGAATACAGATTGCAAGGTCTTAAAATGCGCCCTACCCGTTCAGCTATCGCTCCTCACATCCCGTAATTGTACGCAGTGGGGATGCTCATATCCTCTTCCAGAGCATCTGGCTCCACCAGCGACAGGATACTTCGACAGGATACTTTGAGCGCTGGTCTGGGATGCTATGGAAATTCCTGACTTCCCCAGTTGTTTATTTTTCCATTGCAATGACCCACCAAGAGATGCACAGGGAGCTCGGCTCACTTCCTGCAAGTAGGTCTGTTAACTCTTTGCCCACCAGCCTCTCCTCTCCTCTTCAAGAAACAGCAAAGGAAATGTTCCCACTCTCTGGCAGCAAAACAGCTCAGAACATGCAATCCCCATCCCACAGAGCTGTGTGAAGCTGTGTGGGACTAGCTCTCATCGACTCTTTGGGACAATAATGATCAGAAAAGGCAATTCAGATATAACCATGCAGAGCTACTTTCGCTACCCGTAAGGCTGCTGAGTTTCTCAGCTTCTCCAAGAGTAGCTCCCTGGTGTTTATTCTGGTAGATGAAAGGAGTAATGAAACCGAGGTTTGCATGGCCTCGTTGTCACTGTCACTTCAAACTGCGATTCAACCTTCACCAAATGGCCCAGGGCAGCTATGCGTCAGAAATAACCACTATCCCTAGAATGACACTGACATGATCCCTTGTACTATCTCATCTAAAGTCTGGAGTGCTGCTTTGCATTCATACGAGGACAGCCAACAGCAATGTGTTTTTGAAAGAAACACCCGTGTGTTAGTTGTTTGCTTACCCGACAGCTGGGTTCTAAATTAAATGCTGTGTATTAATAACATATTTTTGGTCTAATTCTTAATGAAACATCCATTACAAACATTATAGCTCCAAATGCCAAACTCCAGTCTCAGTCACACCAGTGTAAATCTAAAATAACTCCATTGACTTCAGCCTCTTGGTTAATGCTGCTATTTCCTAGCAAACAGATAGCACCCTCAAATTATCATTATAAAACAGTAAAAGTTCAGAAAAGCTCATTGCAGTTAAGTTGCATCAGGATTTCATTATCATTCTCTATTTTCAAACACTTGCAACTTTGAAGCTGAAATTTTTCATGCTTCACTTCAGATGGTGACATTTTTTGGAAAGCCAGTGAGAAAGTCCCATCATCTATTTCCATGCTAAGCAATCACACACATCAAAAGAAGAAGAAGAAGCAAAAGGCCCCGGGGACCCTCTGGTCGGGAGGGACTCTTCCCCCAGCTCTCTGCCCTTTCCAATGGGCTACCAGGAGGCACAGGGAGGGGGCCCTAAAGTTCTCCCTCTGCAGAACTGTAATTCCTGTGAGTTTCCTTGCTTTTCCACCGCGTGATGCTCCTGAAGCTGAGGAGCTCTCGTGAAGCTGAGGAGCTCTCGTTTCTTCCTCCTCCCTGACCTCCCCTTTAAAAACAGAATCATTCACACAGTGATGATGAATTAATTGTGTCGCTGCAGGAAGAGCTCTCAGGCATCAGAAATTAGGAAGTGAGAGAACTGAAGCTGTTCATTCAACTTCAATTAAGTCCCAGCGTAAAATGTACTACAATAGCCTTTACCCTTCATTAACACAGCCTTGAGCTAACTCTTATGCAATCTAGCCAGTACATTTCTTCCAACAATACGTTTTACAGATGAGGCTGATATTACCACCTATTACTAAGACTGCCCGATACTTCTCTGAGTACCTGTTTTCAGTTGCTTATCTCTCTCCCAAGCTTTAACACGGGGGATGAAATTTTCCAGTCCTGGGCCCTTCTGCATTTTTCCAACGCTAAAGTCACGGAGAAAGCTTCTACCAAAATATTTCTCCCATTTCCAAATACCTGGCTAATGAAAAATACACTGTTTTGCCCAAGTTAAAAATTCTGGCCACCTTTGGTTGGACTAAGACTTCAAAGCTTGCAGGAGACAGTCTTTGAGTTAAGGCCACCTCTGCCACAACAACAGAAACCATCTTGAAAAAATGACAGCACCTCTAACTTCTGCGAAGACTTTAATTTTTTAGAGATTAAATTATCCAGAAGCTCCTTTTGTCCTCAGTGTGCCCTGACTTGGGGAGGCGAGTGAGACTCCTCAGCAGGCTGTGCTGCTGTGGGCAGAGACCAGGAGCAAAGGGAAGAAAGCTTGTCTCTACCCAGTGCCGACAGACTCTTGGAGAGGATGTGACCAGTAAAATGTTAAAAGAGTTCTTTGTTATTTGGGAAGAGTGACCTTTTTTTATTTTTTTTTTTTTTCCAAAGGCATATATGCTCAGCCAGATTTGGGAAGATTTTCACCAGGATGGCAAAAAAGCACATTTCTGACAAAACCCCCTTTGCTGAATTTCAAAGAAAAGGCATGAAGAAATTTTCAATGCAAAAACCAACACCTTTTTTCTTCTAACCACTTAAGAACTACAAAGCTGTTTTAGCAGGTATTTTCTTTCAGACGAAAACAATCAGGATAGAACAATTCAGCATGAGAGATAAAGTTTGTCCAATCTGCAAGATGCTGCAAAAGGGTCTTACATTAAGAAGGGCTGGGATGCCTGAGAAAGCTTCAAGTACCTCCTGTAATAAAGAACACCAGCTTTAAGTGTCTACCGATAAACATCAAATGAAAAAAATCCAGAAAAACTCCCAAGAGAGCAAAAAAAGACATGTATTCCCCTTCAGATGTGGTCACGTGTAATATGCTCACAATGTGCTTGGAAAGTCAATTAACATGGGCTTTACCTGACCAAGGAGAAGGAAAATTCCACCAGAAAGACACCCTCCTGTGACTTTTCTTTTGTCCCTACAAGCCTTCGCAAACACCCCCAGTAGACAGACTGAGCATGAGCAGAGTCAGCTGGGATCCCGACGCAAGCGGGGCTTCACAGGTGAAGCAGCAAGGCACCCGCCAGCAAGCAGAAAGAAACACACGGAGAAGGTGCAGCAGGAAAACCCGTGGGTGTAATTCCTCCCTGCAAGGGCAGGACCTTCTGAACATGACCCCATGCATGAAGGTGACCAAGGAACAGATTACTCTGGCAAGGGCTGCATCAGGAAGGGATGCTCAAAATCTCTTTGCTAGCAACAACGATAAGTGAAGGAGGGAAATGCTTTTCCCTGTGACCAGGGAATTGAGGCACAGCTAAGTATCTTGCAAGGTCCTGATGACATAGCCCTTGCAGCTCACGTGTTGAGCTCGCTTGCCCTCACCAACGAGCGGAGTATTGCCAGCACCGTGCTGTCACCACCAACGCAAACCTGTCCGTGCTGAAAAAGAGCAAGGAGGGAAGAGACCCTTGTGACTGCACAGGGCAACTCTTAGAGAAGATGAACTACCCTGAACAACCCTCCGGCATCTCCAGAAAGACAGAACCCAGCTGCTCAATGGTTGATCAAAACCCACCGAACACATCAAATACAAATACACCAGCAAGGGCTACTTTGGCATCACCCTTCTGAAAAGTGCTAAAATACTGTGGGAACAGCATCAGAAGTTTGTCTGGAGCTCACCAATATGGGGAACATGGTCTAGTAATGGAAAGACTACATTGTTAATCAGATGGCACAGGAACAAAGCGATGAGCTCTGCTGAGGGTATCTGTTCCAGGGCTGGACAGAAACACCACTTGCTTCTGTCCTCAAAAAGACTACTTCCAAAGGACTACCCAGGGACTTCTGTGGGTACGGTGCTCCGTTCTGCTTGACAGCAGCAGAAGCAGGTGCCGACCTTGTGAAGGCTCCCCCTAAACTTTTCAATTGCGTTCTGCAAGCCTCCCCATCCCTCCTCTGCCACCGTAAGGGCTATTTGTGTTCCCATTCCTCACCCCACGCTGTCATTCCCTCGCTCTCATCGTTATCCTTGTCCTGCTGACTACCACGTTAGACCATCAGGCTGTAGTTTCTATAGCTGTAGTACCAGAAGCTCACAGACAATGATGGTTACAGATACTCCTCTCATCCCCATCTCCCGCTATGGTCCTGCCCTGTGCCACTGTGCACAGCTCTCTCAGCTGCTTGCGAGGCTGTTCTTGGAAATCTATCGGTGAACTGATATGGTTTAGAAACCAAACAAGCCCCCCTGACCCCCCAACTCCGAAACAACAAGAAGAGGTCCTTCCCCCCTTCTTTAAGCTGGATCATTTCCAGGATGGGTTTGAAACACAAGGATATGAACAGTTGTGTGGGCATACATAAGCAAAAACAAGCACGAAAATAAGCAGCAGCCGAGCAGGAAAAACTTCATCCGGCATCAGTGTATAACAAGGAAAATCACAGCGGTGGGGCACCAACCTTTCAGACACCCCATGGAGTTAAGACATAGAGTTATACAAGAAGCTCTTAGTGGCTAGCACTGTTTTCTTTATTCTGTGTATATTCATAACCTTGGCTGAAGAGAGCATCTTTGCTAAAAAGATGTTAGTCTCTCCCTAAATCCTCGTCTTCCTCCGCCTGGTTTCTAATGTCCGTCTTGCATCTGCCCACTTGTCTTAAGAGTCCTCCCAGACATCTGCTGGATGCAGCATCCAAAATTCATCATGTTACATCCAGTCAGACAAACATCCAAGGAGAAAATTTCATTCTGCCAATAACTGCCAATTTCAGTACCAATAACAGGTAATTCTTGTTATCCACATGAATGAAGTAAACTTAATGGATTTACCCAGTCTAAATGTAACAACTGTACAAATAGGCTTTGTGCAATACTCGCGTCAGGCCACGCAGTCTGAACTGTTACGTAGGATTCTTCTTCTTGCACGTTCCTGCTGCTTACTGTAACGTATCACCACTCTGTTTCTCCACACTTATAAAACAGACACAAAAGAGCAATTACCTGGGTAAAATTTTCATTTACACTGAAATAAATGCATGTTAAATATCTCCAGCTACTCGATTTCCATTATAAACAGTCAGAATTGGAAATGTTCCTTTTTCTGTGCAAAACCCAGTTCCAATCAAAAGAAATGGGAAGCCCCAGCACTGCACTTGAAAATTAGGATCAATCTGATTGAAAGAAAAAAGAAATAGTGAAAATCTTCCCTTTTTGTTAAACTGGACTATTCCTTTTTAACCAAAACGTAGAACATCTGTTGGAAAAAACAACCCTTCTCTTGACAATGTTATCACAGATCTAATGCACAGTGTATTTACTCTGAGAACTAAAAGCAATAAAAGGATTTATAGTTAGCACATGTTAAGGACGACGCATTGGCAACTGATACTTTCATGGTAAAAAAAAGCATTATCTTATCAGTGGCCTGAATTTCAGAAAGCCTCGCTCATTTTCTTTTCAGTGAATTTCATCATGGCAGAACACGTCAGCCTCATGTGAGATGAACCTCCTGTTTATTCACAGCCCAAGTGGTTTGGGTTTGCAGGAGCGTAAGCTCTCCCCGCAGTGTCCCACCAACATGGGGACGCAGCGGGAGAGGCACAACCCTGGGGGAAGGCACCCAGAGCACTCCTTTCATTCCTCCCAGCTTTCTGCTGAGACTGCCAAGCACATCTGTCAGGTTTGGGTTCTTCTGTTGTCCCCACTAGAAGCTGACCCCAGAGCAGCAAACTCACTTCCAAATGAGCTTGTGCACCACTGAACTGCCATCAGATTCACCTCTCCTACCGACAACGGGACTTTCTGACAAGCCAAAAAACGCCCTGCGTGGGGCGAGCTCAGTGAAGTTACAGACAAAAACCCAGACAGCCTGGGTTGCACCTGCCTCACGTTGTGCCAGTGCTGGAGGGTTAGCTCATTATTCACTTCCTTCAAGTTAAAGATTTTTAGATGATACCTCAGTGAGAGCCAGAAGAGCAGTTTTAAGCTTGCCAACACAGGACCGGCGCATGTACGGGTTTACCTTACGCCCCAAGGGATGCTGTCTGCCTGCTCGCCCCATCGCCTGGGGCTGTACCCAAGCTGGCTCCCCCTTACAGCAAGCCTGACCATCAGCCACAGCAGGCAGAGCAGGCTCTCCCCACCAAGCTGCTGAACAAAGCGTGCATGAAAATTAATCCTGGGGGAGGACAAGGAGCTTTGGATATCCAAAGCACTGCAAGCAAGGTGCCGGCTCCATGCCTGCAACCTGTGCGCTCCTGGAGCTCCCCTCTCCTTTGCGCCACCGGGCTTTCAAGATCAGGCCGGGTTTGATGGCCCGGTTCTCCACCACGCCCTCAGAAGTGAAAGGAGAAGAGGAATGAGGGACACTCACCACATCTGTGTTTGTGATCTTGGCCAGGAGGTCCGTAAGGCTGTCCCCGTCATCGAGCTGAAGGCCACAGATGGCTGCTCCCACACTTCCAGTTGCTATCATTGACGGTGGGTACATGGCAAAGTTAAAATCTGCAAGAACAGATCTGGGAATTAGTCCAAGCCCAGAAAAAGCTGCAAAACATCAGAGGCAAGCAACATAAAAAAAACCACACCCAAGAATAAAAAACGGGGAAGTAGAAGAAAGGGAAAAGTGCCACTCTTTTTGGTCCAGTGGAGCTCATTAGTCACACTGCTCATCGCAAGCAGTCAAAGGAGGGTAACAGATCTGCAAATTAAAATGGAAATGCGGTTCAGTCTTTTATTCTCACTGATGCATAAAGTAAACCTGGACAATTTTTAATAGTCTTTCCTTAGTTTTAAAGAAAAGGAGAGAGAAGAAGGAGGCTTTCTGTAATTTATGTCAGAAATGTGGGTCTCGGTCACATTAGAGCTCTCTGTATAACCGGAAAACTAACTGGAACAAGGTATCACAAAGGACCAAACGGAGATTTTTAGTCACGTCAATTTTTAAAGACTTAATTAACTCGAGCATTTAAAGACCTGTCCTGGAAAGAGATTTTTAATTAACAATTCATCTTTACCACCTTTGCAATTAGGAAGCGAGAACACTTACAGCCCATAGCTACGTAATCAAAGAAAAGGCAAAAATCACATTTGTCATTACTACTATTTCTTAACAAACAAGTTGCAAATACATTTCAAAACTTCCTCTCACACATCTGTGGAGATCAGGAGAGAAATGAAAATAACACGAAATGTTCTTGTGACCTTTAAAAGGCCACTTTGTGGTTTATGATACTGCCATCAGCACTGGCTTATTGGCGTGTCTTACTAAATACCATTTTTAGGAGATTTTCTTGGTTACTGATAACTTCCTAAAATGAAACTTGGTCTGCAAGTTGTTTGGTTCAACAATAACTCATTAACAAACCCTCCTCTACCAGTTTTCGTTTGGGGGGACTGGAGGAGCAGGAAGAGGCAACCCAAGTAATACTTAATATGAAATAAACCACTATATTCCATCCACTATATAAACCAATATATTCAGTCTATTTATAGAAACAGATTGTCACAGAAAACTGTCCTCCTGTTACAGGCAGATCCCAAGCCTTCTCTCTTTAGCTAGCACAAATTCTGTAACCCTCTTGATGTCTGCGTAACCACTCAAGTTTTAGACACATGGAGAGTTGTTCTCGGCCTCCCAGACTCTGAGCTGGCAGATACTGCGATAGCTGTGGAGACAGCATGTTCTTCTCCAGGCTGGAATACGTCCCTGGGACCCACGAGGAATGATGCAGTCAGGTAAGAATGGGACTCGGGTCGTAACATTCATCCAGACGGACTGGAGGGGGGATATTAGAAGTGGGGAGAGAAAAGGAGGAGCTGAAACCCTGACATGGGTTTATCTGTCTCACGAAGCCACCGGGAGATGACCACCTGCAAGCCCACCATCGCACGCTGCTGAAGCCCACTGTCCTTCCTACCGGGGAGCTCAGCAGACACCACACTCTGACAACCACTTCTGAAGGAGCAAATTCCCACCGACAGAAGCAATGAATATGGACTGCCATTATTATGAAAATAATAATTATGCACTATTGTAATAGTAAGAACCCACTGCACATAGGAAAGCTGATGATCTTGGAAATTAAGTTATATTGCCCCCACTAATGAGTGAGTCAACAGGAGAGCCTTGACTCCTACTTATGAGTGCACAGGACAGCCCTGAGGACGATGATCTCGACACGCGTCGAGGTAACAGGAATTGCACTCCCACTATCAAAATCCCTTTCACATTTACCTCACGACATGGATATATACACACACATCCAAGAACTAGCCCCATCCAGCCTGTAAATGGATGACCAGGGAAAAGAGACAAGGCTACCTGACACATGGCACGTGCGCTCCCCACAGAGCCTGCCCTATCCCCACTGCCTCAGCCTGTACGTATCATTGGGCCAGACCTCAAAAGCAGGTCATAAATACAGTGGGATTTTAAGCCCTCGAAACGGCCCTCATTTTACGCTGGTTTGCCTCTTTCTTACTCACTGCTACTGACGGGGGGCCCCGGGACTTGGTTCTGGGTGACTGTTGCAGCAGCTCGTTCCTGCGGGTTGACCTGGAAGATCCTTCTCCATGGAAAAAGGCCACCAGTTTACAAAATCCAATATGAAAAGCAGGAACGATTAAAGAACTCCAATAAGGAGAGGTTTTTATAAAGGTCGTAAATGTTTATGTGCTTGCGTGACTGTCCAGTCTCCTCCCAGACCATGGAGCAAATAACAAACGTCTATAAAATTTAAGAATGTTCAAACATTTACAGGAGAGACCTAGCATCCCAAAAATACGCTCTCATCTACATGGAGCAATTCATCAGCAATTGCACTAATTTCTTTAGAAAAGGGATAAACTAAGAGGACTACATCTCCACGGGTCTGTTTCTCCTCTTGTACACACTGCATTTGCCTGGGTTTGCGAATCCCGTGTGCTTGCGTTGGCGTGAATGAGGCTGCGCTTGGCCAAGGTGGCCCTAAGTTGGGACGTGAATCTCGCATTCAATCGTTGGACTTGCCAAACCATCTCTTAGTTATGCATGAGAACTAGGGCGGCAATGGACTTTCCATAATTTACCCCTCCTTGTCTCGAGTTTCGGGGAAGACGTAGTAAAAAGATGATGTGAAACCTCTCAAACTCTGCAGGCGTTTGGACAGTCCCTATGGAAGCTATGATGCAGCGGGTGAGAACGAAAACCCACCCACTCCCACCCATCATTTGAGCCAGCAGCAGGGAAAACCAGACCCACTCACAGGCCCAGATGGACCCACACCCTCATGGGTGGTCACTGAGCCCCCACGGAGCCGCTTCATCCAGCCCCGAGCGGCTGGCGGGGAGACCCGAGCAAGAGGGAGCTCCTGCATCCCGTACCCAACGCTCAGCATCGCCCAGGCACGACGGGCTGAGCGAAGGACACAGTTCCAGCCTGCCCCCTGAACTTCCTTGCCTCCCAGGGCCTTGCATCAGGACCTTCACGTTATCCAAACGCCCGTTTTCTTGTGGTTGATTTTATATCTGCTCCCAGAAACCGTCTTCCTAGGAAGCTGAATAAAGAGCCACAGTGCCCCTGCCAACTAGCGCTGCTGTAGGTCTGCTTCCACGTGGGGTCACATGAGAACATTTCTATGCCCAATAACCTTGTTAGTTCCCTTAATGTCATTCATAATGCAAATGAGACAGCCAGCGAATGGCCAGAGGCCCAGAGTGACTAAAGCTCAGCATCCAGAAAGTCTTACATTGCCTCTAGCTCTAAACTAACTTCCCTCCATAACAAGCACCATAAACTTGGCTATCAAAGCTACACATGCCCAGTCTTTGTTGTACAACAGGCAGCGATTTGTATCACTGGCTTCTATTTTTAGCATATTAATTAACTACTGCAACTGGTGAGGCAAGTGTCTCCAACTGGAGAGTGTGGCGCCATTGTCTGAAGTCATCACCTCATCTCGCGCTATTGAAAATCATGGCAGTGACCCTCCTGCTGATATGAATTTAACCTGACATACCCACAAAGGGATGGGGGGTGGCGCACCAATTTTGTGCACATGGTTCTCCGCATCACCCTGGACCCTATTAGTGTGGAAAGAGCTCATTGAAAGAAAAGAAGCCACATTGTGCTGGGCCACCTAGAGGGTTGAATAGAAAAGGCTGAGGAAAAGAGCAGGCAGCGGAATAAAGGCTGTAATTAACATATTTCCATATTCAAGCAAAGCAATAACTACGTGAAATGTTTGTCAAGGTGCAAGGAAAGCATAAATATTAAGTACCGTATCTGAGGGGAGGCAGAACCCCCCCTCGAGTCCCTTACATTCCATCAAGAAAGTCAAAACGAGCTTTTTATACGTCATTTTCAATTACAAACCTCTGTCCCTGCTTCCCCCATGATAACAAGCCAAGTCCCGCCATCCTCACTCAGTTTTCACCCAGGTAAAACTGCCCCCAGAATTAAGTCAAAAGCTTGCCCTGAGATTTAAAAAAAAAATAAAAGAAAAAAAAAAATCAAAATACAAGGAGGATGAGAGAAGGCTTAAACATTTAAACATGACTCTGAAACATATGCTTGGACTTTAAATTCTTGTTGGAGATGATGAACCCTGAATTACAGAGGGAATCTTACGAAAATCACTTCTTACTGGACACCTGAAGCAAGGCTATGGGCTAAATTCTTCTTTCGGACCCACGTGCAACCTGGGTTAACGGGCAGCCAGAGCCTGCACCGAAGACGTGGCTCTGCCTCTTCACTTTGTTGTGATTTAGGCAATTCCACCACAAAGTACAAAAGAGCCTCGTTAAAAGTCAGAGGAGTAGTGCAACAACGTGTAGCCTACAAGAATCCGAGCACACGAGCACTTCAAGGGAAGAACTGGGTAGTCAGAAAGCAGGACTTGATTTACCATCTATCCCCAGGCAATAAACACCAGAAACTGTCCTATTCCCATTTCGGTATCAACTTTTTCCTAAAGGAGGTTAAAAACAAGGGACCAACCTTGCACAACCCCAGTGACTTCAGCGTTAGAAAGAAAAAAAGCCGATAGAAGAAACAGTGGCCTTTGAAATGCAGCCACCCCTGGACCAGCCAGCCGGAGTCATCAAGCAAATTCAGGGTACCCCAAATCCGCACCATGCTTTCGGACTGGAGCTCACACTGACAGCCGGGGCGTGACTGTACGCACGTGCCGAGGACGCTTCTCTGCCCGCACGGCACACGTAACCCATGGTCGGGTTCTAGGACACTGCGCGCCGCAGCCAGGCTGTTTTCCTGGCCCTCTCCTGATCCAGCGGACTCCACTACCTCCGAGCCAGGAAAATGCAAGGTTGACAGTCAGTCAAAAGCAGGAGGGAACTGGAAACAGGAACTCAGAGAGGTGCTGCAAGGGGAAGCCCTAACTCGCAGCCAGTAAATGAAAACTGCCAGAAGGAAAAGAGCACTGACAAATACCCAGGCTGAACGTGCTCGGTGTGCCAAAGCCAGGTGGGAACTCTACCTTCTTACAATGACACTTGTTACCGCTCTGCCCGCAGGTTGGGGTTTTTTAACAGCCAGTTTTCATCTCTATAATTTGATAGAGGTTTATTTTCAGAGTTGCAAACAGAGAATTGGAAACTGCTGTCTCGAGGAAGCCAATGCTCTCATGGGGGGTGGGAGGGGGAGAAAAAAAAGGAATGTTACCTCCATCAGGAGAACAGAATCATGACAGTCATCAAAATCGGTTTATAAAATGATACAGATAATGGTCAAATTTCACCCAGCCTCAAACTTCATCCAGCCAATGACTTTACTGCGAGGACAAGTGTGGATCTCTATTTTACCAGGTAAGTTTAAAAGAAAGGTCTAAGGGAAACAATAGAAATAGTGAATTTAATTCTTGCTTGTTTTGATCCAAATGCAATTCCAGCATCAGGGTGCTACTTTTTTTTTCAAATGCAGTTGTTTTTAACTGCATTGGTCATTTTTTTTCTCTTGCTCTCGTATTTCTACAAGACACAGCAATTTTTCCCCATGTTAACTATTTCTGCTTTTAAAGGCAAAACCAGATGACTCTTCAGCCCTTCAAAAAAGGGCACAGCAGTGCCAAGTACAACGAAGCAAAAAACTGTCAAGTAAAATAAGATGCAGACCTGCTTCTATTCTTTGAGTAGACGGGAGGGCAGACACCTAATTCTGTTCCTGGGCTACAGTAAGGCAAAAAGTATTTGGCCTTTATACAAACGGGTCTAAGGCATCCTAAATGCTAATGCTACATCACCACTATCCAAGTGAGGTAGAGACGGGGAAACACATTGAGCAGTCTATGTAAAGTATACGAGTACTCCGTAACACATGCTTATTAGCTGATCATAAACTCTATTTCTGAACAACTGTTTGCACTGATTATTATTTTCACTTGTTCTACACCTTCAGTAAGGAAGCCTAACCAAGGATCAGGATTATGTCAGCGCTTGAACCATCAAAAGGTCAGATCTGCAGCTGGTAGGAAGGAGGGCAACTTATCCGGCAGCACAGGAATTACCCCAGCTTGTATGAAGCAAAGTCTCTCTTCCTCCATTTCCTTCCACCTCATCTTCCCAGATTTGATGGGTCCTGCAACTTAAGGAGTGAGTCTGCTCAAACAAAACACTCCCCAGGCCCTGCTTACTTGTTGATGGAGCTTCCAGGGTTCTTGTGCCTTCATTTTGCTGGAGAGCTCAATATACTGATATGAGCTGCCTCCCCCAGGAACAAGCAAGAGCCTTCTTTTGTACGGCAATAAATTCACGTGGATTATTCTTTCTTCCGTCATGCTAGAAGTATTCGTGCAACCACTGCCACTTTGCAACATGTATTTCCTTTCTAAGAGATTAATCCACACAAGGAGAGCTCTGTGGACTTCTTTCTTTCCCTCTGCAAAGAACAGGTCCCGGCTAAAACTCGTGTCACACTTTTATCCTCTGCAGGGACAGAGCCCAAGAACTCTCACATTGGCTGAGAGGGGAAGAATGCACAGGAGACTTGCCCAGCAGGCGTCCTGAGGACCAAACAAGTCTCTTGGTGTTACAAAGCATTCTGTGTGGTTACCCTCCAGATCACTAGGGTTTATGGGCCTCATCTTGCAGTCTTTGCTCAGACAACACTCCCATTGACTTCCACAGAACTTCTGTCTGAGTAAGGACCCAGGATTTGGCCCAGAAGTTAAAAAAAAGCCTTCTCAGCTTTCAAATGTAGATGATTAATGTCCCAGAGACAGTGGGCAGAGGTTTGGCACACCGTACAAAACTGACTTAAAGCTGAAATTTTCCTCCTCTTTCTTAGCCTCTTTGCAGACACAGGCTTTGAAAGCCACCGGTCTATGAGATGCTGCATTGTACCCATCATGGGAACATCTCACCTGCCACAGGACTCGGCTGAGGCACAGAAGAGACCATGCAAAGCGCTGAGTCGAGGGATCAACACAAGTTGCCTCCTGTCTCTACAAGTCTGCAAAGCTTTTTGCTTCCAAGTTTTGCATGCCACTTAAATCAAACACCGAAAACCTCCTCGCTGAGATTACTCTCTCCATTACAGCCTGCGTTCAGAGACGCACAGCTCCTCTTTCTGAAAGCCTGACTTGCACAGCCTGTCCTCCCCCAAAACCCATTCCCTTATAGGCTCTGACATAAAAAGGGGTATCCTGCGCCAAAATAGCGGCACGTACAGCCTCCAACAAGAAAGCGTAACGCAAGGAAGCAGCTGGGCATCTCTGACTCTGAACAGCCTGGGAGAAGAAGAAATGGAGGGCACGCTGAAATGAAGGAAATCACGCACAGGCCTCCTCTGCTCCGCACGCAGCTCTGTAACCGGTGCCCCTTCCCACTCCTCCAGGACTGATTCCCTAGCTTGGAGCACAGCACGTACAAGCAAACCAGCAACCCCAGAGAAAACACTTCCGAACTGTGGAGCACAGTGCAAAGAGACAGAGCAGGGATGGAGGGTGCAAAGCAATGAACTGACAGAGGTGGGGTCAGAGCGGCAAAGCGACAGGATCCCAGAGAGGAGAAGGAGCATGATCTCCATTGGGCTCACAGATAAACAGAATCCTCCCATGCTGAAAACGCGGTAAGCATCAATTTTGCCAAGCTATATTGTAAGGACAAGGGGTCCAGATGCAGCCTCTCAGTGCCTTTAAAATTCAGAAGACTCCTGAAGGAGATTTTCGCTTACACGGGGAGCCACCAGCGGGATGAGAAAACAAATGACATCAGGATAGACTAGGCTACGGCTGCGCGTGCCAATCTATACGCTCATACTGCGCAGCGAGCGAGGCAGCTTGAAGAAAGCTGGCCTACACATGGGCAATTCCCAGACGACAGATCGAGCTCTCGCTTAATGACAGTACCTTGTTTGCATGGCCGTGGCGCTGGAAGCACAGCCAGGGACGGGCTGTGGGCAGACACCACTTTCGGCCCCTTCCAGTGGAGAAGGAGGCTCCTGAAAGTGTTGCGAGTGCAGGGCACGGTAAAGAGAAAGCTCTTTATTCAGGGAATAAGGTTCTGTCTTGCTCAGCAGCCGTACGTTCAGATGAGACCAAGGGCAAAGAGGGATACGTTCCAGTTTCAGTCATGCTCATGTGAATCATTAATCACCGCAAGGACTGGGGAGAGGCTGTGGATTTATATCCACGCAGCTCATTTCAGAAACTGGGCTGAAAATAAGGACAGAGGAACAGAGAGAGGGCCAAAATGATAAAACATAACTGAAAGGAATACACAAAAGAACCAAGTATCATCCCCTTTTGCATAATGTTCAAATGGAAGGGAGAATAGGGATGAATATCAAAGTGATCCTACACATCCAGAACTGTTAACGGTTGCCTCCCTCTCCATTTGCTGACAAAAAGTATTGCAGGACCGAGATCACAACCGGCTCTGTAAAGGCAGGCAACATTCGGGAATTTCTGGTATAACGCTTTTGCTGAAAAATTAAAATGCTGCAGTTGGTGTAGAAGAACTCGGGCTAGAGGAAAGAAGCTCAAAATATGCCAGATTTTGCACGATACACTAAAGAAGAAGAAGAAGTACTTGAGAGCAGAGAAAGCTGCACTGAGATGAATCAGGAAATAAAAATTCAGCGCTGTGCTCCAGACCAGAGCCGTTAGCCAGCCAGCAAGGTCAGGTCTGGTAACAGTAAAGAGTCAAAAATGGACTAAAAACACGCGTAGAGGGAGCAAGGGAAGAGGCAGCCGCATGTCAAAGGAGGTCATCCTGTTGAAAGAGGGCAAATGGGGAAATGAAACACCAGGCTTAACCCGAGCTGGCAGAGAGCAGAAGCTTTGAGGGAGAAAGGGAAAGAAGAAACACAGCGGCCGATGAGAGCTCTGCAACAAACAGGACAAGAAAAGGAAATGACAACTGGATCTGGAAGGAAGTCTGATGAGAAGGGGCTTTTCTTCACCGAGGAGGGTAAGAACGACTTCGAGAAGAGTGGCAGTGAGAGGGAAATACAGCAGTAATAACATGACATTTCTACAATGGAAATGGGGGTAGTAGCTTGCTAGTAAACTGGAAATGAGGCAGAAATCTGGGAATGAGGGCTTGGGTGAGGGCTGCTTTCGAAACTGCAAGGGGTTGTGGGTCCTCCTCAAAACTAAATGCCAACACAGTGGTTTGTAGAAAATGGGATGAGAAGAAAAGAGAATCTACAGCCAGCACCATGGTGCCCTGTCTTTCGGGGAGCTCTGTACGCAGTCAATTAATGTCTTTCATTTGCAAGAAAAGAAACGCTGACTTGTTGCCTCTTTAAACGCTACGCAAAGGACTTGGGTTCACGCATTGAAGACATATAACATGAGAAGCAGATCACACGGGGGAAACACATGAGAAAAGTGCATGACTGGGCTCAGGGTTGGAAAGGGGATTCTGTTTTGGGTCTCGGTAAATGGACTAGTAAAGCATGGAGCTAACCATCAAAGAATTCACGAAGAAAGGGGGGAAAGAAGCCATGGACTTTGGGAACTCCTTCATGGCCCACAGTCCTGCAACGGTTTGGTTATACGGAAAACTTCAATGGCAAAGGATTACAGACCAGAATCTGAGAAGTTAAATCATAACGAAATCTACGTCACTCAAGAAAATGTCCTCTTGGATAAAACAAAACAAACCAAAACACTATTGTAGGAGGTGAACGCAACAAAAGAGAGGGAAGATTGGTTTGGTTTGGAAGACAACATCCAGGTATGTTGGAGGTTGATGGCTGATGGTGTTGTGAGGACCCAGAGAAATGTCCATGGGAAAGGTCATCTTTTTCGGAAGAAAAGGGTAGTGTGAATGAATCTTGGGTAAGGGGAGAAGGCAAAGAAAGAAGGCACAGCTGATGGAACAGATTAATCCTAAAGTAAAAAGCTAATTAGTCCAGAAATGTCTGACGAATTACCGAGAGCGATCCTGCAGACTTTGAGCAGTATTTCTATTGAGTCCCGCGGTCTTTTGCCTGAAAAGGATCACGCAGCAGTGGGAAAAGAAGGAAAAGCTTGAGCATCTTGGTAACCAAAAAGTCAATCCCCCTAACGCAGCCCATAAAAGATTCTCTAAAACGGATCGACTGAGATAGCAAAAACTGGCCTACGTTGAAAGAGCAGTCACTACATCTCAAATACCGAGAAGCAGGCATAGCAGTAGACATTCACACCCAAAAGCTGCACCCCATCTTCCTTTCCCCTCTGCCAACACGCAGCCAGAACAGTGACTATCACAAAGGACTTGGTACGTCAAACTATAGTGAATTCAAACATTGAGCCATATACTACTTGATAATAACCCTGGAAAACACTGCACGCTGTTTATCTGTTCCAGGTCTAGCTTCTAAGAAGTGCTCTAACCGTTTAATACTCTGGATGAAAATTAGAGTACACTTAACCTTCTAAAAGTCACTGGGGAGAAAAAAAAACAACGAACAAAAACCAGTGTTTTGCAGACAGGTATAAATTAAAAGTCCCTCTTCCACAGAAGCAATTATTCTCATCTAAATCTTCAGAAACTGTATTCAGCCAAACATGCGACAAAATGGTGTAACGGTTCCCTACGAAACGGACTAGTTTCACTGCTTTCTTGGAGTGAAGCTAGAGAAAGGATCCACATGTTTAAAGAAAAACTCATTACTTTTTAAATTGTCATTCCCTATGCTTCAGTAATGCGGCAGTACCACAGAAGTTAAAATACAAATTTAACCTTTTATCTGGACAACGTCCAGTTAATGCAAAATTTACAAACACACAAATTTAATGCATAACCCCAATGCATTTTGGGCTCATGTGCCATAACAGCTTCTAGGATTTTCGCTGTCCCACAGCTGTCCTTACAAACGACCTGTGGCCCTTTAAAAAAATGAGTGAACGGGCAAAGTGGAAAATCGCATGGTCTCATCCAATCTTACTGACTTCACCGCAAAAGCACCGCACGCGTTAGTAGGAGCAGGACCGCAACTGCACTGCAGCTCCCGATTGCAAGAATTCTGCTTCTACGCCGTTTCGGGGCCTGATTCACAACGCCCTTTGCGAACAATCCCACTGGCTTCAGCCGCTCTTCCCGCATCACGTAAGGATGGAGGGGATGAAAAGCCTTCGTACCACCAGTGACTAATCTGCCCTTGCAACCGCAGGGTGAGCAGCAGGCGTACCCGGAGCGCTTTGGCCTACCTGTGGCACAAAGGGCAATGAACGTTTGGGCATGCTTCCGGATCAAAAGCAACTTGTCTTTAGGTAGAGGCAGCTTCCTTAGGATGTGTTCAATGAAATCATGCGGGGTGACGGCTGCGAGGTTCCACTTCAACTTCCCCAGCACCACCAGCTCCCATTCCTGCAGGAGAGGGGGGACGGGGAGGGGAGAAGAGGAGAAAAGCCATAAGCAAGCCTGAAAAAACCCCGCTTCGCTTATTTCTCTGCCTGTAATTATATCACTGCTACATTGCGTTTGCTCAAACATTTTTTTCCCCGTATGCCCCTACTGCTTTGAAGTTGTTGACTTTATTCTTTTTATTCTTTTTTTTTTTTTTTTTTTTTTAAACACTGGAAATGTCAAGCTCTACTGAAAATAATGAGACCTGGCAGCTCCTGCCAAGATTTTACTTTTTTTGTATCCACTGCTGAATGCCCACCCAGAAAGTTTAGCCTGCAATTAGATATTGCCAAGGTCACTGTGGTCCTTTCCCTAGTAACTTCTTTTAAATGGCTATAGTCCTTACTTTATAGCCATTTAAAGCCCTAGGGATAACCATGCACAAAAATAACCTAGATATACATTCTTTTCTTCCAAAACTGAGGAAGTTAGCTTGATGGCATTCTCTCCCAAAACTGTACTCAAAAGCCCCCGCAGATCAATCTGATGGTGCTTGAACTACTCCAGGACAGGCTTTGCAGAAAGGAAATGCACGTAACACAGCCAAGAAGTAGCCTGTGCAAATTATCTGCCAATAAATCATGCCGGATCCATTCCCACATTCTTTGCACGCCCCAAATTCCCAGTGAAATCAAAGGAAGGCTTGGGTGCATATGTAACTACTGGCCGTTCCCTGCAGTGTGATTACGCGTAGAAATGGTACTTCATGAACAGATCCAGCCATGGGGTTCAAGCAGGGCTAGACCTGCGTGCTTCAACATTTAAAATAAATTTCGAATACCTTACAGTGCCCTGCAGAGCGAACAAAGCTCAGGCCTTGGACTCGTTTCTGTCTCATGCATCAACTATTAGCTATTAACTAAATTCCATGCACTGATTCTTGAGTCCTGATGATGCGTGAGCCTGATGGAGCCCAGCGTGGCGGGGAGCCCCAGCTAAGCTCGTAGAGCTGGCAAGTCGAAAAAAAACGTCCTTTAATTTTGCAGCCGAGGAGACGTCAACCAGCGTTGCTGAGAAACCATAAACATGGACCCCACAATGCCATTTCTGCAGCCGCTTCTCTGAATAGATGCCCGCTTTAACAGCAAGTTACTTTCCTACAGACATTCCTACTGGATTATGACAGAGCCCTCCATAGCTTGAGAAATCTGACGTTCACGTATGTAACCGGCCCCAGCAACTAGATGGGTTTGTCTTTTTTTCTTTCTCAAGAAAACCTGTAAAATGTTTGAACATGATGGCAATTACGTTAACTAAAGACCGGTCTTCCCACCATTACTCACGCGATAGGTTTTTGATACAGAAGGGCACTTAATCTAGAGAACTGAATACAGGGAAGCGTTTAAAACACACGTGGAAATCCAGGTGGCACAAAAAAGTAGGCACATCGTTCCACGTCTTCTCGCGCGGGGGGCCACCGCGCTTGCCCCAACGGTCCGTACCCGCAGCCGGACGCCTGGTGCCTGTGACAGCCGTGGCAGGGTTTGCAGCGCAAAGCTCTCTGCAGAAGCATGAGCTCCCGTCCCGTCCCCGGGGGGGAATTCCCACTGCCTTCACCCGGTGATTCAGCGGAGAAATTCTCCTGGGATTCGGCTGGCTACGCGCGTTCAGCAGGGTCTGGGAGAACAAGGCTATCCGGCTGAACGTAGGTCTTGCTGCGAGGCTTAAGTACTTCTCCGGCGCTCCGCGCCACGAAGCGCCTTGCAAAGCTCCATTATCCCCTCAAATAATTTTGGTTCTTTTTCTTCCTGCTCTCACTACGTCTGAATCACTCCCTGCAGCGTCACTACGCGTAGAAATGGTACCTCATCAACAGATGATCATCAGCCTCATCAACGTGGGGTTCAAGCAGGGCTAGACCGAATCGGACGTAGCAGAAGCACTACCATGAGGAGGACTTGGCGTGGGCCTTGTACTCAGGGGTTGTTTCAGCCAGCTGAACCGCCACCTCGCCCCCCGCCTCAGCGATGACCGAGGGGGAACCACCTTGGCAAAGGCCGCAGGAACAAGGCCGCACCTCCCCAGTCACGCAGGCGGCCATTTGCCCGCTGCCACCTGAGCCTTCCCCGACGCCACCCCACAGCGCCAGCCCCCACCCGCGGCTGAAGCGAGGAGCGAGACCCACCCTGCCCTGCGACCCCGCCGGGTACGGAGAGCGGGACACCCGGTGGCAGGGCCTGCCGGGGTCCTGCGGGAGGAGCGGGGGGCCGCGGAGGCGGCTCCCCCCCCCCCCCCCCCCCGCCCTCCGCCGCCGGGGCCGCCTGGCAGCCGTTCAAGGGGTGAAGTCACGCCCGGCGCCGCGTGTCTGCCGCCAGGTGGCGCCGCCGCCCCGCGCCGCCCGCCCCGCGCACGTGCGCCCGGCGCCTCCCTCCCGGCGAGGTCCCCCCCGCGGGGACACCCGCGCCCACGGTGGGGGGACACGCGGCGTGGGGGCACGGACACGGACACGGACACGAACCGGCTGCGCTGCGCCCGTGAACGAGGCGGGAAGCGGGCCTGAACGGCGGGGCGGCTTCTAAGCAGTCCAAACCCACGGGGAGCGAACCCACGGGGAGGTCCCCTCCGTGTGCGTGTCTGCGTGTCCCCCCCCCGCGCCCCCTCCCTCCGCCTTTAGCGCTTTTGAACAATCCGGAGTGCGGGAACCCCCGTGAAAAGCGCGGGGTTTGGTTACAAAAGGGCGGCACGAGTGGCGGGGGGAGAAGGGGAGAGGGATGGAGAAGGCTGGTGGCTGAGGGGGGGGACAGGGGGGGACGGGGGGGGGGGGGCTGCTTACCAGCAGCTCTTGGGGTCGGATGGAATTGTCCGTATATATGCACAGCTTCTCGGCTGTGAGGGGGATTGTCTCCTTCAGCTTGGAGGCCAGGAACATGCAGACCGCTCCCAGCAGCTGCAGATGGCATTTGCGAGTGGGCACCACGGCTAAGAATCTGTCCAAGTAATTCATGGCCAGGGGGAAGACTTCTTCCTCGCACTTCTGCTCTTCGCAGACCTGCCGGGGGGGGGGGAGAGGGAAAGAGATGGGAAAGGGGGAAAAAATCAAATCAAATCAAATAAGACGAGTGATCCCACGGAAGGGGCGGCCGCCTCCCTGCTGGGGCTCCTGCTAGTTTTGTTTCCCCCGGGGAGCTAAATTTCGGGGGAGGGGGTGAGCCCGGGAAGGCTGTCAGTCGGCTTTCGCATTCCTTCAGTTCATTCAGTAAGAAATGAATTCAAGACGCTGTGTGGGAGAGCCCAAAAGCCCCATCCAGCAGCGAGCCAGCAGCCTCCGACTTTTTTTTTTTTTTTTTCCTTGCGACCCAATTTTTCCCCTTTTTTTCTTTTTTTTTTTATTTCATCATATTTTCAAAAAAAAAAATAATCGCTAAAAATATCAAAACTTCTCCGAGGGTCCCGCTTTTGCTACCGGTGGCATCCCGGGACGCTCCGCTATCCTTTCCGACAATTCCAAAAATTACCCCCCCTGGGGAGGGGGGGGGGTGTCCCCCCACTCCTGGCGCCCCCGATCCGGCTTGGGGGGGGATTATGGGATGGACGGGAGACACAGCGAGGGCGAGGTGGGGTGGGGAGAGCCCGAGCAGCCTGGATCCTTTTAACAGGAGCGAGCGGAAAAAAAAGATTTCAAAAATTTACCAAAAATCAGAGCCGGGGGGAAAAAGCACAAATCACACATGAAAACCAAGGGGGGGGTCTGGGCTTTCCAACGCGGGGGGTTTGGGTGGGGAAAGGTCCCCCCCAAAGGAGATCCGAAGGGGTAAATGATGGGCGGTGGGGCCAGGGTAAAGCAGACGCGTCTGCGGGGATCCGGCCCGGCTGCCGCCCCGCCTGAAGTATCGGGGCGAAGGCGGGGGGGGGTTCGCCGCCCGCTCGGGCTTCCCGGTAGCCCCCCGCCAGGCCGGGGGGAGCGGTGGGCAGCGGCGGGGGGTATTTCCGAGCCCCTTCTTGGAAAAGGGGTGGGGGGGGAAAAGACGGGCTCGGCGCCTCCGAGCAGAGTTGCATGCAACGCAACATGGCGAGAAAAAAAAAAAAAAAAAAGGCACGTCCTCAGCACTGCATACGTGGGCATGAAATCCCCGCGGGGCAAAACGCGGGGGGCACCGGGCACCCCCCCCCCCACCGCCGCCCCTCGCCCTGCCCCGGGCGCAGCTCCCTTTTCCCAGAAAAGCCTCGATCTCCAGCGCTGCCGACCGCCCGCAGGCGGCTTTTCTTTGCTTTTTTAATTGCAAAGCACTTTTCCAACCGCCTCTCCCTCCTCTCCTGCACCCCGTTTTGCGCCCCCCCCCCCCCCCCCCGCCCGCCCCGGGCCATTTACACCGTCGATGCTCCCCGCGCCCCTTCCCCCACCGCAGCGCACCGGGTGAGCTCGGGGGGGGGGGGGGGAGAAAGGAGGGACACACACACACACAAGAAGACCCCCCCACCGCCACCGGAGGGGCGAGAGGCTGCGGGGGGATGAGGGGACTGCGGGGGTGCTGCCCGCGGCGGGGTGCCCGCTGCCTCCGCCGCTCCGAGGGCAGACGGGGCGGACGGGGGGGGGGGTGGAAGAAAGTCGACGGGATACGAACCTCCAGCATCCAAGTGGCCACCATCCTCCTCATGAAGGGCTGGATGTCCTTCTGGACGCACTTGAAGTAGGAGCACTGGGGCAGGTACCTCTCCTCTATGGTTAGTAAGTTGTGCAAAACGCGGTCGTCGTAGAGCAAGTTGGGGTCGGGCAGAGCTCTCCTCATGGGATCCACCTCGCAGCACAGCAGCTCCATGTTTCCAAAGAGATCTCCCTCTTTCTCGGATGGAAAAGTTGTTTTCTTTTTTTTTTTTGTTGTTGTTGTTGGGGGGGGGGTTGTTGGGTTTTTTTTTTTTGGTTGTTTTTGGAGGCGGGGGGGAAAGGGGTGGGGAAAGGAGAGGGGTAGAGGAGGAGGGGGAGGTGGGTGGGAGGAAGGCGGCAGGGCTCTCCAGCTCGCTCCTGCCTCCCCTGAAACTCGGCTCTCCCTCTCTCTTGATTTCTAGCCTAAAGTTGAAGCGAAGTGACGCAACTCGCCAGGGCAGGCAGTTCTCTCTCGCTTGTTATTATGGAGAACAGCAGCTGGTCAGACGTAACATCAAACGCGTTTTTTTGTGGGTTGTGTTTTTTTTTTTTCTTTTTTTTTTCCCCTCCTCTCTATAAGCTAACAAGGAACCAGGAGGCCCTCGTATAGGGACACACACAAATGACAGCTTCTCTCTTTTCTTTTTTTTTTTTTTTTTTTGTTTTTCCTTCCAGCGACCAAATGAAACCCGCTCCACGCTCTCCTTCTGCGGGAGCCCGTCTAAATCTACCCCCCTCCCTTCCTGCAAGAACCAATGGGCCCCCCCCCGCGGTACCCCCCGAGAGGACGGGGGCGAAGGATGAAACGTCCTGGCTCGGGGCGGGGGGATGCCACATCCGCGCCCCCAACCCCTTAATTCACCCCCTCCAGTACCCCCTTAATCTGCAGCTGGAGGGACACACACACACACGCACAGCCGGACAGACAGACACAGAGCTCCCCGCTAAAGTGCAGCTTAACGGCAACCCCGAAAAAAGACACGACCTTGAGGGGTGGGGGGTTTTTTTGGGGTGAAATCCAACAATAATCGCCACTCTCTTTCCCCCCGGCACACGTACGTGTTTCGAGCAGGCGAACCCTTTCAGCGCTGCATGGCCACGCCGATATAACTTTCTAGGAAACTCAGCGGGGGAGGGAGGGGGGGGAGGTTGCCCGGGGGGGGGGGGGGGGGGAAGAAGGAGTTATGTCCCGCACCGAGTGACTTCCCCCCGCCTCTCCCTCCGCCGCCCCCTCGCAAGTCGCTCCCCGCCCGCAAAATGTGTCAACTTCGCGGAGCCTCTGCCTGCTACGGTAAAAGCGAGAGGCTCCCGAGGGGGAAGGAGCCACCCGGGGATGAGCCGCCCGGGCGGGCGCGGAGCGGCGGACGGCCCCGCGAGGAGCCCGAGTCCCGCAGCGGCCGTCCTCCCCCCCCCACCCCGGAGGTGGGCTGGGAGGGGAAAGGCGGAGGGGGGGGGGGAGAAATACCGCCTTAAAAGTGTGAGTGGGGAGTTTGGGGCGCCGCTTCCCCTCCCTCCATTTGCATAGCCAATGGCTCCGGGGCTCTCGCCGCTGCGCGCTGATTGTTACCGGGCAGATTATATTTTAAGGAGGCATGCTGCCCGGCATCGAAAGCAGCCCGGGAGGGAAGGGGGCGAGCTGGAGTCCCCCCTCACCCGACCGCACCGCCGGGCCCGGGAACCGCACGGGCTGTGCTGGCATCGGGGAAGGCGGGCGACCGGCCGTCGTTGCCCGCGAGTGGGCAAACGCGCCCCCCTCCCACGCTAGCCCTCGGCAGCAAACCGGAGGGGAGGGATGGGACCGGCTTTGCCGGGGGTTGCAGCTCTTCGGCCTCCAGCGGCAAGGGCCCCCTTGCAAAAACCGGCGGGGCGGCCCCGCGCTTAACCCTCCCGTCGGAGGAAATGGCGACTTCGCCCCCCAAAAGCCAGCAGGACTGCCCCCCCCCGCCCCATCCCCCGGTAACGGGGAGCCGGGCCAGCCGAGCTCTCCACGCCTGGCTTGCAGCATTTCCCCGCAAAATCAGTTCCGCGCCCGTCCCGTCCCGTCCCGTCCCCCGAGGCCAGCAGCTCCCGGCCACGGCCGAAACGAAGCGGCGGGGCCGTCCGGGCGCTACCGGGCACCGTGTGTGGCCCCTCTCCCCCCTCCCGCCCCCCCCCCACCGCGAGGCGGGAGCTTACCGGGGCCGAGCCCGCCGTCGGCAGAATTGGGCAGAGCTTTGCCCGGCCGAGGCTCGCGTTTTTTAGGAGGGCGAAGGAAGGGAGCGGGGAGGGGGCAGCCCCCGCCGTACGTCGAGGGCGGCGAGCGGGGACCCGCTGCGGCGCGGCGTGCTCCGCAATGAAAGGCTCTTTAACTTCCACCATTCATTTCCCCTTCCTGGCTGCTCCTGTGAACAGGGAGCGTGTTGTGTCAGCGCACGTTTTCCTTCTCGAAACTTAAATTCATAAGCGCTCCCGTCTGGCTTTGTAGCCCGACAATGCAGCGATTGTGATTTATGTGGGTTTCGGGGGGGAGGCCGACGGGTGTCCTAATTGTCCGGCACCGACTTTCCGAAGTGGGGTGATGTCTGGGGCACGGCGCGGCTGCCGACGGCGGGGGAGCCGCGGGGACCGGGGGAGGGATGCGGGGCGTCCTCCGCGCCCCGCGATGGGGCGGCCGCCGGGGGAGCAACCGGGGGCCCCGCGGGCGGGCCGCTGCCTCCCCGCCACCTTCCTGGGGGCGGGGGGGGTGGATCCCGTTAGGGAAAAAAAAAAAAACCCTAAACCCTAAATCAATAAATGGAAGCGTGCCAGCTCTGCACGCCGAGGTGCCGTGGATCTGCAGCGACGTCGTGGAAAAAAAAAAAACCCGACAAACCAACCCAAAAACCAACCCACTTTTCCCCGGTGCGACGGCGTTTAGATACGCGGTACCCGTTTCCAACGGGGAAACGCCAGCGCTGTGAAGCGCAGGCAGCCGGGGCGGCCGTCGGGGGTCCCGCGGCCGCGGAAGCCCGACGTGCCCGAGCTGCCCCTTCGCCTTGTCCCCGCTCCCACGGGCGCTGCCGTACGCGTTCGGAGGCAGCAGATGTTTTAACAGCCTCCGTGTAGCGATTACCGAGTGCCATATGTTAAATACCGCCCTCCCCCCGGGGAAAAAAAAAAAGAAAAAAAAAGAAAAAAAAAAGAAAAAAAAAGGAAAAAAGGCAAAAAAGGAAAAATAAATACGTTTCGCACTCGCTCCCCTTCTTTTGATGAGCTACTTCGCCCCTTTAAAAGCACACATGATTATATCAAGCACCGTTCGTCTATGGTTTTTTCCCCCGGGCGCTCCCGCGGAGCAGCGCTGCTCAGAGCCGCGGCCGCGGGGGATCCGCGCTGCCCGAGCAGCCGCGGGCGCTGCTCCTGCCTCGGGAGCCCCTTTTCTTGGGGTGCTGAGGGCCGGTGGCTCCGCAAGCATTAATCCGACGGGCAGGTGGCGTGAAATGGGTGATACGTAACGGTATTTTATTGGTGTTGGATGGAGAGCGCTGCAAAACGCGGTGACTCTTGGTTTGTTTGTTTGTTTTTTTTTAATAAATCCTATTTCTCTCATTTCTTTTCTTTGCAAATCCCAGAGAACCGTCTTGAAGATGCTTCGGGGGACGGTGAGGGTTCAAGCATCTCAGCTGAACCGCAGAGCGACCAACGCGTTGCGTGCGCGCCCGGCGACCGCAGGTTTTTTTTGTTTGTTTGTTTAAATGAAATTAAGTATTCCCTCGCTGTGCTTGAAACCCGAAGGCTGGAGTGTGAAACATGAGAATCTGAAAGTGAAACCGACTGGAAGCCAAAAAAGAAGCAGATTAATGTGTTTCCACTGTCCAAGCTGAGGAAAGCCCCAAAAGCAAACGAACACCGTGAATAATAAAATGTGCAATAGATTTGAAATAAAATTATTCCGGCTTCAGTCACTGGAAGCAGTCTATCTTGGTGGTTTCTTTTTTTTTTTTTTTTAAATAGCTGATTTTTAGCTGTTCAAAGGTAAATCCCATAATTCCATGCTGTGCATTCAACAGGAACACCGTGATAAAAATTCTCTTTTCATTCCTCTGGTTTCTGATTAAAGAGTAGAACAGGATTCGGATACCACAGGAACTGCTGCGCATTGCCCACGTGTTTTCAGGGAGTTATTTTTAATTGTACGGGCAATTTTCAACTCTAAATATCATTTATCATTTAGCTTTATCATTAACCGCCACCTTGAACAACATAATTGCTGAGCAGGTGAAATATATCCCGTAATAAAACTATACTTGCCTTTAGAGGGTGATTCTATGCAGGCGCAACAGTTACAGCATTAACTAACGAATTCTATGTGATGGCTTAACATATTTTTAATTATTTACTCCTTTCTGGTTTGTGCAGACTTTCTTCTTTATCCTTTCTCATTCCTCAGCTGAAACTTCTTCAGCGCAGTAAGTAGAAACTGCGTTTGTGCAACGCCCGGTGCAAGGAGTGCACAACTCCGCTCACAGATCTCTTTATTAGGCGAGATGGGAAGGGACTCAAAAAAGAGCTGCAAGAATGCTCTGGGACTCATGGTTTAGGCTGGAAGGCTTTGTAAATTCATCACAGTTAGCCCAAAGACACTCCCGGGTTTGACGTGACCGTAAGCTAGAGAAAGCGAGAGAAATTCAGGGAGATTTCGGATGGTCGAGGTGGTAGCGGTAGGTTTAGGCTAACAACAAAGTGAACTTTTCAACTGGAAGTTTACCGGATCCCTTGATATTTCATTTAGGGCTGTGTCTTTAAGGTTAGGTGGGGTTAAAGCCTCAAAAGGATATTCTACCACAAATCACAGTCGCAGAGTTGAAGGAGGAGTTACTGCGTGGGGTTCTGTGACCAGCATTACACCCCAAAAAATCAGACACATAATCCCCCTGATGCGTTCTGGCCTTAAAATTATCAGGTCTGTGAGTCTATCTAGAGCCTGTAACCTGTGGTGACACAGGCACGTGCAGAATTCGGGTGAGATCTTGCAGTTTTTCCTGCGGCAAAGGAGTTGAAACCGATGAGATATTTCTGCTGGAGCTGAAAGTCTGGGACTGGGATTTTTCTCGCTATGCGGGAGACAGGGAAATTTTTGCGTTGCTTGACTCTCCTGGTGCCGCAGCCTTATCTTGCAGGGGTGCCACGTACTTTGCAGGGAGTGCTGCCGACTCGGTCCTCTCCTTGGTGAGCTGGGTGATAAGGGTGCTGTTCGAATACAGGGAGCAGGAACGCATAGCAGGTGCCTCCCACGCGCCGGGAGGTCGATTGAAAGGGAGAGATGTTGGCTTTTTTTTTACAGGATCGGGCCACTGGTATGCAGAACGGTACATAAACGCCGTCTTTTTTTTTTTTTTTTTGTAAGTGGCATAGGGAAAAAAGTCGGCTTTTGGAGCAGGTATTTGAAAGAGCAAGGACAGTTCTGGCAAATTACAGGTATGAACCGTTGATATCTCTTTCATCGTTAATAGTATGATAGGATCTGAAGGTGACAGAATCCTTTTTTTTTTTTCCTCTGCTTGTGAATCAGCTTGCTTTTCTGCTTAAAACTGACTTTGGTCTTAACCTGTTGCATTCCGCTGCGTGATTTCCCCGCTCTCTGGAATGTTTGTATCTGTCCGTAGTTCAAAGATGGCTTTGGCATTAAACGCGCAATCTTTTTTCTTTCCAGACTGTTAGGAGAGATTAATAAAAGTCTCTCTGTCCCCAAACCTTCAGCTGATCTCCAATTTTTGAAGCATCTCGCTGTCACACACCTTACTTCAAAAGTCATCTTCTGACTTGTCGTTCTGGTCTCTCTGTCTCGATCCAATACAGGTGGTTTTGCTCTTACCAAAACAAACGTGGAGCTTCGATTCCATTTTCTTTCTATCTCCACCAGGGCAAAGATTTTACATTTAATAGACGTGTGAGCCATGCCTAGGTCTATACAAAAGAGGGAAAGGGAGAGGAAGACCTTCAGAGTAAATTGCTCCTTCTACGGGGAGTTTGGAAGGGATACTGCATACCTCGGTTGGCTTAACATTGCCGTGAGCTGCTAAATAATCACGATATTTATTGCCAGAAGCAGCTGTATTTTAAAGATAAGTGTAATTCTCTTCTGCAGTGAGAGAATTATCCCGACACAGGTTCCCACGCTGAATAGTTTGCTGAAACATATGAGGCATATATGGTCTGGCAAATAGCGAGATATTTTATATGGAGCTACATCAGTATGAGGTTTTGATTTGGAAGCCATGTGAATGACCGTGAAGCGACAGCTCCACAAATGCATCAGAAAACTGTCCATAAAGAAATATTAGTTTCCCAAGCATTCTGGCTTAAATAACGGTTGATGCAGTATTTTGGGCGTCCCTTTTGCATTCCAGGGACTATGAAATACTCTCTAGATCTGTTGACTTTGGTCTTCTTAATGTGGTCAAACAAACAAATGGAATGAAGAAAAGTTTTATTGCCTGACAAGCAGACAAGCACATAAAAAACAAAACAAGAGTAAACCTAAATAAAAGAGTGTCAATAAATGTGCTCTACTGAGGTAAACAATTTTACGTGTTAGTTTTCTCTTCCAAAGCTGCTGAATTAAAAGCTATTCCCGCAGATAACTTTTTTTTTTCTTTTAACGGCTTTTGAAGACATGGTTTTCTGGAGAAGTAAGAAACTGTGGGTGGTGTGAAACCCCTCTCACCCATCAGCTCCTTAGCATCCCTTGCTAGCCCAAGTCCTCACGCTCAACAGTGCTGCCCTTCTTGAGGCTTTGCTGGGCATTTGCATGAGTAACGGGGAGCAAAGACCTCCAGGACCAGCCCTCTGCCTTTGCGCAATGGGGTGACGAACATCTTTGCCTCAAGCTCTAGCCCCAGTCATTTCAAGTCGAAGCTCCCAGCCCTTCCATGCAGGTGGTTCTTGGCTGACTGGAGTGTCTTGCTAGGCATGGTGAAAGTCACGTCTGCGTTGTTTGAGTTGCATCCAAAGTCTAAAGGGGTTCCTGTTTGGTCTGGGCAAAACTCCTGATGTGAGTAAGAAGGTCGCTTAAGCAGGGACTGAGATGGGAAGGCAGCCGAAATGATAGCTGCCCTCCCGTTGAAGTGGAAAGAAATTCTCACAGGTCTCTGCGAAATCCACTGCTGCCGCCCCTGGAGAGCTCCCAAAGCGCCTCCATCGCCCCACGGGGGCAAAACAATGCGGCAGCAGCTGAGCCACGGTGAGCGATTTCTCAAGGGCCACCTCTCCCCAGGGCTATCAGAAGAAATGCCCTTCTCTTCTCTCTGCAGCTCTGCTACCTCGCTTCTAGTTTTGCTCTTGACTAGGAAACCCTTTTGCTTGATTGCTGTTCTCCCTGATTCTGACGCTGGTGTTCACAGGCACACAGAGCTTCTTACGCGTGACTTGATGCTCCCTGAAGGGTGGTGCTGCCCTTCAGCTGTCTTACTGGACGTAAATAGACACAAGTCACAGAATCACAGAATCACTGATGTTGGAAAAGACCTGTAAGATCATCAGGTCCAACCACCAACCCAACCCCACCATGCCCACTAAACCATGTCCCGCAGTGCCACGTCCACACGTTCCTTGAACACCTCCAGGGATGGTGACTCCACCACCTCCCTGGGCAGCCTGTTCCAATGCTTCACCACTCTTTCAGGAAAGAATTTTTTCCTAATATCCAGCATAAACCTCCCCTGGCGCAACTTGAGGCCATTTCCTCTCATTCTGTTGCTGAGAGAAGCATTGCTCATAGAATGAGTTAGGTTGGAAGTCACCTAGTCCAATCCACTGCTCACAGCAGGTCCACCTTGCAAGCTAGATTGGGTTGCTCAGGGCCTTGTCCAGCCAAAATATCCAAGGACGGAGATCCCACAGCCTCTCTGGGTAATCTGTCTCAGTGCTGCACCACTCTCAGGGAAGAAGAACCTTTCCCTTGTGCCCGGTCAGAGTTTGCCTGGCTGCAACGTCTGTCCATCACCTTGAAGTTTCCTGAGTATTTGAAAAACAGCAAGAAGCAGAGGTAGGTGTTTGCTGTCCATTGACATAACTCCGTATACGTAGCTCAGGATGTAGTGTGCAGGATGTGTAGATGGGGGTTTATTGGTAAATGGAACTAAACTGCCTTATTAGCCAAGAAAATCACTAGCACCACCCTGCTCTCCTTCATGGAAACCTCCAGCTCTCCTCCACTGTCTCCTCCCTCGGCTCCGCTCTTGGTTGTCAGCTATGCTCTTTCTTCACCCCTGATGTTGCAAATCTGTACCCCCAGCAAAACTCTGTTGTGCCGCTGTCTCATTTCACCATATGCGGAAACTCTCACCTGGGCTTTCACCTCTTCTGGACTTGGCGATAGCTGCTTTGAACAGGGAGCTCCTGGGGCAATGCTGCTAGCTGCTCGTCTTCCCAAATTCCTTGGTATCAATCACCATCCTCAGAACGAATGCTTCACAATGACCAGCGGGTTGGGAAAGCATCGTTTCTATTTCACAAATGGGAAGGTGAGGCTCTGTGCTGTAAAGCAACACCTTAGAGGAGCTTCACAGCACATCTTCCAGTCGTACTGCCTCTCCGATGTTAGAACAGTACCTGAAGAGAAACATCTCCCTCATCGGAGTGGATGGGATAGGTAGTATTTTTAAAGAACGTATGCACGGTATAGAATCCCAGTTTCATTTTATAGATGGTTTCCACCCGTACCTTCTAGGGCTGTCTTTTGTTGTGCCCTTATCTCATAAGCATTGCACTAGGAAAGAGGGGAGTGGAGCTGGTTTCTCTATGAATGGATGGGTCGTTAGAGACTGTTGGCACCGGAATGAGCTCGTTAGCTTCAGATAACAAAGGAATTGCTCCATCCTGGAGAAGGTCAGGCTACCCAGCTTCTCTGGAGCAGGCTGGGATTGAGGGAAAAGCATTCCCTTAGAAGCAGGGCTAAGAAGCTATATGCAAAGAGAGCTTGGAAAGGAAAAAAAAGGGAAGAGGGAAACGTACTTCTGCAAAAGAAGGGTCCTTTAAAACGAGACAGTACCTGAGAATGGGAACTCCAGAGGAAAGGCTTCGATCTCATGTGGTGAGACCTTGTGCAGGAGTGAAAGAAGGTCCTCCTGAGAGGACCTGGAAAGGGGCTGGCAAAGGATGGTGAAGAACCAGACGCAGAGAGGTGCAGGTGGGCTTTTCTGTTGCATTATTTAGCTCTATATATTTTCTTGCGCATCTCAGGTAGAGAGAGATTATTTTTACGAACGTTACACAGTCGCTCTGCTATGTATTTTAATAGCTGTTTATCCCTGAGGTGGTAAGTTATAAAGTAAAGGGCTTACCAAGGTGGAGTGCATGCAGAAATAAAAGGTGAAGCTCCCGGAGAGCTGGGAAAGCCAGCGTTAGTCTCCGGTTCTGGCTGCGGGGTCTCAGGGAGATATGCTCGAGGGAGGACCCGTGCCCTGAGAACACGCTTAGAAATCTACTGTGCCTGGGATCTGTTTGGTTTAAGAAGCATAAAAAGCACGAGTCCAACATGCGGTGACTCAAACACGGATGTATTATGAATAATCAGAATATTATGAGCAGGTTTTTGAAAGGATTTAGCAGGTTTGGGGGACTGGGTTGTTTATTTTTTGCTCGTTTTTTCCTTTTTCCTGTGAAAGTCAGGGACAGATTGAAATCTGCTGACTCCAGCACTTAGGAGATGGTTCAAAGGACCCAGCTCCTGGCTTGGAGTTTCCAAACCCCACTGGGAATCAGAACATATGTCCAGAAGAGCATCAGATACCTAGAGAAAGTTAGAAGGAGAAGTAATTTTGCTTCTCTTCTGAACTGAATCACAATTATAATGTTTGCTGACAACTTTCCGATGCTTACTGTATCTGTAGCTTTTTTTTTTTTTCTTCCCCTCACACTACAGAAACAGCATATTCTTGTCACGCAGCTGTTGCTTACTGTGTCTTCCTTCTGCTTTGGGTGGATTTTCCCATGTTCATATCCGTAGCTTTTGAGTCCTTCTGTCACTGAACAGCTGCGGGCTGATACTAGATAGAGCTGAATTTTTTTCCGCGTTCACACACAAGCAGGCTTGTGAACAAAAGATTTTTAAGAAAGCTGATAAATGAACAAGGTCTTTTGGACGATGCAATGTTGCTAACATTGCAGACAATAAAAATCCTTGTACTTGTACTCACTTAAAGCGAAGGAAGACATAACTCAATCTGTTTTATCTGTGAGCCTCCAAGCTTTTCCCTACAGGCTTGAGAGAGGATGTTCTATAATGAACTCATCTTTCATGTGACAGAAAGGGAAATGCTATCTCGCGGCCGAATGCTTACATTTCTATTTGCCGTTTAACTTGAACGTCGCCTTCGAAGGGGACCCCCTGTTTTTAGTGGTCGGAGCTTAAAAGAGGATCAGGGTTTCCCGGGTAGTTCCAGCTCTGACACGTGCAAATCACATAGCTTCCCTCTGTCTACAAGGAAAGCAGATAGAGTTATCTCAATGTACGTCCATCTCAGGCACGGTCTGAGGTTCGATTCAGTAAATTTTGCCAGCTGTTCAGCAGGCAGAGGACGGTGGGCTCAGCCAGGCACACTGACTGCCATTGTCTCCCGAGCGGGATGGAAACGGGCGCGTACGTGGGGAAGTATCATGTACACTTGTCCCGTTCTTCCGTCTCTCTCACGTTTCCTTACAGCTTTGGCTTTTGCCTGGGGACCCTGGGGACATCAGCTTCATTTGTTTGGTTTTCCTGCTTCCTTAACTTTTTTTTCCATCCTCGAAGTAATTCTTCCACACGTGTGGAAAAAAGACCCCATCAGTGAACTGACCCATTTAGGTGGCACCATCCACTGTCCACTCTTGCACAAGTGGGCACAGGGATAGAGACAGATCCTGGTGCCCTGTGAGGGGACACCACGGGGAGTTCTCTGGCCAGCTCACCCCAAGCAAAGAGCAGGAGGCTTTTTTGAGGAGGGAAGGGGAAGGCCAGGGTGTCCAACGATGCGTTTGGCACAGAACTGGCCACTCTTTGCCCCCTCTGCCAAGGGGCTTTGCCAGCACGGACGTTTGCGTGTGCTGGGGAGGGATATGCAGACAGATGGACAAGGGAGGGTAGCAGGGTTATGCCCAGCTCTGCTCAGCCTCCCTGAGACAGCCCGGTGTCACAGCTGCTTGGGACACTGCCAGCGGTGGGCTCTGGTGTGAGCGTGGTGGGAGGCAGGGGGAAGCACCCAACCCAGGCCTGGTACTGGAAGAGGAAAAAGAAAGCAATAGAAGAAATCTGGGCATAGCTGGAGACAAGATACCTTGGTCTGAACTGGCTCAGCTGTGTACCATTGTTTTCCTTCTTTGCTTCATCCGTCTCTTATCTTACGTGCACTATTGCAAGGTTGCTGGGGAAAAGATCGTGCCATGGATTTGTGTTTGAGCAGAGCCAGACACCCGGGGACACATGTCCACGTGCCAGCAAGGAGACCTAGGTTCAGCTCCACCTTCTCTTAGGGCAGCCGGTCATTTTAGACCTGTGGTCCACTTCCCCAGCAACAGGAGAGCTGTGAGGAGAAATATGTGAAGGCTTCCATGGCATTCACCTGTTATACAAAGTGCTTATAGCAGGCAGAAGGGCAGAGCGAAAATGTTGCATGATTTTTAACAGCTTAAGGCAGTGAAGCCAGCCTTGGGCAGATGTCAGCCTGCCAAGGCACGTTGCTCTCTTGGTGTAGGTCTATGTGCGTTACAGCCTTCTGGAGAAGAGTCAGACTTGAGAGACAGTTATCTTGCGGTCAAGTGAAAAAAAAATGCAATAACCTGGCTGAATTAGCTCTCACATAGACACACACAAAGCCAGAGCGGCAGCTTCTGCTCTGAAAAAGTTAATCCCCATTTTCATCCCGTCGGTGAGATCAGGACATGTAACTGACCGGGATGGGGAAAAGAAGTGTAAAGGGGTCTGTGGTACATGGGACACAGCTAGTCCACTGTTGGCACCTTCCAATAAATGTGCGCTTTCTCCTCTACTGGTCTTTACACAGGCAAAGTGCTCCTTATAAACATAGCAGAGCCTCTTCACCATCCCACAGACCTTTCCGCGCTGCTCTTCTCTTCCTCGACCCCTACGGAAACTTGGCAGCGGCAATGCGTCTGGTGTCCTTTGATTGCCGCTCAGCATGCTGAATGGTACCATCTAATTTCTTCCTGGGCTCCCTGCCCTTCAGTTCAGACCCACCTGCTGCCTCTCGTTGTGCTGCTGCGTGTGTGGCCGGTGCCTGGGTTGTGGTTACCAGCCCCGCTTGGGATGGTGCTCCCCAGCCAGTGTAGATGAAGTGTCCCCCTAAAAGCTGGGGAGATGTTGCTGCTAGCCCGACCCTCCTGCAAATACTCCTCATCTGACACTGCGAGCCTAGGAAGAGGTTCCTCTGAATGCTTTTATTCTCTGCTCCCATTAATGATGGCTTAATACCGGGGTGAAAGCACGGATGTGGCAATGCGAGTGAGGGGAGAGAACCGTGTGGGACCTCAGGCACAGAAGGAACGGGGCCGGAGAAGAAAAGTCAGAGGAGCAAGAAGAAGATTTTTCAGGGGAAGAGGGGGAGAGTTAAAAGAGTCAGTTGTATGAAAAGTGGAGACCTGCAGCGAAAAGCACAGCTTAAACTCTGCCCAGGGTGCTGTGCCAGCAGGAGCTAAGCTACAACAGTGGGCACTGGTGGAAAATGACAGCTGCAGTTTAAGTCAAGGAAGGATTCAGGGCCATCTTCCATCACGTTTTGACAGGCTGCAGCATGGTACTGGCCCGGAGATACTGCATCATCTCAGTTGGCATGAAGGGGAATTAAGAAATCTGGCAGTAATCTGAGCAAACCGAGGAGTGGAGGTGAAGGAACACAGTATCAACGACAACCCGAATGTTATAAAATGCTTTCAGCTAAAGACTTAAAGAAAACAAAACGTGTCGGGAGGATTGCTTACGCAGTGATGTGACTTAATACTTTGCACTAAGGAATCATTACAATCTATAAAGCCTTATTACAGAATCACAGAATCACTAAGGTTGGAAAAGACCTGTAAGATCATCAAGTCCAACCATCAACCAACACCACCACCATGCCCGTTAAACCATGTCCCGCAGTGCCACGTCCACACGTTCCTTGAACACCTCCAGGGATGGTGACTCCACCACTTCCCTGGGCAGCTTATTCCAGTGTCCAGTGGGGACAGTACTTTGTAAACAAGCAAGGAATAAAAATTTTGCTCTAAAAAGTAGCACGGGATTGGAAGGGATCACCTTCGTCACCCAGGCAAGTCCGCTGCAAACCACAGGCCACTGAACAAAGGTGCTGAGCTCAAAGGGGTTCATCACCCATTTATTCCCAATGACACCATCACAGTTTAGAAGGTTTTTGAGCACTCCGTAAGAGAATCCTGCAGGAAGAGCCCAAAGCAAAGCCATGGGAAGACTATTGTGGGAGAGTGGGATAGATCAAGGACTTTGCTGGGATGGTCAGCTTCTGCACTAACAGGGAGTTTTACTTCCCTGTTGAGCCTAAAAATTGGTTCTTCATCGAACAGCTTCCAAAGGCTCTGTCACTCAGCAGACTGCTTATGTTCAGAGGATGTCAGCATGACCCCTAACCAGGGATGCTGGAGGTTTCAGCACCCTGAGGAGCCCTGCATGGTGACCTGCATCTTCCTTCAAACTGTGGTTGACCAGGGAAAGGCAAAATCCACGGTTTTCATGGAAGCATGGTATTCATCAGCTGGTGCAAACAAAGAGCGGTTCAATCTTCTTTCCAACTCCCATGGAGATGATGCTAACACCTACGGACTCCAATCACAGGCATAATTCTCTCCCTCTGGGAGTTTCCCCATTTAGTTATAATCTCCTTTTCCTAAGTTTCTAAAACTCCATCTTCATTGGGGAAAAGCAAAGGAAAGAAGATTGGAAGGGCAGACTGAATTTAACCTTGCCAAGTGCATGGTATTGCACAAGAAAAGGTGCGTCCCTGATGTGTCCCTTGAAGCCTCTGGGAACCTAAGCACCTTCTGTTGGTAGGCACCATCCTGCTCAGTTTTAACCATTTTGGAGGCATTTAATTGTGTAACATTTTTGACGAAGCTTTTTTCTCACTTGCCACGGCAGTAACTTCCCAGTCAGAGATCACAGCCTTCCGTGGGGGACGGATGAGGTTGCGAGCCTGGCAGTAGCTCCTTTTCACCCCCCAGTATTAGGGGGGGATGGAAGAGACTTCTCTGCGAGGAGGGCAGGAGCTGGGGGGAGGTTGGGGGGCACTGCTGGACTGGCAGCGGTTTTGCGGAGGGAGGTCTCTGCTCCCACCTCCTCGTCATTAAGGGGAGGGATAGTCAGTGACAGAGCTTCATTTGCATAACCTTTCTACCCAGAAGTCCTCTGCTGACAGTTCGGGTGACTATCAAGTCAAAACCACCTGGGTGTGGTGGAAAAAGAGCTTCTAAGAAGTTGTCAGAGACTTTCCTGGGCGTTTTCTCTTCTGAATGATGGAGTTTTCTTTGAGCGGTGGCGCAGTCCAAGACGGAGTTGGGGGCAGAGCTATGGTGGGGAGTTCGGGATGGCAGGTGATGAGACGAAGCTTTCTGATAAGGACGCAAAATAGCAATGTAGCACGTTGTCGGATGGCATCCTGGTGTGATAGTTGCTACGTTGCCAATGTAAACCTTAACATACCATGAGCAAGGATCTCCTAAAATGCATGAGCTTAAAAACAGTGGTACATTTCATTCCTTTTACGTTTGAACGCTGAAGCCTTACTTTCAAGCTTTTTTTTTTTTCCTGTGAAGGTGAAAATTCTTCCATAATCTATGGCTCCGGAACTTGGAGCCATAAGAAAAAGCCACGAGACCTAATAAAACACTCTATATACTGTGACTGTGTGGAAGAAGATCTATGCTCTTTTCCGGTTTGTTTTGTTGTTTGGTTTGGTTTTGTTGGGTTTCTTTTTTCTCTCCACAAAGAGTTGACCCAGCAGAAATGTTCTGAAAAAAGTGACAAACTCTGTAGAGTTTCCAGGGCCAAGCAGAGCTGGAGGTGAAGTTGCTGATGAGGTGGGAAGGAAAAGGCTGTTTGCCAGTCCTGGGGACAGGAGAGCAGTAGGAACTATGTGCGCTGGGTAGCGTGTGAATTGCTGGCGAGAACAAAAAATGAAAATATCTTGTCCAAGGCATGCAGACAATCAGTAATGTCATTTCAATATTTGTTATGGCAAAGATAAAAAGGTACTAGGTGAATGCAAGGAGAGAGGGACAGATCAGACAGCTTTCATTAGAAAATCCCAATCCTGTAAAATGTTGAGTTCTTTTGTCAACTGATTTCAGTTTCTCTGAAATTGTGTAAAAGAAAACTCAGGGAAAGATCCAGTCGAATTTTTTTTTTTTTTTTAAATAAAATAGTGTCACTTTTCACTTTGAAACAACTCTTTCAATGAGCCTTTATACCGAGTTTGTGTGATCTCGCTGTCAAAGAAAATCCGAGCACAAACCGAAACCCTCTGGACTGTTCAGAAGGAATTTATCATGGCTGATGAAATTTTTGTCCATGGAGAAGTGTGGAATTTTCAATCTTCTTTCTCCTTGAAGCTGAGCTGAATTTGGACTTCCAAAATCCTTTCGCGTGAGCAGAATCCACAGCTGTTGGGTACGGATCCTTAAAAGACAGCCCCTGCAAGCCCAGGGAGCCCATAACCTCAACGTGTATTGAGCAGATGAAAGATGCATCGTGCGGGAAAACCGGCGACGGGCTCAATCTGCAAGGTGCTGAGTCATCTGGTCTCAATTCAGCAAAGCTTTGAGAGGGCTGAGTTTCATTCTCAGTGACTCAGTAACTATTTACACATCTGAAATTAAGCACCTGCTTCAGGATTTTGCTGGATTGCAGCCTGAACGCTGGGCACCCCTGGGATCAGGTCCGTTTTTAACTCACCACTTCCAGACTGTTACTCTCCGCAGTATCACTGTGCTAGTTCACATCCCCACCTGATTTTCCTCCCACCCCTTCATTTTCCAGGCTCTGGCAGAAATTCCTTAATACCTCTGCCTTTTTTTTTTTTTTTTTTTTTAAATTCCTTGCTTGTGTTTATATTTCTTCCCAATTTATTATCACCTGCAACTTTCATTCACCCACAGATCATTCATTCATCCTTGATCACAGGATGAATGCAGTTTAATAACACTGGTACTAACACCCATCATTTTAACACCTCGGGAAAGAAAAAACAAAGTAAGTCCTTCCAATTTGATTCATTGCTGTTTATCGTTACCCTTTGTTTCTGGTCCTCTAGCCAGTTTGCAGCCCACATGTTAATACTGTTTTTCCAAGCCAATTTGGACTAATTTCTCTGCTGATGGTTTCATGGGACACGGAATCAAATATTTTACTGAAATCCAAACGCATTGTATCTCTTGTATTCCTTTCACCCACTAATTGTGTAACCCATCCAAAAATTAATCAACTTTATCTGGCAAAAACTGGTCTTCTCAACCCCTTGCTGCCTATTTCTCACGATTCGCTCACCCCGGAGTTGTCTAATAATGTACCACCCCCTCCTGCCCCTCCTAATTTTTTCCATACTGTATTTTGGATAGAAGCTGGACTTATGGGATAAGGGAGTTTCACGGCCACCCTGCATTACACTGGGTTGTATGTCCCAGGAAGAAGGAGTGCTGCCGGGAAGGGTGTGTTACTGGATGCACCACCAGATGAAACGCTTCCCCACCAAATGAGCAGTGTTTGGGAATGCTTTCACACAGTGTCATCCTTGGTCCATGTTCCGAAGGGCACTTTCAAAGGAGTAGGTATCAACTCTCAAGCAGTCAAAAGGAAAGCAAAAATCACTCATCACTTTGGACGTTTGGGTCTCTCACTCATGGTCTGAAATGACCCGGCCATCAGTGTTGGATAGGTTAACAGTATGTTATTTAAATTCTCACGCCTAAAAATACCTTGAAAAAGCCCCTGATGTCCCAGCTAGGACTGGAAGTAGGTATGCTGGAGTGACCAGGCTGTGAATTACCCTTCATTTAAAAGGGCTTCTTAGGAAAAAAGCCACCGCAATGGGAGGAAGGACATTCTTGTGAGCCAATAGTGGAGATATAAAAGTTTGAATCACTGTAACTGTAAAATGTACAGTGCTGCAAGCGATGAGGAAGAGAAAAGACTGTATGGAAGGTGAGAATGAACTTTAACAAGCATCTACCACAAAAACATACAATCCAAGGCAGTAAAATGAGAATTTGTAAATAATAATTATGGGTTTTTTTAAAGCTAAATTTTCGATGCTTTGCAAATCATGGTCAGGGGTGTGATATAAAACCATCTGGTAGAGAAAACAATGGAAAACAAAACTAGATCATCATACATCTGGCATTTTGTACTGTGAGTTTTCTCCATGTGTGTTGGTGCTCCAGCAGAGCTACTTGCATTGCATACTTGATAACAATTCAGTGACCACAAAATATTTCTTTTATTCCACGGCAAAAATTAAATCTTGCTGAGGTTTTTCAAAACGATCTGAATCTTCCTCCCAGGCTTCCCGACAGGACTTTGTTTCAGGTGAGTCTGATGTTGAAATGGCCCTTGATGCTTTGACTGGCAGAGGCTCCGCATTAAACTGCGGGGCATTGCTTCCTGGGAAGGGGAGCTGCAGCACTGTGGCTCTCTGATCAGACCGTGTCCCCCAGCGATGTAGTGCCGTCTCCCCCTTAAGCAAGCAAGCCCAAGCGGCAAGAGAACATGGATGGGGTGGCCTCTAGCAATGAAGAAGACTGTGAGCTCCTTCACTGCTCCTTCCCAGGAGGCAGCACCCTGGAACCACTGAAAAGCGCTGCTGAATATTGAGCTAGCTCAAAACGAAACGTGTGGGATGAGTTTGACAGATCAAATCAAAACTTTTTAATCAAGGGATGCTGAAAAGATTTTGACAGAGAGCGACAAAAATAAGAGTTTTGCAATGTCTATGTAATATTTTTACTATTGCATTTGACGAATCACCTTTGAGGCAGGAGAAAAATAAATGTTGTGATATTTCCCTGGTGTTGGAAATTCCTAGTTCTCCTCAACCAAAGTTCTAAATTATTTCATTTGCCAGCATGCAGATATTTGCATCCTTGCATATGTGCTCTCTCCTTACACCAAGCCTTTGTTCCTTTTCCCTCTGAAGTCGTGCGCTTGCAAAGACATCTCGAGACCTCGGAAGAAAGTTGCAGTATTTATTCTAAGCGTAGGGAGGGTTGTTTAACACTTTAAACTGTGGGTTAAATCTCAAAGTCACGACTTAGTTTTATTTAGGTTTTTATTAGGTAAGGTTATGTTTGCTTAAATGGGTGCCCATGTGAATACAACACTCTGGCCACCCTGCCGAAAACCCGGCCTCTGGGAAACGAGTCCGAGCCAAACGCGGCGCTTTCGTCCCACCTTTCTGCGGGGGGACTGTCGTGCCGGCCGAGACTTAACTGGTAACTGGCAGCAAAACGCGATTTTATCCTACCGGGGAACGTGGCCAGTTGCTTTGTATTTTTTGTTTACCAGCTCCTTCTAAAAACACACCTGGGCCGATACACTGTTTGGATACTCAGTAAGCTCTGATACAAAATGAGTACCTTGTAGCGTAAGTTTGCCCTTCATCTAGGGTTGCACCCATGGATCTTCAGTGAAATAATAGGTACATGACCTTTTCGGTGAAAAGTCGGTGTAGCAGGGCTATAAATAGAGCTATACTTCTCCATCTCATTTTGGGGATACCTATTCTACAATTTTAAAAACGCATGGATGCTCAAAGGATTCTGCAGAAAATACATTTGTAAAATTTTTACTAGGCTTCCTCTACATTTTTGCTGGCTTTTAGTGAATTGAGGTCTCTACGCAGCACAATCAGATTAGATACAGACCTAATGCCCCTAAAACATTTTCCCCATAACCTAATTCCACCTGGCTTAATCCATTTCAAACGCTCTTTCGGAGAGTCTCGGGTTTGCTTGCCTTCCCAAGGCTGCCTGGTTGTTTCTCCAACAGCGAATGGGAACGGCTGGGCTTAGACTTTGTGCTTGCTCTCTGCCCACGGACGAGCTTTGCGTGCTGAAGAAGACCCAAAGCTGTGGTCCCAATAATGGTTTCTGCTTCCTCTCCTCTCCTCTCCTCTTCCTTTCTGCATTAGCAAAGCAGAGCTGCCAAGGATAAACCACGGGATTTTCAACATGACTCTTCCCTGTTCTTTGCCAGCGTTAAGGTAAATATATTTTAACCTTCATTTTTTGTTTTTCTTTTCCTTCTTGTTGATCAGCTAGAGCTTGCTGAGGGAGCTGGGGTTGTTCAGTCTGGAGAAGAGGAGGCTGAGGGGAGACCTTATCACTCTCTACAATTACTTGAAAGGAGGTTGCAGAGCGGTGGGTGTTGGTGACAAGTGACAGGACAAGAGGAAATGGCCTCACGTTGCGCCAGGGGAGGTTTAGACTGGATATTAGGAAAAATTTCTTCACTGAAAAGGTTGTCAAGCATTGGAACAGGCTGCCCAGGGAGGCGGTGGAGTCACCATCCCTGGAGGTATTTAGAAGATGTGTGGATGAGGCTCTTTGGGACATGGTTTAGTGGTGGACTTGGCAGTGTTAGTTTAACATTTGGACTTGATGATCTTAAAGGTCTTTTCCAACCTAAACGTTTCTATGTTCTATGTTCAAAGGAAGCAAGACAACTGTTTATCTGGAAGTATATGATGCTTCTTGCCATGACTCTCTACCTACAAACACCCGGGGCGCTGGTGGACTAATTCCAAGGAGGGAGTATAGGCTAACGTATGCTAGGTGTTGATCTGTATCTGTGGACAAGGTCCACCACTCCTCTGGGAATTGCACAGCTGGCAAACAATTAAAAATCACTATCCCTAGTATGAAAAGACTAAGCTGGTATACCTGAGGGCACGTTATGCTTTGAGGTGATCAAACAGCTACTGCCAGTTAACAAGGCAGTCCTGCCCCAGCCTCTCGTCACCTCCCTCGCCTCTCTTGTGCCAGTGGTGGGGCTCCCCAGGTCAGGCAGGGAGCCAGCGCCGGGGCCAGACCCAGAATGAAGCTGCTCAGTTGTGGCAGCTGCGCTTGTTTTCTGCCAGTTTAGGTCATGTCTCCCCCAACCCGTCCCCCAAATTAGTTCAGCGGGAGGTCAGCTGAGCTCTAGAGATTGTGGCACATAGATCTGTAGGAGGGCAGGAGGGCCGCCTCAGCTCTGTGACAACTGGTCATCAAATCAGTTCAGGCATAACACGAAAAACACGATCCCTATAAAATAACACTTAGATGGTTTCTATGAATCCTGCAGGAGTGAATCCCTTACTGATAGCAAAGAAAAACTTTGTGTGAAATTGCAGCTCAGTTAAAAGGTGAGAGATCTCTTTGGGTTTGAGAAATAGCATGTAATCATATAATTAAAGGCTGCCTCCCCCCCCCCCCATAGCAAAAGGAGCAAACTATGTTGGCCCTTCAGTCTTCACTCCAGTGTTTTGATAGGCTTCCCCGTACAGAAATGCAGGTGTCTGTGCGGAACAACCAACTGAGTTTAAAAGTGTTGTCTTCACTACAGGAGAATTCATCTAGTGTTGATCTTCCATTCAGAAAAGGTGTTATGAGTAAAAGCCAAAGTTTGCAAGAGGATTGCCTTGGTTCAGCTTGTGCTTTCATCTGAAGAAGTACAGCCATAAACCTCCTCTCCTCTCTCCTCTCCTCTCCTCTCCTCTCCTCTCCTCTCCTCTCCTCTCCTCTCCTCTCCTCTCCTCTCCTCTCCTCTCCTCTCCTCTCCTCTCCTCTCCTCTCCTCTCCTCTCCTCTCCTCTCCTCTCCTCTCCTCTCCTCTCCTCTCCTCTCCTCAGAATCCTGAACTTATATTCTCAACTTTCACATTGACATAAATCTAGGACATCTTCACTGAAATGAGACTGGTGTAGCAAGACTGTAAATTGCTGACCTGTAAAACAAAGTAAATTTGACCCTCGTTGCACATTTGGGGATTGGACATAGATTCTGAACTCATTCACAATCACAAACTGCTTTTGTTAACGAAGTGACGTATGAATTGCTGCAGCATAGTCAAGGGGGGAGTTGTCTGCTGTGTTAATAAATCATGTTCCGCAAATACGATATAGTTACTTTTTAATAAAAACAAAAGACTCAATGATATTTTGTACTGATGCAGAAACCAATTCATTCTCAGCAGAAAGACTTACGCAAAAAAGAAATTAAAACACTGCTTCACAGTGTTTGTAGGGTGTCCAGGACAATGTGGCTCCTATCTTGTTTGAGGCACTCCTGTTGTAGACAGTAATAGTCAAAGGAAAGAGTACATTTTTTTTTTATCATCTCGCCTAGTGCTTCTGTACTTAACAGTATATTGCTCTCAGAAACACATCTTGTTTGCTTAAAGTCCTAGCTGTGCAACACAATTCTTGTGTGACTTTAGACAAATTCTTCACTTTCTCTGAGTACAATTCTTATTTATGCCCTTCTCACTTCAGCAAACTGCCCTGAAAGTAGAGACAACTCTTATTTACTGCCATGCTGTCATGGATTCACCAGTATTTTCTTCTGCCTGCTGTTGTCTGCTGCATCCATTTAGGTGATGATGTGTTGGAGAAGGGGCAGTCTGGAACAGCATGCGTGTGTTTTGTCTAGTGCTATGAGACTTATGCCTTTGGCTAAGGTCTCTAAGCACCACTGTAATGCAAATAATAACACCGCCGTAATAACACAAGGGGGGAGAAAAACGCAGGTTTTCCCAATCTGAAAGTTTCTGAGGTGCAGAAGCCCTTGGCAGGCAGGTCCCAGCATGGCTGAGGGCTTTCCCTGCCTCCGAGGTGGGGTGGTCCTGATGGCTTTCCTGAGGCAGGGTGATGTAGCATCTTTTTTTTAAAAAAAAAGCAATGCACGGGGGAAACAGCCCCATCCTCTGCGGAAAAACCCGAAACATTTGGCCAAGGGGTGTTTGCTTTGAGCTTGTAGTTGAAAGGACAGGAAGGACAGACGGCAGCCTGCACATCCCAGGGTATTTGGGTTAGCGCAGGTAGTGCAAAACCCAGCGAGAAGGGAGCACAGAACAGGCCCCCGACTTTTGGGTCTGTATTTTACAGCTGTATGTATGTTCACTGCATTCCTCTTTGCTGCTTAAGCCTGGATTAATTTTCTATCACACCGTGGTTCCTGAAGGCAACATGCTGCTACCAAAATAGCATTAAAAATAAAAATAAATCCAAGCCTGCCCAGTGTTTTACGTCTAGGAAAATGCCTCTGGGGCCAGTTGAGCGCCACTGAAACGGCACCGCAGCCGAGAGGAGACATGTGGCCCGCTGCCCTTTCCAGGCGCCGAGGGACAACACGCGCTCGCTGCCACAGTTTGTGTGGCGGATGATCCAGGGGAGTTTCCATGGCTCTGTGTGTGCAGTAGGTGTCATTAAAAACTCAACATTTGCCGTCCTGCCTCGGCTGTAGCACTTGGATGGTTACAGCTCCCAGGCGCAGCACGGTCAGGCAGTGGCTTGGTGTGGCGGTTCGTGACTGACTCAGAGGCACTATTTTTTCTTGAGCAAAAAGAAAAGCCGTCTGGGAGGGGGGTCATGGTAGCTGCAGCTCTCTGTGTGCGACCACAGCGGTCACCTGGACCTGTAGAGCAAGAAGAAGAACAAAGAAGCTTGCCTGTCATGGTAATTGGCCTTGGCAACACCTCAACAGGTTTATCTAGCAGCTAAGGTCCTTAATCAGGTTGTGGACAACCATTTTTCTATTCCTAGTTAGGTGCAGACCTTGGGACTTTGGGGCATGCCTCAGTTGTCTGTAAAGTGGGGTGTCATGATGCTAAAACCTCTCATGGATGTGTCCGGTGCTCAGGTATTACAGGGTTTCGAAGTTCTTAGGTCTCTCCTCAGACGTCTTAGGTCTCTGCTCAGATACACGAGCAGAAAGATTTGGAGGGAGAGGTAGTGTTGGTTAGAGCTATTGATCATGAAATGTCTTACACCAGCCTGTCAGAGGCAGCCTGAGATGTCAAATCTGATTGGAAAACATTTTGCATTAATGTCTTATCCCAAGTGCCCTCTACTTCTACCACCTTTTTATACCGCAGATGGAGGGAAGAGAAATAATGGTAAATGTTCAAGGATCTTATGGGCCAGGGTATGTCAGCCAGTGTCTGTTCTTTCATTTTTTCTTTAAAACGTGACTTTTACCATTGTCAGGTTGCCTACAAGACCAGCAATCCTAAACCAGAGAAACAGAGCTTCAGTTTTTTATAGGCTGATTCAAGAAACGTGATAAGAGACACTGTTGCAGTAGCTACAAGTCTGAGTCAGAAAATTTGGTAAAATCCAGCATTAAGAGGTAAACTATGCAATACACATTTTTCTCCATATCATAGAATCACAGAATGGTTTGGGTTGGAAGGGACCTTCAGGATCATCTAGTTCCAACCCCCCTGCCATGGGCAGGGACACCTTCCACTAGACCAGGTTGCTCAAAGCCCCGTCCACCCTGGCCTTGAACACTTCCAGGGCTGGGGCATCCACAACTTCTCTGGCCAACCTGTTCCAGTGCCTCACCACCCTCATGGTGAAGAATTTCTTCCTAATATCCAATCTAAATCTACCCTCTTCCAGCTTAAAGCCATTGCCCCTTGTCCCATCACTACATGCCCTTGTAAAAAGTCCTTCTCCAGCTTTCTTGTAGGCCCCTTCAGGTACTGGAAGGCTGCTATAAGGTCTCCCTGGAGCCTTCTCTTCTACAGGCTAAGCAACCCCAACTCTCTCAGCCTGTCCTCATAGGAGAGGTGTTCTAGCCCTCTGATCATTTTCATGGCCCTCCTCTGGACTTGCTCCAACAGGTCCATGTTCTTGTTATGTTGGGGGCCCCAGAGCTGGACGCAGTACTCCAGGTGGGGTCTCATGAGAGTGGAGTAGAGGGGGAGAATCGCCTCCCTCGACCTGCTGGCCACGCTTCTTTTGATGCAGCCCAGGATACGGTTGGCTTTCTAGGCTGCAAGCACGCACTGCTGGCTCATGTTGAGCTTCTCATCAACCCATGCCCCCAGGTCCTCCTCAGGGCTGCTCTCAATCCATTCTCCGCCCAGCCTGTATTTATTCTTGGGATTGCCCGGACCCATGCGCAGGACCTTGCACTTGGCCTTGTTGAATTTCAGGAGGTTCGCACAGGCCCACCTCTCGAGCCTGTCAAGGTCCCCTTGGATGGCATCCCTTCCCTCCAGCATGTCAACCGCACCACACAGCTTGGTGTTGTCGGCAAACTTGCTGAGGGTGCACTCAATCCCACCATCCATGTTGCCAACAAAGATGTTAAACAGTGCTGGTCCCAATATTGACCCCTGAGGAATGCCACTCATCACTGTTCATCACTTGGACATCAACACGCTGACCACAACTCTTTGAGTGCGACCATCCAGCCAATTCCTTATCCACCAAGTGGTCCAGCCGTCAAATCCATGTCTCTCCAATTCAGAGACAAGGATGTCGTGCGGGACAGTGTCAAATGCTTTGCTCAAGTCCAGGTACATAGAGTCATAGAATCATTTCGGTTGGAAAAGACCTTTAAGATCATCAAGTCCAACCGTTAACCTAACCCTGCCAAGTGCACCACTAAACCATGTCCCTAAGCACCTCATCCACAGGTCTTTTAAATACCTCCAGGGATGGTGACTCCACCACCTCCCTGGGCAGCCTGTTCCAATACCTGACAACCCTTGCAGTGAAGATATTTTCCCTAATGTTCAATGTAAACCTCCCCTGGCGCACCTTGAGGCCAATGTGTTGATGATGATGTCAGTTCTCATATAGCAGACCTGAACAGTCTCTGAACTGCTGCAAATTCTGATGATCCTCACGCTTTTCCTCCAAATACCATCTACAGTTTCCTCATGAGGGGGAGCGGAGATGGAGGTGCTGATCTCTTCTTTCTGGACGCAAAGGAATAGCTTAAAACTGCATCAGGGGAAGTTCACGTCGGGTATTAGGAAAAAGTTCTTCATTGAGAAGGTGGTCAAGCACTGGAACAAGCTCTGCAGGGAAGTGGCCATGGCACTTGATGGTGTTCAAGAAGCGTTTGGACAATGGTATTAGATATATGTTTTAAATTTTAGTTTGCCCTGTGTGGAGTCAGGAGCTGGACTTGATGATCCTCGTGGGTCCCTTCCAACTCCGGATATTCTGTGGTTCTGTGCTTCTATGAAATACTGCAGCTGAGTCCACTTCTAGTGGCAAGATTCATAACCAAAAGTCTCATCCAGAAAGAACTAAGGTGTAAAATGGAGTTTGTTGTGGCTGACTTAGCACTCAAAAATTACATATCTTCACATAAACCCCAGCCGTTTGAATACCTGTCAGCAGCAGTTGATGGATCCAGATAGTTTCTTACAGCTTTGCCAACCTTCTGTCTACTAATAACCCTTCCCATGGTGCATGCGAGTCATTTGGTCTCCATATTGTCCTCTAAGATTTTCAGATGTCAGCATGACATGCTACGAAGAGGTGACTGGAAGTGCATTCCTTCAGTAGAAACTCAGATTTTTTAATTCCTCATGACTGTGTTGCACTGACCTTGATCTTTGCAATCAGCAGTCAATAGAGTAATGACTTTTGATCACCGTTAACCTTGATTAGATTACAGCCACCAAGCTACTGCCTTCACTCCAGGGAATGGGTTCACTAACATGGAGCTCCACTCTATTGTGTCTTTTGGTGGTCTCTCATGTTGGACATTACAGAGCTTCCTGGGCAATCTCTCCTAATGCTTCTCAGGTCTGTCAGACGTGTGATGGTCAATTGATTTGAGCTTGATGAGGTGAGACTTGCAATACTGAGCGTGATGAGGTGAGACTGGAAGAAGTGAGAACCCAGGCAGTTTGTGGAAATACTATCTTCTGTCTTCACAGTCTTCTTGTTTCTAGCTTGAATTGATTTATTTCTCATCTATTCCTTCTCTTGAGGGCATGGAGAATTCATCTACTCGCTGATCAGGTGAGCTCTCTACGTACTGCACTCTACTTGGCTTGGTTCAATCATTAGGTCTTTATCTGTCTACCTCATGTCCTGCACATTTGAGTGGGAAGTTGGGAAAAGACTAGCAGCTGGCTTGCAAGTTTGTCACTGTTACTTCATTTTATTAGCCTGAAATAAATTCTGAGGCCTCATGAAACATTTTAGTTTGAAACACTTTCTCTGTAAAGTGCTGTGTACATTTTTATGAACATTTCTGGGTTTTTTTGCCAAGGAAAAGCAATCCCCTTCTCCCGTATTCGTTCTTTTTCAGCAATTGAAGCATTTAGGAAAGAAATATTTGTTTGTTTGTGAGGGCTAAAAATTTAGACAACATAAAGACAAATGTAGAATAGAATAAAAATGCTATTAATATTTTTTTACAGGATTACAGAACCATGTTCTCACCATTAGAAATTCCTGCTAGCTTCGTAACTCTACTGAACAGAGAGAAAAATCCTCATTCTGAGTAACATACACATTAAGCAGACTAAAAAGACAAAATATGAGCAATGAAGATTATAGTTCTTATTTTTCATGGATGAGTTGCAAGGCAACAAAATTAGTTGACTTCTCCCCGTCCCAAAATCATATGGATTGTGAATGATTTGTTCATAAAATGGCTTTGAATGCCTAACCAGACTTCTGAAAGGTTGGCAGAGCTCAGGCTTTCCTGAGGCTCTTAGTCCTCTGTATGAAAACTGTGTTTTGAAGAATTCACAAACTGATTTTAAAAAGTCTCTGCAGTTTTTTTCTGGGGAATGAGAAACCCTTCACAATATTTTCCCTTTCCAGGATTTCCTACTCTACAATTAGGAGATAAATCATTTCGGGATAAATCTATTTTTAATCCAGTACATCATGAATGAAATGCAGATCCTTTGCAACAGGATGTTCTTGAGAAAGCAGAACTGTGTGAGGCGAGATGAGGAATCTCCAATGGGAACATTTGCCAGACCTGTGACAGAAGAGAAGTCTGACAGTCAGTGCAAGTCAGAAAAACAGAAGGGTATCTGAAAGAGAGTGAAACAAGCATAAAGTTGAGTGAAGCAGATCCCCAGGAACTTACACACTGCTGTCCACTGGGAAACTTCCACAAAAAGAGAGAACGTAGAGTGGGAAAAGAAAAAACCACAACCATTGCCTTTTACATGTTAACAATGTGCTAAGTCCTATAGCAAAAATATTCTAAAAGGCATCATTGGGCCCGGAGGAACTCCTACATCCCCATGCTGCAGAGCAGCATTGCGTGTGGAGATTATCGTGGTCCAAAATCTGTGCTGTCCTGTTGACTCAAGCACAGTGCCATGTAGACATGCTGTCCTTGTGCTACTCTGGGGACTCGTACTGTGCCACTTTTCTTTGCGTGAACCATTTTTTGGGGGGAGGAAATATTACTGAAAACCCAGCACAGAGAAGATCTCAAAGAAGCTGCAACATAATGACTTCTGTAAGAATTACTTCATGGAGAAAGACTCGTTTAAGGCTTTATACTTCATTAGCCACCATGAAACGCTCAGGTGGGACAATAACAGTAAATGAAGCAAAAGCGCCAGTTTTTATTAAGCATCAGAGTGTTCCAATATAGAAAGAGTCCTAAAAGTCTACTGAAAGTTGGAACACCTTTAAACACCAGACACAATATCTGAGATGCCACCTGGAAAAGCAATCAGGAGTGTGCCTTTCTGTGGGCAAATGCAACTCGCTCTGTTCAAGTACACGAAAGCTATACCTTCAAATGACTCCAGAGCTATAACGGTGTTGTGAAAATGGAGCATAAATTCCTTGGTTAATCTAGGTGGCCAATTGGTGTGAAATTTCATGTAAGCTTAGTTTTAACGCCCTTTGACATTTGTTTTGCAGTTTGGATTTTTTTGAGGTTTTTTTTTCTTCTCTTAATACTCTTAAGACTCGTACAGAAAATCTTTGAAATTAGACGCTGTGTGATATTCAACCCCTTCTGGTTTTAAATTCATATATACATACATATATATATGGACTTTTTTTTTTTGTGGACTACATATATATATAAAAATACGTAGTCAATTAAAAAAAGGCTAGCATCCTGGATGCTAAGTTTTTCTAACTGAACAGCTGATTTAAAACTGAAATTAGATTTCCTTCCATTTCCAGCCATTATCCATGGTGTAACTAAGCAACACCACCTTCATGTTATTGATGGGGCTGAGTGCACACAGATCTTGCTGACTGGGATAGGCATAACTACACTCCTCTTTAACCAGTAAACCCTGGATTTCAACAGCAATGATTTTCTGCTAGTGCTCGTGGAGCTGCTGATGCAGAAGCATTGATGTGGAGCTGTTTGGAGGTGTGTTCTTCAGTGCAAGGCTCTTCTATCCCTATCCATCTGCATGCAATTCTTACTCTTAAGTGGTTAAAAAGTCATGTAAATAGCTATGCAAAACCTCACTGGAGGTAATTTGGCTTCTGTAAGTATGAAATGAACCTCATTTAGACTTGTAAAGTCAGGGAAATAATGAAGCAGTTGGCATTCTCCCCTCTCCTGCCATGCACAAGGAGCACATTTCATCTCTCCTGCCACTGGTTCATCTCACTGACCGTGCTTTCCATTCTTACCCTCCGGCCCTTCTGACAAAACATCTTTTTCTCCCTTTAATGTCTCTTCCTCAAGCACCTTCCAAAATAACATTTCTGAGTGCAGCATACTCCTGCACCAGGTGTAGCAGAGTTGGAGGAAAAAAAGCAACCTAATAAAGGTTTGCACACTGAACGGGGCAGAGTTAAGGATGGTGTGATACAGCATCCATGGTCCCCAAAGAGCCATAAATGTTTTTCAGGTGAGGTACTGCACAGGGCTGAGGTGGGTGAGTCCCACTGGTGAGTCTCTGCTCGTGGTCTTTGCCTAACTTTCCTGGAAATAGAAATTCTAGGGTTTTGGATAGAGTCAGGTGGGTCCAATCAAGCTTATTATTTTGGCCTCAGTGTTGACATGGTTGGGGCTGGCATAGGTGTGGAGATGGCAGTAGCAGCTCCAGGCAGGGCATGTGGGGCTGTCTTGGAAGAGCTAGGAAGGTGGGAAGGGAATGAATTGATGGTGCCAAGCAAGGCATGAAGCTCTACTGGCTTTCTGAGCATGGCCCAGCTACCCGCAGCAGACTATGGGAGGTGTGTTGTGTTAGTAGTTGTGAGAGGGGAGGAGAGAGCGTCATACGTGAGTTGATGGCCTGAAGGTGCATTTCCTTGATTTTGTGGATTTGTGCTGGGGACGTTATGCTCCACCTCCAGTTGTCTCAACAGAGTGCTTGGCAGATATATTAAAAAATTAAATTTGAAGACTATAGAGGGATGTCAGTCAAAGGTGATATAGAAAAGCAAGGGAGCTTTTTTCTGGGAGTGAGGAATGATGAGCCGAGGATGACCAATTGAGGCATGAAGGCTTGATATTGCAAGGGTTTGTGCTGTGCCTGTCATCCAGAAAAGAGCACTTAGTTGACTTTAAGTGTGTATCTGCTTGCACTGGAGTCAATGGTAGCATTCACAGGCTTAAAGCTCAGCAGCTGCTTATGTACTGTGGAATGATATCCAGAATTCATCCACCAGGACCTGCCTTAAAAGAGGGAGGGATGCAGACTCTCTACTAAATATCAGCGGGATCTGCAGAAGAGGTCAAGCTAAGACAAAACACATTCCCAGGATAAGGTCTATCTGTCTGAAATTTCTGACCTGAGTTTTCTAAGCCCAGTAAATGTGTACTCACTAATGCGAAATTCCATGCTGCCTAAATGGATTTCAGTTAATTTTCTGCTATGAAAGCATTTCAATTTTAACAATAGCTGTCACTCCCAATATAATACAGAAATAGTTCAGTAATATAGGCCTTAAAACACTAGTCTGATAAATATTTATATGACTTATTTTAAGTTAAAAGCTTGGTTATGAATTGTTTTCATTCCAGCAGAGTAAACATCCTTCTACAGTATGCACTGTAATGTTGAGATTGAAGTCACCCACCCTGTTTGCCTGGTCTTATTTTATCAGGGCAAAAATATTTTTTAGTGGATGCTGATAGAAGTATTTTTACCACTTTCACTGTACAAATGGTCTTTTCTGTACAATGCAGAGGGAAAAATAATAGTAGGTACCTATGGCAAATGAGTATTTGGTCAGCAAAAAAGCTTCAGTTCTTTATTTGACATATGTTATTTTAGTTGAAATAAATAGAAATTTGAATACATGAACATAGAACACAGGCCTTCTCTGCAAGGGGCATTTTCCTGGTGATAAATGGATTTTGCTTATGGTTTAGTTAAGGTTTTACGCTTATTTGCTGAAGAAAACTCAGCTTTATAAAATGAGAAACAAAAGGTGTGTGAAATAAGGTACCAACATAAATAGCCTCAGCTCTGAATTGACGAGCAGTAATAGATAAATAACTGTATATGGGTTTTGAACTGGAATCCCAACCATATTCATGTGGTGAAAGGGGAGGATTTGAATGATGGCAGCAGAATGCAAGCCTCCCCAGTATCATCGGAGTCTGAAGTGGCTGTAGAAATTCAGGCAGTCATTTAATAAAAACACCTCTTTTACTATGGAGGCTGTAAATTATACAAGCCTGTCAAGTTACAGCTCTGCCTTTGTGCTCAGCACGATTGTAATGTTCTCAGTCCGTAATTTAGAAAAGGATTAAAGTTCTCCAATGCTCTGCCGTTTTTACAATGTTTTGGTGATAATAAGATTACCTCAGCCTCCCTCTCTCATGTGAAAATGTCGTTAGAAAGACATACCATATATGAAGGTGGGGTTTTCTCACACACATGCATATATATGAGAGGGAGAAAATACATGACGGTGGTGTCTGGCATCAAAATCTTATTGTAGGGCTGGAGATGCCTCATTACTCATGGATGTTGAAGGCATGCAGCTTATGTATGGATTTGCTCTGTACAAGTGCTGGTAAGTCTTTAAGGTCATATCAGTAAGGTTTCTGGTTATTAAAAACAAAGTTTAAAAAAAAAGGTTTTAAAAAGCTTGCAAAGACTACAGAGCTTTCAGAGGACCTGTTATTGGAAAGCCAAGTTTCTTTACTTACCAGGGCTCCACAACTGGATAAGCCTCAGAAGGAGAAAAACATTACAACTGTTGTATGTCAGAAAGTTAGAGCAAACCAGATTTTCTACCAGAATAAAATTGTGTTTTTAAAAGCCTAGTGTCAGTGGATATTCTGGGGATGGAGGAAGATGATACATGCTCTGCTGGTGGTCTGGGAATACCCTATTTTCAGCAGTAGGAAGGTCTGATTTCTCTCATCGTTTGCCTCAGCACATCAGGTCTTCAGTCTGCCATTGGGCTTAGACTCCTTCTTGCTGGTTCTGCAGTTCTGGCTGCTGTCACTTTTAGGGTGTGTGGGTGTCTTGTTTTTGAAGAAAATAGAAAAATAGTCCCCTGACAAGTTGTTTTTGGTTTTGTTGTGTTTTTTTTTCAAAGATGGCACTATGAAGCCACACAGAGATTAGGCAAAGGTCTTGCAGAGGACAGATTAGACAGCAAAACTGCTGGAGAGTTAGACAAAGATGCATGAAAGACAAAATTTGTCATATGCTGCTTCAGTATTGCTCTAATTATCTCTACCACATACCAGACATACTTAGGTTTCGATTTCCGTGCAAGAACTCATGTTAATACCATTTGCTTGAATTATTTAAGAAAAGGAGAGGATTTGAGGAGGTATTAAAGCCCCTAGTCCTCACCTACAGTCAGACCCTACAGCCTGTGTTATACAGGAAAAATAGGGTCACAAAAAAAGACATTAAATTCTTTGTGTTCTAAGATCCAGGACCAGGCAGCTCCCCTGGAGTTAGCTATTATTTCAGCTATCCCCTGTATGAATGACCCCAGAAAGCAATTCTATCAGGAAGGCTCGGCTGTCGTCCATGAACATCTTGATCATGCCTCCTTTCCCTTCCACCCTGCTACTGGGAGGAGGAACCGAACAACTCAGCCACCTTTAGTCCCCAGGACTCACCCCAGGCTGGACGAAGGGCAGTTTCATGCAGTGCACTGTAGATAACTGTGGTATCACTGAGTTATTGTCAGGCGTAACTTTGCCTTCAAAACCCACAGTCCATTCCTCTGCTGTGGAACAGGCAGTTCTCAGAGCCGTGCAGCTGCTTCAGTTGTGCTGCCCTGGTTGTCCCTTACACGCTCTTCCTGTGCAGATGCAGAGGAAAATCTGTCTGCAGTGACACTGAAGTCTGCAGTGGACCATGATGGAGCTGAACAAGCTGTAAAGCTGTGTCTGCCACCTGGAAAATTTCCTTAGGGGAGACACTTCAGATACCGCACGTGCTCAAAACACTAGTGTATATCTCTGCAGCTGGGAAACTCTCTACAATTACCTGGAAGGGAGTTGTGAGATGGGTGTTGATCTCTTCTCCCATGTAACTAGCGATAGAATAAGAGGAAACGTCCTCAAGATGCACCAGGGGAGGTTTAGGCTGGATATTAGGAAAAATGTCTTTCCTGAGAGAGTGGTGAAGCACTGGAACAGGCTGCCCAGGGAGGTGGTGGAGTCACCATCACCGGAGGTGTTCAAAAAATGTGTAGATGTGGCGCTTAGGGACATGGTTTAGTGGGCATGGTGGGGTTGGGTTGATGGTTGGACTTGATGATCTTACAGGTCTTTTCCAACCGTAGTGATTCTGTGATTCTGTAATTCTGTGATTCTGTGAACTGGAGATGGCTATAGAAAGAGAGGCAGAAGAGCATCCTTTCTGTGCAACCTCTAGGAAGAACTGTCCTTGTAGATCCCCATCTGTTTACTTCTGGACCTTGAGGCCAGGGCACTGAGCTGGCATCAGCCTTTCTGCTCTCCCTCTTGCCTCTCTCTGCGTGCACTGCCTCTGAAGCCATCGTTGCATCCAGCGCAGCCAGATCAGGCTAGCTTGAGGTAGGCTAAGTCAATACATGCAACAGGTGCCACCGTTGCGTGTGTTCCTCCTGGGGGAAGAGCAAGGAGAAGTTTGACAAACTGGGGCAAGTCCTGCAAAGGGCCTCTAGGATGGTCAGGGGCTGGAGCACGTGGTGTATGAAGGGAGGCTGAGGAGGGCACTGGGTTTGTTCAGCCTAGAGAAGACTCAGATTGATCTAGGTGCAGTCTTCCGCTGGCTAAAGAGGAGTTATAGAAAAGGCAGAAGCAGATTCTTCTCAGAAGTGCACAGAGAAAGGACCGGAGGCAAAGGCCACATGTTGCAACAATAAAAATTCTGATGTTTGATTAGGAAAAATTCTTCCCTGTGAGAGTGGTGCAGCACAGGAGCAGGAGCCCAGGGAAGATGAGGGATACCCATCCTTGGAAATTGTCCAAGCTTGACTAGACAAGGCCCTGTGAGATCTCATCTAGCTTTGGAATTAGCTGCTGTAGGCAAGGGGTTGGACTAGGGACCTCAAGAAGTCCCTCCCCACCTGACTTATTCAGCGTCTCAAAGTTCACGCAGGCAGTTCTAGCTCCTCCAGAGCCACTTTCCACCTTGCATCACCGCTCCTCGTGCGGCTGCTCTGGGGTTGCTTGGTCAGTCAGAGCTTACAGGTAGTGCTGCAGTGTGTGCATCTATTGATATCATGTGGAAAAGAAAACCTGCCGTAGTCCCCCAGGTTATTCCTGCCTGAAGGGTTTTTCCTAAAGAGTAGGCTAGGAAATTATAAAACCAGCTCAATTTTGTCTGCTTCCTTGTCATCCCCCCTGCTTCCCTCACGCAAAATTTCTTGAAAACTTGGTTCAGTCAGCCTCAAGTTTCCTAAAAGGACATTCTACCCTGGGATAATATCATGCCTGTGAAATTTCAGGCTGATTATTTTTCGTCTAGAGGGAGAGTCAAAATTGGGCTTATAATGGAGGTCTTGTTTCAAACAACGATGAAAGAATTTAGCATTTATGATGTCAGTGGGGTGGCACGGGCGTGGAGTCGCATGCGAGCGGGGGGAAGCTGGGCTCTTCTCTGCACCAGTGGTTTTGTGAAGGAGTCTTTCACTGATGGAGGTTTATTCAAGCCCACCTAAACACATGTACATATTTATTTACTAAAGCAAACCAGACTACAAATGGGACCAAAATCCGCATTTAAACATCCCTGCAAGCAACGCCTCTATGACAAATTCTTTCTCCAGCCCTGCTTAAGAAAAAGCCTGGGAGAGTTTATTTTCCTCAGGCTTTACAACTCATTGTTTTCCACAAAAGCACCCCTCTGCTTTTCCAAGAGTAAGGATAATTCTGTGGCTAAAGCACATGACTAGAACTTGGGGTTTTCTTCCCAGCTGTTGCACAGACTTCTTGTGTGTCCTTGAGTAAATCTGATTAATCTTGCTGCACATCTGTAAAATGGATGCAGTGCTCTTTTTCCTCATTCACAGGAGCTGCTGTGAGCCTTTTAGACCTTTACAAGACAACTGGATAGACATGGAAAGAAATATGCATGCAATTTTGTGTACAAGTCTGTGTGCTAATTGAGGAAACAGTGGAAAATTTTCTGCCAGAATGTATTTGACAGAGCAGCTTATTAATTCTGTAGAAGTTTGGATGCAAAATCTGTTTCTAGAAACCTTATGGGTTTTTCTTCCCAAACTGAATAGGATGTTTGTTTGAGTGAGTCTTCTTTTTTTCTTTTTTTTTTTTTTTCTGTGAATGAGAAAACACAAAGTTACTTTATTAGTGAAAATGACAAAACCTTGTTTTGTCAACATATATTTTTAAAAGGGGGAATCACCTCTTCCCAGCTAGATATACCCCACATGTGTTATGGGAAAAGCAATGCCATTCTGACTAAATGCAGGCAGTCTGAGGGCTGGGAAGTGACCGAACGAATGAATGTATGATGGGATCATCACGCTTGCTCGGTAGGCAGAGATGCAGGATTTGTTTTACCGTCAGGGTCAGCGTACAGCCCTGTACCTCACCATCCACTTCTGAACCCTGCTGTGAGGAGAGAGCGATTACCACCTCCCTGTGATTGTTGGTTGTGCTCGCCATCCTTGTCCCTTGAGCACTTCATAAATATTGGTGGAGATACTTTCAGGAAAAGGTTATCTACCACCACACGCATTTTCTGGCTGAGAGTTGAAGTCACAACGTTGGCAAAGGTGTCCCCAGGTGGGCGGTATTCTGCTAGAGGCAAACCTGGCTTGAATTTGAAGGAACTACGTATGTTAAAAAAGCACTACAGCATGAATATATTCAACCCTCTGCCCTTTATAGAGTATAAGTACAGCAATTCATTACGGGCAAGCGTTTTTAAACTGCCTTGCTTCCAGCTGTTCATAACGCGATACCTCGGAGGGAGTAGATTTTCTGTGTGCTGCATGTTCACAGCTGAAACTGAATTCTTCTGACAACGGGGCTCCTTTAGATTAATTCAAGATTAGATTCTGAAAATAGTATCCAAAATTACTAGCTGAATTGAAAAATGAATATATACGATAAAAATTTTGAAATAATCTTCATTTTCAATCTATATTTTCCTTTCATATTCTTTTATAATAATTTTTTATCCGTTCTCATGTGGTAGAACACATTAGTCAAAAATGGAGCCAGCTCAGTCACATCATGAGATTTAAAAGAAAATGTTTTAAAAATCATTTTTTAATATGATAAACCACTGACAAAATTACAAGTCTTAAAAAAGGTGTTTGTGATAGTAAATTCCCATTAATTTTGAAAGACTATAATCTGCACCCCACACTTTAAAGCATAAGCATAAGAAATATTGCCCGTGCCAAAAGTTCAGGCTGCAAGTATTTACGGGAGTGGCTGAAAAATGAGATTTAGAAAGTAGTTCAAGTTCTGTTCACATTTTTCAGTTTTCATTCATCTCCTGTTACATTTCTAAGCTTTCTTATCAACAACAAGTGCTGAAGATTCACTTAAGGAATAGCAGTGAGTTGCTTGTGTCACCACATATCTTCAGGACCTGGAAATTTAAACAGTGGAGTATCATGAAATCATGATAAGTCCCACGCGTTGGCAAAATTGCCAATGTGTAGCTGTCTATTTCTAACATTTTAACTCAATACTGCACACTGCCTGTTCCTGCTGACAATGATTACAGACTCCCCATTGACTTGTGCAGGAACAAGATGGGAACATTTCAGGCATGGTTTTATGAAAAAAATCCTGATGGAAAAATATGCCTCATGGATCAGATACTACCTCAAGACTTGGAAGGTTATTTCTGCGCTTTGCATTCACACAGGCTTCTTGTGTGATCTTAAGCAAGCCTTTGAAGGTGACGGTGTAACCCCGTGCCTGTGTTCCTGCACGGCACCTTTGCTAGGAGTGCAGGAGATGTAACTCAGGACTGAGGACTGATGGTTAGGGGGTGGTGGTGGGACTGGTGGTGGAGTGGGGCAGAGTGGGCTGACAAGCATAGATCCAGGGTGTACGTGGTCCCGGGTGCAGGTTCACCCAGGACCTGTTCCATCCCTGTATCAGCGCTGCAAAACTGAGTGGTGCTAGTATCCCCTTTGAGATACTATCAGTGCTCTTCAGCTCCGACCATACTGGTCTACCCCTCAGCTGCAGATTATAACACCTCCTTCCTTCCACCCTCTGCAGCTTCTGTTTCTTTGGGTTCCCAGGGACTTTGAGATGGTTTCCTATCTTCACCGGGGCTGCTCTGAGCCTCTCTGGCACTACAGCTGGCAGAGACTGTTGAAACGATCTTGTCTGAGCTCCTTGATCACACTGAAAAAGACACCCTGTCCGGCAGTTCCGGTGTCAGATCCCCGTATCCGGAGGCTAAACTTGACTACGCTCGGAGGGAAAGTCAGTCACCATGATCCGAAGATGTCTCATTGTGTTGCACCCACCTCATGCCTGGGTGAGTTGTTCTGGTGGATAACTCTCCTTGGATTGGGCATTTTACCCCTAGCCTAAACGCATCTCTTTTCAGATGTCACCTTGCTATCTGACATCTTGCTAAGCTTGTCACTTGCTAGGTGAGAGCTCTGTGGTCTTTCCATGCAAGCACTTAGAAACCTTTGCCTGGGCACATCTGCTTGGATAAAATAAACAGACTGAAGTGTTTTGCAAGGGCTGGCTCAAGGCACCCTGCTACTGCAGGCAGAGCTGAGCTTTCTCGTCTTGCGGGGGGCGGTGGGCATTTTTGTCCAGGGAAGGGGAAGACTAGGGAAAATGGTTGAAGCTGGGGTGGAAGGACAGGAGAGACGCACCTCCTGGCATGCTCACGTGCCCTGCCTTCTCCCTCCGTGGCAGCAGCCAGCCTGGCACAGGCAGAGCAGACCTGGTGCTGCCTGCGGTTGTCAGCTCTCTTAGGTGGTAGCTTCCTGCTTTGCCTATGGTGAGAGCCAGCTCTGGTCTCATTGCAGGTTTTCAGGACCGTTGCAGCTCCTTTCTGAACCATTTTGATGGTCTGAGCCTCTGTTTCAATGAGCCCAGTCAGTGGTGACAGCTCTCTCCCTGTTCTTCCTTGCTCTTCTCCCACCTAAATCTCCCTTTACTAATTACTTCACCGCTTGGGGATTATGTGTTCAATCAAAACCCCGGGGCAGAAGACTTTTCTGGTGCACCGCTGTGTCCCAGTTACACTCCTATCTGTGTGTACACTGAGTCACATGCCTACAACACGAGTTGCTCATCTCGCCCATTTTTAAGCCCAGACCTGCAAAGCGTACCACACAAGCTGATCCCTCAGCCCAGGTGGAGCCCCAGTGAGCCGATTTGGGTTCTGTACCAGTCCTGGGGCCTTTTCCAGGATCGGAGGCTTAGTACAATATTTAGAGCTTTGCTTGTTTTGACAGTCAGCAATTGCCAAGCCAATAATCTGTTTGTTTCTTTATCAAGCAGACTAATAAACAGTGCTGCGTTGCTAAATCTGTCTAAAGGGGAGAGATGGCCCTTAGTCTTTTTTAGCATCTTATATCGGCCTGTCTTAACCCAGCCAAGTATATTTACATGAAATAATGGAATGAGTTTTGCAAATTTCTTCCCCCCTTTTTTTATTATAAGTGACTGTCTAGCCAAGTTCATTTCCTCTTTTGTCTGAGCTCCTCTCTGAAATATATTATCCCACTTATTAAAAGCCAATAGCACTGTGCTTTGCTTTTCTTCCACCCTCTCAGAAGAAGGGGCATGCAGGGGATGCTTGGATTAAGTGAGTGGGGCACCCCAGAGCTGGGATTCTTTATGAATGAGCTCATATCCTCTCTCCGTATGATAAGAGGAATGCCGTTTGCATCCCAGAGTTGACTACATAAACACACACACACACACACACTTGGACGGGTGAGCATTTAGCCCGAGCATAAACTGCAATTTCCAAACCAAGAGCTGACTGACAAGGGATCATCTGCCAGCCCTCCGCACGGGCAGACTGCAGCCACTTCTCAGAGGCGATGGTCCCTTCATTCCCGGTGAAATCCATCCCTGCTGGGAGGGGGAAGGGGAGGAAGGGAGAGGAGATGACAGATCCCTGTTGGCATTCTTCAGAGAGAGCAGCTGCAATTGTCTTACTACAGTATGTCAACATGAAATTATGACAAATCAGGGATGTACTAGCAGATGAAAACAATAAGGAGGAAGCAGAGCAGAGGGAAGTTGGGAAGAATGAACGATACCTAAAACTCTGGAGGCCTATACCCTCCCGGTGGAAAATGCCTTTGAAAATGTAATAGGACTGAAGACTGTAGGTGTGCCTGGACATGACTCAAGGAGCATATGCTAAGTTGGTTTAAATCTGCCTCTAAAATACTACTACTTTTTTTTTTTTTTTTTACATTCCATAGGAACATTTCAAAAATTAACCTGAAAGTAGCTGGAAAAAGGCTAGTGTGTCACCTTTCTCTGGGAATGGGGCACAGTCAGGATCCCCACAGAGCCAGCTGAGTACCCGGCACTCTCGCACTCTCTGCGATGCCAGGCTCTGACCTTGGCGAAGGTAAGGAAACCTCCCCGGCCTCCACAGTTACACGGTCTCCTACTCCCCCCCCGCCCCACTTTTTTTTTTCCTTTTTTTTTTTCATTAAAAATGTTATTGTTTGATAGCAAAAGGAGAACTAGCACGAGAAAGGCTTCAGCTTCCTGCTTGCCGCCTCCTTTCTATCTAAGAGAAGTCCTTGAAATGGGATGCAATGAATGTTTCCTTTATTAAAAAATGAGCCTTCTCCAACCCACACAGTTTCACAACACTTGATAGAATGCACATTTTTCCAGTGTCTTTTTTTTTTTTAACAATGTCCAACAATAAAAAAAAAGTCAGTAATGGGGCCACATTCAGCATTAGTGTAATTGGGAGCAGCTCCCTCTGGTCTCAATAGGAGGTGCGCTCACTTTTGCCAGAGCAGGATTTGCCAGCTCGTGGGCACCTCATATTTAGGATTGTCACTGGTCTCTACTAAGAGTGGCTTATAAACTTCCTCAGGTTTGCGAGTCTGTTGATTGAGCGCTGCGCAGCTTGGCTGCAAAAGAAAGAAGGGAAAAGGCAGTGAGCGCAGGGTTTTTACCTAAAAGCTGGCTTTATTTCCCTCCACCCAGGTTCTGCTGCCTCTCTGCCTGCTGCAGCTGGCTGGCACCTCTGAGGAAGCTGCCACGTCACACCTCGCTGGAGTCGGGGAGAACGTGGTGGGTTTGCTCTGGAGGGTGGAGGGTGCATGAAAATATTTTCTGTGGTTTCAGTTTGCATGTCTGCATGGAAAAGTCTAGTGAAATGTAATAGGTATGAATCCAGGAGGGTCCACAGAAATGTGTGAGGACAGATTTCAAGGAAACCAGTGCAAAAAACCCCAAACCTTTTCAGGGGAAGGAATATTCCCAATAAGCTTTCAAAATCTGTAATATTTTTTTCTATTAAATTCCACAGGAGTTTTCCATAGGGCTGGTTGCAACCTCCCCTCTTCCAGGCTCTAAGCCTTACATTTTAATGAACTGAAAGAGCTTTGCTCTGTGCTCACTTACATTGCATCTGTCATCAGCGGCACTTCTCTAGCTGCACTGAAACCCTTCTGTGCTTGCACTGCTCTTCTGAGACAGTGTGAAGGCCCCAGTCTCGGAGGGATATGTGAGTGAAAGAGCTGCCTTTCACCTAATTTAGTCTTTAGGACTTCAAGTAATATGACAGACGTATCCTGCAAGAGCATATCCTTCCTGTTGGGTTTACTTCCGGACGCACGGTGCCCTGGTCTAACCGTTCTGCAGATCCACCCCTGGCACCCGCAGCCATCTCCTCCTGGCGATCATAAAGCCAACGATGCTCATGCAATGGATGGAGAAGGAGCCCCATCCTGACCAACAGCCTGGTGCTTGGGCTCCTCTGGCCAGAGGAACCTAGAACGGCTGCTCTGTCCAACTGGGTTGCGATGGTGCCCCGGGAATCAAAGCAAAGTCACGTTTATTATCAGGCGCCGTTTTCTGAAAGGCTTAATGAACCTGACTTCCTTCTTTGAACGCCTGAATTAGGTTAGTAGTATGGTCCCCATATTACTCACTCACGGAGAAAGATGCCGGGTTGCCAGGCATTACAAAGCACGCAGGGCCAGAGGTAAACATGAGTTCCCCTGGCTGGAGCTGGGACAAATCTGCAGGGCTATGAGGGAGTACGGAGCAGGATCTTGGCAGCCCACAGGCAATTGTATGGTTGGAAGCCCTTGGAGTCGTGTAGCTATTCCTGCCAGTTGCATGAGACCTCGCGATGCTAAAGCATTGCATGGCATGAGGCATTCTTTCAAGAGAGGGATTTAAGGTGTGGTGAGGTGGTGCTGAACATCAGAATTTGTTTCTCACATGTCCTCTCCTTGTGAAATTTTGCTGCGGTTTTCCCATCGGTGGGGAAATTCCCCTACCGCTGTTATTAGCTACTGTCAGAAAGCCTCTCTCTTGCCTTTTTGACAAGTAATAGCAAAAAGCCATTTCCCCTGCTCTGTGCTTTCCCGCATGCAACTTTTCTTTCTTCTCCAGTCAGATAGCTTTATTGCATTTCTTTTTATCCCTCCTTTTCTCATAGCTTCAAACAATGCAGACTTGCCAGGCTTTTTTCTTGTGTATCTAATGTGAATGTAGATATATTCTTGCTAATGTGGTCTTTAACTTGAAGGCTACAGTCGCATGCTGTGTTCTGGTTCCTTTGTTTTGCTCTCACTGTATAAAATGAAGGGGATTTGAGAGGGAATTTTTAGCAAGTTATGTCTCCCTGGCCTGGATGAGACACAAGCACAAATGTATGCTGGGAAGCTCAGCAGAAGGATTGGAAGAGGCGCAAGCTCAGGAAGGCAGGCAGTGTGAAATGATCATGTACAGCCCACCTAAAAAGCATCTTACAAAGAAGGATCAGGGTCAGCGTTACCATTAAAAGGTCAAGTCTCCTTAGTTTGACCTAACATTCTACCTGCCAGGCTGTCACAAGCTATGTTAGTCCAAAGATTGTTATACAGATCTCACTTCCCAAGATCATTCCTGTATTTCTCTGATGATTCATCTGGTGATTTAATGTAAAAATACACAAGACGAAAGACAAAGACTGCCCCTAACCCTGCTGTGTGCCCTAATTCTTGAACTTTATTCCTTCATCTGCTTTTGTTCCAGCCTTGGGAATCTCCAGTCTTTGCTCTCTGGGGACCGCTATCACAAGGGAAAGTCATGATACTTTGGCCGTGAATCTATTCTGCACACGTGCTCTAAATCTGGTTCTCCAGGGAGCATGCAGGTAGAAGACAACTGCACTCCATATGTGGAGCAGCCCATCAAGGGGCAAAGGGTTCCCTGTGGCCAGCTGAGCCTCCCCTGGCACTGAATGAGACAAATGGGCAGCTTGGTGACAAAGATCAGAGGCTGAGCAGAAGCCAAGTCTCAAACCCAACCTCCAAAGTCTATACTTGACACCGTCCCGTCAAGCCGAGTGTGGGAACGCTGTGGTATCACCCCCTCTTGACGTTTGGGAACTGAAGCACAGATGCACTGAATGACTTGATCAGACACACAGGAAACCTACAGAGGACCTAGGAACGGCACCCGTTTCAGAAGTCTCTGTCCAGTGCTTTACCGTAAGACTAATGATCTTCACAGAATGGTTTTCCCAGGGTCTTGTGCGCTGTGCTTCTAACTTACCGTAATGAAATTGGTTTAGAAATAACGATTTTTATTCTGAAAGTTTGATGGCAGCAGAGGGGAAGCCCTGCACATGTGTAGGTGAAGTGAAGAAATGAGAATGTCGAACCAGAGGATTAGCAGTCTTATGTTTTATCTGCAACACTTTCAGTTTTGCTTAATAATACTAACTCCCCTTTGATGATCACTTTAATTGCAAGCAATGAGTGCATCAGTGCTTTTTACTTTCAATTTGAATCACAAGTAATTTTAATCTGATTGTAGTCTTACGAGGCACCTACCCACTTTATTCCACACCTTTGTGAGCAAATTCCTAGTGTCTAATGATACCTCCATGATGTTGTTCTTAAATGGGGGCATGGAATATTATTGTCAAAATGCATGCGTATCTCAATTTATTTCTGAAGTTTGTAGAATAGCAGAAGTCACAAAATAAGCTTGAAATTGTGGGGGTGCATGGTTGATCGTAATGCGTTTAGCGTGTGGTAATGAAAGCAGAGAAAATTGTCTGGAGGTTTCTGTGAGGCAGTATTGCATTTTCAGCCGCAGTTGATAATTTACAAAGAGGAATTACCCTTCCTTCCCTATTGGTAGATCTGGTGGAAGAATAATGTGATGATGATGATAATGATGATGATGATGATGATGATGATAATAATAATAATAGTAATAATAATTTTTTATTAGTCTGCTTGCTGCTAAGCTATTGTCCGCTTGTTAGTATGTTTTTAGAAACCCGCGATGAACAGGGCAAGTCACTGGAAAGCTATTGAAAGATTCCAAAGACACTTTACCCAGGAATTTGGGTTTCTCCCAGAGTTTACAAATCCTTTCCCGTACTATCCTTTTCACTAAATAGGTCCCACTGGAGCTGTCTGAACAAGCCACATGAGCCAGATGCATTTGTATAAATAAAGTTGTGCAAGGTAGGAAAGTACACTTGCAGGTAAGTAGTTCCTTTTCTTGCTCTCTTCTTCAGGATCCTTGATATTGCAGACTACCAGACTCTTTTTTGGTTTTTTTACGCTTTTTTTTCTTTCTTGCTTTGGTGAATTTTGGCTTTGCAGCAAAACCTGAAACCTCTGAGCTGTAAGCAGAGAGTACTGAATGAGAAAACCTCATGCCCTACTTCCCTCTGATAGGGCATGCTCTGAGGCTTGACTGGGTCTCCCACAACGCGGTGCTTTAGTGAGTTGCTTGGTGCAACACACGTTGTCCTGAAAGCCACAGGCAACAGGACCCCAGAGAGGTGGAGTGAGTGACACGTGCTGCTTGCCGGTCAGCAGGAGACCTCTGAGAAAAACTCAAGTTTCCTACATCTCATGGTTGAAGGTATGAGAGGCCATCGGTCCAGTCTCAGAAAGAAGGGTGGTCACATGGCAAGCCCCACTCTTCCTGTGTCTGAGTAGTAATGTGAAGGATTGATATTTAACTTCATAATTACCTGCAGGTCTTTGGAGAGGTCACTTAATGTCCTCACGATCTAGTTTCCTCATCTGTAAAATGGGATAAGAACAAAACCTTGGTGAGACACACTGTACTGTGTTGGTGAATCACAGTTCCAGTTTCCCTTCTCAGACCTCTCTCCTAGCCTCTCTCTTCTTGCCCATCCGCTCCTAGAGTCTCTCTCAAGACTTGATGTCCCAAATCGATACCAACTCTCAACTCTCCTTTTCCCACAACAAATCCTTGCTGCTTGTCCCAGTCCAGTTTCTCCTTCATGGTGAGCTCCGATCTCCTTTCCTTATTCCTCAGTCTGCCCCCGCATCCAACTCTGTCTCCTTGCCCCAGTCTTTTTTTCTTGTCTGGTTCAGTCATGCTGCTTCTTTCTTGGACTCCTAGTCACCAGTCTCTTTTTCCTTCCTCCGCTGGACTGGCAGCCAGACCACCCCAGCTGACCCCAAGAAATGGTCTTTGGTTCCCCTTGGTGTGGCTCAGGCTGGTCAGCAGAGGCAGCCACAGGGAAAGTTGGGGTTCATTCCCATTTTCCTGGTGAGACCTGAGGCAGACCTTCTCCCTTGGGTCTGTGCATACACAGACAGGTCCCACATGAGGGCTGTGAGGAGTTGGGACGTAGTAAGGATGGACTCTTTGAAAATGTCAACTCAAAAATCACCGCTTAGATACTTTTTTCAGACATGGTCAAGACAGCCTGGCTTTCTGCCTCTTTGTTCTTACAAACAGCTAAACTATTTCTGCTAACATCTAGGAAAAAACAAAAAAACCCCAAACCAACAGTTAAATGCCAGGATATCCCTCTCCATTATGGCCAAAGGTCTTGCACAGGTAATACTTGGACTTAGTAAAGTGGCAAAGTGATAAGCCACCGAAAGCATGGTCTTATCCGCTAACAGCACTTACAATAACTTAGGTTTCTGCTTGCAGAGCAAGTAGGTATCTTACTTCTGGCCGCCCCTAGGTGAGCACAGCACTTTTATGCCACGTTTTCACAGGATGAGATCTCCCCTGGTCACCCGTGGCACCCTCCCTTTCCCATGAATCAACACAGCAGCACGAGGGGATGGTGCCAACATGCATGGGGGAGGGCTGAAAGGAGAAGTTAACTGTACTCTTACAGGTTCAAGAAGATCAGTTCCTGATCTAGAGTAGTTTTTAATTCTTTCCAAGCTCTGAAAACCTTGATCAGCACCGATGACATCATTTGTGCTCAGCTTCCAGTTTCTATTGTCTCTGTGACCACCTGATTATTTGCTCTTTCTTGCTTGCAGCTGCGTCTCTACACCTTCTCTGGAGGAAACAGCTGCCACTTGTCTTTTCCTGGGCCAGGATGCTAGTACTTTCTGTCTCCATTTGGTCCATACTGAAGGCAATTTGCTTGACACACTGAGGTGGGTCCCTCACCTTCGACAAGAGCAGAGCTGGGGCCTCCTGGTTGGTCTTCCTTCCTTCCTTCCTTCCTTCCTTCCTTCCTTCCTTCCTTCCTTCCTTCCTTGCTTCCTTCCTTCCTTCCTTCCTTCCTTCCTTCCTTCCTTCCTTCTTTCTTTCTTTCTTTCTTTCTTTTCTTTCTTTCTTTCTTTCTTTCTTTTCTTTCTTTCTTTTCTTTCTTTCTTTCTTCTCTTTCTTTCTTCCCAGCAGGCTGTGGCATTGCTACTAAAAAGAGTAATAAGAGTGAAAAAAAGGATGTGGAAGGAATGTGCTTCAGTAAAAGAAAAGCTGAATAGCTTCTCATTTTCCTGAATGAGTGGCAAAAATACCTTGTTTCATCCAAATGATCCCATTCCTGCCACAGAGACTCACAATCACCATGTACACTGCAGTGCACACGCGGCAGTTCTGCACGGCCTTCTTTCTAATCATCAGCCCTTTGAGAAATGCGGAGGAGGGGCCAGTCCCTTCTCAGCAGTTATGGGAAATGGAGACCGATTAAATCATAGGCTTTGCCCTGTCAGTAAAAATGTAAAAATGTCAAACATGAAAAAAAAGTATTTCCATATTGGGTGATGTGTTTTTTTTTCTCAGCTATAATTGCTCTAACAGTGTAAGAAAGCAACACAAGGTTTAGATTAGTCAAGCACATTTTTGCACTATGTATATAATAACAAAAAACCCAGACCTGCCAACCCACCCCCAGGCCTTGAATTTTTGGTAGATTTTCTAGTAAAATTCCCTCTACGGTCCTTATGGGAGTCTTCAAGGGTGGACCGATGAAGACATGCCTCTTGTACCATTTGCATTTGTACATCTTGAGCTCCACTGCAATCTCCTCTGTCTGAAATTTGTTCCATTATTGTTCCACTCAGGGGGAGCAAGAACAGCCCCAATTACCCCTACCCTGGAGCAGCTTGGCTCCCCTCTGTCACGGCAGCTTTTCTTGTTGGTGGAATGCCACGTTAGCAACCTGAGCCCGCCGTCCTCCCTGCCGCGCAGCCCAAGGGGTTGCGCCTCTAGCTGCAGAGGGGACCGATCCTGATCCCCTTAGTGCCTTACTCATTGACCCCATTGGTCTTCAATGTCAGAGTAAGACCCTGAACAGGGCAGGACAATCTCTCTCCTGTATCTCTATCCTCCAAAAAACTCAAAGTCGGCTCCTAACTAGCTGTTGAGGCAAGTCCGTAGGTCAGTGTGAAAGGTGGACGGTGCACCATCCTAGGGTAGGCATTTGTGGCAGGCAGTAAGAATTCACCTCTGGGGGCAGAGCTTTCTTTGCAATGGCTGTAGAAGGTGGTCAAACACCCGATTTGGATGGGTTGTTTAGCTTTTAGATGGCTGAAGATGTGAGAGACAAATGCTGTTAACTTTGAGTTGGAGAGTCTCAGATCTTGCCAGTGGTAAGGAGCTATTTCATAAGCACAAGGATGGCAGATTCTGGAGTGGGAGGAGGGGTGAGGGTGGGCTGGGTTGAAAAGGCTTCAACCAGCTAGAAGAGCATTTTCCATATGTCAGACCAGAGGCTGCCAGCTTTGCTCATGCTGAATGATACCTTTCCCCATGATTAGTCCCATTGATTTTATCGGCTCTGCTCACAGAGAGCTAGAGCAGACCACGGTGCTTCAGCCCCAGGAAAGGAGCCACTCACTGCTGAGCTACCGCTGGGACAGACCTGTCTCCTTGCTGCTCTGGGAAGGGAGAAAACCGTGACGGGTCTGTAGCTGGCACAGCACACGCTTCCTGCTGCCAGATGCCTTGGGAAAGGAAATGAAGGATCCATCAAGTTCTCCCTTCTTCCCACTTGGGCTAAGGAAAGGGCATAGTCCGCAGAGGCTATTATTCCCCTGTGTGTGAGAAGCAAGACACAGGACACGTTATGGCCCCTCGCTTCTTGCATTGGCATGCTGGCCATGATCTGGCCCAAAGTGAGGTGCTACTCTGCATGAAAAAGGGGCACAGCCTGGCTCTCAGTGGCCAGAAGGCTTTACATGGCCCAGAACATGAGGTCAGTACAAGCCCCTTGAAGAAAGGTGTAGTGACAATGCATCCCGTGCATTTACTGGTGAACACAAAAGCCATTTACAAGAAGGTTGGGGGGGGGGGGGGGAAGAAGGAAAAGAAAAAGGCGTGCGTTTATTCTCAGAGCAGAAAGAGTGTATGTGCCATCGAGCGCCCACTGAAAGGCAAAGAATTGGTTTGTCACAATGCGCCATTCGCTGGAGGTTTCAGATCCACTATGATATTATGGCTGACGGCTCAGAGACCTTGCCTTGACTACCAATGTAATTGGCATGGCTGGACGCTTTTGATTGCGTTTTAGCTGCTCCCCGGTAAATCTGCTGAACGATTCTGCGGGACCTGTGGGCGTGCAAAGCCCCCATATTACTCACTGACCTGCCCCTCCGGCTTGCTTGTCATGCGATTTACAATAACTAGCACTGTCCTTGTAACTCTAAGGTAAGAAGTGAAAACCCTTTCTTTTTCCCCTAATTGTTCTACTGGTTTTACAGTTACCAAGCTGTAAAGCACCTCATCACTCTTGTTAATTCTTTCTTCCTTTTGAGCTGCCAGTTAGTAATCAATTATTACCCTTGTCATTCATGCTGCAGCACAGCAGCTGGTCACAAGAAGCCTCTGTTTCATTGGGCTGGAGCCAACCAAGTCTCTCCAGCTGTCCCTTGCTGCTCTGAATCATAATGTACAGTACTTGTTGCTTTACAAGTTCCTTTACCAGACTGCTTTTTAAGAAAAAATAAAATGAAAAACAGTTTCTGCTCCCAGTTCTACCCTCACGGCACATCTGGCTGCTGGAGGTTAAAGTAAACTCCCTAATGCTGCATTTTTATGAGGGGTGGAGGGGATACTCTACGTTAGCGCAACAGATATTTTTGTCATATTTGCCATTTTATGAGATGACTGCATTGATATAAAGACTGCTGACAGATCAAAGGTTTCACTGGTAAAATGATACGAAAGGCAGAGACATTAGCATCCATCAAGGTCCTGTTAGGATTTGCAGAACAGGGGTTCTGGGCCTCCCAAGTGAAACCTAGCAGGAAGGTCTGCAAGCCTGCATAGCAAATGAAAAGAAAACAAGAGAGGGCACACAGAATATTGGAGGAGGTAGTGACCCACAAAATAGTAGCAATTCGAGCTGCAAGGCACCCTGATTGAATTGCAGCGGAGGCAAACACTCTCAGGCTTGCTGTTCTCGTTATGGAGCCATGCACCCTTCAGCACCGCGCTCTGAGCTATCAGCTAGGCTTTCAGATGACTTTAATTCAGAGACGGAAACAACGGTACCATCGCTTTCCTGATCGTCTTTGTTCCCAGCTCCCACTGCTTGACTACAGGCTGATGGGATAAGAAATCCTGCAAAAACACCCAGCCAAGATGTGAAGTATCAGGGCGCAAGTGGCTGGCTTTGGGGAATCGATACCATCCTGTAACTTACGTTCCTCTCCATATAATTTAATCAAAAGGAAGAAACCAGTTTCTCAACTCTGCTACTGATGTGGGTAATTTCATTGGCTTCTGTGGAGCAAGTCACAGGAATAAAAGCTGGGGAAACATCTTTTCCGATTACTACTTCTCCTCTCTGATGTGCCCCAAGGAACCGATTTCATGGGAGCACTAAGCGACAAATTAAACTGTGGTATAATGCCCACTAATTACATCCCATTACAAGAATTTGTCCCCCTGGTATTTAGGAACCCGATTAGTGTTAACTATATGATGGCCACCAGTGACATTCTCCAAAAGTGTCTAGGTTTTATTGCTGCTGCAGCTCATACCAATAAACTCATGTCTGCTAAATTGAGCACAAAAACCAGTTTTACAAGAGTGCTACACACATCATACAGTGCATGTTTGCCATGGGGTTGGTAACAGCTTTCCCAAAAAGGGCATAATTATTCGCTGTCGCTGTAAAGAAGTCAAAAGAAATGCAATGCAGTCACCCATATTCCACGTGAGAAGATCTGCTTCTTTGGCTTCTCAGCTGTTTGTGCCAAAGCGCATGGGTGGTGATGGTGCCCCAGTACCCTTTGTACTGACATACAAGTCTTGGAAAGGCTAACATCACGGGATACCGTGCTGTGCAGGTGTTTCCCACTTAAATAAGTCAGCGTAGGTGTCAGGCCAGGTATAGACCCCAAGGCTCCATACAGGGTAGCTTTACCCTCCTCTTCAGTTTTCGTAGCTCTGCTCAGAGGACTGAATTTCTTTGATATGAAGGTTGCGTTAGCCAAGGCTGAGCACCATGGCAGGTAGACTGCTTTGGATACCCTAGCAGCCTTGCAGGCTAGTTTGATTATCTCCATATGGCCTGGTATAACGCTTTGTAGACGGCCCTTTTGAAAGGCAGCGCGTTTTGTCATTGTGCACTTCAGGGGTGGAATTAATTTTTGGTAAAGGGCCAGCACCCGGGTGTGCTCTGCTGATGTCTTCCTTGTTCATGATCAGGGCTCCGCTTGGGCACAGTGGGCTGCTGAGGTGTGGTGCTGTTTAACAGACTTGCAGCTGTGGAGGCTCCTGACTTTCAAGGAAAAGCGGAGCTCAGGTGGAGTTAAGTAGTCCCTTCAAACAGCAAGGGTTTTCAAAGAAAGGGCCATTTCTGAAGTATGAAATGACCTCATGAAGAGGTCCCAAAAGGCCTGGTAGAAAAGAGATTTGCACAGCTGCCACATGGACCCTTTGCAAAGAGCTCAGTTCCACCCCAATGGGTGGCCTTTTCCATGGGAATATTTGGAAGTCTGGTGCCATGAAATCCTGTAGGCACAGAGCTCACACAGATTTGCACTGACTGCCAACTCCGAGGGTTTTCCAAGATTTCTGGCCTCCCAACATCTTCTCTGAGCCTCTCCCAATAAAATTAGTTCTCAAAATCTGTGAGGAACAGCACGTGATGAGAAAAGAGGGAGAGCTGTCTGGTTCTGGTTTTCCATATTGTCTTGGAAGAACTGCTGATCAGACTGATAGCCTTGCCGCTGGGGACATGCCAAGTTTGCACCAGGTATTTGATTTATCTCCCTGCTGTCTACCAAAAATATAATCTTGTGAAACAGACTAATGGTAAAAATGTATTTTGGAGTTATTCGAACTTTGAGGGATCAAGTGTAAGCATTTACTTCTGGTTTTGATTTCTTTAAATTACAAAAATAAAACTCCTTTTAAAAGGAAAAAAAATAGCATTTGTTCCAATACATAAGGGATTTGATCTTATTAAAACACTCTTTTTTAATTTTGTGTGGGTTTTGGCATGGTAACATTGTCAAAACTAGCAAGTTCCAGTGGAAAGACTAAATTTTGATGAAATGACACCTTCTGAGATAAAAATATTCTGTTGGAAAATTTTTGCTAGCTCTGCTCAGAAGCTAGGCCTTTGTTTCTGGCTTTTGTACAAATGCCTTGCAGGTCTGTAGGAAGACAGCCTTGGGAGAACTGAGAAAAAACTTTGGTGCTACAGCACTCACCAATACAAAGCGTAAGACTCGAGGGGTCTGAACAGCGGAGTGGGATCTGCAGAACTCAATGTAGCCGTTTGCACGGGCTGATACGCCAGTGGTCTCAGCAGGAGAGCGACTGGCTAGTACAGCACGGCAATTCTGCAGCTACTTTTTCTTTTCCCAGGGCTAAGCTGACAATTTGCTGTCTCTAGAACCAGGGACACTGGTGCAGAGATGACACCAGTCCTTCTCTTCCCCCTTCCTGCATTGTGTGGAGCAGGGCTTCTACCTCTGGGCAGAAGAATTTGGTTTACCCTCTTCCACTTAAAGGCACTAATACTTGGTCACCACATTCGCTGTACTACTTTCCCCACTGGCATATCTCATGACTGCACTTGTCCTTATAATGTCACTATAATCTCTTCCTGCTTTGTCTCAGACACCCCGAATGAAGTTAAAACCTCCCAGATCATAATAGTCATACTGAAACGGCCCACAACAATTCACTTCCTACCACTCAAGCAATTCAAATCTTGCTGCAGCGATGAGAAGCTGTAAAAAACCCTCCAGGAGGATGCATAGTGAGTAAGAAGCATTGCAGGAGTTTGGAACTTGTCTTTAGCTTCAAGATGTGAGGATCTAAAAGAAAATCGTCTCCAGAAAGCTGATACTGCTATTGTTGCCACTGAGGTCAGCACCTGAGCAAGCTGAATAGGAGGTGACTCATTGCTGGAACATCCCTTTCAGCCTTCTGCCTATGAGAAAGATAAAAATATCATCACAGGAGGGCCATCACCTTGCATCGTGCTTAGTATTCTCCCATTGCTGTGTGCTTGTGTGCATACACGTTTGTTTAACGGCCACTTTAATGGATCAGTCGTGGTGAACTTATCTTCCTACGCAGCAGAAGCTCATAGTGAAAAAAGTATTTTGTAACTATAATAGAATATGGATCTAAATATAGCACATGTTTGTTTAGTATTATATGAATGAGCATTAGCACGTCTGCTGGAATAAAAACATTGGATGGTTCTTGGGTTGCAGAGAGGAGGTGAAGAAAACTGCGAGGCACCCTTTACAGATCACCTCCTGCACAGATCAGTGGAGAAGACTATAAATTTTCTTTGCCTTCTCTGTCCCATAAGATGAGCTTCAGGTCTAGTTCACACTCTTATTATTCCGGGATCTGCAGCAGACTAGGGCCATTCTATCAGATGTTTGGTGACTCTCTGGAATATCTCTATCCCAAGCTGCCTGGTACCAGCAGAGTCACAGCATGTAATGGAAAAAACTTCCAGTAGCCAATGAAAGAGAAGTGTATATGATTTGCAGAATAAGTCTTCTACAATTCCATATTTCTCTGGAAATCCAAGTCAGGATTCAGCTCACTTACCCCTAAGTGTCCAGGTGAGACTAGACACCAGCTGGCTAAAGGCAACAGTAGGAATGGCAGCTGTCTTGCCTGTCTCTAGGCATCTCCATCTGAATCTGAGCTAGCTGTGTAGGCTCCCCTTGGAGTCAATGGAAGGAAACATGGGCTCCTAGAAGGTTTCAGTGTTCTGATCTCTCTTAGATGTCCTTGTTCTGAAAGAAAAAATTATGTCCATCATTCAGCTCGTCTGAAACTATACGTCTCTGGATGTAGTTTGACACTACGAAGAACATAGCTTTAGGACTTGTAACATCAGATCACAAATGCCACCTCTACGGGACATCGAGATAAGCATTGTGTCAGCTCACCTTGTTGGTTCAAGTGCATTAAAAGTTGCTGAGAGGTTATTCCTGTACCAGCAGGGTTTATGCCACATCAGGTATTGTGTGTTGTTGCTGTCTAGCTTTGTGGTAGATCATGTGTATATGATGAATGCACGTCAAGACTGAAGGCAAGAAGATTCTTAAAGCAGTGATCACACCAGGAATAGCAATACTAAGATTAGATTTTTATTATTTTTGGAAGTAACACTACAGTTTTAATGCTACAGTTCAAATTCTGCTCTTTGTTTAGCACGTACTTTGCTGGTACCAGGCATGCATCACAGGTATGACTGCTGAGGGAGGGAGAGAGAAATTTTCTGAGACACTCCTGAAAAAGGACTTCCACATCCAGACTTTTCTTCTATTCAGTGTGATTCATTTAGCAATACCTTCTGCTTTCTTCAACTAATATCCACACCATTTTTTTCTAAATCTCAATTTCCAGTAATTTTGCCCTCCCCTCTCTTTCCCCGGAATCAGAGGTTTGTGGTTAATAGCTTCCTGAACACACAAGCTGCCTCATACGTTTTGCAAATTAAAGAGAACATCCCACTGAAATAAAATTTAAGTCTATCAAAAACACAAAGAAAACTACAGAATAGGGCAATATCCAGATGTGGGATACTAGACTAAATTCTTGTCTTCTTTGGACTTTGTACTGTGGAAATCGGAGTGCTGAGGGGTGATCATGGGAAAAGTGCTACTGGCTTTTCTCGTCATAATAAGCTGGTCTTTTCAATATAGTCTGGTCGCTCATTCACTTTATAGCTACAGTTTTCTATTCAGTTTGATCAGCCACTTGGAATTCCCAAGTGTCAGCTGCACAGTTTAAAAACTGCTTTCCAAAGGATAATTATGCAGACCTATTTTTAGATTCTTAAGTACCTGCTTTTAGAAGCAGAAGTGTGGATTTAGGCACCCATCTTAAAAATGTAGCCCACAGCAGTGCATTACCATCCAGACTCCAAACTTGAGCACTGAACTAGAACTATGACACTGTGCACTTGTCCTGTGCCAGTGTCTCTCCATGGCTTGCTACTGCCAAAAAGACAAGAGCTTACACACTTCCGTAAGAAAAATGTCTCCACAAGAGCTAGCAGGAGGTAATACCAGCCCTCAAAGTGACGATGGTGGTTTGGTGAGAAATCTACCCCACTGCCTTCAATTTCCCATCTCGCCTTGAGCTGTGGTCACCCAAGGGTTTGTCCACGTTTACTAGACAAACCCTTGGGAAATTAGGCTGGTACTAATTAGAAGTACTTTGGGTTTGCCAGATCCTCCTGCATTAATTGAAAGCACCAGGCAAACCTGCAAGGAACAGGGCAAAGCCCATTGTAGGAAACCCCAATGTCTGGGGTTTGATTAGAGCTTTGGAGCATTTTGTAACTCCTAGAAGAAAACAGGATGCCAATTTGAGAGCATCCCTGGCCTCTGTTCATAGCCTGAGTTGTCGTCTAGGATTTTCCCCAGACTGGAGTGATCCATTTCCATTGGGCACTGTCTTCAGAGTGAGTTCTCATTGAGGCTTTCCTCAGCTGCAGAAATCTACAGATCATACATCTAGGGTCATCTCATATCTCAAAGGTTATTGCTCACAGTTCAGCTTTAGGTCTGCTGGACACAAGTGAATCTCTCTGAAGCTAGCAACACCTTTTCTGTACCCTACTCAATTCACTTGAGAAACTTTTCTCCACCTTCACCCATTCACCTAAGACTGCTGTTCCCAACTCTTCTGGTCACTCAGCTCAAAAGCAGAATGGATTCTCCTCCCTTCATGGCCTTCTATCACCCCACAGTCCTTTTTGAGCACCTTCCTTTGTAAATTCTTTGGAGGTTGCATAGTTTTCTTGCTGTTTGCATTATCAAGACTATTGTAATACTTCATAGTTGTTCTATGATGAGTTGTGTTCAATATCCGTAACATTCTTTCAAAATTCATGACTCCCATTTTCCAAAGAGATAAAGCATGTCCTATTGATTTTATACATGGCATATTTGGTTGCATTTTGAGCTTTTTAAAGGGAATTTTGCTCCTTAATCTTCCCTTTCTTTGGGGGTATCATTATGCGTGGCTCCTGCCATCATGGAAGGCACAACTAATCACTAAATGGCAAGATACTGCATGCTTCTTTCAGATGCGTTTACCGAGATTTCTAGGGGAAGGCCTTAATTTCACTAGAAGCATCCTTACCTATAATGTTCCCTTTAAAGGCATGCTCATCATTTAACTGGTCTCACTATTGGACCAATAGTTGCCCAGGCAGTCTTGGTTCAACAGACATCTAAAACCGGCTAGCACCGCTGCCTAAAGAAATGGTGCCACTCTTGCTCTGTTTGCTGGCTTACTCTTGTCCTGTGTCCTTGTGCTCAGTCTGAATGAGGAGCAGATCTGGCCAAAACCCAACCCATTAAGGAAAAGGATGTTCTTTTTTAGCTCTTTCAGTTCCCCAGGCCACTTCACCTGGCTGCAGGAAGACCCATGCTGGCAGAAGGGAGGAGTGGTGCAGGAGCTCAGATCTGTTACTTTCAGTGCTGTCTTATGTCAGCCTGAAGCATTTGTTGAACTGCAACTTAGGGGAAAATATTTGCAAAAATGCGTCTGATCTCATTGCTTTCCTGTGCTCCCCCGTCGAAAGAGTTGCTGTGTCTAGTGCTTCAGCATGAAAGCTCTCTGGGGCAGGGACCATCTTTGTGTTGTGTGACTGTACAGAGACTAGCACAACAGTATTGTTGTCCTTGGGGCTCCTAGATAGTAATGCAACAGCAATAATCACAGTAATCCAAAGGCTGTGCAGGTCAGTGGGCTGTTGGGTTAAAGCAGATTGACCTCCATGCTCTTTCCAACTTCGTCTCCAGCTGCCTGAGGGAAGTCACATCGTCTGTCTGTGTCTGTACTGCAGCTGTAAGTTCTTTGGGGCAGGGACTTGTTCATGCCATGGGTAGCATAAGGGGTTCACAACCTTGCTTGTAAAATATCTTTAAGTTGTTCTGTTCTGGTAGCCAACAGTTCAGGCAGGTCAGTGACTGCGCTTGGCCCAGCTGCTTCTCTGAGTCGGACACTTCCTTTGTTTTTCCAGACCATAAGCCCTCTCCAGATATTTGTACACGTTGACCACATTGTTCTCAGCTGCAAGATTTGGGCTGCACAGATTTATCCTGTGGCAAAGAGAATTTTATTTCATGTACAGTAGTTTCTGGTGCAGATTTGAGGATCTTCACGTAAGATTCTTGAGGCTGGTGAATCATGTAAGAACAAGTAAGATTTTCCTTTCCTTCCAGACTGGAAATCTCTCTTTCTCTCTCCAAATGTGTCCTGATATTTTGGTCTAATAGCTCCTATTATTATTAAAGACCCATCAGAGGTTTTAATCTAAACCCCAAACATATATACTCATTAGACCTCCGTAGCAATGTTCTCTGATAGAACCATTGCTTCCCTTGGAGGACATTTATCTCAACTCAGAAAATGTGTGCAAGTCTTATCCTCCAAACCACAGTTGACACTCAGGTGACAGCTACAACTGGATGATTTTCAGTTTGTTTAATTTTTTTGCATCCTGTATTTGTTGGATATCACAATGGTTCAAGACGTGGTCAAAACATCAAGACAACAGTAGCGCTCTTTCTGCAACGGTGGAATTCCCACCTCAGCTGTCAGTTTCTGGTTCCCTGCTGGAGGGGTTTGCAAATTGCACAAATTCTCACGCTGCCTGGTTATTTCAAACCTGATGTTGCTTTGGTGTGTTTTTCCTATGGCATCCCTTAATTCGGACACTGCAGAACCAGATGTTTCCTTTTATGTCGCTACTGATCACAGGAAAGAAAAAACAAAACTAATGTGCAAAAAATTTGGCAAGTGACAGCTTGAGTGCAGAATTTTGTAATGCTGAGCCTCTGAGCCTCATATTAAACTAGTTCCAAAACAGGATGTTGCAGTGCATGTCTAATATTCCTTTTCTACCACACCCCAGAACAATTTCTGTTGCTATCTGAGCTATGAATTGCATTAAAAAGCAGCAGTTGAATCGCACAAAGACTGTATCTACTTCAACAAGCAGCAGGCACAGGTTTCATCCATTTTACTAGAAGAGATGGACACAAAGGTGTTCCACTTTGAGACACCGTGCAGCGAAAGCCCCCCCGCCCCGTCCCAATGCCCTGTCAGTTGTGTTACTACAGCGACAGCAGCAATCATCCTGTTTGTTAGTCATATCCCAAACTAGCAGACTTGCATAGTGGATTTAGCCTTTGCTAATTGCTGGTCCTATCACCTAAATAGAGCCGGGATAAAAATCAGATCTTAATCTGGTCAGTCATATGCCAATTCATGCCATCCTTGATTATCAGTGTTTGCTCCCCATGAGTGAATATGCCATAGTTCATTATGCAACAATCTCAGACAGTCTCAATTTCGGGATATAGTTATCAGCAAAGTTTTGAGGGGTTTATTAACATTGTCTCTTGATCTGTGGGATGCCACGACTTGTGTAGCTTGGGGAAAAGCACTTAAAAAAAACCCTCCGTAGTTTGCACTTTTTCTAACAACAGGCTGCTATTTATTATTGGCAAGAACAGAGCAAGGGCTTTAGAATTTAAGCAAAAAAGACCTCTGGCAATGAGGAAATGAGCCTAGACATTTTTCATGAATGGGGCAGAGCTGCTTAACTCTGACTGGCTTGTTTTCTTTTCTTCCTATTCACATCACTCAAGTCCCACCTTCCTGCCTTAAAAGGCATCTCGTTCCCTGGCAGCAAGACAAGTATCTGTTTGATGTCAGCACCCTTTTATTTGCTTAAAAGCATCTTTTTTTCAAGCCAGTAAATTGAAAATGACTACCGCGTCGAGAACTAGCCAATTTCCAGCACTCTCTGCAGAACTGGTCTGCTTTCACATTTGAGAGATATCATTAATTTTCTAATGAATAATGAGATCAGAGAGCTTGCATGCTGTATTATGTGTAGGAAAATGCTTATGTAAATCAGTATGGCTGTGGTAGCTTCCCAGGGGAACTTTAAAGCTTATCATATCATTAAATCTGATAACAATTCATTTTTTTTTAAAGTAATGCAAAAAAAAAAAAAGGTCTATTCACTGCCTATTTGTAATAATATGTTTATAATATGAAAGAGAAAGGAAGGCTACTAGATCATATATGAGAAAATGCAACCAGAAATTCCTTAGGCTTTGCAAACTGCGCCTGGTATTGAGGGAAAAAGCAGCCCATATATTGACATAGCTGAACCTTGTGAAATACGTTGAATTCAATGAAAACATTGTCATAGCTCAATGTTAGCGTTCGATGTGGATTTCACTTTTCCAGGCTCCCTACAGCAGATTCCAAAGCTCTTCTAGCACATCCCTTCCTGTGACCTTAGAGGCACCTTCCTCGTATTCCCCTTCTTCCTTCCCACGTTAAATGATGAGCTCAATGAAAATAAAGGAAAATGTCCACCTTCCTTTTAACTTGGTTTTAGCAACTTAGCGACAGGGATGCTTTTGATTTGTCCCAGAGCTAAAGACATCAGGATACCTTTTTTCCAGTGGGACTGAGAGCTGCTCCTTGGATTCTAGTCATCATGTTTACCACCTAGAACACTTTTAATTAATCTTCCTGTTTCCTTCCTCCCCTGCCTGTGTTGAACATAAACAGCATTTAATTTGCCAGTACCGTTAACTCTGCAAGTTACAGTATACACTGTGCTAGCATCACCAGTTCCTCCACAAAGTCAGAAGTCTCAACGTTGTTTTTTTTTGCTTGGGTTGAACTCATGCAGAAATACGCCTATTCTGGTGCTCAACGCCCAGGTGCCTTGGACAGCCCTGCCAGGGGCTCAGGTAGCCCTGATTCTCTGGATCCGTGGGGAGAGGTGTCCCACGGGATGGGACCCCCACGTGTTACCTAGCAGAGAAAGGTAGTCGTTGGGGTAATTGTGGCTGCCTGTAAATATGCTGCTGAAAAACCTCCACTCCTGGAGTTTTTAAAGGGGGCCTGTGGAAGACAGGTGCAGGAACTTGGTGCTTAACAGCCCTTTATACCTTATAGAGTACCCGTCATTATACTTCTTTCTCAATGTGTAGTCATAAACTTTCCCCTAACCCAGTGCAGTTGCTGCATCCCCTCCCGTCCCCTATTCATAAGGCCATAGCTGAGCCTTAGGAGATGAGATGTGTTCCTGCCACTGTATTGATGTTGGGTAATCAGCCATGACTCATTGAATAACGACTAATAATATTTTGCACTTTGTAGCTCTTTCTCCCCTGAATCTTACAGCATTTTGCAAAAAGGAGTTGTTACTTCCTAGGAATGCAAAGACGGATTTAGGAGGAGGCGCTCCCCATTAACCCAACCTGATGTGATACATCCTCTCACTTCAGCTGGCGGAGGATTGCAATGACCTCCACCATCCATCCATGAGAAGCCCCAAGGGAGTACCACTGAGCGTTGGGCGAGCGCAGGGTAGGTAGGTCTGTGCTGATAGGAAGACAGGAGATTCCTCTTTTTATCCTAGACTGTCCCCTCTTCCGTGTTAAATATTAGCTACATGTTTTTCCACGTTTGTTAGAAAGGGGGGAAAAAATGCATCTGTTCCTCAGGGATGATGAACTGAAATTGGCCCTGATTCAGGGAAAAAAAGTCTATTCAGCACAGCACTTAAACTGAGACATAAGTGCCAGCCTGAATAGGGACAGAGTTAAGCCTCTGTTTAAATGCTTTCCTGAACAGGGGTCATTAGCACTAGCTCTCTCACTGAACAATGGATTATTACTAATGGAAGCAGCTAGCATTCAGATAGGCATCCAAACTTTTTGGCGCTTTCTTTAACTTAACTATTTTCTGCTGCTACTTGGAGGCCAGTTGGCTGCTGCACACTTACAGATCCGAAGAAGAGAAGGCTCCCAGCAATCTGCCAAGAGAGCCATTCAGCTCTGAAGTGCTAGTTTGGAGGGCAAGGGCATGAGGTGGAGAATCGAAAGTGGTGTGAGGCAGGTGGGGACTCCCTTTGAACTCAAGGAGTAATGAACAACTTTTTCTATTGATAACTTGCTCAACTGGTTATCAAGTAACAATACTGAGAAAAATCACAGAATTACACGAATAAACATTTTGGCTGATTTCAAAATAAATCTGATTTTCTCAATGTCTTACCAGAAAACTAAGCAGGTTTTCTTCTGCGATCAGCGTGAATATTTGAATGTTGCCTGTCAAACTGTGGATAAAATGGATTTATCCATAAAAAGACACAGTTTTACAAAACATATGGATTCAGTCAAAACTCTTTTCAAACACTTTTCCCCTCCCCAGTATAAAATTTTGGATGTATTCTTCATACATGGATAATCCACAGATATTTTAGTTAAGTAAACTTCAGCTGCATTTGCTCTCTGACCTCTTCTGCTCTCCAGTTTATGAGGTAATGCAGGAGCAGAAGCGAAACCATCACCAATGAGAGACAAACTGCACATACAGATTATGTGCACATTTAGCTCCGCATGCAGCAGGGTTACTTCCCATGGAAGTTCTGGCATCGTTCATAAGCCTCCATGTATTGCACATCAGTTTTGTTATTTCTGCTAAATCTAGCTGTGATGGGAGACTGCATCCTTCAGGAAGGAGATGACAGTAGGGACTGTGCCAGGCAGGTCTTTAAAAACCTCAGGTGGGGCTCAGAGTCCAATACAGAGTCTGGTGGGACAAGGTAATGTGTCTGGAAATGTGCATAGGTCATTAATTTGCTTTTTGTGACACGTGGAGACTTCTCAGTGCCTTTCTTCAACATAGAGAGTCAAGTCGGATAGGCCATTTTCACAAGCCCTGAGCCTCGCTGCTGAGCTGTGACAAGACTAGAAGTGAAGGGTAGTGAGGCAGCACCAGCTCTGCCCCTAACACTGCTTCTCTGATCATCTTTTATCTGCACAGGAACAGGACAAATCATGTGCTCTGTCTTGTCTTTTCTTGAAATAGCTTTTTGGTACACATTTCTGGGCACACGAAGGGGAAGAAGCTGTTTGCAACATGGATTTACCAAAGGTGAACTGGGCTCAACCAAACTGACTACCTTCTATTATAAGATGACTGGGTTTGTGGGTGAGAGAAAAGGGGTGTATGTCATCTACCTCCACTTTAGCAAGGCTTTTGACATTGTCTCCTACAGTATTCTTGTATTCAAGTTAAGATGTTATAATCTGGATGGGTAAAAAGCTGGCTGGGTGATAGATCTCAAAGGGTAGTGGCTAATGATTGTTATTCTACCTGGAGGCACAAAACAGACTCTGTAGGTGTTTGCACTTGGTCCTGTTTAATGTCTTTATCAATGACACAGAGGAGGTGGTGGAGTGCTTAAAAGTTTGCAGATGCCATCAAGTTGCAGGCATCAGTAAATATGCTGTAAGGCAGGGCTGTCGTTCAGGGAGACCTAGGCAGGCTGGGGGAATGGGACAACAGGAACCTTACAAAATTCAGCAAGGACAAATGCAAAATTTTGCAGCTGGGAAAGAATAACTCCTGGTAATGGTACAGGCTGGGAACTGGCTGGGTGGGGAACAGAACTGCTGAAAATGACCTGGGTGTCTTGGTAGACAGCAAACTGAACATGAGCCAGCAGTGTGCTCTGGCAAGAAAATACACTGGCAGTATCCTGGGCGATATTAGCAGAAGAATAGCCAGCATGTTGGGGGAAGTGATTATCTCTCTCTACTCAGCACTTTTTAGACCATAACTAGCATACAGCATTCAGTACTCGGACCCCAAGTAGAAGCAAGGCATTGCCAAAGTGGAGAGAGTTCAGCAGAGGGACACCAAGGGCAGGCTGGAGCATGTACCCATGCAGAGATGCAGAGGGAATGTGGCTAGTTCAGCCATGAGAAGAGAAGGCTTTGGCTACCAAGAAGCTGGAGCCAGGCTCTTCACAGTGGTGCATATCAGGAGAACAAGAGACAATGAACATAAATTGACAGAAGGGAGGTTCTAGCTAGATATAGGGAAAAGCTTTTTCATCATGAGGTCATTCAAGAGTTAAAACAGGTTGTCCAGAGAATATGATGTGTCTTGAAAACCATCTATGGAGGTTTTCAAGACCTGATCAGATAAAGCCCTGAGCAACAGGGTGTGATCTCATGCTCAAAGCAGCTGACCCTTCTTTGGGCAGGAGATTGTACTAGATGACCTTATGAGGTCCCATCCCAAATTCAAGTTTCCCTATGACACTGTCCTACAACCTGGAGCCATAACGCTTTTCCTTCTCTATTCCTGTTTTCACAGTCCTGCATTCCTCTTCCAGACCTCAGAGCTGTCTTTCACTGAGGATGAGTTCAGTAGCCAGAACTGCACGTCTGGGCAGAGAGAGGAGGAGAAAGATGAGAGAGAGGCAATCACTGCAGAAACATGTTAGCAACCACTCAGGGTAACAGTCCAGAACTCCCTGAGATGCTCCAAGCAGACAGAGGATCCCCTCAGAGGGGGAGATTTGTGCTGACGAGTGCATAAAACTCTTTTGTTCACCTTGGAAGACCAGTGGATGGAGAATGATGTCTGATGAACTCAGGCTAACCTTCCTTTGTAACGTGGTCTACATTTGGGGAGTGGCAGAGGGAATGGAAAAGGCACAGAGAAAAGAGGTTATGTTTGGGAAATTCCCATAGATTATGGACTTGTCTGAGGGTGTCCACGTTGTGGAGCTGAAGAACAGAAACACAGTGTGGAGGCCAGTTCACGTGGTCCCTGGAGCTCTTGTCATTACTGATGAGCAGTTAGGGGGAAGAGCTGAGGTGCTCACCCCACTTGGTGTAAAGCCATTGAGTTCACCCTCAGCTTCAAGGCTGCTGGTGTGAGTTTTGTGCATTTAACTAGAAGTAGAGCTGTGCATCACCCAGTGCTGGGATGGAGACTAGAGTCCCCAGGCATTTCGTGGTTATCGATCAAGAGACTGGCTTTACGGGATGTCCTAGAGCACAGACAACGAAATGGCGAGTATGACAAAACCAAGTAGGGAGGAGGCTGGCTACCTCAGCGGCAATGCAAGGAGGGCCAGGTTGAGGGCGACTGCTCTGACCCATGGGATGGTACTCACACGTGCTTTCCTTTTCATTTTCTCCTCTGTGCGTTGCCCCTGCTGCTGCCTTCCCAGGTTCAGCTGTTTGAACACTTCCAGGCTCCTTGGGAGTGACTAGGGAAATATGGCTGTAACTCACAGGTAGTTTTTTTCATTTCCCAATGTTTTTGGGAGGAGCTGTTATGAGTTTGAAAAGTATTTCATTTTTTTTGTGCAGTCGCAGATAAAATTTCCATAAGAACTGTTGGACTCATCTGCCTTACTGTCACACAACGTGGCAGAAAGTTTGTGCTTATATGACCGAAGAGCAGGAAGAGTGGGAGTACTGGTCTGTGAATGAAACATTTCTGAACTGCATTTAGATGTGTGTTCTTTGTGGTAATGCATTTGAATTGAACACAAAAAATACACGATGCATGAAGAAAATCAGGTTAAAAATTTTCTTGATATTTGGATTTTAGTTAGGTATCGATTACTACAGAAAATAATACTCTATCTACTTGGAATTAAGGTCATCTTTCCTTTAGGAGGGGATTTACCTCAGGGTCAAATTCGGTTGCTTGTCAGGATTAGGTTTTATTGATGGATTTGACAAAAATACTCGAACTAGTGACTGATGTGTGTAACCAGTTTGCCTTTACATTGCAAATCTTAAAGTTTTCAAAGGAACATGGACCTTGGAGTAAGAGTTATTCTTATAATAGTGAAAATAGAAAGAAAATTGAGCTCTGCATTGCAAATGACTGTAACGTGGTATGATAGGACTACAATTCTTCAAACTTTTCTTAACACTCAGATTTCTGAATTTAACATGCCGTTTCTAATGCTACCTGAAGGACCTGGTTCTGCACTTAAGCTCATGCAGAGGAGTGCCTTGATCTGTAAACAGTCCCACTACAGGTCTCCACGCGGAGGAAGGTATTACTCGGTATTTTTGCTAGCACCAAAGCTTCCATGTTGATTCATCAGAGCCATAAAATCGCATCCTCTACGGATCTGCAAGACTATTGAATTATGCAATGAGTAAAGCTCTTTTGTAGAATTGTGTGAGTGACGTCGTTTCGATTGCTGAAATCTGTTAATGTAGAATTACGATGGTGTTCTTTCTGACACGCTCTTAGTATTGCAAGGAATGTCTACTTCTAAATCACATTGCACGGCCAAGAAATAGTCATGAGTTTCACTGACGCGCTTGGATAGCTGAAAATGGTACATCCTTAACATTCCACTTACATGGTGTTACAAACCAGCTGATGTTCATACGAAGGCTAGCTCTAACTGCTGGGAGATGACAAGAAAGGACTGGCATTTAATTTCGGCATGTATTTTCACATTTAACAAATGACATCAGCTTCAGCAGACTGCCCGTGAATCAGTCAAACGCTGACATTATTCATTCATAAAGCTGGACAGTCATGCCCTCCCTCATGAGCAGGAACATGGCTGAGAAATACTGACAAGGACATGCCACAAAAATAACCACCTAATCTTGTGCGGTGCCTCTTTCAAGGCACAGGGAATGTACCTGCTGTGCTGGTATATATTGACAGAAAGCACCCAGAACAAGACATGTGTTTTGCCTCTAAGAGAGTCAGTTATACATTCCCTTCTCTTTTTCAAAAGTATTTAGAGGTACTGGATTATTATTTACATGTTTAGGGTATGTTTTATAATTATTTGAAGCATTTACTCTATTGTGAGGTGTATTTCTTGCTTTAATGAAGGATGAGTACAAGGGAAGAGGCTGGTGGTCTGCAGAAGTCACCAGGATTCATCCAGTATCTGTGTGGGAGGTCCAACCTGTACAACCTGTAAAGAAGAGAGGTGATGACAGGTGGAAAATCAGAGATCTGCCATTGAATGTGGGGGTGATGAAAGTGCCTAATTTGGGCTGTGGGGATTGGGTTTGAGTTGCCGTTTGGCCAGATTTATAGCAAAGATGCGAAACCGCTTCTCCAATGTCTAGTGGGAATATTCCCGCAGCCCAAAGCTGAGTCTCTCTTGCAGTCTTCCTCCTCCAAGTTGCTCTGCTTCTCCATGTGAGTAACTGAGTATCTGTTGGGGCAGAAGATGAGAGAGAAATTTGCTAGCATGTGGCATAGGACATTCACCCTATTTCTAAGGTCAGGCTTTCTTGACTCAGATGCATTTCCTTGGAGATGTTGTTTGGTTTGGACGAGCTGGCTGCTCCTACTCACCAATTCCCAACTACCTCCAGGCAGAAGGGGCCCCAGTCAATGGGAAACTGCAGGAGAGCAGGAGCGGTGGCGTGGAGGCAGCAGCTTGGGAGCTGGCTGCGCCAGAAGGCTGGAGAGCTGGAGAAGTGGGAGCGGAGGACCCTGAAAAGGAGAGGGGCCCTCCTTGCAGCTGGCAGGGAACCAGCCGTAGCTGTAGCGGAAGAACACAGGGCCCTGGCCCTCAGGCAAGACACTGGGATGGAAACATCCCAATAGGATGCCTTTTTATTGCTCTTGTATGGTCTGCCCACAGGGGCCAGGCTAGGAAAGGTTGTTTTGTTCCTTCTCTGTAACCGCTGCAGAAGTTGTGCCCGGGGTATTTGCAGGATTTTGTTCTGGCTTCTCTAGCAAAGCCGCTCTTCGTTGATTCATTGAAAACTGTGAGTGTTGATGCAAAGCCAGTGAGGGCTGCAGCCTGAAAAACGCGTCTGTATCTCTAGGTGCTTGCACCCGAATCTCATCTATCTCCCCAAATTAGCAGGGGGTGGCAAATGACTGCTGTGCCACAACACACACGGCAGCATCTTCTGGTGGGGTGGGTTGCACTAGCAACATTCTGGGTGCACGTGAGAGATTGACAGAGGTTGCATGGGTACTTCTTCCAGTTTCGGAGGACTTCTCCCCAGTGCCGCTCGGCTCTGATTTTGAGTTCTTATTTCCCTTTTTACTCTTTGTGCCAGTAGTCTTCACTTAATATATGTTTTCAAGCATTTCTCTGCAACTGAGGGGCAGAATACTACTATTTTTTAATATGAGAGCTGAGTTTCACTGTGGTTTACAGCACCCCAGGTGCTCAAGATAAAAATTCAGTAAACGCTACTAAGAGATTTACAAGGATACGATGGGAAGCAGCAGTATTTTGTGTTCTTATTCTGGGTGGTAGATCAATATACGTATTACGCAGATGCTCCCCAGCGGGTATGCCTTCCTCCTACCGTAGAGATAGATAGAAACTGAAGGTAGCTGATTTTTCGTAGAAGGCAGTCAGCACATCCTAATAGCAAGCACCAAATTTTCTTCTACTGCAACCTGTTTTTTCCTTCTACAGCAGCCTGTTTCCTCATGTGTTTAGGCATTTATATCTTTAGCTGTAGAAGGTTAAATGATTGTTTAATGTTTTGATCATACAGGGCCTTAATTAGGCCAAATTCCTGTGTTGCTAGTTACAGTCCAGATTTCTAGCAACTGCCTTTAAGATGTTTCTGTCTGAAAAGCCATCCGTCTGGAGGCTGCCTAGCCAAGAGTGACAAACTCCTCCTGCCCTGTAATCCTAGGGCTTTATAGTTAAAAGCGTACCGTACTAAAGAGCATGATCATTGTCCATGCTGTCTCATTCTGGGATTTTCCAGACTCAACAGGCAGGATGTATGGCTGTTTTTTGCCCCTAATGCCACATTTGGAACGACAGTCAAGCAGCTGTCTGGAGCAGAGAGTTAAGAACACAGGGACGGTGGCTGGGAATAAAATTTTAATTTTCCCTGTGTGAGAAACATGGGAAATAGCTAATCCTAGCGCTGTCTGCCCCCACAGCGACTCCACTGACACAAATGGATGTGAGGTATTGCATTAAAGCATTACATCATCGGGACAAACCCTAATGGACTTATTTATGGCCAAGGCAAAGCGAGGCAGAGCTAGATTCTGATCTCTGCTTACCTGGTGTAAATTTGGAGTAACTGCAGAGATAAACTGACATAACCAAGATTAGAGTCTGGCCTCTTTGTTTGTAGCTGTTTTTGGAAGCAGCTGGCTTTTAGAAATTAAGGTTGTCACATAAATCACTGGTAACAAAGTGGTTCTGGACTCCAGCCTCTAGCAGCTTCTGACCATCTATCTCCGTAAAAGCGATGGTTCTCCATGCAGCTGTTTTGTGTCCAGAGGCTTTCAGTCGAACGGAGTGGACAATCCTGCATCTCCTACAGCCTGAAGGAAGCAATGATATTTGTGCAGCACAGGAAATCAGAAAGAGGCCGCTTGTGAAATGCCACCCGATCAGAGATGGGACTCTAATAATGGAAGTCTGCCGAGCACCGAGCAGTCATATCTCATCTGCTTAGCTCGGGAGGGAGAATGGTGTTGGGCAATATGTAGCCCTGATAACAAAGTGGATCCTTCAGTGAGATACAGCCTCTTCATGACTACAGGCACAATTCTCTGAATACAGCCGAGGCAGAGTAGAGTAAGTACACAGGTGGGAGTAAATACATCTCCCCCATTCTTAAGCACCTTGAGAGAACTGTAGAGTGACTTGGTACTCTCTTGTATTAAACGTGGCTTTTATTTAAAAAAGCCATGATATTCTACATACAAAATAACCTGTGACTGCATTGATTTTGGATGCGCGCGTCCCAGGATGACGACCACGGGGTCCTATCCTCTGCTTTGTCGGTTCCAGGGCTGGGGGACAGCATATTTGACTATACGATTAGTTAGCTGTCTGGGAAAAGTAGAAGGATATGAGGGTATTTAAACTGAGGCTACACTTGGCAGAAGGCCATTTTTATGCCTTGATACTGCAGTTACAGATCGGCTAGTCCAAGGCGAATACAGGCTTCATTTTTCAGTAGTATGTTTGAGTTTAACTAATAAGGTTTTTTCTGTTAGAATTGCTAAAAGATGATGTCTACCTTGGGCCAGGTCATTTTCAAATGATACAAATTGCTGTAGCCCCACCAGCATCAGTTTGCACTGGCTGAAGGTCTTGCTCACACCTTCATTGATCTTAAATTGCAGACACTTCCAGGTTACTGTTACTGGACTGCAGCTTTTGTCTCTGACGTGTTTCTTACACGCAAAGTTTGTTCTTTCCTCTGGAGTCTCAGATAGGACTCTCATCAGTCCAAGCAATGTAGTTAATGTGTCTTAATGAATGTTACAATTCCTGGTACCTGTTGTGATGTTTATACTTGAGAAGACCAAGACTGGTTTATCCAAAGAAAAACTAGGAGACAACTTGATTATGGTTAGTGGTACCAACGTGAGCAAAAAGTCCTGCCAGCCAAAAAAACCCACCTCTAAAACATGTTACGAGCAGATGAGCAGACAAACTCATTAAGAGAGATGACGTTCACCACTTCAGTATTTAATGGTGTTCCAGTTTGAAAATAGGCAGACAAGTTTTTTGTATGCATTACTCAAAAATCTCCAGGTACAAATTCTTGTTTACTGTGATGCTTCTTCATGTATTCCCAGTCTCCAGAGATGACTGCTACCTTCTTTTGTTTTAGAGAGGTACCTTTCACATATATAAAGCATTCATCCGAATGCAAGTTGTGAAGATAAATGCAATTAGCACCGGCAATGAGTGCCTAGCGCAGCAGCTTGAGAGGCCATGTGGTGAAGGTGACAGCATTTGCAGAAATAAAGGCTAAAGTTCTGAGCATGTGAGGTCATCAGCAGCCTATTTTTGTAGGTTGCAGAAAGGTTCTCGGTTAGTTAGGATGGACTAAAGACAGACTTGGAAAGAAGCCTGTTCCACCTTCCTGGTTTGCAAGTACATTTCCCTGCACTTTCTGTTTTCTTTGGAAGTGTCTCTCTCAAATATTGGGATATCCTGATGTTGCTCTATTCATTAACCAACTAGAACAGCGCAGGAGGGGGGGGGAACTGCTCTGCCTAAAGCGTAGTCGGGGCTTTTTGTCATGAGGGAGTACCTGGCAGGCTTTGCAAAGGACAATAAACGATTGCTTCCTAACGTGAGAGCAGCAGGAGCTAGGCATGCCGGTGGAAGGCAGTGCCGCTGCAACAGAGGGAAGAAGTTGCTGACACCCAAAGAAATGAGAGAGGGTGTGATAGGAAAGAAAAATATTTTGAAAAATTTTGTTTGCAAGTGGGGGCCGAATGGCTGTTAGAAAACCGGGGCATTAAACATTTTTCCTCTTCTCTAAGAAAATCATTTCCAAAGGGTGGAGCTGTAAAATACCTCCGTATTATAGTTAGCATTTCAGTAAAATATTGTTGTAGGACAGAGGTCTGCACATGAAATCTCTCCTGATTCCCTATCTCTCATGGAAATTCTGGCACTTCTTCATTAAAGGGATCAAAATTCGGCCTAGAGTAGATGCCAGCTGTAGCTTGAGCTTTTAAATGCTTCCAGTTTCATGTGAGAGAGTTGCAATTTTTCTTAGGGGGGAAAGGGACCATGAAATTTCCCGTGGAGAGCAGGAAGAGGGTGTGAAGGAGCCCTGTCTCTCCCATGCATAAGGGTCGTTACCTGAAGGGTACGATGTCTGTCTGGGAATTGCTGAGGGGCTGGTGTTGCTTACCCCCTTTCTGGGGGGGCGAGGGACCGGGCACGGTGGGCAGGACGCTCCTACAGCGGAGGGCACATGCAGAAAGCTCCATGTGGGAAGGCGTTAAGGGGGTCACCTTCAGGAAAAAGGGGCTCTTGTTTCGGAGAGGGATGTGCGAGGGGCACGGCATTGGCTCTCAAAGCAGGCTTCAGCCTTCGCCTCTTTGCTGAGCTTTCTGCATCTGCGGGCTCAGCTTTCCCCCGGCTCTGCGCTCCAAATCCCCGTCTGCAAACAGCCTGGTGGGACGGGAAGCTCTGCAGGGCAGGGGCTGTGTCTCGTTATGCATCTGGCACCGGGAAACCCTTAGTTTGCTGGGCCTCTGGGCATTATTGTAGAGGCGGATAGTAAATAAGAGTATTGACATGATTATTTTTTAAAGCGGCAGCTTGGCAGACTACAGAAGAAATATGTACAGATAAAGCGACCTTGTGATTTTGAAAGCAAGACCCATTATTTGTTTTGAAATACATTGCCTCAGTGACCCTGCTAGTTCTGCAGACATGTCCTGCCTGGAAATGCCAAAACAGGTTGTACACTATATTTTTAACCAAGTTAAGGTTTTGTTGAAATAAAGAATATCAATCAAAGGCTGTTAGGCCAGAAGGCCGCATTCCTTTGGCTGTTGTTGATTTCACCAGTATCTTTTGTCTGAAAGCCTGTGCTGACAGGGCATCAGAGAACTCCTGGGGTGAGTGGGGATGAGTGAGGGGAGCCACATGTATCCGCATCCCTGTCAAACGGGTGTCATTGGAGGTCAAGTTCTCAAGCTCCAGAGAGGACCCTCCAGCGCCCAGTGATTAGTCAAGGGAAGAGCCAGACACCCTTCACAGCACAGAAACAACGTTATATGGAGCGTGACAAGGAGAAGTGGAATATAATACAGGGGGGTGCACAAGGGAGGTGCTGTTCACTGCTCCGGTAAAATGGGAGGGGACGCAACTGTCTCCCTGCCCCAGATCCTCCCCTTCGTCACAGGAAATGTTCAAAACGAGATTGATATGTTGGGACTTTCTGACCATCGTGCTGAGGTCCCTCAAGTGTATGTGCTGGTCTTGGTAAACCACAGCTTTCTTTTGGGCCCTAGTTGGGTGGTTTTCACACTAGGATTCAAGCCCACGTGAAATTGTAGCTCACGTGCATGTTGTAAAACAGAGCTGCGTGGTTTTTCTTTCCTTTTGGTGGCAAATGGGAATTTCGCTGAAAAAATGTCGGTTTTATTGTCTAGAAACTGTTCACAAATTTGAATGGTATTTGCTGAAAAATTGTTCAGAGGAAAAATATATTAAGATACACTGTCAAAACCAAAGGGAAAATACATGTTCCCCTTTTTATCTATTAGCATCCAGGATGTGGGAGAGAGAAGTTCAAGCCTCCCCTTTTCCTGAGGTGACGTGATCCTAAATCACTTTCCATCGTACTTTTGTATTTGGGGTATTTTGGTTGGTGATGTTCACGGTTGCTCCTATGGGAGCCATCCTCCTCTGGCAGGAATACTTAAATATTTACCAAGCTGGGGGGCAGGGCTGGGGAGGGGGAGTTGGGCGTGAGAGAAAGGGATCGCCAGCCTGTCCCGAGGACACTTACCAAAGAGAGGAAGCATCCAAGTCGCAGGCTCTGATTTCCTGCATGCTTCTTTAGGCAAAGAGGACTCAGATCAGCCAAGGGATTGAGAGTAGCTTTCACTCCTCCTCTCCCGTTAAAAGCACTGATGTGGTGAAGGCACTGCCCTGAGATGCGAGTCTTCTAAGGCAAAAGGAGGGGTCTAAACCTCAGGCAACTCGCCTGAGCAGCCCCACCACTTAATACTGGAAAATGGGGGACACAACTACTTTCTGTCCCGGGTCAGTGTTTTTCACTGTTCATTTTATCTATTTTTGGGGGGTTTTTTTGACTGGAAAGTGAGAACATCCTATTTCAAGTCTGGAGTCTTGCTTTATTCAATGCAAGTTGAAGTGTTTTGTTTTGGAGTGGAAAAAAAGCAGCTACCAAATCACTGTCCGAACTGAAATCGGCCCCACTCCTTGCCTCGGCTGCGAGTGATGGAAGGAATTTAAAGTCACCATTTATCAAGAGGTCACCTGGCTTCCTCAGCCTGTAAATACCTGTGGAGGTGCTTCAGCTGAAGTTGAGAAGGAAGTGGGTGGCTCAGGAGGAGAGGTTCTGCCAGGGAAAGGTGGGGTTTTATGGCTCCCTGGGAGGGGAGCAGGACAGCACAAGCGCTCTACCCACATTGCCCTTGGGTCTGTCTTGCTGCAACAGGCTCCATCCGGGACCCTAGAAACCATTAACCATTCCCAAGGTTTTGTCAAAACTTTGGCATTTCCATAAAAACTTTTGGGTTTGGGGTATTGGCAATTATGATTTATTTTTTTAAAAAAAGTCCTTAATAGCATTACACACTTCTTATTCTAAAACATTGACCAAGGAAGAGAGAATTTTAAAAAGTTGTCCAGAGTTGCAGAGACATCAACGCCAGAGGCACGACCACAAGTCAGCGTCAGCTACATCTTGTTCTGATGTGCTGCACAATGGACTAACCTCAAGGCAACGATTTTGTTTTAGCAGCTGAGAAGCTCTTTATTTTGTGAATTTTTCTCTCTGCAGTTATCCATGGCTTTTCACATTTCATTGTTATTCATGGGGTTGTGCGGATGTGGCATGTCAGAGCACTACTGCGAAGCACCTTTTCGTGCAAACCACATGGAGCGATCAAGACTAGAGGAATTTCAGAAACACACTAATGTAGACATTCAGAAATATAACACATCTTCTCTGTTGCTTCAAGCAGCAAAAATAAAAGCTTAAGGTTTTTTCTAGCGGCATGAAAGCTCTTTTGTTCTCACTCAAATTAAAAATAAATAAATAAAATAAGACCCGGGAATCGACAGCACAGACTTTGTGGGCTCAGTTTTGGTTCATGGATACGGTGTCCCAGTATACCTCCATTGATTTTGCAAAGGTTTCTGTTGGCTTACACCATAATAAAGACCAGCAATAGCACCTTGACAGTTACCCTACAGCATGTCTTTCTCTTCGCTCTGTTACGCTTGGTCACTGTTTGGTGGTACCAGACAATGTGCATTTCCTCAGTTTTCATGCTTTTGTCTTTTTCATGATGCCCTTTTCACAGAAGGAAAAGGAAAAGGAAAAGACCTATAAGATCATCAAGTCCAATCATCAACCCCACACCACCATGCCCACTAAACCATGTCCCTAAGCGCCACGTCTATATGTCTTCTAAATACCTCCAGGGATGGTGACTCAACCACCTCCCTGGGCAGCCTCTTCCAATGCTTGACAACCCTTTCAGTGAAGAAGTTTTTCCTAATATCCAGCCTGAACCTCCCCTGGCACAACTTGAGGCCGTTTCCTCTTGTCCTATCGCTTGTCACTTAGGAGAAGAGACCAACACCCACCTCTCTGCAACCTCCTTTCAGGTAGTTTTAGAGAGCGATGAGGTCTCCCCTCAGCCTCCTCTTCTCCAGCCTAAACAACCCCAGCTCCCTCAGCCGCTCCTCATCAGACTTGTGTTCCAGACCCCTCACCAGCTTCGTCGCCCTTCTCTGGACACGCTCCAGCACCTCAATGTCCTTCTTGTAGTGAGGGGCCCAAAACTGAACACAGTATTTGAGGTGCGGCCTGACTTTGACAAAACGATTGCCTCGGCTGTGATTCCTTGTGGTCTATGAAGAACCCTTGGAAGAAGGGGGCACGGAGGAAGGGACCCTGTGGTGTCCTCCCTCACTGTGACCTCTGTCACCAGCTCAGCACTTAGAGAAAGTAGCTGAGGCAGAGATGGAGGAAAGCTGGTGGTCTTCCCTGTCCCCCTCTTGAAGTTTTCCCCACGATGCTCTTTTTCAGCCCTTACTCACTCGTTTTTCTTTAGACTTTCCACCTCCTCGGTGGCACTGGAGGAAGATGAAAATGAACACCAAGAAGAAGCTGGGGAGCTTTTTGCCTTCTTGCTCTTTGTTTTCTCGGCTGTGCCATCTCCCCCACCCTCACCTCTCCCATCCATGCGCCCTGGCCACTCTGCGCAGCAGGACCTGCCCCTTTCCTGGGGTCTGTGGGGTCACTGATGCAGCGCAGCTCCATTTATCACACTGCCTCGGGGCGCTCGAAGAAAAGGAAAGAAGATAAGCCATCGCTATGCATAATAAAGGAAAAATCCACCCTGATTTGAGGAGACGACAAAAACGTTTTTATTTTTCATGACTGAAATGCATCCCCGCCAATGTGTGATGTATTGGCTGAGCCTGGAAACAGAGGTCCCAGCAGATTGCTGGAGGTGGGTCCCGCAGGGCTAGAGGAACCCAGCCCGAGGACCAGACTGGAAGGGAAGAGCGCAGACCATGGCAGTTACTGCTGCTTAATGATTTAATGGTTGTCGTCTGCACGGCGGCGATGGCGATGGCGTGCACGCTCTTAGCCTGTGGCAAACGTGAGGTAAACCGGGTTCCTTAAACCTCAGAAGAAAGTGGCAGAAGTTAAGCACTTTTGACCTCATGCTGGCCAGGGAGTAAGAGCATATGCACATACCCAGCTACCTTGGCTCAGCTGGGGTGCTTTAATCTGATGTTGTTTGAGCCCTCTAGTCCCGTCATTGAATTAGGTAAAAAAAGCAACAACCTGTAACAAGTGCTGCCAGATACACTCTGTCTGCCACATCAAGGTCAGCATTTCCAAAGCATGCAAGTGACTTATGAGACCAAATTCAATTTACAGTTAGACTTTGTGGCTCAAACCACCTTAATTATTTTGGGAAACTAAATCTTGGGCCAAGTTTAAAAAAAACCAAACAAACAGAATTGCTTAACATGAAAAACAATGGGATACAATCTCCTGAGTTACTTGGGTAGCTTTGAAAGCATTACTCATTTATTTCCTTCTTTGAAGGAGTTGAAAGAGTGACAAATCTGTTTTCCAGAGAAAAAGTGTTTCAATTGTAGGACGCAGCTTAAAGTACAGGTTGTAGAGTCAGATGGGATAAGGCAGAGGTAGCTTTTAAGAGGGTAAGGAGTGCTCACTTGATTGAGGGGTGGTCTCCAGAACTGCCACCCCTCCTTCATCGAGTGCTCTTAGGAAGTCAAGAATGAACTTGCCTGAGAGGGGGGAGAAACCCTCTGCCAGAGACACCGAAACCCTGGAGCCGGGTTCCTGCTGGCTTTCCGCCCCGGCAGCGCTGCTGCAAGGTTTCAAAGCGCTCAGCTCCTCAGAGATGGAAACAGCACAGGTAGGGCACGATAATCAAGAAGATAATCTGCAAGGCTATTTACAAGCACCGTAATGGAAACAGGTTTCCATGACCTGCTCCTTCTTTATTGCTGTGCCTTCGGCTTGACCCGACGCGGGGCTTCTGCCTCTGCATGGCTGGGAACGTGGTACCCAGCCTGGCAGGGGGCCGGGGGATTTCGGAGGAGGGGGAAGGTTTTGGCTATTGCTTGTAGTGGCAAATCAGCTGCAGAAGAGGGAGCCAATGTCTTCTCCAGCCTGGCACCTCCACTTCCCTCTTTCTTCCCCGGTCATTCTCACACCCACAGAGGAGGAAACCGAGAAGGAGGGAAAAAACTGGAGTGGGTTAAGGAACACGGGTGTGGAGATCACGGCCTGCCAGACATCCCAAACACCTCTTTGAGCCTCCCCACGGGGCCAGGTCCCTTGCCTTCCAAGGCCAGAGGTTGCAACAGGAGGAAAGCTCCCTTGGGCAACCACAAGAGGTACCGGCTAGAAGTCTTGTGACTACCTAACACACAGGTGCTTGTAGTCCAGGCACCATCCTTGCAGGGTGTCAAAATTACAGGAATGTTTCCTCTGCAGCACACAGATGAGAGCTGGCTTGCATGGGACGTGGTTCAGCAGGAGGCACCTCGAACAGCCTTAACATCAAAACAAGCAACACTCATGCAGAACCACTCTGATTGTGCCCTTCACCCACACACTTCATAACCATCACCCCTTTTACTTCCCACTGTAGTTCGTCATGACCGAAACAAAAGACAAGGGAGATACCGTTAATGAGGTGCGGAGAGACGGACGCTATCACATTTTGCACATATGTAGCTAGCGGGTTTAGCAGAGCTCCAAAAGAAAACATACGGTATTCCATTAGCCAGCTTAAAAAAAATGCCTGAACTTACAAAAAAATGTTATTCCCGGTGAATACTATGGGGTGTGTTGCCCCTCCACCCCCCACTAGGAAGGGAGCTGTGGCAGGGAGATACTTCAAGGAGATTGTGGTTTATATTACAGCTGCTAAGATAACCAGGAGCTTTCAAAAAGAATCTCAGCTAGCGTGGCTTGTTTTACAATACCAAACTCCAAGGAGGGGGGGGGGAAGTAAGTTTGTTTTCCACGCTGCCCCTTTATCTTGATGTCAAATATATCCCCTGGGAAAGGAAAACATTTAACCAGCAGATCCCATGGACACACACACACACGCACGCATGCACACATGCGCCTTTTTCCCCTTAAGCCACCGTGGTGGCCAGAGCGTGGCACCGTTCTTTTGCCGCTGCCGGAGAGCTGGAGGTTTGGCGGGCAGGGAAAAGCCCGGGAAGAAGATGCTTCGGGTGCGATACTTGGAGTCGCAGGTGTGGTGGAGGGCCAGCCCGTGATCTGGGGTGGCGAAACCCACGAGCTGCGGGGCTGCGGGTGAAGCGGTGGTTTGATTATGGTTGAGAGCACCTCCATGAGGGGGGATAATTGCATCCGGAGAGGACCGTTTAATTACGTAGACAAAAGCATAACAAAATCCAGGCGTCGTAAAGCTCCCCGGATAGCTCATGTCTGAAATAAGATGCACATTTTTAACAAGGAGGGGCACAAACTGTTGGCACAGCTTCTCAGGGGAGCACTGAGGGGGTCTTCATTGCCGCCCCGGATTACTGTAAATGATTTGATCTAACTCAGCCAGAAGCTCTGGCCTTAATACCGACATTATTGCCTGGATTCTGCGGTCTTAGATGATCGTAATGAAACCTCCCCATCTGAAAATCTGTTACACGGCACTGTTATGTGTGAGAAGCGTACGCAGATGCAAACCCTCCCCTCATTATTCCCCAGCCTGACTGACGAGGAGTGGTGTCTCCAGAACTCTGGATCGTGGCTCTGCTGATGGCCATAGTGTTTAAGCAACCAGAAGCCTGGTATAAATGCAAAGGGAATGTCATGCTTTGGGCTAAATGGGTAAAAAAGCTATCGCAAGGTAAGAACAAATGCTGCAGATGCTAATGCAGGAGCCAAATTTGCTTGCTGGCAGATAAGGAAGGACAGAACTAGTGTGCCTGAAGAATATGAGTCTGCTTGGGGAGACACCTCACACAAAAAATTCATAAATAAAACAAAAACTTTTTCCTGAGGTGCGATCGGAGAAATAGCCAAGGTGTTTACATAAACTTATACTCCTTTTCAGTGCTAGGTAGCTAGAAAATTATACCAAAATGAAATACGGAGCTCACTGAACATACCAATGCTTTGGAGGAACAGTAAGTTCAAACCTATATCTGGGTTTCACAGAAGGTTATTGTCTCGGTATGAGGTTGATGCACATTTCTAACATAAAACTTCTTCAACCGCGGTTTGTTCTACATTGAAGCATGTGCCTATAACCAAACTCTGTGGCTTGGGGCTGCCACTGCACACACCATATCTTTATGCTGAGTCTCTGCTGCTGTCCTATTTTCTGACTTCATCATCTCTTCTCTTCTAAATACCCCAAACTATTTTCCCCAGTAATGTAATCAGTCAAAATAAAAACCGGAAAGTTCTTAATTAAAGAAAATGTACTTCCAAACTAAGTTATTTTATTTCCTATCTATGTTTTTAATGGCACTGTCTCTTTTGACTATTTCCCTCTCTCCTCAGCTAGTCATCCCTTCTTCTCCTAATGTGGAGAGATTCACAACTCATACTACAGCACTTCTTTGGTCCTCTCCCCCCTTGGGCACCCTTGAAATGCAACCAAACCCAAATCAACCCATCAGACTTCTCCCATGCTCAGTATTTTTCTAAACTCTTTCTAGAAATGGGGCTCGTACCTCGGTAGACGTAAACCAGCATCAGGTTTTTACAGCCAAAAGGTTTACAACTCAAGCAGGTTTCAGCAAATTTCTTTCTAGGCAAGACTGTTCAATTTCCAGCAAACCTGATGAACTTTTGGTTATTTTCTTTTATTTCAATAGACAAACACATAATGGACCAAAGTCCAAATATATCCCCAACACCCTCTCATCCACTAGTTTTGTAATTTCATCAGACTACTTGCCATCTGAAGTCCATGGTGTCACTATGCACTGTATGTCAGCTGAGGTTTGGGATGCCTAATCGCCGGCACCAGATGTTTTATACATGTTCACAAGTGCCAGGAGCTCTCTTTCCTGCCATTTACCAACAGTTTATACTCATGGGATATTCATTCCTTTACAGAGAACTCTGGCTTACTGTCCATCTTCTGGAACTGATGATACATTTTGAAAAGGAGTTCATTGCTGCTCATTTTAACTCAACAATAACCTTCCTACTCCTTGTCCTCATTTCTTAATCCATTTAATTCCTCCCTAGCAGTTAGTCATCTGTGAATGCCTGAATTAGCTGGAAGGTTTTTTTCTATAGCTGGCGGTTGTTGGGAATCTTTGACAATGAACATTAATAAAGAGAAATGTAAATTTTGGTATTTTTATTGCTATTAATATTATTAATAATGTTTGTACTGCAGCAATGCCAAGGGATCTCACCCAGGTGGGGGTCCGCTCTACACAGCCGGCACATAACCATTTCTCAGATCTTACAAACTTTAAGAAAAGATGCACTGAATGCACTAGAAGAATGAGCGTTTAGGTGGGAGGTAATGGTAGGTCACAAAAATATCAAGATAGTTGAGTACATTGAGTGTATTTCAATACCTTCTAGATTCCCCCACCTCTTCATCAGAGTTAACTTGTTGACATATATGTGTCTTTTTTGCGTTTACACACCTGTGAGCCAGAAGTGGCATGACACCAATTGATTCAAAAACACCTTTTGAAAATACGTATGATTTCTGACTGGGGAAACATTTGCTAATTCAAAGGACTTTGCAATGTCAATGTGGATCACAGATTTTCTCATTTCTTAGCACAAATATCTATTTGTCCAGAAGCCTCTAAATGAATTTTGCCATTTATATTACCGTTATCTAGGTGCAGCATGGAAGTTATCCCAAATGCTATAGGTGGCCAACTGTAGCCACTCCCTGGGAATGTGACTATTGACTATATGAATGAAGTTGTTCAGGAACAGCATGTTGGCTGAAAATTGTAGAAAATGGGATTGGTTAAGTAAAGCAATGACTTGCTAATCAAAGCAGGGACAATCTTACTCTTAAAGGATACCATTGCTACGATGTCCAGGGAACTGTTGTTCAAATTAGCCATTCTTAGTTGATTTACTTCTTCGCTGCTACTGTTTTCCTTCTGTCTGAAGGAAGCAAACTTCCTTCTGATCTTGGCACAAGCAATCACAAAGCCAGATTGGACTCTTCTTGTTCTTTCTTTTGTCTGTTTTGCAGATGAACTTGCTTGTGCCTCCACTAGAGAATCTTTTAAGAACCCATAGGATATCCATGTGCCTGTAGTAATCAAACCCAGCACATGTGGTCCATGATGTGAGGTGTTCTTCAGAAAGTATGGTCATTGCCACAACGATTTCTTTGCATCATGCTGTCCTGCTTGTTTGCAAATTTCTCCAGTTCATCACCTAACTTGAGCTATTGAGAAAGAGAAGTGTGTAGCCTAGAATAATCTTATACCGAGAAGTGTATTCATGCCGTAGACATCCGTCTTCGAAAAGTTAGTCACAGTCGGGAGGTCCAGGTCCCTCCTTGCCCCTTCTGTGTTCAATTGCTCTACTACAGCTTCTTACTAAATGTGGGGGAAAGGCAAGCATGGTATCCCCTCTCTTCCCTTCCAGAGGGGCAGGAAAAGCATCACTGCTCTGATATAAAAAAGGAGTATACGCTGCCCTGGATATAGAGCTGACACAGAAAGGGTACACTATTTGCTCTCTCATCGTGTGTTTGTTATAACTTCAAGTCCAAAAACATACATAACGACAGTTTTTGAGAAGTGATTTTCCATTTCTTTGCATATTTCTGGAGGGAATAATTATTATATTCTGATGTGGTTGTAATGATGATCTTTCAGTGAAGATGCACTTACCTTTTCCCTGCCTGGCTTATGGACTGTCTGCTGTTCTTCTCCTAACACCAAAAGGGATTAAAAGTCTCATACGAACTCTAGGCTCTTCATTCAGCTGCAGGAAACTTGTAGCATGTGGAACGGTCTCCAGACTTCAAAACCTAATCGTTTTGGAGAATTACAGCAGCTCAGTATGCAAAGAGAACGTACAGATACTACTTAAGTACATGACACAAAAATCCCTGTGGGGATTACCGCACTGTATCTGATCAGGTGCCTGTCTAGTTGGTTATCTTTGAAAGGAGTTGGTAACATACATTATAATGGAGAACATTGCACTACTGTGCCTGTGAAGGAAGTTTCTTCCTTGCCCCAGCTAGTTAATGCATCTTGTGTCCATTTTTTTCTATATTATCAGATTTTTATTATTTAAAATAGCTAATCGTTCATTCATTTCTGCAACTTAGTAAACCATTGTGGAAATCAGTTTTCAGGAAAACTCTTTTTAACAAGCCATAATTCTGACATTAGTACCTTAATTTTGGAAAACTGTTGCTAGGCAAGAACTGTATTTAAAATCCTTCTGTAACAGGATTTAAACACTTTATCCATTCATTAACATAGTCAGGCAGCTTAAAAATTATATTCTTATGAGTTACTTTGGCAAAATGTCTATCTGGAGTCACTGGTCTTGTGGTGATTTATCTACTCTAGCTATTTGTACTGGATTTAAAAGGGAGCGCCTCATTCTTAAACTAATTGCCAGTCATTTATTCCAGAGGAAATACTTTTATAAGGATAAGGGGCTAAAGGCCAACTTTTCAAAGGCATGTAGGCGCCTAAAGATGCAGATAGGCACTAGGAAGGCTTTCTGAAAGCGCCGAGGCAGCTGAGGTGTTCTTGAGAAATCCTGTGGGTGTTTGGCTATGCCATTAAGTGCCCACGTACCTTCGAGAGTCTGTTCCTAAGATTTTTTTTCTCTGGCCAAAGGAGAGGTCTCCAGAGCAGACGTAACTCAGAGGTCCCCTGAGACAGGCACAGGGAGCACAGAAGCTGCCTCCCTTTCCCTTCTTGTGGTCCCAGGATGTGGTTAAACTGAGCTGGGTGGGAAATCTGAGGGAGCCCCAGAAATGTCATTTGTAGGCAGGACAACTTGAACCCCGTCATTTCTCAATGGCTGCTTTAATGGCCTTACAGCACAGCTACTCTGCCAGGAGTTACTCCGTGAGGGGCTGCACGGTGTCACGTCCCCGTGGTACACACAGCATTGCAATGAGCATTGCAATGAGCATGCAATGAGCAAAGTCTTGCAGGCTCCCCCCAGCCCCATCGGGACACACTTTTCCTTGGAGAGGTTCCTCACCTGAGCCATGAGGTTGCCTGTGGGCTGGCTCCCTGCACCCAAGTTTGCAATGTGCACGGCTGTGCCTACCACCACCCGTGGGATGTGAAACTTGACGTTCCCCACCAAATGCAAAGCCGTTGTTTACAGTGAAATTCAAATGCTCACTCGAACAATGAGAAAATGTAAATGTTTATATACGACATCCTGCAATCTGCAACAGTGATAAGCAAAACAATTGTTACATTTTTTAAGGAAGGCTTAATAAATATTTATTCTTGGTACCAGTGTGCAAATCATTTACATGGCTATGCTGTGATTCCAGCTATGTTTGAGACGTCCCCTTCAGAGCTACTGCTTCCATTCAACATGTGCTTTATTTTAACAAACCTCAAACCAACAGAAGTAGCTCTTTCCCTGATACTGTTGTAAGGTAATGACTCATTTTCATTTGAGTGCTTCAGCATCCTCCAAGAAACATTAATGTCTGGAAATTCTATGCTCCATGCATACTACATATTATATTCAATAATTATTATCCTCCTACTGCAAAGGAACTTGGTGGTAAGTCAACAGGATCTTCAGATTGTTTAAACTGTCCTAATAGTTAGCAGACACATACTAATTTACAACGTGCGAAGGTCTAGCTGATATCTGCAATCACAGGGCTGCTTATGCAGTACAGATATTTTAAGACAAATCCTTAACTTGTCTTACAATGGTAAAAATGTATAAAGTCAAAGGAGAATTAAGAGAGGAAGAAAAGGGACAGTGAACATAGGAGACAAGTAAAAAAATCCCAATCTTTCAGATTTTCTGGTGCCACAGAAGTCAGATGGATCACCTATCTATACTCCATATAGATATCAGAGCATAGGAAGACTGCAGAAAGAGGAGGACAGGAGCTTAATATCATTCTTAGGTTGTATGCCTTCTCATCCCTCTGCTTTCCTGTCTGTGCACTGGAGAGGACATTGACCTTTCTGGCAGAAGTGAAGAGTTCTTAAAACAAGGTGCTGCTTATAAAAGCTTGTGGTTTCTTGGAGATTCGCGTGTGGTATTGGGGGGTTGTGTTCGAAGGCGTTGGTGCTGCGAACATATTCCATTCTTCTCTGGCACGTCAGGTTTAAGGGATGGGTGAAATTCTGAGGCTTGTAATAGGACCAGCTTAAATGGACTGGTGTTCTCATCCCTCCTCAAAATGTGTGACACTATAATCAGATGATGGTTGATTTCCTTTTAGTGTTTCGCTGTCCTGTAAAGGGTGTCTTTGAGCTACTGTGAAATCCTTAGAAAGCACAGGAAATTCTATGAAGTATTTCAAAGTTTTCCTCAAAGTAAGAAAATTCCCAGATTGTGTCTGCTACATGTGTGACTAGGGGCCACCTCTCTTGGGAAACCTGAATTTATGGTTGCCAGGACAGGCAGAGCAGTCAAAGTTCTTCTGCCACAAACAAACCAAGTACGAGGCTGTGTGCACAATTGCATCTGCACACATTTCTTCATGTGTTTGGCTTCGGGTCCTTTTGAGGGGAAGGAATATAATTTTTCATGGTCCCTCCTTGGCAGGGTTTCATACATCCTACTAATGTCCAACTTTGTTTTTAAGCACCTACACACCTGAAAAATTTAGCTTAAACAATCACAGCCGAAGACTTAGTATCAAGTTCTTTTGTAATACCAGGGTAATGATTGAGTAAAATATATGGTATACATGGAGAACAGAATTTCTAGGTGTCAATTATGTTCCTGAAAAGAAAGTGGGGGGAAAGGCCCACATCTCTTTGACTTTTGTTAGAATTTAAAATCCTTAGTACGTTAAAGAATTTTGAAAATCGGACTTTGTATTGTAATCCAGCAGTTGTTGGAGATGTATGTGTCTGTGGGGGACGGTTCCTGGGATATATTTATTCTCTTGCTTCTGATATTGCTCCTTAATTACGAGAAGATGAAGCAAAGCTCCATCCTTCCCTAGCTTTGAGCACAACTGTGAAGCTTGCCAACATCAGTAAGCTTCCAGTCTTATTTTTATCAGGCCTGACTTCCGAGACTTTCTTACAGAAGTAACAGCATATAGTTAGGAAAATGAGTATTTGTATGTGATCCATCATTTAATGCCTGAGAGTTAATCTGCAGTTCTGAAGGTTTTAATGGAAAGTGGCTGATTTGGTGGCAGGAAGTATAAGTTCTGTCTTGGCAAAGCCATCGGTATGTGCTTAACCTTATGGGCACGAGGAATCACATCGTCTTTGATTAAACAATTTGTGAGTAACATTAAGCATCTAACTGTGTTGAATAGTACACGAGGCTTGTCCTAAGGAGAGAACAAGCTATGTTTCTTCATTGTACTATCTTAACAGGTTGTAGCAAATTATTTAGGATTTTCTGAAATAATATTAACATTGGTGTGTTCTTGGCATATGCCATCTTATTCACTCTAACATGATTATGATGAAGGATGAGTCTTCTGGTGTTCATTTCAGGGAAGTGCTCTTGCGATTAGATTGCCTTTTCAGAAGAGTGCTAGCAAATCCAAGAAATTAATTTTAAATGACTCCCAATCACTTCAGTTTGCAATGAAGTACATAGGCTGAGCACATGCAGGGAACCCCCTGCATTATTAACAGAAATTGCATATCAGTTTTCACTCGTTCCCTGCTCAGTAAGACAGCACTGCTCTGAAAAAGGATTCTTGTCCTCGTCACGTTCCTCTCTGCTTTCTCCCTTGTTTCTGTGTGGATTCCCTTCTTTCCTTGCATGGACTTTGCTCTCCTTGTTTCATCGTATGTCTTCATCTGGTCCTCCTTTCCCTCTTCTCCCTCAGTAATTGGGTTCAATGTGTGCACTGCTGCTGTACAGTGCCTTAACTTTCCTCACTTCGTCCTTCATCCCATTTCTCACTTCTATGGTTCTCTTGTGCTCCTTCCCCTCTCCCCTCCCCAACTTTCCCCAGGTTCCTCCAGCTTTTTAGCTCTTTTTTTCTTCCCACCCTCTGTCTCTCTTTAAAAATTTAATTGGCATGCTTTCTTCTAGCTGTCTTAGAAAGCCTTATTTTTTTTTTTCTTCTCTCCTTTCAACTTCTTTCCTGAATTGCAGTCACACCAGTTCTGCTTTCCTGACTGCAGAGTCATAGCAGCTGTGGTGCAGAAAAGCATCTGAAAAGAAAATGCTAATAGGGTTTTTTATAGTGTACAGTAAAAGGCTCTGATTAAAAAAATAATAATGCTACACCTCAAATACTACCTCTAACCCAGACTATTGTTTCTTGAGAGCTTCCTTCTAGAGCATGTCATAGCAAAGCAGAATCCATAACCTCCTGTGCAATCTGCCCGCCTGTTATAACCACAGGCAATGCTTGAATTAGTATTTTTCTTCACAGAGAAGCAAAGAATCTAAAGTGTCTGTGTAACGGCATTTATCCCGTGCCTGATAACAAAATCATAAATAGAGTGCAAGGAAGTTTTGCGGAGGTCCTGTCGATGTGTCAAGCGCTGATTGTACATAGGAGCATCTCACCAGATACTTTCAGATCAAATGGGTTCTGCAAACATTTCTCCTTGAGCATTCATTAAAATCTACACATGAATTTGCTTCAGCCCTACTAACATACCACTCATTTCAGCTTTCTGTGAACATTCACACAGTTAAGTTTATTTATCACAAACAATCACTCTATACTGATTTCAACCTTGGATAGGTCAGTATTTCCACAGCTGAACATTTATGTTCGTAAGGGAAACATGGTCGTCCAGCTGGGAACGAGAAACCTATGCCATAGACCTAGCTGGCCAATTACACCAAAGCAACTTATTTTGTCTAGCAAAGAGAGAATTCTGTTTAAAATAATGCAAGAGTATGTAAATTATTCAAAAATCCCCTCAGTGCTGAATAGTTTTCTACAGTATGGAGAATACAACCATTTGCTGGCAGATATTCTGTAAGCAGAATAAAGTAAATGGTTTCTCTCAAATTACTTATCCATAGAGCTACTTAAAAGAGATGTTGCTTGCTCCTACAAAAAATGTTGATAGGACAAAAATGATGGACTTTTTTCTGATAATTCTCCTTCTTGAAAGAAGATCTACAGATGATGAAACAAATTTTACATTTTTTTCTTTTTTTTTTAAAATATCAGGCAATTTTTCGGAAAAAGAAAACTTTTTAGCAAAAATGTTATCTGTGGGAAAACGTACCATTTAGAAAATATTTTATGTACTACAAAATATTTCTGGTTATCTCCTCAAGGCTTAGCCCATAATAATTTCCTCCGTTTTGATCCCGGTTAAAGAAAAGGAGTCCTGACGGGGTCTTCTAGGACACAACGAAGCTTTCATCTGCTACCAGCCCTACCCCAGCCCAATGTCTTTCATACCCACGGTGATTTTAACCTCCTCTTCTCAGAGCTCCTTGAGTTGAGGAGGATTTGGCGGGCTGCGACGAATGCAAAACTGAAGCCGAGCCACAGAAATAGAGGACAGCTGGGAGTTAAGAGGCTTGGTTCATGTCCCATCAGTGACTGAACCGATGGGATGTGAACCGTGGGAAGGGATTTGGGGTGGTCTGATCCCGTGAAACGGACCGTACGCCGGAACACCACCTTCCTTTGTGGAGTGCTCTGGGAGGCCGAGGTGGAAAAGGCTCTAATCGACTTCTTGCAGGAGTAGTTTTCACTGGCTCAGTGGGAGCTGTTTGCACACAGACGCCGTGGAGCAAGTTGCTAGGTGTTTATTAACTCAGCCTGAAAAAGGAGGGGAAGGGGAGCGAAAAACCACCGAAGGGAAAATGCTAGTTAAAAAGACAGAATGCCACCCCCCGCTTTCCACCAAAGCTGGGGGAGCTGGGACTGAGCAAGGTCCTCGTAACCTGTCTGGTAAGTTTTAAAGGATGTTTTCCCTCTCTGTAACTGGTTGGTGTGTATGTGTGTTAGGAAACAGTGACTAAAATATTCAGTCAAGGGCTTAACCCTTGATTGTTCCTCTGTTTTGACCCCCTTTTAGTGAAAAGCCCCACAACGGGGGCTCAGGGGGCATTGTGGGGCACCGCCGAGTCCCTTTGGACACCTCTCCCATCCCGAGGTGCAGCCTGGCCGTGCAGCCTTCCTTCTGTGGGATTCGGTGGCACGCAAGGCGAGAGATCGTTTGGGATGAATAGAGCCCTTGGCCTGTCGTTTAGGCCATCCAGCCGCTCTCTGTGTTCTTTGTCAGGGCCAAACAAGCTCCATATCATTACGCTGGCATTCGCTTGCCCAGTCTCATTATTAGGTGCATTAGCTGTGGGAACTAAATCCATGACAAAAAAAAAAAAAAGAGGGGGTGGAATTGGCACACACAAAAAAAGGCTTTTCCAGCTCAGGCTAACAACTTGTGCCTATTAACTAAAAACGATCATTAGAAAATTCCCCCCGCAGACTTCAAGCTTCAGCAAAAGCTTGTTTCACGTATGCACTTGCCCTGTTACATGAACACATAACCAGCCTTAAAGAAACATACCCTCCAACGCCTGGACGGGGACCGGGCGAGGGGCTTCCAGGCAGGCACTGCATTGCCTTTAAAAGAAAGCTGTTGTCTCTCTGCTTCTTTCAGCAATAATGCTTGAAAAATATTGTGCCAATAGGAGATAATAAGTGTATAGCCTTAAAAGGGGAAGAATATTAGAGGACTACTGTGTCAGGTTGGGTTGGTCACTGAAACAAGAGAACAAGTGGTTGCATGGGACTTTATTTTTTTGTTATAGCGACCTTTTACACAGGTCAAACCACAGAAAAATTCATTGAAGATCAGGTCTTCATGAACTGCGTGAAGACAGGTCTCCCTAAACAGCAAACTGTCTTTATGAACATCCATGAAATCTTGCCTGAAATACACCTTTACTACAACTGCAACAAACCATGAGGCAACAGGTAGATCCGTGGAGGTCCCCCAAGCTGCTTAGGAGCCCATGTTAAGTCTTCAAAGGGATGGGAATGTATAGACATGTCAACTCAGACATCCTAGTTCCTACAGCTTTCGGTGGTCCTTGTGCGCTTGGCGATAGGAGAGCTGGGCTCTTCTGCTGGTCCCTGGAACATGTTGGTTTCTCTGGGACTTTTGTGGGCCACATTTCCAGTGGTCTGTGGGTCACAGAGTTAACAGTCATTGCCCAGCTTAACGCAGAAACTGTTACTGGGTCAGCAGCTCAATTCACAGGCTTATGATTACACTTTTTTCCCCCAGAAGATGCTTTCTTTCTTAGTATTTCCTAACTCTAAGATTTTTTTAGGCTGCATGATAGTCTTCCCAGAAAATGAGAAAATTTCCAGTCCCTTGGTCATGTGAAGATGAGCAGGACACATCTCTGGAGAATACACTGCAGGGAACAATACTGATAGCAAAAACAAATGAGCAAGCCTTTCCCACCCTTAATGTACATGCAGCGGTTCTCTTCTGGTTACCGTGCATCAGAAACAGGTCCCTAAATCCAGCGGATTTAAACCAGTGAAAAATAAACCTGGCTTAGCTATTCTCTGTCATGAGTCCCTGCCATCGGCTGGTGCGGTGAAGCAGACGGCTACCGCAGAGAGCTTAGGGGTGTCGGGGGGCAGCAGGAGAGGACTTCTTCCCAGGGGAAGGCAATCTGGGAGCTGATGGTGACGAGAAGGCAGGCAGGGAAGTGTGTCACCGAGCACGGCGCAGTCCTGCAGCACCTGAACGCGAAGGGCCACAGTCCCTGAACGCAGGCGAAGAGCAGCAGCCGGCAGTCCAGTGACGGCCGGACGAGTCTGGAGTGATGAGGCAGGACCCAGGTGTGGTCCAGATCAGTGAGGTGCATGGCCAGGCATAGGCACAGCAGCCATGTAGCTTGGGCAAGGACCAAGACTTAGGGCCTGAGCTTAAAGACGGCTCCCAAGGGAAGAGGAGAGGCTCCCAGTGAGGCTTCTCCCAGCTCTTTCCCACACAGCTCTTTCCCAGCAGTCGGATCCAAGGTCACACAGCTGCACCACGGCTGAGATGGCCTTGGGCACAGGCAGCCGAACCCCGGGGGTGTGCACCGGGGCCTCGCAAGGGGCTGGATGGGCGCAAAGGTAACACCTGCCCTACTGCTTCCACAAACCTCCATGGGAAATGGTGGGGTGGACACCAGGAACCCGCCGTGGCTCTCAACCAGCTTTGCTACAGTGCTAGCAATAGCCGTCCTTGCCCAAAATTTGTCCTTTCAGGCTGAGGCTGCATGATGGAAGCAGCCACCCCTGTAGACATTCTGGGTCGAGGAAGCCTTTGGCTTCCTGCGCTGGCATCCCTTCCTGGTGCTCCGTTTGCTCACCCAGGCTGTGAAGATGAACCTCCCTCATCGAAATGCCCTGTCCATATGGTAGCCTAAGGTCGTGCTCATGTGTGGCTGTGCAACCGAATCCGTGGATATCAAAAGCGAACTCTGTGATCTGCTTCCCTTTGGCTCTCCCCTACCCCCTGTGGAGACCGATCACGGCATGCACCTGGAATAGATGCAAATTTAGGCAATGTGCTATTTGACCGACAGTCTCGTATATGTCTCATTCAAACACGTGTCAGCAGTTTTACTCTAATCCCACTTTTCTTCAGCGCTCCTGAATGTTGTCCGCGATGCCAGCGTGTGAGCAAGCACAGTCTTAGCAGAAGGCTTATCTCTTAGCGTTTCCCCCCGAGGGCACGTTTCTCCCAGATAAAAGTGTCTTTCGATCTGGCAGGCTGAAACGAAGAACTCTTACGGTGCTCTGACTCCTCACCGAACAGATGGCAGGGGGAGAGCACAACGCGCCGCAGGATCAACACATTAGCAGGCCGGGATATTTAAGCAATTTTTCCACTGCCTCCTTTCGAGAGGTGCTTATGAGATATCAGATCACAAACAATAAATTCTTCGCTCTCCTACTGCAAAGCAGCAGGCTCGAGCTCCCGCTCAGACAAATGCTAGACTTTGAGAGAGGTTAATGAGCAGGTTTTTGAGCATTTTTTTTTTCCAGCACAGTCCCAGTGATCCAACACAAGGGTAGTTGGTCACTTACGGACCACACAGTTAGGTTAGCTTTAATAAAATTGGTAAACTGAGACATCTGGCACTGACGAAACAAGGCAACATAAAAAACTGCCTAGAACTTCAGGGACCAAGCGACATCAACAGAACTCAGGCAGACCAGCTCCTCTTCCTCCTCATCACACCAGCAGCCCATGCTTCCTACAAAAGAAATTTAAGATTTTGGAAAAGAATAGCAGGGGCCAGGATACGTATGCTATATAGCCTTTCTCAGGTTGCCAAAGCAAGCAACCTGTGGAGATTTAAAAAAAGAAAAAAAGTCCAGTGTACTGAACTGAGATGGGATTTGTTTTTTGTCCTGAGTGCGGCAAGCATCTTTTGGGTCCGCTGCCATTAAGAACTGCAGTGATCTGTTAAAACATGTTGGTTTCAGATGTTTACAGCTTTCCAAAGCTCTCTTTTTTGAGGAGGATATTTTCCTGTCTCAGTCTGGGAAAAGGTGAATATTTATAGAAGTTTAGAATCCCAAACATGTAATTTTGCTAGAAGTTTTTGAATAAAAGCATGCTGCTTGCATTAAAAAGAAAGGATGACCTGCTTTTGCCTTGGCAATAATAAAAACTACCCAAGACTTTAATTTTTTCATGATAAAGCCATTCTCAGGTGTATTGCCTTCTTCTTGCGAGCCTGCTAAAATTCTGGGGGTGGAGTAATACCACGTCCTGCACAGCGAGACTGTGCAGACAGACCACAGCTGTAAGGCTGGATTTTGCTTTCATACCAATGTAATTCTGAAGGCACACCGGCGATTTTATTGGGTGGGGGGAGCAGAAGGAACCCATTGCATTTAAGTTGCGTTACTAGCACAGATGTGATGCACACAAATACATGTGCTGGCTGCATGTCCAAAAGCTTCCTTCAGGTCTTGCTTTTGATTGAGCACGAGTTGCTTTTGAAAGGTCCTGGTGTCTCTCCTCTGGCTGAAAGTTTTCACTTCTCAGCGTCATTGACCAAGGCAAATGAAAGTTGCTCTTATTTTTGTCAAATTTCACTAGTCCTAACACTTCCCAACCAGCAATACAGGAGTTCCTCAGAATTTTACTGCATCAAGCTCTTTATATGGTGGTCCAACGTATCAAGTTTCATGAAGTACTAGCCAGAGGCATGAGTTTACATGGGTTTACTGGAGGTGTTACCAAAAGCTGTGGGCACCCCTCCCTCCGAGCGCTTGTTCATGCATCAGGTACTCCCACACCACGTGATGCCCTTGCTGCCACATTCCTTTTGATGCTGCGTTGACCCCAGGGTACCAAAAGTTTGTGGAGTTTCTAGATCGGCTGCTTTTACCATTTTTTTTCTTCTTTTTATAAGAACAAACTAGAAAATTAATTATCTAGTTAGGTTTTTTTCAAAGGGACATACTGTCAAAATACTTTCTTTAGCTACCCCATTTCTCTTCATGTCCTGAGCTCAAGAGACCTGTCAGAGAGCTATTTCAGATTGAGAAAACTCCTTCCAGAATGTCATTCAAAAAACACACTTTGAGTGTTATGTCCAGTAAGATTAACTGAGGTAAAAGAAATAATTTGAGAACATTCATTCCTTGGACTTGCAAATGGTCATCATATATTTTTGCTGAATTTCAGCTTCTATTGGGAAATGCGGTTTCACTGATGTGTAAAGTTATTTTCTTGATGGTGTCAGTTTTGTCTTAGGTGTAGAATGGAATCCTTGTTTGCTGGCTAGCTCTAGAAATTGTCTCATTGATTTATTTAAAATTTATTTGTATCAGTGCTGTGGTCCATACACGTACCCCAATGGTCAACAGAAACATTTTTCTGCAAATATTTGAACTTCAAGCTGGTTTACGGGAAAAATGTCATCAGAGCTAATGTTCCCATTCCCTGAGGAATGTAAATTCTGCAGTTAGGTTTCTAAAGCAAATCACAAATGTGCATTCCAGCCGGTTCACAGAACTATTCTGCAGCATTTGCTTAGAATTTACCCTGCAGCAGAAAAGCTTTTCCATAAAAAGCTCACTCTACTGATTACTATGAAGACCAAGCATGAGGAAGATGCAGAATTGAAACTGATGTGCTGGAAAGAGTGAATGAGAACTTGCTGAAAAATTGCCACCTTTTTCCTGAAAACACAGAGATCTGTCTCTCAGGTAGATGTGAATCAGTCTCACTACACAAATGCCAATTGAGATAGGTATCAGTCAATAAATAACAGTGACAATAATTGCTGTTAATACTAATGTACTTAATATAATTGCACAGGTTTTGCTTTTATTTTTTCTTTTTTTCTTTTCTTCTTTCATGACGGGAGCCACTTTATTTTGCCTCCAGTTCAAAACTTGATCTAATTCCAGGAATGTCTGAAAACATTCACTATATCTTTTCTGCTGGGAAAAAAATCTCTTAACTTACTGTTAGCTCCCTGCTCCAAAAATAAAATGTACAGTACGTAACAAATTTGGTCTGACAGCAATTTCCCAGCTGGAAAGATGGAACTTTTTTAATTGGTGTATAAATAAATAGAGGTTTGATCCTGCTCTTAAACATATATTTTTAAAAAAAAAGAGAATTTTGCCCTTGCCTCAAGTACACATAGGAACAGATCTTCCTTTCTAACAAGAACAGTAACAAAAAAGCCCTCTTCATTGAACAAAATTTAAAAGTTAAGTCTAACCACACTGAAATAAATGGAAGTCCTGCTGCTGCTGTTGAGGAAGGCCCATGAAGTTCTCTGTGTCTCTTGACTTTTCCGTACCATTTTAGTTCATAACTCATCATTTCAAATTGCTTTAAAGTTTGAGATGAGAACCTTAAGTGTTGGTGAATCATCAAATAAGTATCTATTTAGCAAAAAGAAGCTCTTATGAATTTAGGTTTATCTTGTGTTTTCAGATTAAAGAAAGCGATAACGTAGATTGGGAGTTCACCTAGAATAATTGTGTGGTATTCACTTTTGCTACCTGAAAATAAATCGGGACAAAACGCAGACACTGATCTGCAAATCCAGATACTGGAAAAGGGAAGCGCACATTGGTCCAAAACCATAAAATGTGTTTATTTGCTCCTCAAATCCAACGCTGGGCACCCCGAGACTCTGAGAGACTCATTCTTACCGCACCTTAGCTCTCCAAGTGCATTGCTTGGTTGAAGTTCCCTTGGCATGGAAGTTTTTGTAGTGGAGGGGCATGCAGCAAACCCCCACATCCTGAAGCTGTCAGCCTGTTCTCCTTCCTGCGGTGGGCTTTGCACCCCAACTTGTCTCACCTCTGAGACCGAACCGGAGGGGTCCTCAGAAAAGCTGGCACATGGGAGAAGCCCAACAGACTGACCTTTCTGGGATGTGGCTTCTTTGTTCCTCATAGCCCAAAAATTATATATTCATACAGAGAAAGGAAGAGGTCTCTTTGGGAAAAAGTGGGAGAAATCAAAACCACATCTCCTATCTCTTGGAAAAGGACCGCCTCATCAAAAGCAGTCAGTAAGCATCTTGTTTTCTGGCCCCATCTGTGTGTAGTACATAGCCAAGTGGCTTTGAAAGGCTCTCCCTGCCAGAACATGAGATAACCTAGCTGTTAGGGAACTCCCTCACTTCTATTTCTTGGGTGCTGGCACACCTTTTATTAAAGTATTTCGGTTTAAAGCAATACACTGGTCCGGGCACGTAATATTTGTACGGAGCTTAACATGGTCCTGCCATAACACTTCTATCTCCTCCAGTGTGCAAAGTTGGACCAGAAATCTCATGAGAATGAGCTTACTCATGAGATATCTGCTAATTCTGGCTTCCGGTTATGCTGTAAATAGTATGAGAACTGCCTTTCTAGCAGTTTTAGGGAATTTGGCTCCCAGCCACTGCTAGAAAAGCCCGAGCCATGATCTCAGTGAAAAGCAAGGGGGAAAGAAAAATGCTCCAGACTTTCAGAAAGCTCTTTATTAGTGCCAGAAGCTTGCTGGGGTAGAGTCTTCTGCACTACATCCTTCTACTCCAGTGAATTGGCCACTGTTTTCAACTCTTGCAGACATGCCTTTGCAAGGTCGGGTGCCTTGCAGAAGGCACAGCGATCTGTAAGCAGGTACTTCCATGACTTGATACAGCTGTTCTGTGGAGTCTTTGAGGAAGAGAAGGCTATGCCAAAAACTAAGGGGCAAGCTCAGGACTCTGGCTACAGCCCTTCAGAGGAGGGACCCCACAATGGAGACTCCCGATCCCATTGTTCCCCTTTGTCTCCCTCAGAGGCGCCGGGATTGTGCCTTTTTCCCTGCCCTCTGACTCCCTGCCCTGCCGGCTACCTGCCCTGCTTCCCAGGTCTCATTTTCACTGATGGGTCCAGGAGCCCAAGGCTCTGCCTTTTAGTGGGGCTTTTGGATAGTACTGTAAACAGCGTCTCAAAAAGAAGCTGCGCTTTGGCAGACAAGTGGCTTTTTTACTTTCAAGAACCACCCCCCCCCCCCAGCCTCTGTGAAAGTAATCCCAGTACCCCAGAAAGAAATCCCTGCTTTCAAAACTAAAGGCAGAAGTCATGTTATCTACAGGCCTGAACTTGAGCACTGGAGCCTATCTCATATGCAAATTATTCTTAGCCCTGGTATCAGAAATACTAGTAAGCACATATCTGTAAACACCCTTTAGCTTTAATTACACTTACTATCCTTTGAGGGTGGGTTGGGTTACCTGACTTACTGACTGGGGAAAGTGTGCTACTAACAGTTCTCAAGCCTGAAAAAATCACACAGAAATTATTACAAATTAATTACACACATTACATTATTACACACAGAAAATACTACATATTACAGATGAAACAGATGAAGAGTACATTTAATACAGACTTGTTTGCAGTATTAGTAGGCAAGCTATTGTGTTTTCATGATGAGACTAAGGTCACTTCCAAATAATTTTCAACAGTCATCAGAAGTGCAATAGGTGATGTAAAATCACCAAAAAGAGATGGGTCCCTTCAGTAAGGAATTAAGTAAGCAAGTAACAGTTATTACAGAAAACACATTGTCTAAAGAGTGCCTCCATTCAAAAGATGGGAAACGTCAGAGTCCAGGCTACAGACGCCAGCCTAATTCTGTTCCTTTCTCACCCCATCCCTGTGAATATGCGTTATGATACAGCTTGTAGTTGTATGACCACATGTTATCTTTCCGTAAAACAATCGACTTATTCAGAATGCAAGACAGATGATTAAGTATTTAATCATCTGTCCTCTAATCCTCTAACTCCTCTGTCTTTAGAGGAAGCCTACGTTCACTTCCAGAGGAGCCAAAGATGCCAAATAGTTGGGTGCTGGATTCTAGTGGTGGAGGGAGGAAAGTTTGATATGGGCTGCTCCGCTCAGCTACAGAACAGGGCTTGGGGGACTGCTGGATGAAATTCAGAGAGCTGGCCATACAAGATGGCCAAGGATGACTGCCAAAGGAGGACATAAGCAGTGGAAGACCAAAAATTCAAAGCTGTATAGATCAGCATTAGAGCCCAGAACACATGGTCCTGAAGTACATGGCGATCCCTGCAGAGATGGTTCTTGTGGGAGTTCCTACCTCAGAAGAGCTGAACTTAGTTTCTGAGATACAACACAAATGTTCTCTGGCTTAGCAATTTCCATTTTTTGATGAACAATGGTAGGACTTCACGATCGCTTCCAGAGAGTCCTCCTGCTCTAACAGCACCTCAGAAAAACGCTATGAAAAATAAATTTGAGTCTGATTCTCACACAAGAGTGTCCCATGACACTCATGCATGAGAATCTAATGCTGGTTCTACAGCTGTATCTGGTTCAGCAAACATTGATTCATTTGGGGGTTTTGCCCCTGCTGCTTTGCAAATTCATTTGTTGTGCAACTGTAGTTTACATCCCTTTGATCCTGATTCTGGGATAGTCCCAAAGTCAGCTGTCATTTTGTCATTTACTGTTTGTGTCTGTGAATGTGAATGTTGTGCCCTCTTCCACCTGATACACTGTCCGAACCCCTGATCCTTTAGTGTGGCCAAGTGTCTAACTGTCAGCAATTTCAATGAGTTTTAGATGCTTATATGCTTTGGGACTGACTCAGTCATCTTCTGAAATCTGAGTGGATGGGCCATGGTAGAGAAATGACAGCCCAATTGACCTCAGAGGAGCCTCATGCAATTAGAAGGGTCTGAGTATATGGGACTTTAGACTGGTTGTATACGAGCCTCTATAAGATAAGGACTTCCAACAGTTTATAGAGAGCACCTCTGGAAACCTCTGTACATATGACACACAAACTCGAAGTGATTTTCCAGTGCCTTGTGTTGAAGAATGTTATGCCCTGAATTTCTCACTGTATTTACTTTTCGTGTTCTTCATGCTGTAGCAAGTAACAGACACGCACACGCACACACAAAGTCTTAGCAAACACCTGTGGGAACAGTGAGTATGCAAATAGTAGCCACAAGAAATCCTTCATAAACAGCCTAGAAGTTGAAACTGATTTTCATAAAACTTTTGTCAAACAGTGAAAATGTTAGCAGACACTGAAGTCTTTATAGTCAGCGTGTATCCCCAGAAGGGCTGGATACCAAATACTGTATTTGGTCACACAGAGGGTTCCAGTGCCCGTGAGGACATCTTCTACAGCACCAGAGGGACCAGAGGCTATTCCTCCTTCTTTGCAAATAGTACCGTTGGTATCAGACAAGAGACAGGGACACTCTTACGAGAAAGAAGTGTGGCAGAATCTAGTAATTTGTAGTTATTTGCAAGGGTAGCCATCAGACATCTGGCATGTACAGGAGCTGCAGTACCCAAGCATCTCCTAGCTGTTTATGCATTGCTCCTTCCTTAAGCTCCGTGTAACAGGAAAGTGTCTATTGATCCCATTTTACAGGTCCAGCACCTGAACACAGCTGCGACAGTTCACAACGTTAAGGGTAGGCAAGTGCATAAAGGGGCAGAGGGACATCTAGTGGGATTTGCACTCTCTCTGCACTTGCAGGCCATCAGAAATCTTCCCACAGGGTTCACCTCGCACGTGACTTACCACATCAGGAAGAGCTCCCTGCAAGCACGAGGTGAAATGTTGACGTTCCAGTGGAGGAGGTTTAAAAAAATCGTGTTTTTCCTTAGAGCTCAGTGGATGTTCAGTAACCTGTTGATCTGTGCTAACTTCTTCCACGTGTCAGCCTGAAGTGACTTGTCCAACTCTGTGGTTGAGATCTGGTACCAGAGCGATGCGTCTTCAGATCAGCACCCAGATCCCTGAACCACCTTCACTTTGTGAGGGTGCGGGGGCTTGACAGTGATTCAGGCTGTGGATCTTGTGCTTTTGACCTTCTGAAGATTCAAAGCTGCTGTGAGAAGGGGTAAGAGAAGCTGTGACTAATCTGATTTCTGTAAGAAAGCTCACCTTGACAGACTTTCAGCGGTAGTGAGTTTGAAGGCATTTTGAAGGTTATCTTCATAAAAAAAGGACTGGCAACTTACAGTGGAAAAAAAAAAAAAGTGTGATTAGCAACTTATTTCTTGGCATGACGGATGGCTGAGTGATTATGATCCATTATATTGCCCTTCTCAGCCGGCGTAGAACAACACAGCTTCGTCCACTGAAGTCAATAGGCTATGACAATTCATACCAGTTCTGGGACTAAACTACTGTGCCCATGCACCCAGTTTGCAAGCTCCTAATTCCCTTCAGATGTCCTCAGCTCCTTTATGTCAGAAGAGCAGAATTTCTCTGCTGACCCACGTACGAATCTCTTCTAGTCCCTGACCTTGTCTACGGGTGAGGCATCATGGAAAACAAATGGGGCTTTTTTAGGGACGCAGTAACTGCACTAGAAGAGAATTCAGCCAGGTTGCAGATATAGTGCAGAATGGCTCTGAACACGCGGTACGTGTTTCCTGTCATACAGTGACCATCATTTGTTCACATGGCAGTAGCACCTAGGACCCCAACGATGGACAAGGCATGTATTACTGCAGGCTCTGTAAGAAGAAGGTAAGCCTGTATTCTATCATTCTTACTCATCCTGCACATAGTCCTTGGCCTCACGTATATCAGCAGTGAATTCAACGGATGGCAACCTGACTGTTGCAGGCATTGACTGGACAATAAAATGACACAAGGATTTCCAGTGCCCTCGGCCAGTCCTGAACCAACAGCTCTTCCAGAACGATGGGGGAGTGGAGGCTTCCAGATGCTCCTCATGCAGAGAAATGGAAGGGGAGTGGAAGGTACCCTGCCCTGATTTTGCTCTGACTCTGCTGCCTCTTTTCCGGTGACTAAAGAACCTGACACATGGTAGCCAAATAAATAAATGTTTGCAGAATTAGCTCTTTCTCCACGGCACCATAGTCAGAACTTAAACTTTTCTTCTGAATTTATTTCAATGGTATTTGCACACATGATGTTTGATGTGGTCAGAGATGACGCAGAATCCAGTGAGAGGGTGGTGTATTTCAGAAAGCGCTGGTTCCATATTGAGGGCTTTCCTTATTAAAATCGACCTGCAAAGAAAACTGAGCATCCTTTGCTTTGCACCAGGTTTAATTGAAAGGCTGACCGAAATACGTTAAAATTTAGGTGCATTTTCCTTTCAGTCGGATTATCCTTTGAAACTGTGAGCAAACCCTGCCTGACAACACAAAGGAATTTTCCCATGGATCAGCTAAAGCTGACTCACATGAAAGACTTGCCCAAAGTGGTCATGCCCTCTGAGCAAATACCACAGGCATGAGGATCTCTGCTCCTGGCCTAACAGCAGTGTTAGGATTCCAGCGACCCAGCCTAGGAAGGCAGATTTTATTGGAGGAGGGGAGGTCGCCTACCTGTGACCCAGCCAATCTGCTCTGCTATTTATCCATGTTGCTAACTTGCAAGGGAGGCGAACGCTTTGCGCTGTCACTGCACGTTGAGAGAAATTTCCTGCTCGGCTCCCGAAATACACCAAATAGCACTTGCCGTTTGCTTAAGCAGGTAAAGCACGCAGCAAAAGTCACTGCTGTGACTCAAAGGGGAAAGAAAATCATCTGATCATTCAAGCTTTCAGCACCGGCTTTCAGTGCTGGAGTGAAAACCCCGTGGAAGCTACGTGCCCTCCTAAAATAAATATTTCCTCTGCTGGAATTGCTGAGTATCTTGCAGATCAACAACCCGAAAGGCTTGCTTACTCATCCCTGCCGTGTATTTCTGGAGTGGTTTGCCTTCTCTTTTAACGCTACTGAGTTGTGCATCGCTCTGTCTGCCCTGGCTTGTTGGAAAGGCAAGCACATGCTAAGCAAAGAGTCAGAACAACCCACAAAGCAATGATGCAAATAGAGACAGAATTTTTGACCACTCGGAAAAAAATAAGAATTAAAATAAGCTTCCCTTGATCAGAGAGCCACATACGGAGTTAAAGGTTCTGGCCAATGTGCTGCTGATAAATTAAAGCTAAAAGTATTTTGAACTAACCTTTGCATTCTCTCAGTGTACTTTTTGTTTACTCTCTGCTCTTTTGCTCAGTGAAAATAAAACAGGCAGGACAACGTCACTTGCTGTTTCCAACTTGCTTCTGCTTTGCTTCTAAAACTCCTGTGAAAGAGTCTTGTTTTAAAACTCCCAGCATTCCAGGAAGACGTTTTATTCATTGGTTGTCTGTCCCTCACTTTCCATTTTCTCATCTCTGGTTGCTCGTAAAGAATATTTGGGTCTAATTTATTTGTCGTTTTCCCTTTGTATTTCATTTGGTCCATTTCTGTGCTTGAATGTGGGTTTTCAGTAAGATCACATGTGATCTGTGCCAAGATGGAGCCAAAGTCTCTTCCCACATTCCTAAAACGTGTGGCATTGGGGGCAGCAGACTCAAAATTATGTGGCAGCTTCATTTAAACAGGAAAAGTCCAATGGGTTTTACTCGGTTGTGTATAAAAGTCAATAGTACACTTGGTGGTAGTCCCTGTGTTATTTGTTTTAAATTATATTCAGTTTCATACTGTCTCCACATTCTCTGTTTTCAATATCCAGCAGATTTTTGCATTGACAAATGTGTGACATTTACAGGAAGCTGTTGTGGAGGAAACCTGAGGTTTTTCTGTATGGGCTGAGCATAGTTGTGGCTTCTGACCCTGGGGAGAGCTGTTTGAGTTAGGGATTATCCTATTAGATGGATGTTTCTAATAAAACCACCAGCAGCCAGAGAGCTTATCTGTATTACCACCGTGCAGTTTCAGAGCTAACATCCCCCTCGACACCAAGGGGGTAAATCCTGAGTGTCATCATTCGTTTCGAACTGGCTGCGGGCTCAGGCTGTAGCTGAGCTTCCACAGTGACGGCAGCTGATCTGCCCCTTCTGTAATCGGCGAGGTAAGCTAGTCCAGCCTGCTAAACCTGCAGCAAACCCCTTCAAAAAAGTAAGTGAATAGGTTTTTTTCCAGCTTAGCAAGCTGGAACGGTTCTCCTCGGGGTGGGATGAGCATCAGTGCTGGCACAAACGAAAGGACAAATTAATAGCTACGGGCAGAAGGGAGCCAGGGACCACAGCAGCTCTTAAATTCGGCTGAGTGGGCTGGGTGGGAGCTGTGCCTTTTAAGGGGAGTTGCACTTCTTCAGGTACGTGCTGCCTCTGCTCCCCTTGCATTGAAAGTAGCTGTCGCGTGGCTGCTGCACGAGTCTCTGCCAGCAGCTTCTCTGAGCGAAAACCAATTGGCAACAGCAAAGAATAGAATTCCTTCACACCTGGGAACCAAAATGACTTGTTGTATGGGGGGGGATTGATGTATATTGAACATGAGTGGGAGGAGTGGGAATAGAGGGGCTGTGGGGAAGGGACAGCATCTCACTCTCAGTCTGGCTCGGCCGAAACAGAAGTCTGCATGCTAAAGGCACAGCTCCCCAAGATACTGGGGAGGGACTGCTCATCTGTCCGGTTCGTCTGAGCTGCTTTGATGTGTGAGGGCAGTGGAAGCCTAGCCCAGCTGGGCAGCTTTCTGCTGAGGTAGGCAAAGCAGCTCACAGAAGTGAAAGCGGTAAGTGCTGGAGCACAAGGCTGGGAGAGCACGTGCCTGGGCAATGCGTGCAGAGGAGGAGCAAGACACGACAGCAACTGCCCTCCCCTATATAGTGGCTTGAGGTGCTGTAAGTCTGAGCTTTTTAAATTAAAAATAAATGCTTTAATAGGTATTTTTAAAATTAAGTGGTTTTAGTTAGATATGAATACAGGAATAAATCACCACTTCTGTTAGAGGTGCTCTTCTCCATGTACCTTGTTTCAATCTGTAGTGAATGCCTGTACTGGCAGAATTGGTGTGGTGACCTGCGGCGCAGGGAGGGAAGGGTTGATTGAGCCAGCTGGGGAAACGCTAAGGGCCGAACTGCCTCACGTGGGTTTTGCTAACTGGAAGAACACTCATGCCACAGCAGACCACAGGGACCATAGCTCTGCCTCTAATGACTCATCCATCGTTACTGTCACAACGAGACCATCTTTCCACCATCATTCATATTGCATGCTGGCACCCCCTGCTCACTAACCCACCTTGCAAGATCCAAATTAGGCATGGATGTCCCGTGCCTTTTCTACCAAAGGAGATGGAGTATGTGATATGCCAACGTCGTTGCTGTTATGCCAGCCATCACCCAGGCCTGCCCTGGTCCAGCACAAAGCCTGTCCCTGGAATGCGAACTATCAGGTTTTTGTGGCAAAATTGATTGGCAGAGTGAATTTTGTATAAGAACACAGTTTTGCACCTCATTTCTTTTGGAGTTTTTGATCCCATGCCAGGAACCCCAGAGCTGGATTTATTGCATCACTGAAAAACAGCCCAAGCACTAGAATGTTTTTAAAATCAAAGCCAAAGTTCAAGGCTCTGGTCACCATCAAACCTCACAGGATAGGCAAAATCTACATAAAGACCACTATAAAATACCCTTCCTTTTCAGATCTCCATAGATCTTAAAGGTTTGTTTATTTTAAGGTGCGGGCCCAGTTCCTGGGCTTGTTTTTTTTGTTTTTTTGGTTTTTTTTTTTTTACAGTGAAGCAGAGGATGTTGCACTTTGTTCTGCTGGCTGGTTTTCGCTTTGCTTTTTTTTTTTTTTTCCTGGCAGGCTGACTGGCACAGACCAACAGGCAAAGCACTCTGATACTCTTTGGGAAGGGTGACTGGTGAGTGGCACCTGGGAGACCTCACTGAGACCACTGCCCTGGTGTGCTGGAAGAAGAAAAGGCTCTTGGTATTTCTAAGCTATCACAGGTGCAGTTATGACCATCTAAGACGACAAGTGAAGCAAAGGGTATGACAGTCTCTTTTGGTAGACCTCCTGATATCATTGGGAAAACAGAAAAGCTTTCAAATCACCCAAGACCTTTTCTATATCCTAAGGCAGGCACAGGATAAGAACTTTTCCATGGCTTTTTCTGTGGAAAGCCCTATTTCCCCATATGGTGGCAAATCCATGAGCTTGTGGCTGTGCTCACCCCAGTTATTCTCTAGCCTTTGGTACACATTTTGTCAGTGATGCTTTTGTTAGTGGAGCTGTGATAAGGCAGACCATGGAACAACCTGCCTTCACTGAAACCAGGTGTGCTCTCCTAGGAAGTGATGGAGAAGGGGGAGTTGCTGGAAAACATCCTCCAAAAAAGCAGTTTCTTTCTTCCTCTTCTGTTTTTTTTCTGAAAAGAGCCTGGTCCCTCTGTCAGGAGAGTATTTTCTTTCTATATGCCTGGTTTTTTATAGGTCCAGAAGAAACTACTGATGAGAGCTGGCCAGATAACAGAAACCACACTGGAGCAGAATTGGGGCAGTGTTTCAACAAGAGAGCACTGTTTTTTTGGAAACTGCTGGAAACACTCATTTCCCCTTCCTTTTGGGCTGAAAGTGTTTGCCATGATCAACCAGGGCTGTTGCAGCTGCCCTTGCTGGAGGACATACTCACCTGGAGCCCGAGCTGGGCAAGGGTGGCTCTGGCAGCTCTGGCAGCAGCCCCCGCTGCCCCGAAGGCAGCATGAGTGCCCCTCTGCCCCGGCTCCACGCCTCCACGTTGCCTCCTCTTTGTTTTCCTCTTGTCGTGATTTATTGGGTTGGGTTCCGCGGCTGCTTCTTGGCTGAGTGCAGCTAAGGTATGTAAATTGCTTTTTAACAGCTAATACGCACCCACACATACTTTAAAAAAAAAAAAAAAAAAAAGCAAGCAAAACGATATGGTCAGCAGTGAGTTATAGGAGATCAAGAAAGCGTCAAGAGGTGAAAGTCAGTGGCTGGCTGGCCAAGTCCTGCGTGCAGTTGAGGCTCTGTTCAGGATAAACTGAGTGGAGAGCAAGTTTGATAGCTTCAAACTAGGATTTTAAAGGATGGGACTGCCTCTGGGGCTGTAATACCTACTTTGTGATCAGGACTTCTCCAAATCAAGCGTATTTGTTCTTTACAGAAATTTCAAAACCAAAAGCACAGTGTTTCAATCTCCAGTGACATCTCGCTACTTGTCCTGATTTAGTCGATTTTAAACAAGGGACAATGACCACAGCAGGAGAAATTATTGTAGCTCTCTAGCTTCTCCATTTCTGTTGTCAAAGCACCAGAAAGAACAGTGCAGGAGTTTTTAAGAATTGTCTGCACTTTATTTGCCTTCCACTGCTGGATGCGAGGAGACTTACTCTCCAATCTGCACTTGGACTTGTCTCTTGCTATGCTCAATGTTCCTGGTTTCCAGGGTGCTCCTGACCACCCAATCTGGCCACAGGTTTGGAGGAGAAGCATGGCTTTTTACAATTTGGCTCTGCAGATGAAGTTTTCTTCCCCTTTCCCAAGGGGAAAGCTTTCATTTCTCTGTGTCACTGAGTGGTCCGCTCTGTTAGGCTGATACTGAGGTCAGTCTGATTTAAACCAGAATGTTAGAGATTAAAAAAAAAACCCAAAACCAACAACCAAACCCCATAAAGCTTCACTATACACAAAGTCACCTGGATGAAAACCCTCTGCTTTGCAAGAAAGGTGTCTGGTTATGCACGAGGTGGTGGCATCCGTCCTTTCATCAGCACTGCGGCTGAAGACGTACTGTAACGCGTTTTTCCGGCATGAACACGTGCTAAGGAAAGTATTTCCATACCTCAGGCATGCATTGCCTAAGATCCTCGTACGCAGAGCTGATGGTTCCCATCTGCCATTTCCCATCTCTCAGCCCCAGCCCCAACACCTTGCCTGAGCCTGCCGGGGGGTGAGCCAGCCACTTGCGGAGTTACACCCTTCAAACGGCACGGCTTAAAAGCCTGTAAGGGCAGGGACTTTCATGAGCGCCTGCTTGCAATAGCTTGGCTTTCCTTTCCTTTTTCTTCTCCTTCCCACTCTGCAGTCCCCCTCGCCCCATCCCAAATATCTTCTCCAAGACAGCAAATTCAAGACTTCTGCTCGGGGAACATGGTGTCATTCACATCTTTGAGGTAACGCTGCAGCTCTGGGAAACAGACCTACAGTATTCGGATCTAGGGAGATTCTCTGTTTCTGAGCTCCGTACCCACAACCACTGATGTTTATACAGCAAATACGATCCGTATCAGTCTGCCACGGTGTGAAATGTTACAGTCCTCGGAGAAAAGAAATGAAAAGAGTCACGGCAGATAGGTTCAGGGTTGGAGGTGCAAGAAAGTGCATTTATCTCTACTGTGCAACCTGCGGCTTTTGCTTTTATTGCGGGGGGGAGTTAGTGCTATCGCTGTAAAGCTCGTGGCTGTTCCTGAGAAAGCCAGGGCTGCAGAAAACCAGCAAAACTGGCCTGTTAGTCTCAGGACTCACTTGGATATTTTCTTTGGTTTTTTCCCTGCACTGCCTTTGGTCCTGTTTTCTTTATCCTGCTCCTCTCTGCTGCTGAAAACACTCAGCTGCTCAGGACTGTTCTCACTGCAAACCCCACACGAACCCCTCTCTCTTCTTCTTGCTCTTTTTACCTTCTCCCCTCTCACTTTTATTTTCTCTTCTGCACTGCTTCTACATCCATTTCTTATCCTCTCCCCATTTCCAATAATGCCTCCATCAGGGATTATTTTTCTAGTATACGTCTATGAAATCTCAACTTTAAAAAATTAATTAAAAAAATAGGTGCAGGTTGATGAAAGCCATCAGGTATCTAATTATGTGCCTAGGCACTGTGGTGGCGTACAAAATGGAGGGAAGAAGGCACTTAAGTTCTAATCCTCCGTGGAAGTTAAACACCCAACCCAATTAATACGTCGCTTCATGCATTTTTATTGCGCATTTGTGTCGGTACCTGATGTATCTCTGAGCATCTACATACTTCTGGAAAGCCATGGCTGACGTGGCTGACTTTGTCCTTGTTCTCACAGCTTTGCTTGTGTGCTTTTCCACACCTTGTGGCTCTTGATGGAGAATGAAAGTTCCCCAGCGCTGGGAATGCATCCTGCAGCAGGTTTGTACAGGCCTCGGGGCTTTTTAGGGACACAAATAAACACGGCTAGTAAGCCCAGTCTTGCCGTTCAGACTGTCAGCTGCAGAAAGCCACCACCCCTCAAAGGTCTTCTGGTAAGGGAATGTAAAATAGAAAGCAAACAAATATGGATAATCATGTGTTACCAAAAATTACCGATGACAAACCTCAAAATTTGGTGATTCATCCAAGCACCCAAGACGCCCTTACAAGAAACCACATGACTAATTATGCTAGAGGTCAGCGACAGTTCTATACAGTCTACGCACGTAATTATATACTTTACAAAAACCAACCCTTGTCCTCTCAAGGTGGATAATAAATACTGTGCTGTTATTGAAAGAAGGGTATGAATTGCTTAGAAGAACAAACTCGTCCTCTTGGGCTCTTTCTCCCAGTCATTTATTCTTTGCACAGCACCTGGCACAATAGCTGGACAGGCAGCAAAAAACCCAAACAGCACAGACAGAAACGTGGAAGGCCAGAATTGCCTCTCGCCCATGGCAATTTTAGCGTGGTGGCATGTCATGTGGGAGACTTCCACCATCTTATGTGCATGAGGGCAAAAGATGACCCTGGCTGCTTAGCTGAAATTTAGCCACGCAACCCAGATTAGTGAGATGGGAATCCGAGACGAGAGGCTGACGAGCCTTCGCAGAATTGTAAGTGACGTCCCTGGAAGAGAGTTGAAATGCAACAACCCCATCCCACACGGTGAGGCAGCTGAAACATGGCTTTGAAAGCGTTAAGATGTTCTCACTTTGGTGGGGAGAAAATCATGTGTAAATTTGAATGCGTTTGACGATACTATAAGCCATATAAAGATATAAACTAGCACAGCAAACCCCCATTTCACTTATTTCAGCAAAATTTCAGTGCCTATGTACCTTTGAAGAGCTGGAACAGAGCAACTGGGTTTCGACTTTCACAGTTTACCAAATGTGGCATTGATGGTGAGCCGTATAGTGATGTAAAGGACAGAGCTATATTTGTTTAAGGAACCTTCAGTCTGAATTTCCAGCTTTGTGAGTGCTGAGAAAGAGGAAAGGGGGAAGCTCTGAGGAAAACAAATGTTTCCTGAACTTTGAGTTTCTTTGCTTTGATATATTACCAGATTTTTCTGTGATGTGACCAGTCCTCCTTTATAAACTTTGCTTTATCTCGGTGACATTTTGCATCTAGAAAATCATTAAGCTATCATATTTGGGGACTGGAAAGAGCAAAGGGCTGAAAGAGTTTGTTCTACCTGTCAAGTTACTCAGTTACAGCTGAGTCCCTTTGCAGACGTGCATTTCCACCGGCATACGCATGCACCATGTGCTGGCCCTTGCCTGCTCCTCACGCTATGGGAGCTATAGATATAGGCATATATATGTATAAATCTGTATTTATGAAAAATATATCACCTGATGAGGAGGACTGTGGGACTCAGCAAAGTTTCCTATTACTTATTAGCCAGCCAGTGTTCTGGCCTGTCTGTCTCTGTCCTTGGCAATAAAACAAAGATGAAAGGTAGCCGCTTATTTGGAGGCAGACTTGAAAGTACAGTAGCTATCTCAGACCCTCGCCTTATCAAAGGCTGGGACAGCAATAACAGTACTCGATGGAGCAACAAGGACGTAGTAGGCTAGGCTGTCAAACAGTTACACCTTGTGTGCAAACAGCAGTTTCACATCCCAGCGGGCACGAAAACACGGTTGGCAGCTGAAGGCAAGCTGCAGCAGACGGTGCCTAACCGTCGTACCAGCCTCCTTCTCCAGGACTGGGCATGGGGGCAAGCTGGGGCAGGGCATCGACTCCCTGAGATGAGGGAACCTTTCTGGTAGCCAGCTTGTGAAGTTCAAGGCTCCTAGGCAGAGCTGGTGCCCCAGACTACCAGTGGAAGCTCAGCTGTCACCCACCTGGGTCTGCCAAACTGGGAGAGTCATTTGGCACAGGCTTTCTCCACTGAGAGTCCCACAGATCAACCCCGACTCAGGCTGAGAGCAAACAGCAGCGAGGACAGCCTTCTTTATGGATGTTAAAGCTGTCATCTCAAATGCTGGCAGGAGGGTGGGATGTGGGAACTGTTGCACTTGTGTTTTAGGGGCAGTGGATCATCCTTTCAGAGACGACCATTAGAGTTTTGAACTTCAAGCTTCCTCAAGCACCATGTTGAAGCCATAAGGAGTCCAGCTGATCCTGGTGGAGAACTCCTGAGCTGAGCATTGACTTGAATCCATGACTCAAACAAAAAGACGGAGCCTCTCTCAAGAAGAAATAGACTGAGGTACTGAATCAGTCACTGCAGCTTTTGTTTGCCTCATAAAATGATTTTTTTTTCAGCTGGTTAAATTTGTCCATTCATTTCTATCATGTGCTATGGCTAGATGTACCTGGCTTACAAAATACGACTAGCTAATGTAGCAGAAATGGTAGAACAAAGTGCTCCGTGCAACACTATGACACTGGGAGAGTCACCCCAAAACGTCCTGACCAGCAAAGACCAGCTGAGGGGCCTGGGCCCATGGGACTGAGACTCAGCAGCTGGATTTCGACAGTAAAGATCAGAGACGAGTATTAACAGGACATCATCTAGAAAGCGGGTGTGGTGGAAGGCAAACTGACTTCAAATGCACTGAGCAACCTGCATGCAAATGTTGCAATGCATGGTGCCAATGAATGGCTCTTTTTGGAGCATGAGGTCATGCTTCCGTCCTTGCTCTCTATCATGAAATTCCTAAGTGAAAGTCAGAAAGCCAATTTTTTAGCAGGTAAGTCAGCCAAATCTTTGGAGTTGGGAGTGCAGTGTTAGTGTTGGAGTTCAAATGTTTCTTATTCCCATTCCTCTCTACAGATCATTTTTTCAGATAGAGAAAGGAAGCGGAAAAGATCCACAGAGAAGCTGTTAAAGACACAACATACACAACAGAAGACATTGAACTAACAATAGTAGCATAAAAATATGTTTGCCTTGTGTCCCAAGGACTTCATCAGGAGAGGACGCAATATACAATACTGTCTTAAATACTAAGTTCTGTGGCAAACGTACTTTTCCACTGCAGAGTAATGGTGATGTGCTGGGTGAACATACAAAGATTTGATAAGTTTTAAGGAGCTTTTAATAAATCAGTTGAATACAAAATTCTTGGCGAATGATTTTCCAAGTCTCTGAGTGATGCTTCAGGTAGCAAAAACTGGGGGTAGTAGGTTGCGAAAGACCTCTCAGAAAAAAATCTCCAAATGCATTTTCTAAAAGCATGCGTCAGCCTTGCTTAGAAACCCATCTCTATTACACAACTGATGTTTCTGGCAACCTGAAGAGTTGCTGGACCCAGGCTACACAGCATTATGTAAAATGGCTTGTTTCATTTCAATCCTGATAAGAAAATTCTTGGAAGTTGCTTAAAAACCAGTAACTATGGTGCTGATTTGTTTCATCTTGCTGGTATGAAGCAAGGTCCTGAAGACAGCCAATGTGATGGGAGAAATGATGGCTAGTGAGAGATCTTTCCTATGTGTTTTCTCATTCCTAAGGGTAAATGAAGAATGTTTTTGAAAACTTAAGCTAGGAGTAGGAAAAAATGCTCCAATCTGTCATGCAAGTGGGTAGCATTAATGTTAAAGACCAAGGTTTTAAATCGCATATTTAACCTGAAAACATCTGGGGTGGCAGGGAAAGAGTAGGAACATGGGAAATAGGTCTGGAAATGACATCTGAAGCAGCTGAGTCCTGTTTCCTGACGCCACGTGAAACCACATGGTGTAATTCCTTTCATACATTGATCAATTTTTTTTTTTAAATGGGGTAGAAAGTTTTCTCCTGCTGCTGCTCTTGAAAGCTCCTCCAAAACTTCCTTCCTCTGATGGTTTGAAACATTATTCTGATTTCCTGCATACATTTCTTTAAGGGTAGCTTATACACATTACTCTGTGTAAACATTGTCTTTAGCTTAAATAGCTCTTCTCTTTCCCGTATTTTCAGAAAGAAAAGTCATATTCTTGCTGAGATATTTTTTCCTAGGCTAAAAAAGCTAAATAGGCCACTTTTATGTGAGATCACTTGTTCCATTTATCTTAATTTCCTCTGATAGAAATAACTCAGTTCAGCTTTTGGAAATTATCACTTTTATAACGGTTCCAACTTCTAGGACCTACTTCTTTTTGGTAATTACTCATTTTTTCCCATCCTTTGCAGCCAATCCATGTACACTTTCACTGAAGTCCTTCTGTGCAGCTCTTCCAGTCTGAGTTCATCAACATTGGACTTCAGTGACCAGAGCTGCATGCAGCATGCAGGAGGACCTCTTAACAGTGCCTGCTATGGACACTGTTATTACTTATTTACCACTGATGACCTACCAGTCATCAAAATTCTCTAAATGCATGGCCTTAGACTTTGCACTGAATTATTACATACTGCTATTTGCAGCATTTTGAGGTAGACCTTAACTTCTCCCACCAGTTTCAGTGCACTGAGCTTCATCAAGTTTGCTGTCGCTGTGGATAAAACCATTTTCATACCTACGGAGTCCCTCCCATTTGCTGTACTGTCTTTTCACTGCCATGTTTGGCCTTATCCAGGCTGTGGACAGGTGCAAAGAAAGTATATAAGTTCTAGACCATGTCTAGGAGGTGCCTAATCTCTGCCTCATGTTCTCCCTCTTTCTACAACAACATCTGCTGCTTGTTTCAATTTCCTTTCATGCTCTAACTCAGCTCAGCTTGGAGAAAAAGTCTCACTTTAATCTCTAAATGTTTTCCACTCCAAGACATAGCTGTCTCTGCTCATTAGTCTATTTTCACAATCCTAGTAATGTACTCTAAATCGATCATTCATCCAGGGAGGTATGAATGAATTTGGAGACAGCAAATGGAGAGAGAGTAGGAACAATACAAGGTGGCCCTACATTAACCTCACCTCCTTATTGCTGGTGGGTAAAATTAATACAGAGACGCTTGACTGCATTTCCCACGAATCAAGGGCAAGTGTATCTGTAATTCTGAAAACAATATTGCCCCTAGTGAACACCCTCACAGTGAAAACAAACTAAATTAAAATTGCCTTCAAGATTTTCTTTGTCCTATCTTCAGCAGCAGAAACCCAGAGGCCTCTCACCCAAGTGATGGGAGGTGCTGGTTAAAACTGAGAGTGGAGCCCAGCTACCAGCCCTTCGTGGTGAGTTAGACGGGTAATTAGTCAGGTAACAATTCCGCTGTTGAAAGGTCTGTGAGGCTGGGATCAAACCAACTCAGCACTGCAGGCAACTGTCATGAGATAAAAAGATAAGATGAATGAGTTTGTGTTTGTATAGCACTTGGAATGCGCAGAGTCCGATATAGATGTAAAATATTATTACTAAATGCACGAGCGCTCTGTCATGAGGAAATTTCCCGCAAAAGCAACTCCAGAGACCCAGGTGGGTCATGAAAATAAAACATGTCCATAAAACTATACCCTTTCCTGGGCTGCACCCTACTCTCCCGTAACAATGTCCCCTGGGCAAGGTTTATACCTGCATGCAGTGGCCATAGCAACACCAAGGATGACAAATAGAGGAGCTCGCTTGTGCCAGGTAGGTGAAGCCCGTAGGAGCAGATCTCCAGGTTTCCATCACAGCGGGGAACTGCTGATACCGGGTTTTGATCTTTCTGCCAGTGCCAGCCGGGGGCTTCGGCTTGGGGGCTGCCCGGTGAAGAGGGGGCTGAGCAGTCAGCCAGGTAAAAGTGATGCTAGACCCACTGGCACTCTTGATAGTCAACTACAGAGCAGAGGGAGATACATGTGTCCACCGAAACGTTTGAGAGTCCTTGGGCAGCTAACTTCTTGCACGGTGCCCTCCTGCCCCTCGGATGGCTGCTTTGCTCCGGTTGGCAACACAGGGCGGGTGCTGGAGCAGATCCACGGCCCCGGCGAGCCGACCTGCTCGGAGGCTGAACGCTGTCAGAGCCCCATCCACGGGCAGCTACCACGCTGGCAGCGTGTCATGCCGAGCGCTTTGCTGGCTGAGTCGCTGTACGTATAAACTTTCCCATGATCATCTGGGCAGCTTTTCTCATCCCCTCAAGCACAAAGCTTGTAAATGGGAACAGTGCCACTAAGACAAATTTCTGTGGGCAGAAAGCAACAGATATGCTCAAGTGACTTATTCACTTTTACCACTGCGATTGTCTGTTCTGTCATTACAGAATCTCTCCCAGAGCGCAGTTAGTTTAGCTGATGTTTCAGACATGTACCAGCAAAAGCAAAAGGATTAGTTTTGGATGATGCCGGGATCAATCACATATACAAGGCGCAATTCAGGATTCAGCCTGCTAAGGTTATTCTTGTACATTGTGCTTTTATCGCTCACTTTCTTTCCCATCATGATTTTGTGCCGTGGAAAGTTCTTACTGGAAGATTTGACATCCCATGCTTCTCCTCAAAGATGCAGAGAGAAAAAAGGAAAGCTAGCTGGCAGCTACCATAAAGTCACCAGTGTGGACCTTTAATACCTTTGTCACCCTTTGGTACACCATATTGCTGCAGTGTTGCAAAGAGCCCTACTGCAAATGAGTACCAGGCTAATTGAGAACAGAGGCCTAAAAATAGAGGTGTCTGGGAAGTGATGATTTTCCCACAGAAACATCAGGTTTTCATAAAAAAACCTGAAAACACGGAAGTTTTAAGTATAATGCAGAAAGGTTTGGAGTTACCGAGCTTAGGTTTTATGATGTTCTTTCTGACCATCACTGAAGATTTTTGTTGAAAACTATTTTTAACAAAAAATATTGGTTTCCCAAAGAAAACCACAGCTATTGACAAAATAATTTAAAAAACCATTAAAATGTTAGGCTCAACTTATACTTTTGTCCTGCTTATCTGCTTTCCTGCTTCTCTCATTTTTCTATTTTCTGTCCTCTCCTTCTCTTGTGCAACCCAATTGCTAGTACTTATGTGGCAAACAAGCCCTACTAAGGGAAACTAGCACTTCCATCTTCCTTCTTAACTCAGTTCTTCCCCCATTGCTTTTTCTCTTTGTTCATATTTGTGACTGCTCTTTTTCTTTTCATTTCTCTTTATGAAAAACTCTTTCCTTTATCTTTTCCTTACCATATTCCTCCCTTCCTTTTTTTGTCCAGCACTTAGATGTCTCCAATAATCTTTGTTCCTTTCTGGTTCCATCTTTTATTCTTTCTGGCACCTTTAATACCTGTGCTTTTGTTTCCTTGTCTTCTCCTTAGATACTACTGCCTGTTGCCAATCTTTCCCATTTGTGTCTCTGAAGAGCACACATTCCATAGGGCTTTAAAAAGGAGAAACAATTTTTCATCACAATACTATAGGAACTCAAAAAGTAAATATTATTATATCCATTTTATTCATGGAAAAAATACTGGCAGAAATATTGACTAGTTTGACCAAAGCCATGAAGCAAATCATCGTTAGAGTTGATATCTCCTTCAGCCCATTCCGTGGTCGGTCTATTAGTCTGTTTTGCTCTTTCTACTGCTGTGATACTCTGTTTTATAACCTTCTGGAAGCACTTTGACACTGGACTTCCACAAGCTTCAACCCTAATTTACTCTTCATCTTCAATCACTTGGAACTTGCCCCAGAAACTCTTCCTCATGTCTAGATCACCAGGAACAGCAGAAGCAGCTTGCAGGAGGACTGATGGGTAAGGAAGAACAGCCTTCAGCATCTGAAGTAGCTACTTGTGGCCATACAATGAGGATTATAGGAAAAATAGTTGTAAAGATCCAGGAATCTTCTTTCCACCATCTCTCCTTGGAGACGTGGAAGGATACAGGTTTGAGCGTGCAGGGCAGAGACATGTGAATAGAGTCTGAGGAGCTGAAGCCAAACCATCATACCTGCAGAAAAAACTCCACATATGGCTGGATGAGCTGGGCTGCTGGGAAAATAAGCAGTCTGCCCCTAAGAGGAGAAACAAGAATAGGTTAACAGACACACAGGATTTTCATTTGGGTTGCTTAGGCTGAGTTTCGGTTTCACTAACCTGGGTATTTTTTACGTGAGTTTGAGTTTCAGAATGAAATCTTGCATAACGATAACAGGCCCTGTGAGAACAGAGAAGGAACTTGCCCCTGCTTCAGGCTGTGAAGGGTTAGTACTTGAAGACTGCAAATTACTTACATGTGCATGATGTGTGTGAGTGGAGGATTTTTTTTATCTTAAAACCAAAGTATGTATCTGGGTCCAGTCTGTTGGGCATGCAAATACACCATATCTAGGAAGATTTTTCTCTTGGATGCTGCAGATTAGAGAAATCTGATAAACCTTGGAATGCATTTCCAAGCAAAACTTCCTCAATTTGAGGGCCCACAGTGACTCTATTTTGTGTTAGGGCCATGTGTTAAATATAGACCTTCTATTTCTAGCGCAAGCCCTCTTCTCACCACCCCAAATGAGTTCAGTATAGTTTCAAGGAAAGAGGTAGGCTAAGCACAGTTCAGATCAAACATAGCATGGGGTTTGTGCTTTCCCTCATCCTTTCTGGGAGGCTCAGACGTTTCCAGAGGAGAGGGGTGGGAGACAGCTGCATTCCTCAGGCAATTGAATCCTTCTCTTGCATGGCACGAGCTTGGGCTCAGCAATCTGTTCAATGCAACCCTCACGCAGCCCGTGTTTGCGGAGGCGCTGGAGAGCGGAGGTGAACATCTACAGTTGCGCTGTGTCTCCTGGAGCTGAGCATGGTGTTCATCCCACAGATCACACAGCAGACCTCAGAAACAGCGACTCTCGCGTGGGTTACCTTGACACGCTGGCACATACAAGGCTTTCATTCTGTGCCACCCACCTTTCCCAGGGCTGCAGTCCTGTTAGCTCTCGTACGCTAAGCGTGTTTGGGCTTGAGAGGATAACCAGCAGAGAGAAGCCAGCGCTGGAGGAAGCGGGGCTGGTGACTCAGTGGGTAGCACTCTTCCCTCTGAGTCAGTCTTGAACCACGCACCCGCACACAGTGCTAAGGGGGGCTGTTCTACTAAAGCTGCTGAGTTTTGGACACGACTGAGAAACCAAGCTCCTAACCACTTACAGCTTTTGAAACATCTGTGGTCCTTTCTCAGCAGCATTAGCATTTACCCAGTATCTTGATCCCATTCCAGCACGGAAAATGTATTTCACTCACCTACAGCTCCCTCTGTTACATCAGCGAAACACTTCATTCTTCACTTCTGCAGCATAATGCTTTAGTAAGGATATGCTGTATTTCATGCTGCCTTTTGGCTTTAATACTGGCCAAAATGGCTTGCACACACATGACAAAACTCTTTTCCATATGCCATTTTTCATATATATCAAGGGATATCCTGAGCATCCTGCCTATACATGAACAATACTCCCACAAAAGTTAATCAGAGATCTGTATAGGTAAAAAGAACATCACACTCCTCAAAGCCCAGTTTATCTCAGGGCACATAATACCAGGGGGTTAGCACTTGAATTCATCATGCAAAGTCCTTTTGCCCCCATCGGTCTGCAGTGAAGTGCAAATATTATTTAGTGTCACAGAGGCAACAGCCTTCATCACATACAGCTTCTCATGAGGCAGCGTGCCTGGTCTGAATAGGTCCAGATTCTCCTCCCTGTCTCGTTGCCATTCCCGTCCACAGCAAAAGTCATCTTCAAAAGCAACCAACTCTGAAACATTTGTGCTTGAGCCCACTTTGTACCTGCTTTGCTCGCTTGTCATGGCTGACGTGCCTCACTACATGCCTCCTGGTGATGGAGGAAGAGGCCTTGTATGCCAGCATCAAAACACGCATGCTGCCCGATGCTTGCTTTGTTTGGTATGTGATGACAGCTCTTTATAGGTGCCTGAGAAAAACAAATGAATGAAGAAGCAGTTCCTGGTGGCCTCTGCCAGCTGTTGACAATCCTGAATAATTTGCTTTTCCTGAAACAGACCTGATGCCTCTTGCGGATGATGAGGCGCGTAGGTGTTGTGTCAATCAATAAAAATTAAAAGTTGCTGAAGGGCAGGAACAGCAGCTGTGAGATTTCTTACTGCTTTTTGTTCACAGGGAAATGGTGTCAGACTCTGCTTAGTGGCTTGTGTGATTTACTGTTGCGTTTATCTCACACGCTTTAGCAAGGACTTTCACAAGCAGATTGATTTTAGACCCCGGCTTTTAAAGGTGTAAGATAAATGGTTCATTCATAAAAAAGTTATTTGTGAAACCTTGTTTAGCGTCTAAGCAGGTGTCCTGATTTGTAAAAACTACTAAGCACTTTGCTCTGTGGGAACACTGTAATTGTTCAATCCAGGTCGGTCTTCCCGATTATGAGATTTTTGCTTAGAAATGACATGACTTCATAATTTTGGAGTACATGGGCATCAGGATAAGAGATGAATGGGTCAATTATTTCACTCCCCCTGTGTCCCAGGCAACTGCATCATTTATAACAATAACAAGCTCTATATAACAATATAACTCTTTATCACAGCATCAAACTCCTCTTAAAGGTAGGTAGAGTTTTCATCCTTGCGACTCTGTTCAGAAGTCTGTGCCAGAGCCTCATCATTTTGATAACTATGCATTTCTTCTAATATACTTTAATCAGTGTTTGGGGGTGGGTGGGTTCTCCAAGCACCAAAGGTCTAGAAGCCCACTACTGTAATGGGAAGGATCAGATGTCCAGGGAAAATATTCTTCTGGCAGCATCAAGAAATGCTTGCTATCATGGATGTACACCCTCATCATGTACAGAAGCCCCAGTTGCACGGAGATCCTTGTGTTTATATTCTGAGAGTAGCTCTGTCTCCCTGCACTAGCCAGAAACCCCCTTCTTCACTCCAGATCCTTCCCCTGGCCCACAAGCACCATGAGACTCGAAACAAAATGCTGGGAAATGGCAAACCTAGAGCTGGAGGTGACCAGCATTTTTGGGAGTCAAAGCCAGTGACTTGGTACTTCTGTGTCTATTAGCCCTGTGCAGTTAGGAAGTAATTTCTGCAGTCAGATGCCATTGTCAGGGCCTGGGATTGGCAGCTGCTTCTGCAGCAGCTGGGACGGACCCCTTCGGATGCAGGAAGCAGTGTACACCAACCATGGGGTGCCCCACGTCCCTCCACAGCAATGGCTCTTGGCAAACGTCCCCAGTGTGGCACTCCCCTCCTGCAATGCTCCCATGGCGAATACATCAGCAAAATCCTTGTGCATGAAAACAATCAAATAGCTATTTTTAGGTATTCCTAAGACAAAAGAGAGAGTTTCTCTTCAGTTTAAACCCTCTTTACCATGAGGTCTGCTTAAAATGTTCCTGTTGCAATTGTTCTTCAGCAGGAAGAGGAGTTTCAGGCAGAGCAGATCGAACAGAAGAGTGGATTCAGTGAGAAATGTCTTCATGCTGCAGAATACTTAGACATTTCACTGAAAAACAGAAATGCCTCTGATAAAATGATACAATACATGCTGCCTGTTGTTCTAACGCAACGCACGAGAAGTTCTGCCATAGAGCCCTTGAGGTGATACCCCAAACTGCCTAGCACTGCCATGTTGCTTTGTCTTTCCAATAATTTCTCTAAAACCTCCGTGTATCACGGTTCTAATGGTGATCTACAGTCAGTAGGGGAGAATGGGCACATGAGGCACCCAGAATTACACTGTCATGATGTGGCATATCTACCTCATTCCATACTTCATTTATTGGGCAGCGTAGTTGAGGTTTTGGCTTTCAGTCAAAAATAAGGATTGTCCCAAGAGAAGAAATTGGATGAGAAATTAAAGAAAGCCCACAAAATGACTAAAACACCTCCCAAGCATAATTTTCCATGATTCGTATTTTAAAGAATTAAACATGGTTTTAGTGCAAGGGATAACTGTACGCTAGCCCTAGGGTTATGAACTGGATAAGCTATTAGGAATTTTCCATTTCTAACTGATTGTGATCTCACATCAGTGTAAGTCTGCTCACTTTAATGGAATTACTTCAGAATTACTCTGATGTGAAAGCAGAACGAGGTCCTGTGATTCTATAACTATTTATACTAAGCTGTTCACATATGCCTCTGAGAGGAACAGCTTTTAAGAAAATATAGTGGAATTTAGAGCCCATTTTTCATCGGTTCAGTTAATCAGTTTACTCTGGTCTACTGATCACTTCTGCTGCTTTGCATGTGATTGTCCTTATAAGCAATGTCAGGTTTATAGGAAAGAAAATATCCTTTGTAAAACTAGCTGGTATCATTAGAAGAAAACAGGCAAGTTGGGCACCTATGAAGTTTTTCTATTTTTTTTAAAGACAAAGTTTTACCTTTTATTATATATTTATTAATCTATATTATAGTTTCTAAGATAAGGTGCGTTGCAGTTATAAGACCGTAAGCCGGACCTTCATTACTTCTGCTTCTGTCAAAAGGAAGCTAGTGCTTATCTGGTGGGCACAACAATTCATCCCAAAGGTTTGTAGAAACACCCTAAGGTCCTCACTTACAGTATGACGTATGGTTCTCATCCAACTAAATAGATACGTCTGTGCTCAGCTTTAAACATCATGAATAGTCTCACTGCAATGATGAGTGTACTTGCATGCTCTGAGGCACTGTGCTCTGGTTGTGTGCCCTCTTCTTCTACTGCAGATCCCCTGAAAGTGTCAAGAGGATCCACTGCCCGGTTCTTCCCTTTTGCTCCAGCCTTATCGCTGAAGGAACTTCTTGAACATGGTATTAGCAGAGTTGTTAGGGAGAGAAGTGGTCTGCAACGGTTCCTTGGCTGCTCTGTGAGGATGAGGAGACAGGGCAGAAGGGGTTGGAAGTGCTGAAGCTCCTTCTCACTAGCTGCTTCCTGCATAGTGTATCTAGCATATATATGAATGGCAGGATGTGGGCCACACAGTCAGAAAGTCACAGAAAAATTTAGGTCGACAGACACCTCTGAAGCTCAATGCTCCACTTAGAGCAGAGCTCATTTCAGTTCTAGAAAAGTTTTTTCAGGGTCTTCTCCAGCCAATTTCTGAATATCTCAGTATTCACATATAATATACCAGTAGGTGCAGGACCAGTTATCTATAATGGAACAAAATAGAGATGGGCTTGAGGGCTGGAATCAGATGTGGTTCAGGGTTGGAATCAGATTTCAAATGGATTAAGCTTCAGGGATTTTGTACTGCTTGCCTTGGCATTTTTCTCTAAGGGTCTCTTAAAATTACTTTAAATGGAGAGGAACAGTTTAACCAATCTAGTTTGACAGGGCTGAATCCGGCAGTTATCAATATCCCCAGAGGAAAAGAAGTAGCTTCTGCAGTCTCTTGATTAACTGAGCATAAAACGAGCCACCCTCCCCTTTCGGTTTTAATTAGATATGAATGAACCAGTTCAAACCACATAAAAATTGACTTCTGACTCCTCTGCGTGTACATTAACCACTAGGTCACAGTTTTATTTTTTTCCCTGAGAAAACCAATTTTCCCAGAACGGCAATGGCATTTAGAAGTACTCCCACCATATTTTTCTCCATCCCAGCCCTTTCTTACACACAGCTGTCCAAGTGGCAGGAGGACCAAGGGGCCGTGACACCAGTTTGTGGTTGGCAAGCACCAGCAGATGTAGACGTTTAGGTGGCAATGCAGCTTTGCTTCTTCCTCATTGAGTAAAGAAAGTGTGCATGTGTGTAGTTGCTGCAGAGGAACAGCTGCACTGCAAATCTATCCATCCCATGTCAATTTGTTCCTGTATTCGTATCTTAGAAATCTGTCTCAGGTGAACTTTGATTTCATTCCTCTGAACACTTTCATCAGTTTGTGATACATACCTTAAGCCAACATTCCTACCGATGCTCTTGCAGAAGTTGGAATATCTGCTCAATAAGAGCTGATACATCCTGCATTTGGGAGACATACAGGCTGGAACCACGTCCTACAACATCTCATCTAACAGGACCGATCACGCAGGGGGAATAGTGAAGTAAGAAGAGAAAGCAAATGATGTGGCAAACACCTTGAGAGAGATCTGAAATCAAGTTTCCATACAACCATCTTTCATGTCGTTTGGAGCAGAAAATGTATGTAAATCCCTGTATCACCAGGATGTTGCCTGCACAAGAAAAATGCTCTGGTTAGGAACTGCACAGGGAGAGTGAAGGTAATCCTCTTCACCCCGGACAAGGGCAGTTGTGTTGGGGTGAAAGTTCTTTGTGTTTATGGTAGAAATCTCCCTGTGGAGAAGGGCATCTATTGAGATATTAGACATCTTTGTAGACATTCAACCAGGCTTGATAGTGGTGCAAAGTGGATGGTCTTTTTAAAAAAAAAAAATTACACCCATACCCAGAGAGGGACAGAGCAGCCTGATGAAGAAAGGAGCAGATGTCATATACATGGTGTGACACCAGTAACTAGCTTGGCTCTGTCACAGCCCAAGGCCCTGACTTCAATTTCATGTAAATGAGCAGTAAGACCCCTTTAGACCCCCATATGAAATCATCAGTCCTTTAGGCAGAGAGACCAAGGGCCAGTAGCTACTTTTGGGAAGCTGATGAAGGTCCTCTTAAGGGTAAACTGGTCATGGGATGCTCTTACTAAACATCAGGCTTTGCAAAGGCAGGACTGCAGGTGGCTTTGCCTTGATGTCTGCAGAGTGACTGTGACAGTGGAGGGGATGAGGAAGGTCTCAAGAGTGCCTGGCATGCAAAAGTTCATTGCTGGTAGTCCTGCTCTCAGTGACCAGGCTCATTCAGTCTCCTGTGGCCAGGTCACAACTTCTACTGTGCAAATTGTTGCTGGCTCCCTTCTGCAGCCAAATGGAAGATGCTCTGTGTCAGTCACTCACCGTGCTGGAATTGGAGCATGCAAACTGTACGAGGTCCCAGCTGGGGCGTGCCAGAGACCTGTGGGAAGACGGGAGACACTCAGTTCCAGGGAAAGTAGGGAGAGGAAAAGGGGTCAGAGACCTGGTCCCCGTGGGCTGTACAAACTTTCCCATGGGCTACCTGAAGCACAAGGGCTGCCAGCTGGCCAGCACCGGACTAAGGGCTTGACCCCCTGCCCTCCAGCACTCAGGCATGCAATCCCTTTGCGGGTCATAAAACGAGCCACGGTGCCTGACACGCGTTCATGTATGGAAAGGGAGAACTGACCTCTGAGTGTTGCCTGAAGGAAATAGTGCAGGCTGCTCTTTTCTGAAGACCTCTCGAGTTTTGACCTTCCACTGTAAAAAGGCCAGGATGCTGTAGAGCTCTAGCACGCTTTCTCTGTCTTGCTGCCTCTTCCAGTGAGAACACCTACCCATAAAACCAGCCCCTGTGCATTTTGGCTAGCTATAGTAAACTGTATATAGGCTTATTTCTCCTTTGACAAATCCCAAAGAAAGCCTCACCCAACCAAGAGCTTTAAAAGTGTACAAAGCTCTCATAATCAAAGCACAGTTTTAAAAACCTCAGCCTTTTAGATAAACCTGCCCAAGCCTGTCCACTTAATTAACGACCAAAGATGCAGGAGGGGCAGAGCCTTGAACTGGAGTTTGTATCATAAACAACGTGAAAACTAAATTCAGCCTAGCTGGGTAGTCAGATGCATACAGGGAACGGAAAATTGTTGTGCAAGGGGTAGTACTTAGAGCACACTGGAGCCTGATAGGGGTCAGAGGTGGATTGCTGTTAAAATTGGTTGTATCTGTATCTGTAGAGAGGGGTGTGTGGGGAAAAACAGTACCACAAGGCTATGCTGGTGCCTCTTGCAGTGCAGAATGGATATGAAGGGACAGCTTGAGCTACTGAAACTTCTGCAAGTGATTGCTAACTGATATGAGTAAGAAGATCAAAATTTTGGCAGATTATACAACTGCGCAGTGGTGGGGATGGACAGACAGTACAGCGGGAACTGGAAATCTGGTTAGTCAAAAAGAAGCTTCTCACGCAGCTGGGGGAAAATATTCAGAAATCTAGCTACTCAGCAGGAAGGTGGAATTTGGAAAGCAATCAATGCTGAGGGACTCCAGGGTGATAAGGGCAAGATAGACATGAGCTTCCACTGTGCTGTGGCAGAAGGAAATAAATGCAATGTGGGACTTTACATGAAGAGGCAAGTGAAGAGGTGAGGAGGAGGAGATGGGCAGGTCTGTGAAAGGCACCAGAGTACTGCGTTGTAGCAGGGCTCGTGAGCAGCCGTGGGTTCCTTATTTAGCCAGGGACTCAAGTATATCATAAACTTGAACACTTAAGGCATCAGGGGACTTGGGGCAGATACGAAAACCAGAGGATTTTGAAGATGTTTAGGCACATGTAGGTAACTGGAATACCTTTAAAAATCTACCCTGGGAGTTGCATTTCTGATGGGGAATAGGTATATATCTGTTCTTTAAGATAAATACCATCAGGACTCCATCAGTGACAAGAACAGAACAATCTGGCGCCCTGCTGTTTAACATCAACTCAGGAGAAGGAAGAGGAAACATGTTGGGCCAAGTTCTGATCTCAGTTTTTGCAGTTTTTGCACCAGAGTCATTTCCCAGAAATCCTGGGAAGGCAGTGCTCTACTCATGAGAAATGTGGGTCTTTCCTAGCCCATGGTATAGGAAGCAGCTTGTGTGTATCAGTGGCAGCCTTGAGAGGAGTCTGAAGCTCTGCCCTGATATTATACCACAGCATTCCCAATCCTAACGTGAGATATTATGTCTCTCAGTTCACCCAAAGGGAAAATAAGGTATGGAAAGGTTAAGTGACTTGCTTTGTGTTGCGCAAGTCTGGGGCCCTGCCAGGAATGGAAATACTGCTCAGCCCCTTTATTCTTAACAGCGCCCAGCCAAGGGAACCTCTACTGGGATCTCCAAGGATTTCCTCCTACGGCAAATGCTTTCAGTTCCAGTAAAGCGGGGAGGCCGGGGAGGAACAACCAGAGGAATGCCATGCATTATTCACGTGCTTGCAAGCAGTGTGGAATGCGAAGGCTGAGATGCAGGAGGCAGCAGTGCCTGGCTAGGAGAGCGCCTGAGCAGTTCAGGTAGCCAGCTGGCAGGGATCCACACAGCAAGCCAAGGGTGACTCAACAACATCGGGGCGGGGGGGACTCAGCAAAGCTCTGCTGTGCCTCCTGCCTTTCAACTGGCTTGTCTGGCCGGTGGAGAGCAATGCCGCGTCCTGCGGTCACTGCCGGGAAGCTGCGTTTCTGAGCAAAGCAGAGGCACTTTTGCTTGAAGGCTAAACCTCCCCAAATACGTGGCAGAAAACCTTGAAACCCAGCTCAGCGAACCATTTAATTTTGTGCTTAAGCCAAGCCCTATATAAATACATATAAACTACAGTTTTGGGCTCAGCCACACTGGAGGCATGGGGCCATCTAAGTAAGATGTTTAATTAAGATGGTGCTTGATGAGTTTCAGGGAAGGAATTTTAGGACGTGTTTCCTGGGATTGTAAGGAGCAAATTTATGTGTCCAAGAGATCCCTACCTGTCATAACTACTTGGTGGGTCCTACAGCACTCATTTAATCCTCCTAGGTGTCGGTTTTCTTAGCTACAAAATGTGAAAAATGTTCATTTTCCAGGTGCTGGAACTGGATAAGGAAACAGCTCTTCGAATGGAAGATGCCATAAAAACATGTTCTGTGACTATTACTATTGTAAGTAGTAGGTATATATATTCCTTCTTAATGGTGAACTGTGAGTAATTGCTTGGTGGGTCAAAGCCTAAGAAAAAGAGAAACCAACTTGTTCTGCTGCTGTATTTGAATTACTGTTAAAAGAACAACTGCCTGAGTCAAGTGCCCAATATCTGAATAACTCGAGTCCAGATTTTTAGCAGCAGCAATGCTTAACTCCTACTGAAACTGATGGGATTATGTACCTTTGCAAATTTGGCCCCACAGCTTTTCTTAATACCTGGAATATCTGTGGGCAGATAGGTGTAGGTGTCTCAGTAAGTCATATTCTTCTGTTCTTCTGAATCCTGCAGAATGGGATCTTGAAAAATGCTTAATACTGTCCTAACTCTGCTCTTTTTTCTGCCAGTGTTAATACGAGCCCAGTGGGAGCTGCATTAGAATTGTGCTAGTGGTGTCAGTTGAATTTAGACTCCTAAGTGGCTTTTTAAAATTGGGCAAAAACTCATGAATTCTTACTGTGCGTGTCCTCCCATAACTCCAGTCTTATCTAAGTGTCTTTGAAATTGGTAACACTGGAGAAAGTAAAGTACGGTCTCTGGAGTCCTCATTGAAAGCAAACACCTCCAGAGTGACACAGCTTTCCAAAATGTGTTACTTCTTTTTCCCCGTAAATACTGTAAAAAATTATTTCATTATTTATGTAGTGTTACCACTATCACTGCCAGAAATCCAGAAGTGTAAAGAGAAAATTGCACCAAACATGTTTTGAATCTAGGAGTCAATTTGGTTTCTGCTAAGTAGACGGTGGTATGCACATTCTGAAGGCATTTCAGCTCTTTTTCTCTCATGTAGCGTGTCTACATGATAAATATTTAACAGAGATTGAAACAGTCATTCCAGATCTTTTTCATCATCGATGACTACTGATCAGCTGTTAAGGGCCAAAAATAACATGTACAAATAAGATAAATTACCTTAAGTATTATTCTGACAGTGATTATAATCAGATGATGCAGCTACTGAATGTTTGTAGCCAATTCTTATTCCATTTGCACTGTGGTAGTAGTGGAGAGCCACCTCAGAACATGACCTAGCTGTATAAGGCACTGTACAAAGACAATGCAAAACAATTCTAATTTTGGACTCAGTGATCTTAAAAGTCTTTCCAACCTAAATGATTCTATGAGTCCTGCTCTGAAGGACCAGCAATCAGAACTGTCTTTTGTAGCTTATTGCTTTCCATCATATCTTCACTCCTCTTGTGTCTTCTGTTTCTAAGCCATCAGTGCTATCTCCTGCTGGTTTTCTGAAGCTTGAGGTTTTTCTTCTTCCTCTCCATTTGTTTATTTATTTCCCTCTTTTCTTTTCCTGGTAAATTATCATCCTGTTTATTCTCATTCTTTCACATTCAATCCACCTGAATGTGGCCATCTCTTCCTCTTGAAGGAGTCCTACTTTCCCTTATTCCTCCTCTGCTGCTCTTCACCTTCGCTTCATTGAAGTCAGATTTTCAACAGGCATGAATCAGCAGTTACCTTATGCCAGTTTACTTCTGCTGTGTCTGGTCACTTGTTCTTCTCTTTGATCTCAATGGCATTTTACCACCTCCCACCTCCATCGTACAATACTTAGCAGCTGCATAACATTGTCCAGACACTATCCAATGAAACATCAGAGTGATGGGATAAGGTAGATAAATATTATGCTTATCACACAGATAAGTAAACGTAGGCAAAAATGTAACAAGGAGGAAGATGATAGGAACCAATGTATGAGTTTATATTAATCTAAAAATCCTTTCTTCTCAACTCTCTGATACGTTAGCTTCGTATCATACTAATACGCTGCTGTAGTCTGAAGCCAATGGCCAGGACGGCTTCTTACCAGAGCAGCCAGCCTAACGTCCACGAAGTCATGTCTACCCTGGATGTCTCCTGTCTCAGCAGTGTTAAACGTCAGTAGACTTATCTAAATGCCTTAGAGCTGCCTATGTGTCTTATGAGCTGCCTTCATTTCCAAAGACAGAGTAGTTCTGCTGCTGATTGCCATGTGGTTGAATGCAGTTCTGTTTCTGTGTAGAGTTATCCTTATCACTCTAAGTCTCAAAGAGCCAAGGAGGCCAACAGTGACGTGCTCTGGAGGGTGTCTGAACAGCAACTAGAAATCTAGAGGGAATCCTGCAAACCCACAGGATTGCTGCCAACTGTACACGTGGGCTGTGGTTTTGTATGAGCCACTCCCTGGGTTGCCACGGCCAGAGGGAAAATTAAGGAAACAATTCCATTGACTGCCCCTCTCCCCCCACCCCCAATCTTGGATTTGTTTCCAAAAATATCATTTGCAATTGAAGCAGGTAGTTCCACAGGCATTCATGATGACATAGGTTGTGGAGCACTGAGGTGAGTTCCTGGGGTCTCCCAAGTGTTCCCCCATGGCAGGAAAGCTTTCCACAGGAGGAACCAAGGATGTTTCCCTTCATGGAGGGTCTTGTAGCGGTAGAGACAAATCATTGCAGTGGATTCAGGAATCTGATTCTCTTTGGAGCAAACTGCATAAGTACCTTTGAGAGAGGGAGAGAGGTGCATTAGAAAGATGTGATAATAGCCCTCTGTTTGGGAAGAAAAGATAAGAAACCAACAAAAAGGCCACTGAAGCCAGTGGGAGGATTTTACTGTTGACTTTAGGGAATGTAAAACTCAGATGAATGGGGTGGGGGTAGATGTGAACAAGTATTTTTAGAGGGCCAATGACCCTTTAGAAACTATTTTGGGTGGTGAAGAGCAAAACTAGGTGTGGTCCAACGAATTAAGCAGTGGAAGTGTTAGGTAAAGTATCAAGGAATGCTTCCAGCCTGTTAGACTGGAGCTTGTTCTCAAGAGAGAAATGAACACCACACCACTTGGGTGAGTTAGGAGTGCATGTTCCTTTCCTGCCCTCTTCCCAGGGCAGTGGGGCTTGTCTCATTCATCTAAAGAAGCCTTTCTATCTCTAATTTCCTCTTACTTTGCTTGAATAGGTTATCTGATCTAATTATGCAACATTCAAGTACGGGAAGAAGTGATAAAATCAAGAACAGCTTTAATGAGGCCAGAAAAGGAAGAGAAATGGAGTTTGCTCAGGGGACCTCCGAGGTCCTTTTGGTGCTATTCAAGCAAAGAAATGGAAACACTGCTAAGACAGAAGAAGCTGGAGGCTGCATGGAGGGAGAGGAGGAGACTGGAGTCAAAAGGTTGCTTTTGAACTAGTAGAGCATTCAGTAGTTTCAGTCTCCAGAAAGAAGCAGGTAGTCTCTAGATTAGATGATGTCAGGAAGCACAAACAGGAATTAAGACTGCAGTCATTCGGGGAAGCGGTCCTGTTGTGCAGACATGCACCTCCGCCTGCTGTAGACTGATGTCTCTGTTGCAGAGGGGTTGGACTGAGCGGAGTGAGTCAGATCAGACGGAGGGATGGGTGGCCACATAGGAATGGCCGGCTACATGCGTCCACACACAGGTCTGGCGAAGACTGACGATGACCACGGAGTGTTTAGAAACACAAGTTTGTACAGAAAGTATCAATTTTCTGCATTCAGTTCTATTGGCATATTAGGTAAAATTAAACTTGGTAGAAAGGTGAGAAAGGAGGGGAATTTCATCTCCTATAAAGAGTGGATGTTAATAACCATTTATTCCTCGGAAGAAGACGGTGAAGGGTGTCATTGCCTGCTAGATAGAAGTTTTGAAAAAGCCTGAGGTACATAGTGGTTCAAGGGCACAGGACGCAGCTCTAGGGCCTGAGGGTGAGAGCTGATCCTCAGCTGAGTGAGCTGGGGTGCTGCTCCAGTCTGCCTCCTCCCTGGAGGGCAGACAGTCTAAAGCTTCTCCCAACGACCAGAATCTGACTACGAGCCTCTTTTCATGCCCAAATGTGCTTCAAATGACAGCATGATGTGAGCGGTTTGGGAATTTGGCCACAATTGTATGGCTAGAGGTGCTGAATTAGAAGGGAGTAAATGCAGCTGGTGTGTCTAAACGGTAGAGACTGCCAGAGAAATGGAATGAAGGTGGTGGCTGAGAAATTACCTGAGCAGAAGCCGAAGGAAGAAAATAAAGAGAAATGGCAGTGGGTATCAGATATACACAAGCCCCCAGGACAGGAGGAGGAATGCTTAGATGGCTGCTTTCAATTTCCAGAACAAGATAATACAATCAGGCCCACTCGAGATACCCCCATGCCTAACAAGAAAACAGCATGCCCAAATATGTCATCACCACAGCTCCTAAATTAATGGGGAGATAATTCGTGAGCTCAGAAGCAGAGACCTGGTCAGTGGAAAAACAGCTTGGGACCCACTCTTCCCGGCAATGTTACCATGAGTCTACCAGTGACACCTGGATTCAACCTGCTGTTACGGTGAGCAACAGGCCTCAAATATTATATTAGGAGATGCCAACAACTGGGAAATTAAAAAAATGGTAGATTGAGCTTTTAGGTGTACAACCATGATGCAGGAGCAAGTGATGAGCTGGGCCCAGTTGTGCTGCTCTGAAGCTGGTCTGTGATGAGAATCAAGACCCCATGAGTTGATTCATGCATTGGTGCTCCCTGCCCTTCTGCTCCAGTGCAGGAATCCACGGAGGTCCAGGTGTTCATGTGGGCTGGGGGGGAACAGGGCGTCTAATACCGATGAATGCCAGTGGAAAGATCTGCACGCAGGGTATGGGATCAGGGATCAGAAGAACGTCCTTCCCCCTTCCTTTCTATATATCACTGACTCATTTAAAAAGGTGCACTTGTCACTTAGTGCAGAGTCGTTTCTGGGGCAGGCTTCGTTAGCCGTGAAGAAAATGAGATGGAGTTTCCCTTGTGTCACCAAGACGAGATACTTTCTTGGCTCAGGACTTGTTTTCCCACCACATCAGCATGCAGACCTTCAAACAGGGGTGCCCCATGAGGCATTCCCAGGCACAGGCACAGCAGGTGCTTACACAGGGCTACAGGCTGGGATGTGCAAGGTGTGTGTGCAAAATAACTCCAACCTTGCTGCCTGCTTTGCTGATATGAAAGAGCCAGGAGGGCCTCTGCTGCTGCTGTTACTGAGGGAGAGGACAAGGTAGTAGCTGCTGCTGGGGTGTGAGTTTGGGCTTCAGTAACTCGTGTCTTCCTTTCTGCTTTCCCTCTCCTCTCTTCCCAGTGTCAGAAGCAGCCTGGCTGTGGGCCAGTCTGAGCCCTTCGTCCTTAGAGCAGCAAGATCAAGCTTGGTCTCTGCAGCTGAGAGGTTCTGGTGTCTCCTCCCCAGCTGCTACGGGGCCAGGGGGCACCCTGGCTGGCTTCTTTCCCTCCTGTGTACCTTATTTGAGGGTACCAATGTGATGTGGTGAAGAAACTTCATCATGTTTGAAAGTTCTTGCATTCTCTTGATTATATTAGTTGCTAGCAGCATGTATGCTATACCTCACACCTGTATATATAGCTAGATATTATTTCGACATGAATATCTCCCTAAAGTCTAGATGTATTTCTCAGTCAGCTTTCGAGTGATGATAAGGAAGCCCAGCCCTTTCCTACAAAGAGAAATGCTGCACTTCAATTTTGCCTGTGCCCATAGGGCATCACTGTACTCCTGCCTCATGCTTTGACCTGCCTGTAACCCAGGATAGAGCAGCAGCTTAGAAGTCAGTACCGACACCGGGACTTGGCTTCGGGCTCCATAACTCACTTCTTGAGGTCAATTCACTTCTCTGCTCCTTTTTCTCCCTGGCTGAAACAGGACTAATTTTTTGCAGCGGGCTACAGAGGTCATGGTCCTTCCTGTATTTTTCTCAGCTATTTCTATTCATCTGAATTATTGTTGCAGCTTAGAGCTCACAGGTGAGAAACCTTTATTTCCAGCCAGAATAAACAAAAATAAGAAAAAAAAGAAAACAAAGATGTATAACTTTTACCTTTATAGAGAATCAGGGCAAGCATTTGTTTGAAAAATAAGGACAGTGTTTAATTAAGAGTGAGCAGATGGACATCAGAGTGCTGCCTAATCACTGTGAAAATAGGTGTTTAAACAAAGGTTTTCCTCACCAATATTTTCCCTCTGACTAGAAAATAAGTAAAGGATAATATCTTTGTAATAAACCCCAGTTATCATAATTGCACACTGTGCAAAAGATGTGCAGCTGGAAAATTAATTTCATTTTTCCTCCATTCAGCAACCAAAATATTTTTGCTCAGATTTTTTTTCTGCCCCAATTAAAAATATTTGGAGCTATTTTTCTATAAACCTATGAAAGGTCTCGCCCAATGCTGTTCACTGCTATCCTACATAACATGCCAGGTGTAACTTTTTTTATTAGTGTTTTGGTTCTGCAACTGACTTCATAAAAAAGCAGCCAAAGTTCTTGCAGATATTATCAAAGCTTGGGGAAAAAGGAAAGCATTTGGCTCACTTCGTGGTTAGTGACAATCATCAACACCCAGACAAGCATGGCTTCAAAAAGTGTGTCAAGAACCCACTTTATATTTTAAACAGACCATGAAAAATGTTCAAATTCTTCATCTGGAAGAAAAAATGGAGGAGGGGGAGATGGAGGGAGTGAGAGATTTCCTTCCACCAGGCAGTGAGAGATCACTTCATCATTGTAAAGCCATCTCATGTGAACAGATGGAGGCAAAGGATCTCAGCTTTCACTGGGAGCGGGTTAAGGATCTGATGCCTGGGACGGTGGGCTAGGCAGGGCCCGGCAGCGGGGACTTTCTGCCCCCGACAGTCAGATGTCTCCAGGGTCTGCTGGGGTGGCAGCAATCCTTGGGGAGCACCTTGGCAGGTTCTCAGCAGACCGGCACCAGCTAAGCCTCAGACTTGTATAGGCACTTCACATTTAAGAGCATGTCTAATCCAATCACAGGCAGATCGGGAGCTATCTGTGTACCTCCCATATAGCATATTCTTGTCGGCTTGAAAGCAACCTTCTTCTCGTCAGCCTTCCCCCTTGTCTTCCTATCAGTCTGTGCAAGCAGTGGCGCTTCCCCCTTGGGCAGAGGGAGCTAATCCTATTTACTCAGCCCATCAATTTAACAGCTTTAAATGTTCACATCAGTCAGATGGATGCAGCTGAAAACGTTAGCAGCATCGCTGGGCCAGCAAGACGGGGGGGAGAGCAGTGTGGTGAGCAGTGGGAGGCAGCCTTCCCATGCTGGCAAAAGTAATTCAAAATGCTGAAGGCTCAGACGTATCTCACGCACACACTCACGTGTATATGCACACACACAGAGCAAAGCAGACTACACATGTGCAACTCATTACGCACACGTGCACACACCAGCAGAGTGCCACTTGCGCACCCCCAGTCCCTGTTTCTACTAGTCAGCCATTTCTCTCCAGCTGTAGACTCAGGTTTTGACACGCTCTTACCCTTGCTTTATATGCGCCCACCAGCATGCCCACACGTGGCGGGGCCAGTGCTGTCTGATTCTGCTCGCTGTGTTGCCGCTGGTATTGGTACGAGTGGCATGGTCCGGTGGGATTTAGCCCCTGCCTGTGTTAGCGTGGGCAAATGGTCTCACACATGCCCATTCCCTCCTCTTGCTTAAACTGGAAGGTGTGCGTGGAAGGATTGAAGCAAGAACAAACACAGAGGGTGCCAACACCCCCTAAAGAGAGCGCTGACCATGTGTGCCTCCTGCTCCAGCACAGCCATGCATGCCATTGTTGCAGAGGAGTTCAGTCTGACCTGAGGAGGCTTTACACTTAACTCTGTTCTCAGCTATCTGTTTACAAATTCCTGAACTGAAATTCCTCCCTTTAGCTTATCTGTCCTGAGCATCCTTTAGCATCCTTTAGCTATACCTCCTGTGCTCTGGCTATAGATTAGAGCTGTCCTGAGGAGGCAAGTCCGTTCACAAGGAGTCAAGATCCTGGGCTTCAGAAAGAACCAGCATCCGCCTCTGAAAACCCCAATGAGGACTGCGGGAAGTTTTTGTGTGCCTCTCCTCCAGCACTTGTGCCTTTCACTAATCACTTTACTCCGAGTGTGGAACAGCCCTTGGCTTGTGGTTTAACTCACCTGCATGAGTCACACCTGAATTCCTCTCCTTACCCACTGGAGGTTAAATAGTATTGGGGTGGCTGTTGCCTTCCAGGGTATTGCAGTCTTTGATGTGCAAAGGACATATATCTGTCTGACATTTTGACCTGGTACATTTTTTACATTTAATCTGTTCTTTTCTGTCTCATTCTCAGACTCTTAGAAATGTTTTGGTTTGTTTTTTTTTTTTTAACTTGCTGCTTGTGCTAGTGGAGATCATGTATGCTAACAAAAATCTCAAGAGGTTTCTAGCGCAAGCAGGCTGCAAACTTGGGGCTTGTCTTTGATGATCCAGAATTGGGCTCTGCCCCTAAAACAGGCAGACAGATTCCCATCATTCTGAACCGAGACTTAAGGCTGAAACAGATTACAAAGAGGATTTGCAGTGGATGCCTCCTTTTCTCACTCCACTTCTCAAGACCTAACGGTACTTCTCGAAAGAGATCACAGTGTTTTGATCTAGTGGACAACACCATTTTTTCCCAGGCTGAGAGCACTTTGGGCAAAACTCATGCAGCGACTTTACAATTCAAGGGAGGGTATTCAAGGCCTGCACCAATAGTATTACGGAATAAGTCAGATGAAACGAAGGTCCTTTATTCATCCGATTAGCAATGGGAGGTTATGGCAAAGGAGAGCACTCAGAGTGTGCACTTTCCAGCTGCTGGCATGCTGCGAGCCTGACACGCCCCGAGGAATCCAGAAAAAATTCTTGAAGCATGAGAATCGTTTTTCTCCTAACAACTAACTCTGCCTCCCCCTTCTCCTCCAGGGGCCAGGGCAGGCAAGCAAGATCCAAGAGGCTCTGAAATCATTGGCATTCCTCCTGTTGACTTTGCGGGGCTTTGGATCAGGCCCTGAGTGTTCAAAGGCGGCGAACTTGTAAAACTGCTTGGAGAATGAGAAAGCTGAAAGTTCCCACGTGCTGTTTTAGAGCTACATCTTGGTTTCCCTGTTGCACTTACCAGCAATATATGTCATCAGCATGTATTGATGAAGACACAGACACTATGTTTTTGCAGTAGACCTGTGTTTAGCCCATCATCCGGGGGTTGGGGTTTTTTTTGAATGTTATCCTCCCATTTAATTTCTTGGCATTAATTGCTCATACTGTCTTCTAGCTTGGTACAGTAGGACCAAGTATTCTCTTGTCCTAAAAGCATGGGGATATTTCTGGTAGAGAACAGCAGAAAATTTGGCCAGTGAAGCTTCAATTAATTCTGTCAGCTGTGGTGATATTCAACCGTCAGGGAGTAATTCACTGGGAAAAGAATGAGAAGAACTGCACATCAGAAGCCAAGGTCTAAGGTGAGGAGGCAGAAGATCCAAATCAGGGGAGAGTGAGCTCTCTAGAGTGGCTGGATGGGAGATGACAGACGGGACTGTGTGGAAAGTGGAAGCAGGAGTTGGGACCCAGGGTATTCAGAATGAAGGCGACAGCAAGGATGCGGTGTTAGTAGCTGAGGTAGAATGGCTTTCAGCTAGGAAGCCATTAAAAGTGGTGGTCCTCTCCTTCTTTCCCTTGGCACTGGTTGCGTGTTCCTACTGCCCGTGTCATAGCTCTGTGAGATCTCAAGCTGCGACAGGGTCAGCTGAATGGGGGAACTAACCTGGCTGAAAACAAATCATTTACCACCCCAGGTTTATCTGTCAATGGATCAGGTCCCAGATCTGACTTCCACACAGCTCTTCAAGCAAGGATGCTGGCACAGGGGAGGGGCTGTTGTCAACCAGAGAGATGGGGACACCCACATTTCACACACTCCCTCCCCGAAAGCGTGAGGCTAAAACCGCTAATGGATTCGCAAGAGGAGGCTGGTGCCCACCCTGTGTTTAAAGAGACTGTGTGAAGAAGCAAAAAACACTTTAAAGGCTGAGCAGGCCTGGGCAAAACCGAGCAGTCATTTAACTACCACAAGCTGCTGCTTTTCAGAGGCTGTGGGCTGCACAAGTCATTGCAGAGCCCACGAGGAGCCCATGTGGGCAGTCCGGTCAGAAGGAGCTGCAAAAGATGGTCCACAGCACCCAGCCTCCTAATTTCTGCTCTGGGCATCAACAGCCTGCACCCCTTAGCAGCTTCCCACCAGGGAGCAGCACCAGCGCAAGCACACGTGTGTCTAACTGGATATAATTACGTTGGTCAAAAAAAAGGAAAAGAAAAAAAAAAGAAAAAAAGAAAGAAAGGGCTATGGTTAGACCAGCTTTAGATGGAAGCAGTGATAGAGCTATATTCCAGGAGGCAAGATTAGCGAGACAGATAGACAGATTAGAGATGAGACAGATTTCATCCAAAAAGGGGGAACTCCTCAGGACATGCTTTTCCAAATAGAGGTTACTGACTGGATACGGCAGGAGGTGAGCGAGATCGTCACCTGCAGTGAAATGGGAAAGCCCTCCTGGCAGTGGGGCTAAGGACTCACTCCAGCTGAGACCTGACCCGGTGTGCTGATGGCAATAGCCAGCATTTCCACGTCTCTTCTGCTGCTGCTTCTGCCTGAGTCTGTGACAACCCCCTGTGGGGGGGAGAGGTCGAAAAGCCACACACCTTTGGGGCCACACAATGATTTCAAAGGAAGTTCAAACCCAAGACATCTTCCCTAAGCTGCATTCAGTCGCCCCTGCCCTGGTCAGCTGTCTTTTGTTAGAAGTGCTCACTCTCCTTAGGAGAGGCACTGTGACACTGTTGAATTACCCTCCCTTATTCTCACAATGCTGTTTTTTTACTCAAGAGCTTTGATGTGGAGAGGTAGGGGCCAAATATCCCACACCCACCCCGCCGCCCGTCAGCTGCTGCAGCGTGGTTCAGCGCCTCGGCCGGCTTCAAGCGGAGTTAATCTCCTCTTCACCCCCACTTCCTCCCACCCCCCTCAGGCTCCGCTATCTGCCGTGAGTTTAGCTGGAGCTAGATCACACGTACACCACTGGACTCCCCTTCCCTGGAAGCAGAAACCGGAGTGACCCCAGTGAGCCGCGGGAGAAGAGAGACAATCTGCAAGCCCTCGGCGGCTGCGGTGGTTCTGCCTGCCGCTGTGCGCCAGCACGAGCAAGCAAATTCCAAGAAGATGCAGTCATCAGCAGCTCTGTGAAGACAGGAAAGTGGTTACAAATGCTTTCTGCCTCAAAGAGAGAGAGAAGAAACCGCAGTCTGGCTGCAACCTCACCTCGTGCTTTCTGATAATCTGCTGTTTAGAAACATTCGCTATGGTACCCGTGGCTAGGTAGAGGTGAAAACAAACACGCCGATGGATGCAAAGGGACTGGTTTCTCTCCGGCCAACTCAAACACAGCCTACTTTCAGCACGCATACAATAGCCCTCATGTACGAAAGGGAACAGAGACAGAGGTTTCTTCCTCAGAGCTGTCTACATGGCGTGTTCTGGGAAAGCAAAATTTGCCAGGGCACGCGGCGTGACTGTCCGCTTCCAGTTGAGGCAGGACTGTTTTGCCCCAGCGCGGGCTCCAGGGTTTTACATACTAAAGTCCCCAGTGACTCAAATGCAGCATCTTCTTTATACACTGACGCTACTCAACAGGCAAATACGTCTCATCTTTCAGTAGGTTTTCCCCAGTCTTCCGCCTAAATTTTCTCCATTTTGACAATGTGCTGCATTTGCATCTGTTTGCCTGAAAAGGAGGGAGCAAGTATTAGCAAGTATCCCTACCCTGAGAGTAAGTGGTAGAATTAACAAAGCTGACAGTGCTCTGAAATATTTAATTAGCAGTTCAGGGGCCAGATTCTCCATCCAGCCCAATGTCCATGCATTGCCCAGGTGGAAATGATGGGGCTTGGGTGGGGTGGTAGTGCAAAGAGAAAGTATTACTGATGCCTCCCTAGCTAATTTGTACCGGTCCTTCATGAACTGTTTCTCCACCTGAAGTTACGTGTTCCCATCACATCTCCATACCTCCCTGGCACGCCCCTTGTTTCAGGAGCTGCAGGGGAGGGCGTGTCCCTGAGCTTCTCTCCCACCGCTCCATTGCTGCAGAGTTGCATGGTTCCTTTTCTGCCCCAGTCTGAAAAGGCCACAACAAAACGCAGAATCTGGCCCCCATTATCGATATCTGAGATTTCATATTTTCATTATCAAAAGGTTTTACTGAAGCCTGGAATTTGCCACAGTGGGTGTCCTTTCAAAACCTGCCAAGTTTGCTTTAGAAAAAACAGATAACATTACCTTGGTATTTTCGGTATTCCTTGTGCTGCTCTTCCCACTTCAGTGGAAGACTGCTGAGGATGTTTAGGGAAAGGCTAAGATAAATGTACTTCAATATCAAAATAAATAATAGAGGCTAACATGCAGCTTGTATTATTCATGTTCATACTGGATTCCAGTTTGGGTTTAAAGAGAGCTGCCCCAGAGCTTTTAAGCCGTCACTCCCAAGTCCAGAAGGATCAAGGGAGCTCTGTGGTGAATAACGTCTGGTCCTGTCCATGGGGCACACGTGGTTTTGAGCACAGTACTCTAAAATTACAGCAGGCATAATCTGAAGCCTATGCTGGTAAGAGCTGTTCCACTTCCCACCATTCCTCATGTTGGTCTCCAAGTGCCCTGGGACCATTGCATCTCCTCCGAGAGACGCGCACAAGGGGATTGCCATTGCTCTTGGCGTGGGCCTGGAGATGGGCAGAGTGGCTCCATCTGGCGTGCAGTCAGCCATGACTGCACAAAATCCGGCTCCTGTTTGGGGTTGCTCTGCACAGCTGGAGGAGGTGGGGCTGATGAGTTTCTCCCACATGAGAGCACTCATTCCAGAAGACAGACAGTAATGTTCTTGATCAAGTCCATACATACCGTCTTGGCCTGTCTCTCTATCCAGGCATCGCTCCTGTAAGGGTACTTCATGCAGAATCACAAAGAAAAGTCGACTCACTGGAATTTGAGGTAGAAATGAGGCCATATTCATGTATGTATTCATGTGCATATGCAGATTAAGAAGTTTCCCCATGTAAAGTCTCTCTTTCAGGACGGAAGCATGTTGCCAGCACTCAGCAAATAATAAATAATAGTAACAGTACAAGAATTCTTCCACAGAATAATTCATCAGCCACAAAAATTACCATAACTATTCACCAGCCTCTGGTCTGGCAGGGCAAAAGCCAGAAGTTTAACATGCTGCATAAGGGGAAAAGAGAAATTCTCCAGGGCAGTCCTTTACTGATCTGGAGGGATCGTGGTTTTCCTGCTTTGAACTGTGTGCAATGCAAAGAGTGAAGTTCAGAGTCAACTAACTGATTATTCAAACCTAATGTTTGAAAAGACCTGATACTGAATCCTTTATGTTTAGTCTCTCACACCATGTTGTTCTTGCTCCCATGTATTTGTTGCATCAGGAGATGATGATTATAATATACCATCCTAGCATAAACCACATGGGGTGTGACAGTCTAGGACAACAAGATTAAGGCAAAAGATTGCCAAAATTTGGTGGAGCAGGGCACCATTTCATAGCTAAGTGAACAGACAAAACATAAAAATAAAATGCTATTGGTCCTTTAGAACATAAAACATAAACTGTTCTATGGCTTAATCCTGCAACTCCCACAGGATACAATTTGCTGCCTTAAATATCCTGCTCCTATTAAAAGAGCCTCTAAGAAGCAGCTGGTGTGAGACGCTCATCCATACGATCTGGAGCAAACCAAAGAAGAGTGAGCTGTAGAATTCCGGAAGGACTGGTGCAAAACACAGCCGTGCAAAACAGGTTCGCATTTGATCTCTTTCTAAGAAGACGTTATCTTAGAAACATCTCGGTGCGTAAGGCACTAAGTTGGTAGCTTGCTAGTCATGCAGTGCCTGAAATACTGAGTTGCTAAAGACTTCATCACAGGCATTATCTTTGAGACAAGCTATTTTTCTCTGTCAGCAAACCTAAGTATTTGGGGTTAGTTTCAGCGTGGCTGCTCTTGCCACTGCAATGCTACCTGTGGTCCTGTGGAGAAAGCAGGAGACAGCAGTGATCTCGGTGGTGGCTCAGTTTACTGGCCGGTTTCTCCTCTCACACAGAAATAACTCCACTGGCTTCAATGGAGTAACACTGTCAGCTCCAAACTGGGTCTGTTGACCTTGCTGAGTATGTCTTCGGAGCACAACATCGCTGCTATTGTTGCTGACGTTACAGGATGGAGCAATGATGACCTGTATTTGTGTTTTCCTTTGTTATTGTGGATCTTTGAAATCTACCTGAGGGAAGTTTTGACGTGGGAAACCCTGTTGTATCCTATGGAAACCCACATAGATTTAGCTAGGATAGAAATGGCTTTAAAAATCCTTTTGTTCTTTCCCCGTGATTGTCAGGAAAATCCTGGAATCTCCCACGATACCACTGAACATGGACACTTGTGCTCCCCCAGAGCCATATGAAACTTCACTTCAGAGCGGTGTTCCTTTGGGAACATCTGGTGATAGCTTCTTACAGAGGCAGCTGGCCTTGGTTTTCCATCCTAGGCTTACTGACACAGCATGCAGAAACCATTCCTGAGCTTCTGGGACTGAAGTGTATTTCTGCTGATACTGAACACAGGTGGTCCCGAAGACAAAGCCCTAGGGATGGATGCTGCAGTCCCGGGTATTCTGGGTGTAAACCTCTTCCCTGGTAAGACTGATAAGCAGGATTCTAACATAGCAGAATTTTTAGGGTTTTACCTCTAAATAAATCCAAGGGAACTAGGTACAAAACCAGTCTTACTGAACTGGCACAGCCACGTGTCTCAAAGTGAGGAAGTGACAGATCCTGATTGTCTAAGCAGTGGAAATGGGGGTAAAGGGAGGACGGGGGAGCTCATCTGTTTCTAGATGAGGCAGAGTTTATCCCTGTTCCCACCTGGCAGATGACTGCCCACTTTTTATTTACTGCTGGACCACAGTGTGGCATATAATCACAGTGTAAATGATTGTTCTTTTAGCACAGCTTTTGTCTGTGTTTTCTGTAGGATGTAGAGTCTCCTTGTGAAATCAGACTCTGTCATGCCAGGTGCTGAAGAAGACACATGTTCCCAGGCTTTCAGGCTCAATAAAACCAGACAAAAGGTGGGGGGAAAGCAGAAGCCTGGCTGAGGGACCTGATGGAGTTCCCACAGCAAGTCTGTGGCCAAGGTAGAATTGAGCCCAAACACCTCATACCCTGCTTGTACTGATCAGCCTGGGGCCGGTTCCCAAACCCCCTTGCACTGATTAGGAGGTTATGATTTTCCTGCCTGTTGCTATAACACAGAACCTGGTTTGTAAGATATATGAAAATTACAGCTTCATTAATAATATGATCCAATTGCAGTTTGCTGGCCATCTGGTCTCTTTTGCGTATTCAGGATTACCAGCAGAGATCCCTGATAACCTAACGAGAACTGCACGTGCTCATTTTGCCTCACTCCTGAAGTCCCGGATGGCTTTATCCTTAACCATAATTCTTCCCGCAGCCTTGCTCCTGCCTCCAGCCCTGACCTTATCCTAGGCTGTCAGAATAAGTTTAAAAACAAATATGCAGCCAGTTTCCTTTTAGTTTTTTTAATACAGCTTGGTAGTCTTAAAATGCGGAACATAGATCTTCCAGTTATCACAAACTGCTGTAATTACCTATCTGCTTTGCATGTTTTTAACGTTTATACACCCATTTTAATTTAAGAGAAGAGAGGGATAGGGTTGGGCTAGGTGTTACATGAGTCCTTGGCAAGTTCAGGGTGAGAAGTACAAGGAACAAAGCTGTAAATGAGCTACATATTGTCTGTCCCATGACCTGTCAACAGCCAGAGAGCCTTAACTGAGGGACAGAGGACAGAAACTTTCAAAAGGTAGCTTACTGTGGAGCTGAAGTACCAATTTCACATGTAGCTTGGGTTTTTTAGGAGCCTACATCCCACCGACTTCATGGGGACTGAGCCTGTTCAGAAGCAAAGACAAAAGCGGTTTTGCTCTTGACTTCAAAGGGCAGAGAATCTGGCCCTATCTGCAATCAGTTCAAAGATGCTGGTGGAGCAGAGGCTGAGAAGGACTCAGAAGTAGGGAAACCCCAACTCTGTGCCCTCTGTGGTGGGAACTGTCTGTTGGCTCCCGTTGCCATGAGTGAGGAACTGACTGGACCGGCCAAACTTTAGCTGCATGCGGTTATGCTGCTTTTTCACATGCTTGTGCTAGGATGTGAAGGTGGAGTGAACACAATGCTGTTATTCACGCTGCCTATGAATGGAAAGAAAAATTGTGTCTAATGTGTCTGGCAGTAAAGCTCACCCCAGCCTATACGGCAGTCAAGGAGTCCTGAGGGCAGCAACCTTAGAATGGGTGGTGGAAGTTTTATTTGGGAGTATTTGTCCTAAAGACCCTTTTGAGGACTTCTGTGCCATTGGAGTTGCTTTTGCCTACAAAGCTGAAGTAGTGAACAGGGTGCACTGAGGTGCTGAGGAAAACCATGAGGTCTTTGGCTGAAAGCAACAGTGCATGTGGAGGGCCCTGCCTAGGCTTTCCCTGTAGTGCAGGGGCTGTGGTCTCTTTATTTGGGCTGTGTAGCACAGCCCTGCTGTAACTGGCACCTCTCTGGTGGTAAAAATAGACGTAACAGCTGGATGCTACAAAGTCTGGGTGAAGACACTGTGGGGAATAACTTGGAGACCACTGGCTGGATGCCTCAGCAGAGCAAAGCGGGGGAGCAGAGCAGCAACCGGTTTCATCAGCAGACTGTGGATGTAACAAAGGGGGAGGGAAGATACCGGGTGGCTGCATCCACGAGCACCGATGGCTGCATCCATGACCACCGATGGCTGCAACAGGAGGGCTGGTACAAGATGCTAGAGCAAGTTGTGCAGGCAGTACGGGACTAGGGTTGACAGCTAGCATAGTGCTGGCTCATTCCAGGTTGCTGTTTTACTTTCCCCGTCAGGTAGTTTTGTTTCATCCCTTTGCTTTGTATTTGCAAGTGGGAAGCACATCGGGACATGGCTGGGGGATGTGGGGGTTGATTTGTTGTTGTTCTCAAGGTTGTGATGGGGAGAGGGGAAAAGGAGTTCGAAGGTGACTCAGTTGCCATTTTCTGTACTTCATTTATCTTGTGTCAGTTACTTGCTTCATGTTTCTGCTGGCTGCCTGAGGACTAGGAAGAAATCATCTTTGCAACTGCTATGATTTATCACCTGCACTGTAGAGTTTAATTTCACTTTTGAAGGACCGGCGTTGCCCTGGCTGGAAGAAAGGAGGCTGGACAAGCATGCTTATGCTTGTAGTGGTATTGGAAAATTTCTCAAGTACCTGTGGGCAGGTGTGGCTCACATACTTGGGTTAAACCAATCGCCAGATCTAGGGTCAGGAAGGAATTTTGCCCTAGGTCACATTGGCAAGGATTATTGTGCTGTTTTTGTTTTCCTTGCTTTGCAGTGTGGGTTGTGGTTGGCTTCCTAGATTATCTACTGCCGTCTTAAGAAATGCTAAAGACCCAGGCTTTAGGCCCACAAGTGGAAAAGTAGATCCAAGCCTGCAGGTCTCAAGCCTGCCTCATATAATCACACAGCCACTTTGTGACTGTGTACAGAGACTCGAGTCTCAGAAGCGTACAAGGTGTCCTCAGGGCTGTCAGCATCCTTCAGATTGCCCTGTCACCTGGGCATCTCCACCTGATAAAATCTCTGTAACTGTGCGATTTGGAAATCTGTCCACGCTGTTCATCTCTCTGGTTCCTTCCCTGTGGCACAGTAGGTTCAGTGGCAAAGGTTTTCAGACTGTTTGGGATGATGGAGCATTTTGTGACATGTGCTGTGGGAGGACAGGGCATGGATACTCCCTGGAACTCATCAGACTGCAGGATGCTTGCGACTGCGATGCCCTGGACTTGTGGATGTGGGTGATCCTGCCTGAGTACCACAGAGCTGTCATTTGGTTTCCTGTGTTGCTGGGGTGGGGCTGCATTGGCACCGCTCAATTTTTTAGCAGGATCTTGTAGAAATTACTAGCAGGTTTGCATTTAACAATGACTGTTCCTCTACCCCATATGCGGGATGACTGGAATCACATTGGGAGCATCATTCCATGATCCAAGAAAGCCGGAATGAGAGAGTATTACTTTGGAGAGATGGCAGTCTCATGAGCAGGCACTCTTCTCTGTTAATCAAGCACTCCAGGCATAACTGCACTGTTAATTCATTTCAAATATGTTGCTGCATCTGAATTTCCTAACTAACCGGTGATTAAAACAACATGCTTGTTAGAAGTCTCTTGGGGAGTGTGTTGTGTGATGTTGGTATTAATAGGATGAAAACAATCAGAACGTTAGGGGCATTCTTCTGAGGTATTGAAAACCCTTAATGAGGCCCTTAGTTATGCAATAATTTCTTTGCAAGCAAACACATGCCTATTATCATTATTATTGTGCCGATTGTTGATATCCCACTGACATGAACAATTTAGAGAATTCCAAGTATTATGCAGCTCTCCTGCCAGCTCAGAATAGGCTGACACAGCTACAGCTACCTATTTAAGAAGATTAGCCTGATTTTATTTGCATAAGAATTTAAAGCGACAAAACCACTTACCACACCCAGGAAATGATCATTAAAAATGAATTACTGCACATTCTTTTATTAGCTGTGTGGTTAACTTCTGAACGCAACAGTAAATGCCAAATCCAAAGAGAGATGCCCTGGAATATTTTCCCCTAGGTTTTCTAGGTTCTTGGATGTGCAGAGAAAATGTCTCATGACCTGACAAAAAGGGAGCTTGTGTACAACATATGTAAGTACCCTTAAGTGAGCACTCCCTAGCTAAGATGACAAGTAAATCTTTGCACGCCTTGTGTTATTCATACGCAATTCTAGCCGTTCTGCACATCTGGGTCGGCGTGTAGATAATGCCAGCCAATACTCCGAGACACCAGACTAAAGGAGTCATAAAACAGTGGGCTTCCTCCTCTGTTAGCGTTCCCCCAGTCCCGCTGGCAGCAGAAAGGAGCCCTTCAGGAAACGTAAGCCATTTTATGCCCCGCTCTTCTGCTGAGGGGAGGCTGGTTGCAGAAGAGAATCAGTCTCAGCAGCTCGGGTTTCGGCAGGTAAGTGGAACAGAGAAGGAGCAAAAGCAGATGGAAAAGAGCACATGGTAAGGTTGTCCCTCTCAAAAGTCTCAGCTGTAGGCTGCTCTCCTTGTTGTTTTTAGGCACTACAGCAGTAGCCAGAGGCCCCTGCTGAGGCCAGTGCTCTGCTGATCTGGGAATGAGAGTCAGCTGGGACAATCTGATTCTCTTTTTCAGCTGAGAAGTCCCCAAACACCCCCAGGGACCAAGATCAGGCTGACCAGGTAGCTTAAACCCCCAGATCCCCAGATGCAACGCCAACGGCGAGCATCCATCTCTGGCTGGAGGCTGTTACATATGTCTGTGTAACTCTGCGGTTTCGGCAGGAACGGGGAGGAGGCATCCTGGCCTGTATCAGAAATGGTGTGGGCAGCAGGAGCAGGGAGGGGATTGTGCCCCTGTACTTGGCACTGGTGAGGCCGCACCTCAAATGCTGCGTTCAGTTTTGGGCCCCTCACTCCAAGAAGGACATTGAGGTGCTGGAGTGTGTCCAGAGAAGGACAATGAAGCTGGTGAGGGGTCTGGAGCACAAGTCTGATGAGCGGCTGAGGGAGCTGGGGTTGTTCAGTCTGGAGAAGAGGAGGCTGAGGGGAGACCTCATCGCTCTCTACAACTACCTGAAAGGGGGTTGTGGTGAGGTGGGTGTTGGTCTCTTCTCCCAAGTGACAAGTGATAGGACAAGAGGAAATGGCCTCAAGTTGCACCAGTGGAGATTCAGACTCGATATTAGGAAAAATCTCTTTACTGAGAGAGTGGTGACACACTGGAATAAGCTGCCCAGGGAGGTGGTGGAGTCACCCTCCCTGGAGGTATTCAAGGAGCGTGTGGACGTGGCACTGTGGGACGTGGCTTGATGGGCATGGTGGGGTGGTTTTTTGTTTGTGTGGTGGGGTTTTTTGGGGTTTTTTTTGGGTTTTTTTTGTGTAACGGTTGGACTTGATGATCTTACAGGTCTTTTCCAACCTCATTGATTCTGTGATTCTGTGAGAGGGGCCGCCCTCCCGGTACCCCCACCCCGGCGGGGACCCCGCGCACGGGCCGGGCCGGGCTCCATCCCGCGGCGGGGCCCTGCGGTTGGGCCGCGCTCCGTCCCGCCGCAGCCGCGAGCCGCGCCCGCCCTCTGCCGGCCCCGTCCCCGGCAGTGCGCCCCGGCCCGCCGGGGAGTCGGCCCTCTGCTGCCCGGGGTCGCCCCAGGGCCGAGCTCCGGGGGAAGCTGCTGGGGAGGTGTGGATACGGTTGGTCGGGTTTGAAAGAAATCAGCGCGTTACTTCGAAACGTCAAGAACAGAATCGTGTTTTTTCCTTCTTTTCCTCCAGAATTTAAGTCGAGCTCTTTTTCACGTCTGTTGAAATGATTGGAAAGAGTTCCAATTTGAAAATTTTAAAAATTTTAAACGCTTCTGCAGTAATACTTCAGAAGATATTTTCGGAAATAGGAACGGACGCCTGGAAGAGATTTCCCCCCAGCAGCCGACGGGGCAGCGGCAGCAGTGTTCCAGCCCAGCAGCGAGAGAGCAGGGAACGAAACGCAACACGTCCACCAAGGGACAGTAACGGCGGCGAGAACACCTTTTTCCAAAGGACTGTGTGGCACTTGCATAGCTGTGCCAGAGAAACAAGGCTGAAAAGCGCCTAGAAAGGAAATTGCACCTGATGCAGCCCCTGACCACAGCCACGGCACTGCCTGGCCATACTTCTTAAACGCATCTTTGTGGTGAATTCTGCCTCCGGAGTTGCCAGCCTTCCCCAGCCAGGAACTGCATACCAAAATCTGCACGTGACTGAAAGCAGGGTGACAGCTTACCACGAAGGAGGTGCCTGAGGGTCCCCCACTCCACCCCTGAGGCAGGCCTGGGCCTGCGGCTCGCTCCCAAGGTGACCTGGGGATGGTTGTTCTCACCTCTCCTGCCTTGCTTTCTCCCAGAGCTAGGGATTTGGATTGGTCAGCCGTCCCTGCGTAATCACAGCCTTGCTGCTGGCCAGGCGGTGAAGCCACACGCTTGCAGAGCTTGTGAGCCAAACGTTGCTTATGCTCCATGACCCCAGGCAGAGGCAGGGAGCGGGGAGAGATGGCTGTGGGACTCACACAGTCGGTTCCCAGGATACTGGCAGGTGTATCAACAAATGGCCAATGCATTCAGCATCTCTTCCTGCCACTCCCACGGCAGTTAAGGGACCTAAAAGCGATTAAGTGTCTGACCTGAACTGATTTCCAGGGGAGCAGAACACCAACCCCTGTCTGAATTCTTTAGTAACACACTCCTGAATGGCCACGGAAAGTAAAATCCTATCATTGTACAGGGAGAGCTTCCACTTCAAGACCAGGAATCGGCAGGTTCATGCAAGGTGCATTTGTATTTCTGTTCCCATGTCTATACCTCTTATATGTGGCTGGACGTTTGCTTCCATGGCTGTCAAGCTTATCATTTATGTGGACCCTAAATTCACTGCAGAAGACTTCTTTGTCAGCTTGAGCTTCTCAGTCTGTGTAACGAGAATGGGAAGACACTGCACAGCGGTAGAAAGGGTGACGTGGGAAGACCATGGAGGGTCCTGCTACTACTGAAGCCCTCAAGAGGATATGTTCTTCTTGTCAGTGACACTGGTGCAGGGTCCGTATAAGGAGGGATGCACTCGTGCTCTTACAAGCCAGGACAGACATTCAAGAATTTAGGGCTCCATACTTCTCTTGCCAGAACATTCTGCCATGAATTTAAGGAAGTCACTTAACATGAAATCTTGTTCTCACAGTAGCTGATGGGAGTCTTGCAATGGAATTCAGTCCTTTAATAAACAAAACTGAAAAATGTCCCCTATTTGACATCAGAGAGGAAGTGCTTTGGGGCTGAGACTGTCTCTTGTTGTGATGGTTGGTGGCCCTTTAGCCCATCAGTTACACATGGAAGAAGGAATAAGAGCTATATAATTGAATGAGAGAGAGAATTTAAGTCTCTGATTAAGGGAAAAGAAAAAAAATTACCCTTGCAAAGACAACTGACACACACCTTCAGCTCAGGGTTTTCACAGACTACGAGGCAGAAGAAAGAAATAGAAGTGCAGACCCCTGCAAACCAGAGGGCCAGATTGGTGGCAGATAGGGCAGACTGATTTAATGTCACAAGGAGGTCAAACCAGAAACTTTAGCATCAAAGAAAGGAGGAGTGCTGCGAGAGCCCAGTGCTTCCAAGTAGCACTTACCGGAGGTATCATATAAACTTAACCCTGCTGTCATTATTCCTATTGGAAAGAAAGGAGGTGAAGGCCACGACCTGCAAAGCAGAGGTCAGATGTTACAGACCATGAGACAAAGAAAGTGGCAATGGGGAAAGGTTCTTCTCTGAAGTATTACCAGATGGTAGCTAATCTCAGTCAGGGGAGAAGGCATGGCCACCAAATTTACACGGGCTCCCTGAACCTGACACTCAGGCATTATCAAGGGAAAAGACTGTTCTTCCAACTGTTACAAGACATACTCTGCAGTGCAACCCATGCAGTTAATCACAGCGCTGTGCTGATTTGGGACAGAATTTTCCAAGATCAGACATATAACATGTATTTGCTTGTTAATTGCTTCTGCATAAAAGCTGGAATCTGAAATAGCCTGAAAATTTCTGCCTTGATGGGAATTTTGCCTCCTGACCCCTCTGCTTATTTCTGAAGACAACTTTGTTTTCTGATTTAGAGGAAAGCACAGTCAGTCAGCTCAAGGGTTGGTATGAACTGGCAGAGCCCTGTGATCAGCTCTGGGGTCTGTCCTAGTGAATTCTTTTACGGTAGTAGTGGTGGCAATTCTACTCTCCTTGCATTCAGCTGCAAATCTGCTCCGAGATTTACTGAGAAATCTCTGCTAGCTGAGCTCAGGTAGGACTCCAGCAGATTTCCTTATCTGTAGTGGGGATGAGGAACACACAAATGCGCATACCGGTAGAAGTGAGCTCAGTAGTCCCAGAGTAGCATCTACTCAAGGCAGTAGGGCACAGACCTGAGAATGGAAACCTCAGTGCTGCTTGTGGTGTTCATCACTACATGGCTTGCATTTAGTCTTGTCTGAGTAGCTTATGTTTTCACCATGCTTCTGTTTTCCTGCTTGGGCGAGAAGGAATAGAGCCCTCGTTGTTGTAAGCAGCTGCCACAAGAACCGCATGCAGAATGCAGAGCTGGGACGTTGCTGTGCCCGGCGAGAGCCTCGCATGACAAAGACCGTGATCGGATTCGGGTCTCTTCCAGTCATTTCTTCTATAGGAATAGCGGGTTCACTAGGACTCCAAGCTAAATGCTCTTACTGTCTGTCTTTGGGAAACCTCAGTGGTGTGATCTGAGTCCCTTGGTTTGTCAGAGCACTCAAAAGATTTTAAAAAAAACCCAGCCCATGGAATACAATGGCAGGTAAACACCTTCATGAAATTCGGTGTGTGCTGAGTGGGTTCTTTCATTGCTGTGGTGGTCAGACCTCCTCAGCATTATGCACTTGAGCGGTATCACACATGTATCTGCACGCCTTTTTCCACAACCAGGAAAAGCAGTGAAGACATCATACCTTATACGCTTGCTGCTCATTGCCTTAATACCTGGAACTGATTTAAGGTCCTTACTTCTACCAGTCCTCTCAGAAATACTGCATTAGCAACACGCACTTAAAACGATCCACTGTGCAATGCTTGTGTGTTTGTATGTACCAGTAATATCATTTTGTGTGCCTGCCATATGGGATATCCGTCTCTGAACTGTGGAAGTGAGAGCTGCAACACGGGCCAGGGGAGGTGCAGGTATGGAGGTCAAAGCCGTGAAGTAACAAAACCCTCCCAAGCCCATTGTGGTATCCCCCCAAGTGATCCTGCCATGTGCTGGGAGGTGTCTTCCCAACCCATTTTCTGGTTGGTTGCCAGCTGGGCTTAAACCACGACAGTACCTCAGCCACCTTGTAACGAAGCAAGGTTACGAACACAGCAGAAAAGCAGGTTTTACCCATTATATAAGCTGTAAAACCTCTCTGAACTTGTGCTGCTTTTGCTGTTGTCACCTCCTGAGAAGTTCTGCTTCGTCTTTTGAGTGCTGTTAATGATGACATTTCAGGGTGTTTTTCCTGTGCTAAATGTGCATAGCTAACACAGGAAACAAAATACACACTGCTTGCAAAGAGCCTTGCTCTGCCCGTTCATATGGTTTACCAGCCCTGAAATTACCTTCAAAATTTGGGTCTGGTGAACCTGGGGCACCTTTCTGGTTTCTTTTAGGCATCTTATTGTTATTGTGTGAGATGGACCCTGCAGGGCAGACAATCCTTTTAAAGAGAATGGACTGTTTCCCCCCAAAACTGGCAGCTATTTATTAGGAAATGGCCACAAAGTGACATTATTTTAGAGCTGCAGCAGTAGAGCAGAGCTGGCTGGAACTCAAAGCTTCAGTGAAAACTCTCAGCATGATTTCAGATTTTGTTGAACAACAGAGTTGGAGGTTTTGACTAAAATGTTTCTGAAAATAGCAAAACTCTCACCCACTCAGAGAGCTGAATGTGAAACCTCAAATTTTGACGGGGAGAAAAAAAAGCGATGACATTTTCCTTCCAGTTTTGGATCAGCCCCAACAATAAACTTCGCTTTATATAGGAACCAAATAGACATAATAGGAATTAAACTGTACATAGATCATAAATAGAAAATACAGAACTAATACAAGTGCTCCCAGACTTGTTCAGATATGCACAAGGCACAAAGTTGAAGAACAGCAGAAAAGAAAATGAAATAAAGGGGGAAGATGTAGTTTATATGTTCTAAAATGAGACCAGTGTAGAGATGGAGGCACAGATGTAAGCGAGATGTCTTGGTGCAGCGGGGAACGCTCTCACCCCAGCAATGGAGAGCTTGCAGTCATGGACAAGGCAAGGAGCACAAGGCAGGGAGTCTGCACTCTCTCCACAGCCACATCAGCGTACACGCAAAGTCACCGCCGCAGTGCCCAAAATGCCAGTGCGTGCTACACGGAAGGGGTTACGGGGCAAGTGAAAAGGAGGACTGGTGAGGCAGAGAGGTGAGATAACACCAGGGAAGGTGCAAGAGTCGGGAAAGGGGAAAGGAGGAGTGCTCAGTGCAAACAGCAGCTCGCAGGGAGCCCCGCCAGGCAGGGGTGTGAGCGGCGGGGAGCCGCCTGCTCAGGTTGAGCTGGAAAGCCTGACCACACTGTGCAAACTGGTGGCAAATGGCAGCTGACCTGGCCTGGCTAGGAATTGAAGATGGTTCCATGCTCTCCCCAAGGACGGTGGCTACTCTTGCCGCCCAGAAGCTGCTCCTCCAGAGGACTGGCCTTGCTGCAGCCCTCGGGCAGATAGATACCTGCCCTCGCTCGCCTCGTCCCGGGCTGAGGCGAACTTTAGGGAGCTGCCAGAGGTGTTTGGCAGCCACCGTGAAGAGCCTCATGCTGCAGCCAACTTCCCACAGACTTGTCTACCCGCCAGGTCTGGGGCCCCACGAAGTGCTAACAGGGAGTAGCAGACATACTAGAGCATCAGGAGCTGTTTTGGGAGAGACTGATGACTCCTTCGGCCAACGGAGCTGGCTGGGACCTACAAGCTCTGGGCTGAACTGCTGGCTCTGCCAGAGGCTTGCTGGGTGCCTTTGGTGCCACTGCCCCTGGGTCTTGCGTCTCTGACTGCAAAGTAGAAATAATGAGTATCATCTCCTCCCTCTCGTTTATCCGCTCAACCCATTTGTGAGCGGTTCACGGCTCGGGCTGGGTTTTGCTCCTTGTCTCTCTGTGTTCCATGCAGGGGATCCTGAGGGCACTGCCGCAGGACAAAACAGCGAGAACAACAATAACTGCGCAGTCCCAGCACAGGAGGGGGGAGGATTGTTTTCAGCCTTCGCAGCCCACGAGAGTTGGTACAAACGACAGATACAATCGGGCCTCAGGGGTTTTTTTTACATTTATATGTCTGGGGAAGGATGTCAGCGTCTGTTCTCAGCCACTCTGTTGAACTGAAGCTAAAGATTTGGGCAGGTGGAGGAGAGAGAGAGAGAAACGCATTGAACTGCCATCGAAAGAAACATGCATAATTCCTAGAAATGCTTTGTGTCAGCTTCAAAGATCCTACTGGGAATGCAGCTTATTCTCTGACCAAGATGTTTCCTTTGCAAAAGGCAGCAACTGATGTAATTTTTTTAATTTTTTTTTTTAGTCTCCAGCAGCAGTCAGTACCGCTGTTTTCTTCGTCCAAAATGCTTGCAAGTTCAGTCAGCTGAAATGGCTTAAATGCAGTAAGGGATGGGGCAAGTTCACACGTCCCTCTAATAGGACCTGGAGACAAAACGTGGCCTCACTGATGTAACTGGAGGTTTTGCTTCAGATCTTTGCTGATCTGTGAAGGATAAAGCAGGAAAGAAAGAAATACTTAACCCTTCTGGTAGAAAACACCATGGGAAGCAGAGAAACTAAGACAACATTTCTCTAAAGCCCCATTGCAGAGTTGTGGCTAAATCTGGATAAAGTTCTTTCTCCTCCCACTGCCTTTACAAGAGCATAAAAATGGCATTTCTGAAATTTTGCTGGTGTTGGACTTGAGAAAAAACAAACAAACAAACAAAAACCCTGCAATGCTTAAGCACTGTTACTTAATAGAGCTTTAAATGCTAACCAGCATCTAGCGTAAAGATGCTTTAAACATATTTAACTTCAAAAACATATTCTTTGACCACGGTTAAATCTAAGGTTTAACCTCAACCAGCAATTTTTTGCTTAAGCCTTGATGTGTTTATGGCATACTGCTTGTGGGGACAATCCTACTTGCAATAGCAGTATCTCTGCTAGGTCTCCCTTCTCCTTTCACTGAACTCAGCACTCCCCTGAAAAAATTCTGTGGATTGAAAAAAAAGAAAAAAGAAAAAAAGTTGTCTTAAAAACAGCCAAGAAGCAAACATATTTCTGAAATTACTTAAATTTTTAAAAAGGAGAATGTATCTTCTCTGTATTTATCCTGGCATTATACACAGCAGTGTCATCACTTCATGGCCTCTGCTGAACCAGACAGGCTGTGAAGCCTAAAGCCTTTATCCAGTTTCTTTTTGATGAACACTCAGTGCCTGTTTTTGGAATTGTGTTTCATTTTTTCATTGAGGGAAGTGCTGGCACCATCTGCTGGGATTTTTGTCACTGTGACCAGTAATGTTAGGATTTCAGTTCTTGCACCTATAAACATACCAGATACTCCCAGTTTGACCTGTATGGCTATTTTTTTTTCCGACACCCCTCAGTTGGGTTTAGATTTGAATACCCCAGGCCTCGGCAGTTCCCTGCAGTTCTGGGCCCTGCCCAGCTTTAACGGGGCTCTCTCACCAGGGATGGGATGCCCGGGGAGCGGCTCCGTGTGCCGTCCTGGCTCTCTACTGCCCTTCTGCTGTTGCTCCACCTTGCTCCTGCTCCAAAATCACTCCTGCTGTTTTTCCACTTCTTTCCTCAACTCACAGGCTTTGGTGAGGCACACAAGGTAAGGCAGGCACACGGCTGGCTTTCAGGATGTGGGTAGGTCCGCTGGCTTCTGTGCAACAGCCCAGCACCTATAGTGCAGTGGCATCAAATGCAGTCAGCTACTGTTGCTTAACAAGGAACTTGTGTTTAAAGACAGGGAACAGTTTCTCAAGCGTGAAGATGAAATTCCAGGCAATTAAAAAATCTTCTGTAGAGTTTGGTGCTGAGACTAAAAAGATTAATGAAGGTATTTTGCAATGGGACAAGGGGCAATGGTTTTAAACTAAAAGAGGATAGATTTAGACTAGATATAAGGAAGACATTGTTTACGCTCAGAGTGGTGAAACATTGGCACAGGTTGCTCAGAGAGGTGGTAGATGCCCCATCCCTGGAAACATTCAAGGTCAGGTTGGACGGGGCTCTGAGCAACCTGATGTAGTTGAAGATGTCCCTGCTCATTGCAGGGGGATTGGACTAGGTGACCTTTGAAGGTCCCTTCCAACCCAAACTATTCTATGATTCTATTGATTAGCTTTACTGTAGCCACACAAGGAGCCAATATAACTTGAGTCCTATTGTCCGGGTCCTGTATAAACAGATTTTATCTGCCCAGGAGGCCACTAAGTTTAAATGGAGAAGACAGAAAAAGACTGGGATGAAAAACAGCAGCAATGAAAGATGGAAGCATTTCCTTAAGCTTGAGTAAGATTTGGAGCAGGAAACAGATACCAGTCTGTGACAACATAACCAAACTTTTTTCTTGTAGACCTCAGAGCAAGATTTTAATAAGTAAAGAACTGTGGGAAGAGGGAGTCACAGTGGCAAAGAAAGGTCTTCTTTTTTTAACATTTTCAGTCTAAAATACAACCTTGTAAGTGGAAATTATTGTAGTCATTAGATCTGGAAATTACTATAGAAATTAGATTCACAAGCTTGTAGGGAATGTAAAAGTAGAAGGATGTGTTAAGTATCATCTATGTTTGTGCCATATCCCTCATATTTTTCAGAAAATAACAAATATTTATTTAAAAAGAATGCATACAAGAGTACGTATAATTCGTATGGAACTGTCAATGCTTCGACTCCCAAAAATCATAATATAGATACTTTAATAATTTGAAAGTGTTTTACCAGATATATTTACTCCATATTTTATGGCTTGTAATACATTAAGAGATAATTAAATCCTTATGATAGGTGGCTCATACATTAAACCCTAAATATAAACACCTGTTATATTTTGAGGACAATTTCCCATTTGAATCTCCAGATTTATCAAAGATAGGGTGATTTAGTTTTTGTGTGGATCCAGAATGAAATGATTCCCCCTTAGGGTTCAAAAGCAGTTTTTAACTGTACAGTGGAAACATCAAAACAAAATTAATCTAATGAGGTTTTGTACTCTGGGGTGACAAAGTCACTCAACTCTGATTTAATATGTCATCTAAAGAAAATGAGCAGAAACTTTCTACTACAAATAATCACATTGCAAGTCTCTCTGATGCTCTGTACTGACTTGAACACTAGTGATCCCTGCAGAGTACTGGCATTTTGAGGCATTTTCAGGAACTTCTAAAAGGAGGCATAATAGTTGTGTGGTTGAACAAGGTATATGAGGTCTTGCTTTTGGAGCTGAATTTCATCTCTGATGTAAGTATGCACCCACATGTGGAAAACTTAAAATGTGAAACTGGGCAATTGACATTCAAGCTTTGCCTTCTTGCTGGTTGTGTCAATATTTTGAATGTTGCTTTGGCAAATTTTAAAGCACCAAATAACTTGATAACAGTTCACAAAATTCAGCATTAATAATTGGAAACAGATGCCAGACCTACCTGCATTCAGATTTACGTGCTATGAATAGGTCTATTGGAGTCAACGGTGACGGCACCTGCCAGTTATCGGGAAAATGGTCTGACATTCAATTTGTAGAGCCATTTCTTCAGTGCAGTCTGAGACACTGCTCAGTGCTTCTTCCAGCTCATCTTCAATGTACTGTGGAGCACATTGTACTGAGGAATCTGACGGCCCTGGGCAGATGGAGCGGTGATGTCATTGGGCTTTTCCATTTCTACTTCCTATGAACATTTGCCTTATTCTTACATCCCAGCTCTTTCTCGACATGTTTTAGACTAGAAACATTTCTCTTTTTTTGGGTGCAGAGAAGGAATCACTTCTTTTTGATTTCAGACAAGATCTGGCAAGTGATCTCTTGTTGCTAGTCAAAGAAAAAGCCTTAAAAAAATTAACACAGAATCTGTGTTTAGCAAAGTGATTTGCATAAGCTGTACACTTGGTTCTTAGAGTTGGAACAGTTCTAACCTATGACAAATTCCTCTGTCTGGGCTGTCTTCCAAAATCATTTTCATCTACCCTGGCAAAAGAACTGAAGTCTGCGTTCTACACTAATTAACGGCCTTCAGGAGAAGGGCCCCAGTTGAAATGCTGACACACTTTGTACACGCTTTATTTGTGAAAGGGGATACTGAGCCCATTTGATGGCGCCTCCTGCTCCGTCATGCCGTGCAAAATTTTAAGTGGGGAGAAAAAATGGGTACAGTTATGTCTTGTTAAGGTTCTGAGTTACTAAAACACTGCAGTTTTCTCCATTAAAAGGCATGATATGGGGATTTTTTAACCTTTGAATAACATTAATAAGCAGTAAAATGACTAAAACCATGGCAGTTCCTTAGTGAATATGAACTGATGTTCACAATTTTTATGAAGCATTATGACTTAATGCAGCAGAGTCTCTGTCTCACTAAATGACTTCATTTTGGAAACAGCAGAATATAAACCTAACATCCCTTTTACATAAAACTGGAAAATGCTGAAAAGGGAAGTCAGGGAGAAGAGCTGCCCGATAACTCTGTGGAGTTCTTCTAGCAGGTCTACCCAGTCCCGTGAAGAAGCTTTCCATGCTAGATCCATGAGATGATTCATAGCTCTTAGGGACCCAAAGCATTCAATGGAATTCAGAGTCCTTGATCGAGGAAGGCACTCAGAAAATAACACATGTGGAGCGTCAGGCATACAGAAACACAGCATCCCAAAAAACTAGGGGAGACACCTATGTAGTCACCAATGAATGGGAGATAGCATAATGTTAGTCTTCTGTAGGAGAGCATCCACCCCTGTTTGGGCTTCCCACCAAGGAGGTCTCTTCTGGAGCTTTGTGTTTGAGCCAAGAAAGTTCCTGCTTGCAAGGTGCAGCCTTCTACAAGAGGAACAGCCTATGCCAGGTTCAGATTCAGTCCCCGCTCTGCGTGCTGTGACTACCGCCTTTGAGCTGAACATCCAACCACAGAGCTATCTGTGGAAGGGAGGCTGTCTTAGCCTCTTCTGAAGTTGTTGACCTGAGTATTCACCATCTGCTTTGGAGATATGAATACACACATGCTTGGGCTGAAGAGAGATCTGACCCTGGATGTTAACTATTTCATCCAAGTGCCCAGCATGAGGCAAGGAAAGAAACTGTGTGTGGAGCCTCACCTAGGAAGTGTGCTCTGAAAACATTGATTAGACTCAACTCTGCAGCTGAACTCCATGGAGAGCTCCTGTGGAGACTAATAGAGCTTAACTAGGGTTCAATGCACTCACCCTGGTCAGGGAAAGGAGGGAAGTACATCTATCCAGTGGCAGATGTTCAGATGCTTAGTGACCTGTGAGAAAACACTTGGTAGAGCCAAGGGCATTTAGGCAGCTGCATGGTGTTTGAGGAATTTAAGGAATCCCAGCCCATGTCTTAGGCTTTTCTCCTTGCTCCTTTGCGACGAGTGCAGAAAAGAAAAAAAGGAAGAACAGGAGGATTTCTCTCTCGGATATTCTTGCAGCATTTCTCTCCTCAGGCTTTGCCCTGCTTGCCTGCTGCAGCCCTCAGTAAACTATTTCATTGTGAAGCAGAAATGCACTGTTTCTGTAGCCCCTGAGACAGATCCAGGGTTTTCGCTAGCAAATAAACTAGCAAACATAATCAACATTCTTTGTGAATCCTCATCGTTGCCTTAGGAGGAGGAATTTCAAGTCTATTTTCTACGAACCTTTCCGCAAGCACAAATGCTCCAATATTTTCCCTTCTTCTTGGGTACAGAGGACAATTCTGTCTTGTTTTTGTCTCTAAAAGTATTGACTGTGCTAAACACTAGGCACGTGCTTTCAAAAGAAAAGCACCATGAATGCTTACATGTCCCTGTATTATCAGCCACGTGCTCCATCACTGGGAGACAAACAGTCCACTGAAATACGGCTGGCCTGGACGTTCCACATACCAAGCAGATGCAAGCAGAATGCCATAGGGAAATAAGAAACACATTGTATGTGATTTAAAAGGCTTACAGCTATGGAATATCCTTCTGAAAGCCTAATGAATATCTCCAACACATACGCAATCAAAATACAAAACGCGCCCTGCATCAGAATACAAAACCACGGAACTGGAGATAATCTCTGAAGAGACCCACAAAATAAATCTACTGACAGCAGCACCTATAATCATACAACCCTAGCATTTGGCTTGTCAAAATGTCTCCAAGCTCAGGATTTTCTGTGGAGGGGAAACCGTCCACGGAGATTCTTTCTTAATTTTATGCCTTCTGTTTGCCGCTCAAATAAGCTTGTGTGCTGGGTTTGGGGTTTTTCTTTGGTTTGCTTTCTTAGATGCTAATACGGCCCAGACTGACTTTGACAAAGTTACTGATTATAAATTCAACTTTCTTTCCACAGGGCTGGAAAAGGACCATTTAAACAAGCACTTGTTCAAGTGACTGAAAATACAGGCTTTTTTTTACCTGGTGACTGTTGGAAGTGACAATACCTTACATTTAGATCCAGTGAGGAGACTATTTAGAAAAAAGGAGGAGGGAGAGGGAAAAATCTCTCAGGATTAGTCTTGTAAAGGTGCTTTTTTGCACGGACCTCCCTGTTTATTTCACATATGAGCTCTTGGAAGCACACCTGCAGAGTTTCCACCAAAAGCTGAGATGGCAAAGGCAAGGTGAAAGAGGTTAAGAAGATAATTTCATCCCTCATTCTCAAAGGGAAACACAGCTCTGAAGCAATTTGTTCTAGAAATGTGTTAATTCCCGAGTTTTCCCAGTTGTAGTAAGTGGAGGAGTGGCTGGTGTTACAGCTGTATTGTGAGATGAGAAACAGTGTTAAGCAGTACAGGCTCAGTGACTTTCTATCCACAAGACTGGTTGTAGCAAGTGCTCAGAGTGTCTCAGTCCAAGCGAGCGGAACCCAAGCCATGTAAATAGCATAGGTTGTGTCGTATCTCCTTATCCCTGTGTCATATGCCTTACATAAAGCACCTATGACACACCTTAAGGAGCAGAAAGCATTAAGACCCTCCTCCTCCAGACAGTGCTAAAAGCTTATAAGCATGCTCTAAAAGCAGTGAACAAGTTGGCATCCCAGGAGGTGCCTCAACTTTGGGGAGAAAGTTCTGGGAAAATATGTGGGAAGACAACACCATACAATAATAATGCAAAAACTCTGCCCACGATTTCCCAGGTTGGTCCTGCATGGACAGGTGATCAAGACTTCCAGGAAAAAAATATGCACTTTCACACACAAAAAGAGGAAGAAAAGTAACGGATATAATAGACAGGCACTAGGCTGAGGTTCAGGAGACCAAGCTGAGAGACTTCAGCACTCGTTTCTGCTCTGCCACTGACCCACCGTAAGACCTTGGAAAACTCATTTTGCTTCTCTTTTCTTGTCCACTCACAGTATAAACTCTTCAGGGTGGGGACTGTCTCTTGCTATACATTTAAACTGTTCAATGGGAACTCAACCTTAGTTCAGACCTGTTGGTGCTACTGCAATTGAAATAATAACATGTAAATAAACAACAAACCACCAAATCAATTGGGGGAAGAGTGCAGGTGGGAATGACAAGAGATATGGGTGAAAGAATGTGACGGAGCCGAAAAGATAGGGAGAAAGAACAGCCTGAAAGGAAGAAAGTGAGAAAAGGGAGTAAACAAATGGTAGAAGAGAAATTGAGCACAGGCAGACACTGGTCACTGTGAGATCAGCTGATGCATGCAGTTTCCCACTGTCCAGAGAGAGATTTGGAAGTGAGTCAAACAGAGAAAGGGGTGAACAGGCTAAGCAAAGCTTTCCCTTGACCCCCGTAGGAGGATGAGTGCTAATACCATCCTGCCCTTCACCGGCTCTCTGCCAACCCTGGTTCCCTGTTCGTGAACTCCTGAAAAGCATTTAGTAACCTGAACCTGTAAGACACTTGGTTAAAGGCAGTGGAATCTCTCTTTAAAGACCCGGCACAACCATATCCCCAGCACATCGTTATGCCAGCATTTATTAGTCCTCCAGGGGTCATCTTTGACCCATGCTAATGTAATTCTGCTGAAACCTTCTGCATGTCTGGGGCCTGACTGTCTTCAGCAACACACCGGTGTGAAATATTTATCCATTAGGATAAAATTAAAATATAATTTTCAGGCATTTTTAGAGGAAGTCTTTAGCTTTACTTGTGGTTAAGTGATAGATAGACTCTAAAAGGTTACAAGTAACAGCTAAGTGGCTAGAATATTGTGATAGGTGAAGTCTACAGAGACGGCCCAAGCTAATGCTTTTTAAAGTCGATGGAAAGATTTCTGTGTCTCTCTGAGTGTTGAATTGGTCTGCGAGAGACTGGATGAGATCCAATTGAGGCCCATAGTTACCAGAAGTTGCTACCAACCAATGGCTATTCAGTGAGTCACATTAAGCGAAAAGATGGTTGCAGTAACGTGCTCAGTGACCAACGGCTGCAGACACAAAATATTTTTCAGTCTTCATAGTGGTCTGGGGTCAGAAGACCAGGAAGGAAAGGGCATGAAGGCAATACTAATGAATTTATCAGTCCATGTGTGCCCCTCACCAAGGGGTCTGGAGGAACAGTCAGATGAATGTAAACCCCACTCTGTTTTCCGAAAGGTATTTGGTGCAGAGGGCTGCAGGCTGAAGTCACCGTGCCTGTCAGGCTGACTCCCTTTACCAGCAGTGAACTGCTGCTTTAAAATAAAAATCCAAAAATTGACCTACAACCACTACACTGCCAAGTACAGCTGAGATTTCTTAGAATCTGCTCTCACTGTGTCTTTTGTGTAAAATGTTTCCTAAGATGTCTTTGTGTGGCTATTAGCTATTGTAGTTGCTGTGCTGTTGAACTTTTTAAAACGGCAAGTCAAAGCATTTCCTTGAGACCTCTTCTGAAATCCTCTTTTCTTATGGACCACTCTCAAGCTAAACCTGGAAAACAACAACAACAACAAAATCATAATAATGAGTCTGTTAAGGAACGGGTAATATTCCTTTCTTTCACCCTCACTGAAAATTACTCAGAAGCATAACTTTAAGGGGGCACGGATTTCAGGTCAACCTTGAAAGAAGACACTGGAATGAAAACTGGATAAGCAAAGGATCAAAGTGGTGATTATTCAGCCATTGTAAGTCTTTCAGGGGAAAGTTAAACCAAACACTGCGACACTTTTTCCATTGCTAAGGCTGGTTAATAGAATAGGACAGAATACATCACTGCCTAGAGAAATCATGGAATTTTTCATTTTGGAGACTTTTTAGCAGAGACTAGGCAAATGTTTGCTAGGAACAATTTAGGTAGTGCTGATGCTATGGTGGACCAGGGGAATAGACCAGGAGACCTCTTCAGGTCTCCTGTAAATTTATCTTCTTTGATGCTATGCCTACAAACAGAAAGGAGTGTTAGCCAAGAACATGCTAAACTTGGGAAGGTGTGCAGTAATGCTTTAAATCCATTTATATACAAACTAAAGTTTAAGAAAATATACATATGAGATGAAGAACTGCAAATGAAAGATGACAGAGAAATAACACACAGGCATTTGAAATGTGGGCCGAAAATAAAACAGGATTCAGCTTGGAAAATGCATGCTAGCATACTTGGGGAAATAGAATCTGAAATAATATCCTCAGCGGGAAAGCGAAACCTGGAAATCATTTACGTTACAAAGGAGTCTTCTGGCTGATTGAGGAGAGCGAATTAGATTGATGAGTTTAAAGCACCGCTGTAATGGATGGAGCTCAGCTGGGACTTTCAAATTCAAGTTTGCTGCTGCTGCAACTGAGGCACACAAATAAATCCCCCAGCACTCATGGTAACAGTCTACCAGCTGATTTATACCTCCATTGAAAATTTGGCTGGAAGTGTTTAGAAATTCATGCTATTTTACAATGCGAAATTAAACTGACCACCTGCCCTGGGAAATAGCTTTGGTGTTGAGTCCCTGAAGCTTCACCTGGAGACCAACAGCCAGCTCTAGAGATACGGCCTGATGACGATCTGGCTGAACGCTGTTTTCCAACAGAGTGAGGAAGGTAACAGGCACCCTTCCACCCCTCCCCAATTTATGTGCAGTAAGGCAGTCTGAGCAAGGTCTTGATTCACTGACATTAGTAAACATTAAAATTCCTCTTGCTGGCTTCTATGGACACAGAATTGTACCAATACTGGATATTAAAAATTTCTGAGATTAGCTGGAAGAAAAAACTAGGCAAGTAGGTGGGGAAGAATTCAGGTGATGAGATAAATCATAGAAAGCAGCACGAAGAAATGGTAAAAACCCCACAAATGCAGATATTGACAATCTCTTAGTTTTTCCATTCTTGCACATTATTAGCCTCTTTTACCTGCCTTAGCTACCAGCTATGTTCTCTACCTGTCTGTTCACAAGGAGATCTAAAGCCATAGAGGAAAATTCCTTCTCCACCTATAAGAGGAATCAATTCGAACTCCAGACCCTTGCTTATGCAAGGAACTTTAAAACTTGGGTAGACAGAGATGACTGAAATACTACACCCCACCCGGTGTACTGCTGGCAGCACCTTTTTACCTAGTTACAGAGAAAAACAACATATTAATTTCAGAGACTTTATTTCCTCAGAGTCCAAGAGCAATAATTTTGTTTTAGATGTTTTCTTTAACACAAAGTTTTCCATTCTGTCAGTGGCACACTCAGCAGCTCCTGCTACAAGCACAAGTCCAAGCACAGTACGATTTCATGACAGACCTTACATCAGCTGATGGCAGCAATGGGAAAGTCTGCGTTTGCGCCGTGTGAGATCTATGGACTCCCATAGTGAACCTATTTGTACTTACATGCAGGAGTTAGTGTCCTGTTACCAGATAAAGGTAAAAATTACCTTGGTTCTCTTTTGCCTCCAGTACTCACTTTGTGATTGTTGTCTCCTTTTCTAACTACTCCAATTGGACGTTCCCGCGGGCTCTTGACGTCTCTTACTTGTCCATTTGGAAGGAAACAGAAGGTAATGTTTCCAAAGGAACTGACCTACAATCTGAGAAGTCTGTCTCCTAGCTTTGTTAAGACGATAGCCACAGAGTAAACCAATCCTTCCACTTCTCCCTGCTCTTGATACTATTTCTCCATCCAAAGCAAGCTTTAATTAGACCTCCCTGTTTTAACTACATCATGCACTGAAATGAGATCATTGCTACACTCTGGCAAATGAGTTTGATCTGTGTGGTCCTCCAGCTGTGCAGAGTGCTTTGCTCCGTGAAACTTTTCCTGTTCACTGTGAAAGGAATTTTGTTATCTGATATTTTTTCTTTCTATCACTGTATCTTATGAACACATGGAAGGGGTCTGATGTGGGGCTTCACCAGATTAAGCACAGAGAAGCTGTGCTGGACAAAATCATTTACTGAGTTCATTGTGCAGGATCCTCTCTGAGGGCCTTCAGTGGTGGAAAACACAGCATGACTACTGGCACAAGCCGTGCCAGTTTCCTGCTGAGGAATACTTGATTGGCAAAAGGTGCCCATGAAGGGAGCTGAGCCATCTGGGAAGACACAGCCCAGGTCACCCAAGACTCATGCTGTCTCCCCACTATGGTCTTAGTTCTGTCCCAGGAGCTCTTTAGGGTGCAGAGGGTCAGTTTGGTACTGAACTCAGTGGAGTCATTCCAGATTTAATGCCAGATCAAACCTGGGCAAAAATGCATTCGGTAGGCTGCAAGGAACAGAAACGTGTGAGTTCTCAATTCACTGACCATCTTTGTAACCTTAACGTGTATCTCCTGGCTATCTAAGTGTTCATAAAGCAACAAAAATGACTGGCCAGCATCAGCTACGAAGTACACAGCTATAAATCCTGATGAAGGGTAGTGATTACTTACTGCTATTTACTTTACCTCTGTTTTCTTAGTTATGCCTTCTAGTACATTTCTAAGTAAATTCCCTTCTTGCTTTAATATTTAAAGATCTTTTGCACAAGCAGACATCATGTTATATGTCCATTCACGTGAAATCTTGTAACCCATATAGATGTATTTAATTATTCAAAAAATCACATCTTGTAGCCCATTATCAATTTTCCATATTCTAAAATTGCTCCATTATTTCAGTATTTTTCTGTTAAAGTAGTTTCTTGGACTAGATTTACTGGTCAAGGAGCAATCTTATGGGGGTGTACAACTGAGGACTATGATACCCTTGTACTTTGTTAAGTCAGGCCTTAACGTATTTCCCTATAGTCTCTCTGCCTCTGTATAATAGTTTATTGAAAACACATCTCACTTGATCTTTACTTTCTCTCCTTGGTCTCTTTTGGTGCTGTTTTCCTGGCTTCTGCTTTCCACTGTGTATTTGTATTTCAGTTTTTTTTTTATAGCTGCCTTGCATTTTTCTAAATTCTGTCTTTCCTGATATCATAAATTATATTGTAAATATTATATTATTCCGTCTCTCCCGATACTCTATGAAATCTCTCCTTATGTTATAAATTTAATTTTCTTCTGGGTCAGATTCTATGCCCTCAGTGGCAATTTTTGTTTTTTTTTATTGGCATTATCTAAAAATTTCAATAATATACTATTTTCTCTATTTTCCACATTATATAAAATCACTCTTAACCTCCAGGCCCTAAATTTGTGTCACAACATGCTCTCCCTGGACCTCTGTTATTTTTCTCATGTCACTATGTAGATTTCTAAAGAACAGACTAAGCATTACAGAACAAAAAACTTGGTTGTTTAGACACCAGTCTCAAACTCACAGATGCTTTCAAGTGGATAAAGAGCGAAGTTTGAGGAATGCTAAATCCACAGTGCTTGCTGGGGGACAAGGACCAGCCGGAGTGCATGAGCGACAGGCTGGTTTGCTGCAAACCCCAAGTCGCTCCAGAGAGGAAGGAGCTTGCCTTTCCTTGGATCCTCATGCTTTGTCCTTCCATTCATGGGCAGTTACCTAACAAACGGAGGGAGAATCAAGTTGTATTGCATTCAGTGCGTACGGAGGAGAAACAAACAGGCTGCCCAGGGAGGTGGTGGAGTCACCATCCCTGGAGGTGTTCAAGGAACATGTGGACGTGGCACTGCGGGACATGGTTTAGTGGGGATGGTGGGGTTGGGTTGGTGGTTGGACTTGATGATCTTACAGGTCTTTTCCAACCTTAGTGATTCTGTGAACCTGGTAACGACTCAGTATCTCCTGGGCTTGACTCCAAGCACAGTGAAAACTTGAGGTAAAGAGCTTGGGTCCCTCTGCCAAACTCTGCCTGAAGAAAGATATTCAGGAAGGACAGGAACTCTGTGGCAGAGGCAGCCAAGAAGAGCACATAAAATTTTCATCAAGGTGGCAGGTAAACAGTAGTTTTTGTGACTGACTGACATTCTTTCAGACAGATTTCCCCAGCTATTTTGCATGCTTTTCTAATTCATATGTTTGCCAAGCAGGAGCAGTACAACTAACATCAGCTCCTACAAATCACTGGTGTACAAATGAGTCTGAGGTGATGGAGTTCTGCTAAATGGTTGGCTGAGTTCAGCATGCTGTGCTTTACTGGTCCAGCATCATGCTGCTGGTGAGGACATGACGGTGAATGGCCCTGCTCACGAGTTATTAAGCAGCCAGGTCAATTATTTTAAAGGGGAACTGAAGAGACTGTGCACATGCGTGTGTCTGTCTGTGTGAGTAAGCATGATGCAGCAGATGCATTTCAGTCCTCTACTTCCATCCTGCCGTTGGAGGCTTACATTCTCCGTGACTGGACTCTGTAAGAGGCTGCTAAACGGAATGATTCCAAGAGGTGAAGAGCTGCTGTCTGCTAGGTCATTAGTAAAGGGGAGAGGAGCCCAAACACAACCCAGACTGCTCTTCATTGTCCACGATGAAAGAAATATAATAAATATAGAGTGAAAAGTAATTTGGGATTCTGAATGATTTGGATACTCAGAATCCACAGCAATTCAGTAACATGGGTAAAAGTGTTTGTGAACAACTCGTAATGTTTATAGTGTAGGTATTTTTTTATTAAATGGCATTGCCATTAGAACATTTCTGAATATAAACATCTTAATTTACCTAATAAATGTTGAAAGTAAATGTATTTGTTACCTTTAAAATTAGACCCACTGAATTTGTGGGAAATACAGCATATAAGATAAATTTTGCACCACATTTGTGCTGAGTAAAGATACATATTTTTCATTACGTCTTTAATTCCTATTAGTTTACTGTTTTGTAGCAGGACAGTAGATTTAATATTACCACATTGCTACTCTAGGCGCTACCTTAGAAAAAAAAAATGTCTGGAAAAGATTTTATTTTTATTATGAAAATCTTTGTTCCCCATAAGGCAGTAAGACTGGGGGAACCAACCAAACAACTAAGTACAATCAGGTTCTAATTTCTGCCTTGCTCACCTTATTCATGAACTCCTCATCGCCATCCAAGCAGCAAAGCACAGGTGTGTCTACCTGAGAGACAATCACCCCTTGCAAGAGGGCTCAGAGCTGTTACGTACATTTTCAGAAGGATTTTGATTCACCACTACCAGCCTGTGTTCTACTGCAGTACTTTTACTGGATCCAGCCACGGAGTTAGCAGTTCCCATGCCTTTAGAGCCTACCGATCCTGTGCCATCGTCACTGCACCCCGGCTCTGCCAGAAGTGACTCAGGGTTGCTGTATTTGACTATGATAAAACACAGCTTTAGCACTGTATCCATCAGACTGCCAATAAGTCGTGTGCTGCTTCTGTCTTCTCTGCTCAGATCGAGTTGATCAGTAAGCATTTTAGTCAGTCCAGATGTGGCCTCTTCAAAAGATTGCTCAGTGTCTGAAAGGCCAATATGTCCCTTAGTGTTTTTGCCAGTATTTTTGTTTCTTTCAACAACAATTGGATTTCCAGGCTGACTTTCTACTTTGCAAACAAAAAAACCTCTTCTATTTTTGTTTATTGACTTCCAGATTAGCATTAATGTAGCACTGGACATGTCATTTTCAGGCTTCTGCCTTTCAGTGTCTGACTCCTGTGAATCTGATTCTTCAGTTTCTTTTGATGGATCCTGACACCTTTCCAAAAATGTTTGGAAGGTGGGACCATGGGACTCCTGCAATAACAACCCAAAGGCAGTGGGACCTGCTTTGCTAAAATTGCTACCTTCTGTTGCTTTCGTGTTGGCATTCTTCTGCTAGATTAGATGACAATCTACGGGCAATAATGCGATCACAATCAAGCCCATGAATCTGGTCACATTTTAGCTAGATCCCAAATTTCTGAACTCCAGGGCATGTTCCTTGGTGATCTTGATTCTTCCTGGCTGTGATTTTGAGCATTGGCTGCATTGGTTTTGGTTTTCATGCCAGAGGATAAACCCTTGCTTAGTAATGTGGTTACCCACTGCGTCTGCACAGGTCATTTCTTTTTCTTTCGGCAATGGTTCAGTCCTTGTTGCTGCAAACCTCAATTCTGAGCCTTTGCCTCTGTTCATGAACCTGTCTTCACAGAGGCATATGCTAGATGTTATCTCCTCCAGGTTTTTGCACTATCAAGGTAGAATGCAAATGATTCAACATTGCTTGTACAATTTCTGCAGCCTTATGACTGCCTAGGGTGAACAGAGTCTGCTTCACTGAAGAAGCAAAATCTGAATTAGTCAAGATTTTGCCTGCTAGGTCATGTATGTTTTTCATACAGGAGCCTATTGACTCTGAAACCACAGCCTTAGAGTGCTTCAGTAACACATTTTAATCACAATACAAGTTATATTTGAGTCATTTGCCTGACCTTCCATGGTCTTCATAACTGAGGCCACCACGGCTGAAACCACATTATTTGCATAAATTAGTATCTCTTTCCTTAAATTATTTGCAAATTAATCTTGGCCAAAACGTTCTTGTGATGGCATTTTCCCTTCTCTTGTTGTCATACACTTCTCTTCTGGAAAAGCTCATTTCTGTTGGAAGACGGGTTTATTTCTTTATAAAAAATGTCTTCTTGGAAGGTAGACTCTCTTCATATTTATTTTCTTTCGTATTGACATGAGTGACATTTGCTGATGGATTATTTTTATCTTTATTTATACCCAGTTCAACAGATTTATGATCAGGCTTTCCAAGAACAGCAAAACATGGGTCAGGGCCATCTGAATTTTCATTAATCTCTTTATGTGCCATTGCAATGACAAGGTTAGAGAGTCTGTCAGCATAAAAGGAAACCTCTTCTAACTCTCACTTGCCTTCAAGTAGTGGCCTCATCCTCTGTGCCCTTTGGCTCCTTTGGATTTGGAGTGGTTTTCATCTTCAAGTGAAAATCTGGTGGCCCAGTGCTGGATCTGACAACCAGACTAATATGTTCACCATAGACACTGAATCCTCCTGGTGATACACTGCACTGTTTGAAGCTCTGCCCCTCTGCGGTTGGTTGTCTTTAATTTCCATCACTCTTATTCAGCATGTCCTCAATGCTGAGTGCACATCTTTCAGGGTCTTTTTGAAACCATCTCAAGATTTTCAGTGGATCAGATTCCTGAATCAGTCTCAGGAGTAAAACAAAATGGAAATACATCATGATTGTTATCCACACCTTTGCCCTTTGGCACAAAGGCTCTTTCCATGCCAAGGAGTTGTGTGTGAGTAGCAGGTGAAATCCTGATTGGTCTTGGTGACTACAGAAGGATCAGTATGTACACTGATCTCAGTGGTATGTTGTCAGTGGTAGCAACTAGCTCCACCAGTGCCATAAACTATGTGAATACTAATATGGATAAAGGTTAGCTGGTTTTGCCATCGTGCCACTAAAGCTTGTTTTATTTTTTCTGTTGAGGGCTACTGTTGCTCCATAAGTGATGGTTACCACTATCTGATAGGCTCTATTGCAGCCTTATTATTGAGGACACTTCTAATTTCAGGCTAGATTAAAACCATAGACTCTAAATCACTACTCCTCTGTGGTTTTGTTTCTTACAATCAATATACAGTCAGCCAGCTACTCCAACTGCATGTCTTTCCACAGAATGAAGGAGACACACATTTAAAAAGGACAGAGTGACGTGAGAAGTCCAGAACAGTGAGGGGATTTACGGACAGGGATCTCGGAATATTTTGCATTTTCTGAACCTGTCAGGGGACTTGAAACAACTAGTCCTTTTGCGTAGCATTGCTCCCGAGTCATAATCTGCACAAGATTGTATGAAAAATTGTGTACATGTCAGTATAAACAGTGCAGCGAATACTGGGAAAAATGTGGGGGCACAGCATGTGGGTATGTCATTTCAGCAGGCAGCACTAATTCTAGAGAAAGAATTTCCTAGGCTCATCCCCTCTGAATGCCTAAAAATGGCTTTGGCATAAGAAAGGTTTGCATCTGGAGAATATCTTCTACACTTAGTACTGACGCAAGCATAAGTTTGTGGTAGACTTCAAAATTGTAGGCATAGCTACAGGTATGCTCATCAAGACAGGCATGACCTTATTTATGTATTTGTAGCTCAATTAGGTAACAACAGAAGAACAGGGACTTGATTTAGCCTGCCAGACTTCAGGATAAGCCATTTTACCAGTGGCATGCTCATCCAGACAGTATTGCCACGGTAGAAATATGAGGCAGCTTATAGCTGTGCCACTCCTTATTGTCCGAAAGCTTCATTTTTTTTCAGACTGGCATTAAACAATATTTGAGTGTCTCTGACTGCGCTTAAAGGCCTGTGTCCGCTAGCTGGAACAGTCAGTGTGTTTGGCATCCACTTCAGTGGCCAGCTGTGTCTTCTCAGCTAGATACCTTCCACGCTGTGGCTGTGCCACAAATAATTACCTTCCTCCTTCTGTTTCTGTCCCAGAGCATGGATTTATATGCCTACCTGGCTGTTTGAATGATGTAGATTTTTTATTTACCCTGGCACGCACCAGTGGACATAGGATAAAGAACTGCAATCCTTCCCTATATTCTGTTTTATTTTCTCATCTCTCCTCTTTTAGTGACTCCTTTGAATAGAGCAGCCTCCTTTCTCCTACCTTCCTCAGACTAGCTCCTTTCAAACTCCACCACCTTTTCCGTCGTTTGTGAAAGGTGTATATATATTGCAAGCTGAAATAGCAGGGATTATCATAAAGATTCATTATTTGAATAACATTATTTGTCCATGGCCTCTTCTTCTTTCTACCTCTTTTTCCTCTCACCTGTTCTTTCATCTTTAATTTCTACTTAGAAATGGGATTTTCCAGTATTTAGTTTCTCTCAAAAGCCATTGCAAACAACCCGCAACACAGAGTTTTGCCATTTTTTTCCCTATCAATCTTTGTATCAGTATTTGGAAGTTAAACAAAACCCAAACATTCTGTTAAACTCAGGGTATGCGGCTGCATGAATTTGAAGAGCGAGAAAATTAGTAATGTGTCAAAGAATGTTCAGTCAAAATTAGGAATATGTGATTGCTACCCAGAGAACGCAGATTGAACTATACGTGCTTCTAGAAATACTCACCCTTAACATCCAAGTCCTCAAATACAGGAAACGAACCTTTATAGTTCCTCTAAGAAACCAGAGCACCTTTACTGAGCGGTCTGAAAGAGCTAGTCTAGACTTACCCAGGTCTAGCTTCAACTCAAAATTACTTGGTTTGGATTAACACACTAAATCTTAATTCAAATACTCCTGGCTTGTGCCAAGGATAACGTTATTAAGCACTGAGGAACATGGTCTGAAAAAGTATGCAGTGGTTTACTTTGGCTGATAAGAAAACACGTATATATCAGATGAGGAATTCTAAGTCTCAGTTCTCTGGATGTGCTTACCCTATTTACAGCACAAGAAACTGAAGAATTTTGCTTTCCCTTATTTAGACAACAAATTCCTTACCGCAAAGCAGCAGTAACCACCGTATGTAAGCAACAGTGACATTCCTGCATTCAAGGGATGGCAGTCCTAGAATTAAGCAGTGAGAAGAATCCAAAGTTGTGTTGCACATGTACAAACGTTTGGTATTTGGTAGCAGAGTGTTCCTTTTATTAGCAAATTTAACAAGGAAAAGGTGTAACTTTCTTCAAAATATTTAACCAGACACAATCCTCTTTCTTGCTTTCCTGGGAGCTTTTTTACATGCAGATGCATATATGAAATATAAGACACATTTTTTACTGTCTAATTCTGTTCTGTCTTGCCTCCAAGAATATAATGATCCACTTCACAGAGCTCTCTGGCTCTGCAGCCAGTCAATATTATCAGATATCATCGAGTAAAAAAATAAGAATTCAAGAAAGGCATGGACATGAAAAGAAAAGAAGTGTTTACAGTATGAAGTGTATTACGGAAATATGAGGTTTTCAATTTTTCACCAGAGAAAAGTCAGAATTTAATTAAGTACCTTAATACTTTATTCGCATTTATGGACAGACTCCCACACTGAAACTGGGATTTTTCAGAGAAAATGAAGATCTTCCAAAAATCTCTGTCTGAATGGAAATAGAAGTATCAAAAATAAAAGAAGGGGTTTTGTAGGCTGAGCTTACAAATTTTTAAATTCATGCACGCGAGTATATTACACACAGATTTCTAAAGGAGTAGAAATTTAATCCCTTAACTCCAGAAAATGCCTTTTTCCTCTTTGGGAGATGAGCTGTATTTAAATTAAGTTTTTGAAACAACTCACTTTTTTGTTCTTACAACAAGCTGAAAGATTGTGATTTTCCTCAGCATTTCCAGGAAAAACTCCTGTAGGCAGTCATGGATAATTACAGTCTAAGATGGACAAAAATTGTTGTTAAGATATCTTTGTGAATGGCAACACCAGCACTCTACTTTTGCTGATTTTTATCTTTACCAGGGGTCTCACAATACATTTGAGAACAACATGAATAAAAAGCCGCAATATTATTAGCATTTGGAAAAACTTGTTAGATGCTGAAATAGTAACTGAGGAGTGTGAGAAAGAGGGTTTTTTCCCATTTTCTACATTTTCTTTCTGTAACAATTGCAACTATGGCAAAGTATAAACCAAAATATAATTAACTGAGCAGATATTATATCACTAATGTTACTCAATAGTGTTGAGAAAGAGTTGGGCTCCAAAGTTTTAAATGCTCCAGATCCTTCAAAGTCTTATGCAGATGGTTAATTTTAGAATTTTGAAGATTTTCCATTGATTTCAGTGAGCCTGTCCATGAAGGATACTTCGGCAAATGTTCACATTTGAATAAGAATGCTACAGCGTTCATATAATACATGCTGTCTTATCCCACTGCACTTCTGAAATCTCATTTTTTAAACCTATCACAAAATGCCACAGAAATTCTAGTCTGCAGCACTACTGCTGCAGAATTTGGACTAATTTTGCTTCAAAGGCTTGGTTATTGATACAGTGAAATAGAGGAATGTTGTCAACGGCATAGTTGTTCTCCTTTCCATGGATGTTTTTCACTTATTTAATGTTACAAAAAACACCTAATGTTACTAACAGTAGCCATGAGGGGAATTTGAATTCTCTATTAAATATTTTGTGCATCTGGCATGCATTTTGATTGCTTTTTCAGTCATATCATCTTCTCATCCAATTTCCTACTTTACTCGAGTGTTCCATATTGCTAGAGGTCAGACAAAATGCTTACAACTTGGATTACAAAATCCGGATAAGGAAATCTCAAGAACAGGTACGGTACCTGTAATTCTTTTTGTTCATTTTACATTGGAAATGACTAATTTTCCAGTTGACTGTGTCCCTTTAAACCGGAAAAAAAAAAACCCAGCTCAATTCATTCCACCCGTTTATGGTGGCAGGAAGCCGACCTTGTTGGAGAGCAAAGGGGACCAAGAAAACCAGTTCTGTCAGTGCAATTCAGAAAGAGGATAAATGGGAATGGGAAGCCTCAGGGATGTCTTGCTGTCATCAAACCTAACAGTAAAGGAAGATTAATTCACCCCGACCTACCCAGAAAGTGAATCTCTTACCAGATAAGGCAATTAGCGCTCGCTGAGGAAGACTTGTTGGAAATTAAGATTTATGGATTACAGGCAACATAAATAGAGGCATTCAGATAACTGAAGCAATGTTTTACACAGGTCCTGGGTGTGACCGACCACTGAACCCCAACAATGGAAAAAGCCTCTGAAGAGGGAGGCAAGAGCAGCGTGCTCATGAAGCTCAGGGAAAAATGCACGGAACGGCTGACTGCAGCTGTTGCACAGAGCCCTGAACTTCCTTTGAGACAAAGGGGACAGGAGGGTGGCCTTCGTTCTGCATAAATGGCTATATCGGCTGCGTGAATCAACCAGCTGTAGAACTGCTCATCCCTGACTTCATCAAAACTGCACAAATGTCTTCCTGCGTTAGCCAGGCCAGGATGAGGAGGGTATACATGAGAAACCTCTTTGAAATAGTTCTAGGCTATTCACTTCTGAGACTTCTCACGACAGTATTCCTTGTCCTGCGCCCGAGCTGGCTTCAAGCCATGTGTTACTTCCCAGCAGCAGGGGATGCCCACCATCGCGGTGGTGAGCATGTTATAGAGACCCAGGATGAGAAATATGTTTGTGTTGCGGGTCAGCTGTCTAATGCAATTGCTATAGTCTGCTAAGTGTAATTTGTATTTGTATAGTGATTTAAATGCATTGCTGTGCCATTCTGCTAAATCAAAAACCCATGTAACATCAAATAATTTCAGGTATGTAAATCTGCTATTAAACGTTAAACCCCGCCAAGTGTGGAATATCTAAAAGCACCTAATTAGAGAGTATTGGACTCTGGTGCTGGGTCAGATGTGCCAAGTGGGATCCAGGACAGCGCAAGTATCAACTACCCCTTAGCTGACATCCAAGATCTACTGGAAGGACAATGGATGTAGGCGCCCACTATTTTCCCTGGGGTTACCACTGGACCAAAGTAGTCACAAATTCGTATCAGTGGCATAACGATGCTGTGGGCATCCAACACCTGGGCATCTCAGGTGTTCAAGGAATGTGTGGACATGGCACTGTGGGACATGGTTTAGTGGGGATGGTGGTGTTGGGTTGATGGTTGGACTTGATGATCTTACAGGTCTTTTCCAACCTTAATGATTTTGTGATTCTGTGATTCTGTTCGGTGATTCCCTCTGCTCCTTGCTCAGAGTTCCAGGAGATGTGGTTGCTGTGCGCCCTCACCTTCCTCTTCCTATGACACTTCTCTCCCAGAGGCCCCACATGTAGGTGTAACATCAATTTCAACCGAGGCTGAATTTAACCCGCTGTAGCTTTTCGTTTATCTAAGAACAAGCTTTTACTGTCAGCACTAAAATATTTTGTTTATGTAGGTCTTAATGTGGTCACATCTGTTTTTCTGAAAGTTATTTATTGTTGTATACTGTGAGAAAGACAATTTGTGGGGAGGCTGGGATAACTTAGGATACCACTTTTACAAGGGTAAAGAAAACAGTAACAGTATTGCACTACTAAGAAACAATTTAAAAAAACCCCAAAAACCAGGAATCATAAAAGTTATAATTCTATATAAACAGAGGAAGCTGAAGGACTGGAATATTAAGCTAAAAATATGCTATCTATAGGAAATAAAGTCAACCAATAACAACAATATCAATACTTTATTCTAATACAGTGCTTTTCATTAGTGTATTTCTAGTGTTTCACAAAGTAGGCATCGTTATTCCACTTTATGGATGGGGAAGCTGAGATGTGACAGTGTGACGTGACTTCTGTATGTCATGGAGCAGACCAGCAGGACTGGGAACACACCCTTGGTCTCCTGAGTGCTAACCCTGTGCTTGATCCCCTGGCAGTCCTGTGATCCCCTTCTGCCATCTACAGTATTTCGTCTAGCTTCGTCTAAGCCAAATTCGTAAGGAGCATGACAGGAAACAACCTATCACGCAAAGATCTCTGCAGCGTATGTCTGTTTTCTTGCACTCAGAAACGGCTTTCATTCTGATTCATGGGGTGCTTCAGTTGCAGCATGAGAAGGTAACACCCTGGGGAAATTACATAACATCTTACAAATCAAACGCTGCTTGGGGTGTTAGCAAATGAAACAGGTACAAGATATCATGAAGAAGGTGCAACACAGTATGCACAGAGCAGAGGCACCTCCTGCCTTCTGCCCTGCACCCCTCCTGACCACTGGCCTAAGCCACCCAAACACCTCGGCAGAGAAACCCAGCAGAAAAGGAAGAAGGGGTTTTCAGAGGAAGGAGAATATCTGCCGGCTGTTCTTCACGCTCCTCTCGAAAAAGCCACATTAGGGACAAGGGAGACTATGGCAAGGGGAAGTCTCAGAAGTGAACAGTCTAGAGAGGTTTCTTAAAGTGCTGAAACATCCAGATGAATTCAAAGGATGATGAAATCAAATGGGGTCTCCATGCATTAGCTCACGTTCTTATTAATCCCTTACATGCACTGAATAACCTGAAGAGTCGATTGGACTTTCCTACCTCAGCAGCACCGGTGTGTTTGTTGGGCCCAGGCAGCTCTCAAAGGATGGTTTTATAACTAAGCTGTTCGGTTGTTCTCACCAGACAGGCTCTTTGGTCTCCTGCTTATCTTGCTCCAGCCAGAAAGCAGAGTGACATCAGTATTTCCATAACAACACTAAGGCCACAAGGAGACCAAGGGTGCAGGGTTGTGTGTGGAAACTGAGGCATGCCATTCATACCTGCCAGCCCTTCAAGTCAACGTTTGCAACTAGCCTGCTGTTCCCTGACGTGGGAGAGCTGAGAGATGCCAGAAACACTCAGCACGGGACTCTTAATAAATCCTCACACGTTTTAGGAGACCGGTAGCCCTGAGGCTGCTTTTAGATGTTTGGCTTTACCTTCCCTGGGATTCAAATATAGTGAGATAGTCCTTAATCAGCAATATGATGTTCCAAATTGTTTTTAAAATCAAATTCAGCTCCCTGTAAATTGCACATTTAACTTAGTTAACTTGTAATTGGAGCTGTAACAAGTTGGATGTGCCCATTATCTTACTGCTTTTTTTTATGATTACATCACCATAAGACATAAGCATCTCTGGTCAGCTAGCACATCTTATCCCTGCAATAGCACTGCTGAAATAGGAAAATATTCTTTTAAAAATGGAGAGTGGAATCCACAGAGCTGTGGTTCATCTCTTCTAAAATCAGGGGGTGGCAAGCCTGCAGCAGAAGACGCGTCTCCTGATTTATAGTCCTTTGCCTTAGCCTTAATTCATCCTTCTACTTCTAGTCCAAGCTTAGAATTTGTTATAAAATCACTTTGCATGGACATTTATGCCACTGTACAGAACAATTAAGGGTCAAGTCCCCACAGCAAGAGGCACTGACTTGGATCAAGAACAAGATGTGCGTGTGAGATGCAGGAATTGGACAGACACTTCCATGCAGCTGTGCATCATTTCAGAAATGAGGCTAGGTACCCAGTTCTGCTTGGTAAATTCCCACCGCTTTCCTTGAGCACTCATTACCTACAAATACAGATTGTGAGCTTTGTTGTACCATGTCTAAGCACAACCATACAAACTGGATTTCCTGAAGGCGTTGAGGCAGGCTGGGCTGCTCAGAAAAGCTGTGGTGAGACCGTTGAGCATGATGAAGGTGGAGAGAGCAGTGGTGGGTAGGTAGTTTGGGGGTGAGAGGTGGAGGGGGCCTGCTGCTGTGGTTGCCGGCTACCGGCAAAAAGAGATGAGCACGTTTAGTTCGATGTGCACCTGGCTTACACATCAAAGGAAAAAATAGTGTGTTGTGGCTGGGAGCTGGAAATGGCCAGAGTTCACAGAGCATCCAGATTTTGCCCCAAACCCCGAATCACCTGCTATGCCACAGCTCTGGCAGAACTGCCACTTTGGATCTGCGTCAGAACAGGGCCAGAGTTAAAATTGGCTATTTTGGAATCTGTATCAAATTGCCAGAAATATTCTCTGACTGCTCTGCCTTTTACTGAGCTGATTGATGTTTTAAAAACCGTTTGGTGAATATGAGTACTGGCTACATTGGTGTAAGCCAGGTTACAAAAGAATGGCCATCTGTATTCAATGCAGACCAAAAAGCAATGGGAACCCACAGGAAAATGAGGCTATAATAGTGTGAGTGGCAGATTTAGAGTGCCCTGGGTGTGATCGTGATGCAACATTCACAGCAGCGCTTGCTTAGGGGAAAAAGCCTCAGTGAAATGTTGAAGACCTAGGATGACAGAAGGAGTTCGGAATTTTAGAGTGGCTGCATGTCTGTAATCATGAAATGGCTTAACCCCCACTTCAGGCTAATTTAATGAGGCCAGGTAATTCAAGGCATAAGTAATGACTGACTGAAAATGGCTTCAATCAGTCCAGTGCAGCAGTGGCCAAAGGTACTGTCATTTAGCTGTTGGACTCGGCTTGTTTCCCACTAGACAAGCGCTCGGAAGCGGGCGCAAGGACCTGTGAAGCAGCAGCTTCCCTAGAGAGATTAATAAAGTTCGGGGTTTCCGAATGCACCTGCAAGAGCTGGGGGTCATCCTCCCTCCGAAATTCCTCTCTTAGGTGCTTCTAAACTTCCACTCTCCAGAGCTGAACCCACGACCTCAAACTTCCTTCCCCAGCCGGCCCCGGGCGGTGTGTGCCATACCCCGCCACGGTGCTCACCCCCCGGCCTCCCCGTCCCCCGCGGCCCGGCTGGGCTCCAGCCCACCAGCTCGGGAGCTGCTCCGCTGCGAGGGGCTACGACTGCCCGCGGCTCTGCTCAGGGGCCGGGGCCGTGGCCGGGGCCGGGGCCGGGCCGCCAGCAGCTCCAGGAGGAGCACGAGCCGACGCGCCTGAGGGAAGCCCCAGCCCTGCGCCGCCTCCCCTCAGCGGGAGGTTGGGCGGGGCCCAACCGTCGGGCGGGGCCGCACTTGCGGCGGCTCCGCCTCCCCCGCCCCGCCCCGCGGGCGAGGGGAAACCGCGCGTGTCCCCTCTAGACGCATGCGCGCCGCGGAAGACGGGCCTGCGCAGGCGCCCTCCCTCCGCCTAGTTGGTTCCTCTTGCGCAGGCAGCGGGGGAGAGGTTTGACCCTGTCCGCGTGCCGTCCGGCGCGGGGGTTGGTGGGTAAAGCAAGATGGCGGCCGTGGCTCGCTGCTCCCGGGCTCCCCGCGGCCTCTTGTTGCCAAGGGCAGGTGAGTGTCACCGCCGGCGAGGGGCCGGGGTCGGGACACCGCTCCGCTCCTCCCCGCGGGGAGCCAGGCTGCCCTTGAGCTCCCTGCCCGAGCCTGTACGGGGCTATGCCAGCCGCCTGCCCGCGGGCCTCCCTTCTCTCCCCGCGGCCCCCTCGGAGTAGAGCTGAGTGAGGGAGCTCAACGGGCAGCGTCTGAAAAGCAGCTGGCTAAAATAACTGCTTGCGGCAGAAATGGTCGGGTTTTTGCCTTCCTTCTCTTTAGGGAACTGGGGTTTGTAGCCCAAGGGGCTGCACGGGATTGGCTCAGGCTACCGGTATAGCTGTACAGTAGGTTGTCTCGCTGGGACTGTCAAAATCTCAGCAAATGAAATGCTGCCCTGTAGGCGAGAAGTTTGGATTCCTTTTACCATTTCTTAGGTGACCTTGGCATTTTGGCCATGGTCTATAAGCATGCTCAAGTACCAAAATTATATTTAAAGCTTGTATTTGGGCCTTTGCTGCTAAATCAGAATCGATTTTTAGTTAAATTGATTCAGCATGTGTTCCTCTGTGGGAAGATGGCAAGTGGGATTTGTTGGTTGATAAAGGGGAAGAAGGAATGTAACATATTTTTAATTGGAGCAGTGTGTCTTTTCAAGAAAAAGATGGTTCTGGTTTATTGTGGATATTTGAGGTTTAATTCAAACCTGTGTTCATAAACTGCTTCAAACATTGATTGTAAAAGTAAATTTCCAGTAACAAATAGATTCTGGTTGGTGAAGAAGATGAATTCCTACTGTTCTGGGAAAGAATCTCTGTGCAAGGCTGTGTTAGACAGAGCTTTAAGCAGTGCTGCTGAGTCTGGAGATATTAACATTGGCTGTGAAAGGTGTGTGGCTCTACTAAGTTACGTTGCCCTGAGCTACTAAATGTTGCATTTTGCTAGGGTTCCGTACCATGTGGAAGGTCTTCTACTGGTTGTGAATCAGTGTGAGGATCTTTAGCCTGCTTTCTTTGATTCTCATGGATACCCTTAAATCTCAACTTTTTTTAATGATATAGTAGTAATTGGGCACGTAGCCATAGATGGTGATAATTTGTGACAGATCTTGTACAGTTATGGAACAAGAAAAGATGTACACCTCTAAAGACCTTACCGTGTAAGTCAAGCAACAACAGGTGTATACACAAAGGTGGGAGAATACAAAACAGTAATTGGATGTCACTTGTTACTCTAACAGTGATAGTATCATGAAGAGCTGTCACCAATAATTTTTGCAGAAAAAACAGCAAAAAAGCTGCAAAGTATTTGAAAGATGTGTATAATTTTTTTCAGGCTAACTTTCTTGTCGTTCTTACATGGCTTGATCTGTTTAATAATAATTTTTTCAACAGGTGCTCACAGTGGACTGAAGTCTTGTTGCTTTTAGGTTTTATATTGTACGGACTGAAATGTGTTCCTATCTAAAAGTAACAGAGGTAGTGTTAATTCTGTAAATATGAATATTGTGTAATTTTTTGTTTTACAAACCTTTAGAAAGAGAAGTGCATGTAAACAAAGTACTGAGAAGGAGTGTGGGTAATCAAGCTTTCTCTTTCACCATCTCAGCATACTATGTACCTTTTTTGCATACTTGAAGGAATGCTGCTGGCTGTAAAGAACCCAGTCATTTTTCTGTGAGTCTGCTTTTCCTAAAAAATAAATTACATAACAAAACCCTCGTTATTAGAACACTACGAAAATGAAGGTAACAAGTTCATCCATCTGTCTCCCTCAGTGTTATCCTTTACCCTTCCACTTATACTGAGCTTGGTTAATCTCCGCTTTCCAGTTACTCATTAGACAGCTACAAGCTTTGTTCTGTGCAGAGTATTTGGTATACACACCTGATTTCATTTGCAAGTTTGTTCTGTTGTCATTTAAAAGAATAAAGAAAAGCAACCCCCCTCTCCAAGACTTTTGAAAATAAAAATCTAGGGTATAGGCTGTCTGTTTGTGTAGTCTGTGTCAGATAACATTGTAAGGATAGCCTGGTAATGTGTTTTAAGCTGTGCTGTATTGGAAATCCATTGAAATGACTGTCTTCACCATTACTGTAATTCCGCAGAAGTACACACAAAGATTTTAGAGGACAATGTTAAGTTAACTGGATGATAGAAAAAGCAGAGGGTGAAGATAAGTGGTCAGTTGGCACATTCCTTAAAATTTCAGTTTGAGGTATTGTAAAGTTTAATATGAACATACTGTGTTACTTTTAAAACTGCACATCAGGTTTTTAGATGTTAATTGGATGCCACAGGAGCATGTACTTCTATTAAACACCAGCAGATCTTTGACAAACGGAGTGGGTTTTTTATGTATTTATGGTTTTGGTGGTCGTTTTGTTTGGGTTTTAATGGGTGCTTATCATAGGGTGTATTTTCCTTCTCTCTCATAGTTAGTCTCAAGATCTCTGCTTCAGTAATGGAGAGGCCCTGCATATCTGCCACTTTAAGACAGATACTATGCCCAGTTTAACTGTTCCTGAGCTTGGACCTCTTTTGTAAGAGCACTGCTTTTTAGGAAGTCACATACCTACTTGAAGTTTGTGTAGGTAATATCTTATTTTGTCCTGTTTCTGTCAGCCAACTGGAGTGTAGTTTTTAGGCACATTATATTAATTTGATAAGTACAAGTATGTATATGTGATTGCTTTATTTAGTTAAGCGGGTGTCAAACTATCTTTCAGGACAAAGTTGGAGATGTGGTATCTTTTATTATTCCAATTTGTGGAGTATGGAGAGAGGAGGGATAGACAAACTTTTGCATACAGAAACACCTCCTTCAGGGACTGAAATCTTGCTGGATATTCTGGTTTGAATTCTATCAGCTGGTCTAACAAAATATAATTTATGTCCAAACATATGCTGTCCTTTTCATCTTCTTAACATCATGGCTACAACATCAGTGTCACTGGGTAACTGGTAATACCTAACCGTATCTGGATAAAACATACTCTTTCAGCATACAAGTGGGATTTATTTGTTATTTCCTAATGCAGCTCTTATTCTGCTATCAAATACTAGCCTATTTTCATTATGATTCTTGCTACTTAGATTTATATGGGGAAGATGAAATTTGCTTATTGTTCTCCAGAAAATGCTTATGGCCATGACTTACTAAAAGTTGGAAGGTCAGATGCTGGATTTCTGTTATATCCTCAAGCTCGTTTTCCCATGACAGCTCTTAGGTTCTGCTTTTGTCAACAGCCAGATGTCTGTAGTGTGTTTATGCACTCTGCATTTCATCTATTCCTTTCTTTTTATGAGCATGGACACATAGTAACATTAAACACTTTTTTAATTTAAAAAAATCTCTTACAAGCAGTTTAGTTCTTGCTTTTGGCTACCTTGGTTGGAGAGGACATATGTTTCTTCTTTTCAAACTCCCTGCTGGAGCTAACTTGTCGATTTATGTTGATACCCTAGTGATGTCCTGTTTCTGTGGCTTTCAACTTTTCATACCTCCTTGAGAAAAGGAACTTTGAGGTAATATTCTGTGCAACATGGATCTGGCTCTCTGCCTCTCTTCATTTCCCCTCACTCCAGACCTACGATCTAGGAGGATTGCTGCCTCCTCCAACATTTCGGTCTGCTATATTTAGAGTGAGGTAAAAAGTCTGGTTTACTGCATCTGGAGTGATTCTTTGTCCCACAGTTGCCAGATCCGGGAGCAGGATGTGGACATATTCAGGTGGGACCTGCCTGTAGCAAGAATTCTTTATTTGCTTAACCTCTGTGCTTCACCTTATCCATCAAGTACTAATGCTAGCCAGTTAAGCTTTGCTTGCTGTTTAGGAACCGATAACCTTAGTCTGCTCCTTTCGTGTCTTAGTTTGGTCTTTGACTTCTATCAACAGCTCCCTCAAGCCTGCTGTTTTCTGACCTATCCAGATGTCTCTGAAATAGCCTGTCAGGAGTCTTGATACGGGAAATTTTGCTGAGGGAGATCAGAGAAAATGGATCTGTTATGAGGAAAATAACACTAACTATGGTTTGACATGTAACGTTTAGTTTCTATCACATGCTCTCTCCTGTTTTGTGTTGTAGGCCCTGGCATTTCTGTGTTAGCTGCAGCACCGTCTGTGTTGCAGCAGCACCGCCAAGTTCATCATGCGGTGATCCCTCATGGAAGAAGTGGACGGTCCTCTGTTAGTGGCATCGTGGCCACTGTCTTTGGGGCTACAGGTTTCCTAGGACGATATGTTGTCAACCGTTTAGGTAATATTCCCCAGGAACACTAAGTAAAAAGTTTCAGTGTTTAACAAAACTATAGGTTTTCTTCAGTTTGCAGGATAATGTAGAAATCTAGCATTTTGGGTCTTAAAAGTCCAGCAGTGCGGAAGTGTTTTGTGTGATACTTGCATAGTATTTGGTCTGCTAAACTGCTAAGATGGGCCAGTTAGTAAAAACTGTTTTAATCTAGGAAATTTAGAAGCTTTTGAAGATTGTTAAAGTCATTAAAATAAGTCTTTCTCCTTCAAGTACTCCTCAAGATCTGAGGAGAGGTACAGCATGTATTTGATTCTTCTGGTTTTGGCCTTATCAGGACATTTTAGTAAAATGTTTGCAGGGATTTGATTGGAATTCTTTAAAATTGCCCTTTTGAATTTAAGTTTTAGAAAATAACTCCTGATTTTTTTTTTTTCCTTCTCCTTTCCATGCAACTTAAAAAATGCAAATATCCTTAGATGTGACACATTTTTAGGTATTGTACTATGTTCATAGCACACAGTGTGATTTATTTTTTGTTGTTGTTGTTTGCTAAAAAGCTTCTTGCAAGCTTCTATATTTTGTCTTACAAGCTCAAATACTCAAGTATGTCCCTGCTGAAGAATTCCAATGATGTAGGTTCAAAAACTTACTTCTATTTTACTTCTAGCTTTGCAGATAACTATTCAAGATATCTGTGTATTTGTTGTGCTTTAATGCCCATGAAAAAAGGAAGATTTATATATTCAGAAGTTCATCTACTTAAAGTTATGTAGTAGTTTGAGATAAATGAAACTTTTTTTTTAAACGCTTAGGTCGCATTGGATCTCAAGTAATCATACCCTATCGCTGTGATCAGTATGACCTCATGTATCTGCGGCCGATGGGTGACCTGGGGCAACTTCTCTTCTTAGTAAGTCTTTTGCTTTGGCTTTAGATCAAATACAATACCATTGCTAAACAAGGAAGTCTGTTAATCATTCTCAAAGTCAGAACTCCAGCTATTGTTTAGCCTCTAAATGGAAATGGTGTGAAAGAGTTTTCTTTGATTATGCCTATTTACACATTATCTCATCTTTTTCCCATTTGATGCTCTGGTTACAGGAGTGGGACTGTAAGGACAAAGACTCTATCCGAAGAGCCGTGGAACACAGCAATGTGGTCATTAATCTTGTTGGAAAGGAATGGGAAACAAAGTAATTTTCCTTTTTTTTTTTTTTCCCCCTATATAGATAGATTTGTACCAGATATTGGACATTGTAGCCACGTTTTACAGCATGTGTACAGTGTGCAGTGACACTGACGTTATTCTTGGCTTTTATGAAAAGGCAAACCTGAAATTTTGCATATAAAACTTCTTCAGTTTCTTTAAATGGTTAACTAGAGTCCTAGTTATGATCTGCTCTTGAAAAGTGCATGCTTTCTACAAGCTTCTAGTGTACAGCTTTTATTCTGTCAGAGTTCAATGTGCTGCTTTCATACACCTTACAGATGTTTCATGGGTGCCTTCCTACAGCTGATAGCAGCTCACTGGTTTCTGTGAGGTCGTATTTACATTATTACAGAAGTGGGCTTTTGTCCTGTCACTTCAGCGTAGTGATGAATTGTAGCGTGCTGGAATAAGCTATGATCAAGCTTTTCATATGCTCTGGTAAATGTTAATAAACAGGAATAGCTAATGGAGAGTCCCTAAGATTATGATTAATAACACCATTCCTTGATAGAATTTTGGCACAGACACTATTAGCTACATAAGCATTGTTTTGTAATAGTTGTTAAAAAATAGTTCCTTTTTGAAATCCATTTAAAAAAATCCCGTATTTATTTTAGGTTAAAAATACCTGTAATAACCTGATTTTTTTGTTTGTTTGTTTGTTTGTTTTGCATGTATGTAATTATGCCCACTTTATTTAAAGCCTTGTGCAGAACTGCCAGGCAAACTCATTAGTTGTGTGATTTGCCTTTATACGGTACATAACTTATCTAAAATAGTAGAGAGAAACAAATATCATATCAGTTTTATCTACATTTACAAGCCTAGTGCCTTTGTTGCTCTTTTTTTATGAACAGCCATTTGGTGTTCACATTGTAGAATTAGTAGTCAAATAGTATTAATAGAATAGAATTAGTAGTCTCAAATTGTACAATTATTTTTCCTAAAATAGGTGCTTGCCAACAGACATACTATTTCATCTGTGCCTTGTCTAGTCAAATATCATACATGACTTCTGGGAGACACTTTGATTTTGCATTCAAATTTGTAGAGGGACTTTCTTTTTCTGATAGTCGCTTAGCTTCTTGTCCCGCTGTTGGAGTCTGTAACATAGTTTATTTGGGAAGAAGCCCACCAAACCTAAATTAACTTCGGTCTTGTGCATCTGACAAGGCTTTTGGGGTTTTTTTATATCTTCTTTAGACTTTGGAATATAGGTAAAAATGTACAAACCAACCTGTCAGGATTGTTTTGTGCTGTTACTGAATTATGAATGTAAGAGTTCAAATGCTTATTGCTGTTAAAACAGAAGAAATTTCTTTGTAATGTGGAAGTGAGGAAAGAAAAGTCTGTGTAGTTGGCCCAAGAACAATGTAATCTCCATTTATTTTTCAGATATGTATTTCATGTGTACTTCCCTCTTTAAATTTCTGGACTCATGTAGAAAAGTATGATTTATGTAAGGGAGGCTTGCTTTGTTATTGAAAGGAAGTGTGATGACAACACCAAGAAGTTCCATTCTAGTTAAAAACCCTCAAACCTTGTCACTCTGAGTTTCAACAGATTGAAAAGCAGAGGAGTCTTGGTACATGTGAAAGACTTTTGGACGTTTCAAAACTTACCACTGTATTGCACAAATGTTCTTATGTATTTTATACATGTTGGTAGCAATGGAGGTGCTGGAACTCTGAGATAAAATTCTAGGCTCTGTTAAACATGAGGTCAGACTAACTGTTGTAATCGTCCCAAAGTCTGTAAAAAAACTTAAACAGGAAAAAAAAAAGGAAGATTAGAAGTAGAGATCAGTCAAAAAAAGTAAAGCCTGCCATTAAATGCTTTCCTCCTTGCCTAGTATTAGTGTACAGTCTCATCTGTGTATCCTATGTTGTTTGAAAACTCCATAGTTACAGGAGGGATGTTGTTCGTTCTTGTGTGTTTCTAAAATCTATTTTTGTGAGTAGAACAGGAGTGATGGTTCCCAGGATCAGATTAGTTATTGAAGGGTCAAAAATAGCTTTTTATTTTTAAGGCTTTCTTTAGCCTCCAGTGGGATCTGAAGAGCTGTGGGAGTAGATAAGGACAGAGAGAGGCATTTGGACAAGATGTTTGTTACCCAAAGCAAATGGAAAAGATGGAGCGGGGTGCTTACAAGGACAATATAAAGGCATGAGAAGCCAATTTGCTTTCTTGCAGTCTTGGGATAGTTGGAAAGAATTTTGGGATTGGTGCCAGCCTATAGTGTCAGTTCTGTTTGGAAACAGAGCTTCTGTATTGTTCTTGACCAGATGCCAAATTAGATTACAGTTGAACCCCCTAATTGAGGCCCCTTGAATGCCATAAAGTGAGTGGAGTTGTTCTTCTTTGTGCATGCTTCTCCTTGAAGTCCCTTACAACTGCTGTGAAATGGTTTTAACGGTTCTGTCAATGTAAAATTTTCCATTTGCATAAGCACCTGTGTGTTCCTTGGTCTGCCTGGACAACCACTTCCCCAGTGCCTAGCATCTGCTCTAACTTAGGCTGCTCAGAATTTTTGAGCTCCTTTTGTAGTGTGGTTGAGTGCATCAAATCAAGTCAAATTTTCAACATGTGTTGTAAAAACACAGCTTTGCTCAGATTTTAACATGTAGCGCTTCTCTTAAAAAAAGTCTGTTTTCACTTGGGAAGAGTTTTCTATTTGTCACAGGCAAGTGGGCAAGGGGATTTTTCATACTGGTTTAATCTTAACAGGTGAAAAAGCAGATAGTACTAAAGCTGTAATTGAAGCTTACTGTTGCATTTCACTTGCCTCTAGTTTTTATTATATGAAGAGTCCTCATGAAAGGAAACTGTTTCTAACAAGGAGCATCGAGATAGGTTTCTGAAATGTATTCAAGTAATATGTAATGATTGCTGTTTGGTTGGTAAGCAGCCATTGTTGATTTCCCTTAAAGTAAAATTTGTTTTTTGCCTTGTTTTAGAAACTTCAGTTTTGAAGATGAATTTGTAAATATTCCTAAAAGTATTGCACAGATAACTAGGGAAGCTGGTGTGGAAACACTCATTCATATCTCTCACCTGAATGCTAGCATGAAGAGTCCTTCCAAATATCTCAGGAGTAAAGTAAGTCTGAAATCCTTTTGAATATATTTTCTGAGAGCCTACTTTTCTTTTTGTTGTTTTTTTCCCCCCAACTGGGTCTGTTTGAAAGGAAGTCAGTGTATGAATTTACTATGGAATGTTTTCTGCAGCTGAGGAATTTTTGAGTTACTGTGCTTATTGGAGCTAGAAATCCTCTTTAGTACTTCATGTGCTTTGAAGGGAAGTAGATCTTGTATTCCTGAAAACTATTCCTTTCTTCTGTCCTTGAATATCTTTGCAACTAAAATTACTGTCATTAAGAAAGGAGAACTGGTTTGATGGTTTGGGATTCGATATCAGGACTAACATCTAAGGCTGGAATGACCTAGCAAAGTTGATGCCAAAATGAATGCTGCAAAGACAGACAAGTGTCACGATTACAGGCCCTTGCAGTGGGATTGTTACCTGCTCTTGTACAAAAAAAAAAAAAATTATCTGGTTTTGGTATCCTGTTATTTTTTTCCTTTTTAGGGGGTATAATTTTCTATTACTGATTTTCTCTTTCTAATATAGCTATTGTCCCAGTTTCAGCTCTTTTTGTGTTGTTTGAGCTCACTCTACTCTGCCTTGTCTTTAGTATAAAAATTTTTTAAAACCAGGGTTAACATTTGGTAGCTCTCAATGTGTAACAGCTCTATAGGATAGTTAGGCCCTACTGTGTTGGCCAGTCCCATGTGGAAAGTAGATAGCTGCCACTGAACTTCTAACTGTACTTAAGGAGTTCTTGGAGTGTTCTGATTATGCAGAAGGGGTTATGTAAAACTTCTGTTTTCTTCCAAGCTCTGGTCTGACATAAGCAAGAGGAGTACTTAGGTTAGGCTTCTTCCTTTTTGACCTTTGTCACTTTAAATTTGTGTCCTTTCACTATTGAGACTGTATTGTATCTCAAATAGAAATGATTTACATGTTTATGGGACTTTTGGGATGTTCTGTGAGACCTTTATCTTAGTGTAGCATCTCAAAGATCAAATGGCTCAGATATAAATAATTTTTGTGCTACTGATGGTGTCATTTCTTTCAGTGCTGTAGTCAGGATGCATTAAGTTCTGAAAAGGCATCCTCTTCTGGTCTGTTCAGAATGGATCTAATGAATGTGTCGTTTTAATTGAATGGTAGGCTGTTGGAGAGAAAGCAGTGAGGGAAGAATTTCCAGATGCTATAATTCTGAAGCCCTCTGAGATGTTTGGTAGAGAGGACCGATTTCTCAATCATTACGCAAGTATGTACTCTTGAAATAATAAAAATATGTATGATTTGTATACCTGTCTGTTGAGAACAGAGGGAAAATGTGATTTGTTTTTGAAAAGCGGAGAGGGATGTTTTTATCAGAAATGTACTGTATGTTGTTAGCTGAAGGTGTGTAATGGGAAGCATAATAAATTTTCGTCTCATGACTGAATTCTTTCTGAATCTAGTTAGACTTTGCTGGTTTTTTGTGGGTTTTTTTTTTTGGGGGGGGACACACGTGTGCTATTGTTTTTTTTTATTTAGACTGTTCTGAGTTTCGGTCTGGTCATCGTAACCCTCAAAGTAGTTTACCCTTAAAGTAGTTTTTTCAAGTTAGTAATGCTTGAATGTAAAAATTGACCTGAGTTGTTCTGGGCTCAGAAGCAACAGTAATGACTCTGATGTATCACCAACAAAATTGCTATACAGGATCAGGTGAAATCTTTCTGTCTTGCAAAGTTGAGATATTTCTGGACCACTCTTAAGTAAACAGCAAATACAGCCTTCCCGTCATTGTTAATAAGAAAACTAAATGTGCATTGAAAACAGCGCTACTGGAATTGGATGGTAATTCTTCCCAATTCTATTTTTTTGGTTTTTTAAAGTTAAGCCAGTTTTCAGAAGAGATCCCCACTCAGTGTGGTGCAAAATGTGTCGGTTATTTGCTTACTGAAAGAATTCACACATTTTATTCTCAAGTTATATATGTGTCTTTCTATCAGACATGCGCTGGTTTGGTGGTGTGCCTCTTATTTCTCTGGGCAAAAAAACAGTGAAGCAACCGGTATATGTAAGTTTTCAATAAAACAAGACAATCCCAAATCCTCTGTGTGTGTGTGTGTGTGTTGGGCTTTTTTCTTTTCCCCTGTCACTTCTGAAATCACTTCCGAAAGAGGAGTGTGTGCATGCATTCCTGTTTTCTATTGGTAATTGTCTGAATTTGTTTCTCACAGGTGGTTGATGTAGCAAAGGCAATTATTAATGCAATTAAGGATCCTGATGCTAAAGGAAAAACATACGCCTTGGCTGGGTAGGTTACTTTTCTGATTCTAATTAACTGAAGTACTTCTTTTTGGTGTCATTTTTTGGCATGCTGCACAGTACATTTAATTTCTCCATCCATGCACACAGTTTGAGCTGCAATAAATTCCACCTCCTTTTTGGGAGGAAAAATGACTCAAGCTGTTATTGTGAGTACTCTGAAAATCCTAGTTTGGGCCCCATTGCATTTAATGTTATGTCTGTGTACACAAAGAAATAGGCAGTTTTGGGAAACACGCTAGACAACATCGATGTGGAGAAAATTCAGCTAAAGCTGTGTGAAAACCACCTGGAATTAGAATGGATAGAGACAGTGGATCTCTTGGAATATTTTGTGTACAAAAGCTCCAAGTCAGATTAGGTCATTAGCATTAAGAATAAACGACGTGGCAAATGCCAAGCTAATGGGTCCATGTTTTGATACTGTAACATAGCACTGGAACTGGTCTTCTTCCAGTATATGTGGTTAAAGGAACATTATATTCATTGATGAAGAAAACAGTTGCTAATTAGTCAAGATACTGATGCTGAATAGCTCTCTTTTTTCCATTGCATGCATAACTCTCTCTTCCCCCCTTATACACTGAAAATGTGCATAGTATCTGGATTTTGCAAAAGACTTATCTGAGATTACATGGTCTTTTCCGTGTTCATTTTGTGATGCTGTTGCAGGGACAGCTCTTTATTCCCATAGTGCAGAGATTGTTGCTGGTTCGTCTTTTACTCATGTAGTGTCACTTTTTTCAGTGCTGTAACTGAGCTGTTGAGGGAGATGTTATCGTGGCAGCTAGGCTAGGAAAAGGCAGCAAGCATGTCTTCAACTTCTTTTGGATCATGCTGAGGAACTTCCGCTCAAAAACTGGCAAAATAAGAGAAAGAGGCTAACAAGGGTCTGAAAGGTCTACTTAACAGCAACAGTAAGGTGGTTAAGTAACTTGAAGTTGCTTTCAAATCACTGGGATGATACAAAGTGTCATGCTAAAGAACAAGTGGAAACAAATGTTAGAGGGCCATTCAAAACCACATTTTGTGAAAGAGAATAGATATGTGGGTGGCAGATGGACACAACCAATGCAAAAACCTGACTGTTTTATTTCTTGGGGGCAAACTTGAAGATGGGTCAATATGTATCCAAAGCCGCCTGCCACAAAGGGAAGGAGAGGCACCTGTTCTTGGGTTCATCGCTGTCTCAGCAGAAGCAACTGCTCCAACTGCAGGAGAAATTGAGAACTGCACACTAAATAGAACACTATTTGCAGCCAAATGGAAGGGCAATTGGCTAAACTTTGAAAGTATTCTTACAGTTTCAAAGTCTTATTTTTTGGCAATTTACAGAAGGCCAGGAGTTCAGTCCCCAGGTTTGAGAGGCAGGAATTCAAGCAAGGATGCCAGGCTCTCACTGCAAGGACTACAGAGTTTCAGGCACCTAACGATGACTGAAAAGACTTTGAACCAATGATGGTCTAAACCGAAGGTCCACATCAGTGTTGGAGAACCCCAGGAACTCTGCAGCATAACCCTTGACTAAAGCTGTATGACACACTTTTTTATTTTTTTAAAAGGAGTTACCAGTTTGAGTTTATAATACTGATTTTGTAAAACAGCATTCTATTTCTGGGTTTTTTCTTCCCCCCCCCCCTTGCTATATGGTGTAACAGAGTTGTAACTATGACAGCTGGTGGTGTCATTGGTATTTCTGAACGACTGAAGATTTGGTACCTTTTTTTACCTATTTCCCTCTTTCCCCCATAGCATTGGTTTTGCTTCATCCACTCATTAAATCTTCTGTCCTGAATGCTAATGCTCGCTAGAGCTTGCTGTCTGCTGGTCTTGGGGTTAATGTAATGACACTTCAATGTGATTCAATCCTTGGTGAAGTTGTATTGTTAATGTTTGGTAATTTGTAAAGGAACAAACAGTATTTATTTTAACATCTTTAAGTTTGGCTGTATTATACATCCCTACATGATTCTTACATATCAGGATAAAATTGAAATTGGCTTATACTACCTTTGGGTAGGCATGAGGATGTTAAAGTGTAAGGGCAAAAAATTTCGTAAAAAAATCGCTAATAAGCAATGAAAACAAAGTTTGGCGGTGGTGGGTTTTTTTTCCCTCACCTGAGTAAGTAAATTTGACATTACAACTTTTTGCTGTGTTTCTCTTTTAACTTCTGCTAACAGAAGAAAACTTAATATTTTGGTTTTGATGGTAATCCTTTAGTGTAACTTCATAAATGCAGATCTCTCTCAGGTTCTATAATCCAGCCACCTGGATGAAGTTGATAAAGAGTTTAGAGTTGAATTCTTTTGAAATCTCCCAAATATGCTGACCTACCTTTAAGTATATCCATTAGAATGTTTTGCCCTAATTTGCTTTTACAAACTACAGTAGTAGTAATTTGGGGTTCTGTCTTTTTTCCAGCATCTGTCAACAAATTTTGTTTGTGGTTATTAGCATTGCTGTTCTTTCTGAAGAACATGTCAGTTGAAGGCTCACTTTTCATGCATGCAACCTTAGAGCTTGATATCTTTGAGATCTTGGGTTTATCAAACTGAAATTCATGTTGTATCATAGTCTTGGATTTTTGGACTGCGTGAAGTTTTGCATACCTAGACAGTCTTACTCTAGCATGGTTTCATTTTTGTGGGGGTTTAGATTCCAACATTAATTCAATGTCTCCTATTTAAAAAAAAAAAAAAGGGGAGACTGAAGATGAAAAAAACATGCAGAGTCTTATTTTTAGGAGGCCTGTGCCTGGGAAGTAATCAGTCTCGATTGCCACGTCACTGAGGTCCTCTTCCTTAGCTGAAAAGTATAGCAAATTGTTAGGAGACACACACTTTTGGTGTGTTCATTGCTACTCTGATTACGATCAGCAGGATGTAATTATGAAGGTTGAAACACCAAGTGACGCACCGGTGCTCAGCAGTGTGCTCTTGGGTGTTGTCGTGAAGATTTTCGGAATGTTTTGGAATACCAGCAAGTTGCCTTGAAAGCCAAGGGAGATACCTGTTTCAGTCTGAGACATCTATAGAGTATTATAATGCTAAAGCAAAGTCTGAACAAGAAAGGAATGGGAACTCCCAATGGTATATGTTTCTCTTAAACTAGTGCAGGTGTGCAGGAGACTGACTGCTTCCTTCCTTCCATCTTGAGAGGGGGAATGCATTCTTTTGGGGGAATTTATCTTAGTTTCTTCCTCTTGCTTTTGAAGAGAACAGTATGTTCTTAGTTGAGCAAAGGCAAGTGAATCAATTTCCTTACAGCCATTTGCTGCCAAAGATGTGATGTCTTGTTAACAAACCTTTCTTAATTTTACCATTTGCTTTCTGGCTTCCTTCTGTTACAAGCTGCCAAGTGGGCTTGTACAAATTCAGTGCTGTCTCAGCACTGAAAATCTTGTATTCAGAATTTGAGTCAGCATGGAGGAGGCACATTAAAGGTGTGCTTTAAAAGTACACAGAATACACTTCATTCAGCATGATTGTGGTGGGCTAGCTTTGGCCAGCAGCCAGACACCCACCCAGCTGCTCACTCCCCCTCCTCAACAGGACAACGGGAGAAAAGTATGAAAAGCTTATGGGTTGAGATAAGGCAGGGAGACTGCTTACCAGGAGCTGTCATGGGCCAAACAGACTTGACTTGGGAAAAATTAATTTAATTTACTGCCCCTGCAGCCCCCGGCCAGCGCGTGGGCACTGGCACCTGATGCAGTAACGAAACAATTTTGCAATTTGTGACTTACACTGTTAGAGTCGCTGATGTCGGAGGATAGGTTTTTCTAACTTAATCCCTCTTTATTTCAAACGGTACAGAATCTGCAGAGCCAAAATTTGTGAGGAAAATGACAAATCTGGTAAATCATTTAGGTTGAAGAAAGCAGGTCCTTGGTAGGCTTGGGGGTGGAGAGCTTTAGAATTTTTGTCTCTCGCTGCAGATATTTAAGTATACCTAACTTACCTATAATGATGGTTGCTTTTTCTTTCAGACCTAACCGATACCTCCTGTACGACATGGTAGAATATATCTACGCGGTTTCCTTTCGAACCTTTCTTCCCTATCCGCTTCCGCGTCCTCTCTACCAGTAAGTGGGACCCTTTATTCACTAAGAACCTGGGGTCCACCAGGCAGCACAGAAGCATAAATAACTGTTGCATTGGTTATTTAATATTGCCAGTTGTTATTTAACATGGTAGGGTTGTAGAAACCGGCTTTCCCTAGGTACTCATTAGCTAGCTTTGAGTCTTCTGCTCAGGCACAGGCCTGCATTTGATGAGCTGGTGTATGAAAGGTGTGCTTGTAATAAACTTAACATAACTATGTATTGCAGAGTCATTGAATGGCTTTGCTGAGTCAAGAAGTAGCAAAAGGTCCTAAGTAGAGACAAACAGTAGCAAACTAAACAAACTTTTAATAGTACGACAGGGAAAATCTGTGTCTATGTTGCTGACCATATGCCCCGACAGATTTTTCTGCAGCAGCTTAAGGTGTTGCTACTGTTAGCTGTCCTTCCAGTCTGGTGAGCACTGCCGCCCTGAAAGCAGAGTTGGGGTAAGGGTGGGTATGGGTATTGATTGACTTTCTAGTTAAGTCCTTTGTATTGATTTGAGCTGGTGTTGGAGGTAAGTTTGTACTGGGATCTTGGCCTGGGAAGTTGAGCAGTGCAGTTGTGAGCAAGCATTTCTTTGTCTGCGATATGAGGACAGTAACATCTTTAAAAGATGGTAATTAAATTGGGAGATAAGAAAGGCAAGGTGTAGCATCACTTCAGTTGAATACTGGACTGTGAAGGCTCTGTTTGCATGCGCTGAGCTGCTTCTGCAGCTGTACGTTTTGGCCTCAGGGGCCACTGAGGATAGATGCCGATTTGATGAATTGCAGCTACTGAGTAATAGCGCATGAAAAAGTGCAGTATAAATCTAAGCCTGGGCCTAGTCCTTAAAGCATAATCACATCCTTTTGAAGAGCTACCTCAAACAGTAAATGCTGTTTCAGAACTTGCCTTCAGCATGGTTGAGATGTGTTGATGTTTGGGGTGCTAGTCCTCCTCAATTTTAGTACAATGCAAACTAATAAGCTGGAAAAAGTCACCAGTGTTAGAACCCTCCTACCAATCTGCTAGTAAGACTCAACACTGGATTATGTAACTGATGATGAATAATGCTAGAACAACATCTTCAGCTGTTGTGGCTGTTTCTGAATTGACTGTAGAGGTATCAGGTTAATGTGGCTCAGCTGACACAGAGCAGCTTCTTAAAAATTAACTGTGTGGGTGCTTAATAGTTTTACTCACATTTGCTGCAGTTCATGTTATGCTCTTTTCTTTATGGGCTAAACTAGGTGGTATTTCATATTTTTGAGAAAAGAGTGCATCTAAAAGCCTAGTTCTGTTTATGGGCAGTAACTTAGTAACACCCTGGTCTGCCAGGTGAGCACTTCAGCAAGAGATTCAACCTTGAATACTGTTGGTCCCAAGACACTGAGCAAGAGCTGTAGTATTACTTTCTTTTCTCTGCCAGGTTTTCTTTCTTTCAAGGGGAACTTCATTTCTGGAAACTGCAGATATACTAATCCTCATCCTTTTTATAGATGCAGATTGCTGCAGATTCCATCATCTTGTTTGTACGGCTGTTAACTCATTTAGTTGTCAGCAAGCATGTTTTCTCATGGAGGCATTGAATCGAACTTCGTGACTAATTGAATTACTGCCTACGCTACTAGGGAGCAGAGTTTGGAGGAAAGGCAGGGGCAAGACTGAACCCTCTGGTGTGTGGGGAATTGGATGTGGAGGTTTACTTTCCCCACCCACTAATGCTCATTTTTACTTCTAGATATCTGCTCCTCCATTCCCTTTCAAAGTAAAAGAATAGGAGATCGAATAATTCAATAGCAAACAGTTAAAAGTTACCAGAAACACAACTCAAACTTGCTGGCTGGCACATTCACTGCTTTAACGAATTCATAGCTTGCAAGAATAGCTACAGAACAAGCTCTTGCTCACTGTCCTATTACGTGTGAAATATTTTTACCAGTTTTCATTTTCCTCTGTGCATCTGGATAATAACTGTACTTTTGCAATACTCTTTCTGATTACAGTTTAGTTGCAAGATTCTTTGAGATTAATCCATTTGAACCATGGTTAACTCGAGACAAAGTGGACCGGGTAAGTGTAGGACAATCCACAAATTCTTCTTGGGAAATGTCTCATTGTGTATTTGTAACTTGCACTTGTAGTTTTGCATTCAAGGAGTGCTGAAATATGTGTACATCATGTGGTGTAGTATTTCAGTCAGTTCAATGGCTAGAATTTGATGATAAAGAATTACTTTCAGACTGTTTAGATACTACAAAAATTTAAATATTTAAAGGTGTCTATATAAAACCTTCCTCAAAATTTATTATGGTTCCTGCCATACAATTGCTGTTCTTTTAACTTATTTGTCTAGACCTGTTACAGTGCCAAGGGGATACACTGTCAAAGCACTCTGGAGATTCCTCTGGTGTAGTCTTACAAAGACTTAGTAAGAGAGAGGGACTAACAGAATTTTTTTTTAAAAGGCATCATTATGATGTAGTCTTTCCACTAGCATTGGTGGAGGAAGAATAGTCAACGTATTTCTCTAAATACATTTAAGAAAGTGATTGAAACAATTGGTAAGAGGGTTAAATAGCAGGAAGTAACATGACGGGGGCAGGGAAGGGGCCCAACCTTCTTAACTGTTAAAAGTGGTCAAGGCTGCATGCTTTGCTGTGCGCTCTCCCTAAAACACATGCTGTTGAAAATAGCAAAGCCAAAGTAGAGATTGGATGTGCAATGTGCAGCTAAGTGATGGGGGGTGATGGTGCTCCCCACTTCTAAGTAACTAGTGAGTTTATATACTTCTAGATGCATTAAAATCACTTATACCATCCAGATAACGGCGTTTTTAACAACTCAAGTTGAACTGACAGCGCTGGATACAGCCCAAATTCTTACTTAATGTTAGAGTGCATTTCTCGCAAACGTGTTGCAACTTCATTTTCATTCCTAACTTCTCAGAATGTCTAAGTGGGGGTGGAGAAATAACTTGCAAAAAAACAACTGCAAATGAGGAAAAAGTAGGATTTAGCAAGTATTAATGTCAAAATTGTTGGCATGTGTGTAGGTTAGCGAAGATAGTCACGACAGTCTCTAAGCTTGCTGCTCTCTGAAGGTTGCAGGTACTCTCCCAACTATTTTGCAGAGTTGGAGTTTTAACGCCTTTTGTTATGATGAAGTATCAATAGCCTATTTTGACCCAATTGTCCCAAAATTAATTTGAGATAGGGTACTACTGTGAATCTGGGAGAACTGGGTCCTATACTTAGAGCTGCTTACTGAACAGCTGTAAGCAATTAATTTCTATGTTTACATTTCTCCATCTGTGAAATAAACTAGTTTCCTATTCTGTTTGGAAATAAATGTGAAAAGCTGTGTAATAAAGGAGGTAAGCTTATTCACTGTCTAGTGCAAAACCTCTTTTTCCCCCCCCCAAACCACTGACTCATCCCCCATACTAGAGAGAGTTGGCATTGTACTTCTATTGGCAGTATTGACCTAGGACGTAGATGTAAAACCTTACTTCTAGCTGCCTTTGTAGTTTATAGAGTTACATTTCATAAAATAAGCCTGCACCAAATCACTAAAACTATGCAATTCAGCTATAGCGTGGGTAGTGTAAGAGGGGAGTTTCTCCATGTCACTTCTGTGTCTGATTGTTCCTCTTTCCCAGCTTTTCATCCTTAAGTAATCTACATAAAATTAGATGTGGTTGATTTTAAAGACCTTTCAAGGAACAATAGCATAAGAGAAATCCCTGTTTTCTAAGATACAGGTCATGTGTGTTGTAAATATGGTAATAGAATTAAATATTTGTCCTGTACAGGACCCTGTTCTAAACCACAAACAGAGAAAAACAACCTACCAAGGATGATAATTCAACAGACATCTTCTTGACAAAGCAGAATGTATATAATTGTAGTTCAAATACGCCCTTACAAGTTTGATCTAATGTTGTGGTTGCAATGCAGTAATCATCCTGATAATGTATACCTGATGGAGAGAAAATGAAGACACTTTCTGCATGTCTCACTACTATTTATTGCTGAATCTAAATCTGAAGCCTGAAGGACTTATTGCCAGATGCAGAACGTCTGTATCTCCTGTTGAAGTGCATTGGGTACTCAATACCTTGTATAATTACCCCGTAGTTCTGTAGGGCCACATTGAATCTTTTCTTCCTCCCAAGAAAAAACACAGTGCCAAAATCAGTCAAGGAACTGGGACTGACACACAGTTGTCTGAGTCCACGTTTGTGTTTGAATAGGTCTTCAGATCTACTACAGGATGCAGTAGGGTATTGTATTGCGGGGTTCTTTCTTGGGGGAAACAGTCTTACGTCAGCAGCCTTGAAATTACAGTAGACTCTCCCAAGATCTGCCATTTGTAGAAGATTGTTTTGAGACATACTAAAATGTTTCTAGTACTATGGATATATGATAGTTTGTTTCCATAAAAGAAGAAAGGTGACCTCAGGTATAAGTACACAATACTTTTTTTTTTAGTACGTGAATGATTGCATTGGATGTAAGGCTGTTCATTCTGTCAAGTGAATGCCCTCTTTCTTATTTTTTTTTCCTTTCCCTTCTTTTTAAAGTTTCACACAACAGACATGACATTTCCTGACCTTCCTGGCTTGGAAGACCTGGGTATTCAACCAACATCTCTAGAACAAAAAGCAATTGAAGTGCTGCGCCGTCACCGCAGATACCGCTGGTTGGACGCTGAGCTGGAGGAAGCAAAACCAGCTAAGACATATCCCATGTAACAGTTTATAAGGTGGTTACTTAGCACTTCTTAAACTACCTTTGTATGACCCAATTTGTTTGGAGAACTGTGTACATACTGAGTAAAATACATTTATCATGTAAACTATATTTCACCAGTGTTGTCTTTTCAATTATGGAAGACTGTCATTGAAATGCAATTTTTCTCTTAAAAAGGTCATGAAAGCAAATTACATGTTGTTGCTTAGCTGGTGAGCATTAAAATATTTTGAAGGTTGGGACTAGAGGGAATGTGTCTTAATGCTTATTCGGTTCTCCCTTGGCTCTCAAAGCAAGCATATCACAGAGCTTTAGTAAGTGCTCAAGTGATTTGAAGAACATTGCAGTTCAGAACTGTATCACCTAAAACGTGTCCTTTCCAATAGAGATTGCAGGTACTGCTACCTATTCGGATTATGAGGTCTCAGATAAAGCCCTGTTTTTAAGTTCTTGACTCTTCTGAGCTTTGTTTTCTGCCCTGAGCACAACTATTATAGAAAATGCCAACCAAAATGGCACAAGCTGTTTCTAAGGTGAAGGAGGGTCAATCAGACATGTAAACAAGTTGCTACGTGCCATCTGATCTCTTGTGGTAATTATGTGTGCTGTGGCTCATAGATATGAGGAAATGTGTCATTTCTTCCATTTTTAAATGAGAAAGTCTAATTATTTTTAGATGCTCAAAGCTTTTATGTGCTGGGGCATTGTCTTTCTTCTGCTTAAGACAGATAAGCTTTGCTTCAGGATTAAATATTTTCAGTTGTGTTAAGATCAAAGAAAGATCCCTGCCTGAATCAGTGTTCTGAATGAAGAACTGTGCTTTCTGTTTTGATATCCAAATTGTTGCTGGAGGCTTTTCATTAAATTTTGGCAGGGACGTTGTTTGCTCGGGTGCAGCTTAGAGCTGAGTAAGTCTGCGCACAGAACTGAGAGCAGAGATCTAGATCTTCTATATGCACTGCAGCGTTCTGATGGCTTCAAGATGTGCAAGAAGACATTTCTTGAATCAAGGAGTGAGCTGCTAGTTCTGGGAGTGGGACAAACCACTTTAACTAGGATGAGTTGCGATTGGTGGGGAAACTGGTTTTAAACTGGGGCTGTGAGGGGATAAAATGAATGACAGGACATTTTGTGTTTTCACCTCCAAGCTTCCTACTACTTGCCTTTGTTGGATATGAAATCGGAGAGAAGGAACTGAGACAAGTTGGACAAATGGGTGTCAAAGGTAGAAGCCTAATGGAGGGGAAGTCTGAAGTGGAGAATGGGACGGAATAGGTGATGAAAAAGGAGAGTAGGAAAGAGAGAATAGACAGACTGAAAAGAACAAAAAGGTCGAGGTTAGGGACAGCACAGAAGTCTCTTGATTAAATCACACTGATTGCTGGAGCCAAAGATCAGGATCTTACTATTTCTGCATTGTGGCCAAACTACTGTGAAACTCCTGGGCAAAGTGTTTCTTAAATTTCAACAGCTTCCACATTTTGATCTTCCACATAAAACCTACTGCTCCTAATGTTTACTGTGTTAGGAAGAGGTAGGCTCTTGTGATAATAGGCTTTTTTGATCCCGCCTACTATGTATTAAGTTTGGCTCTCATGATTGTTTGTTTTTCTTTTGATAACATAAGTTCAGTTGTTTTAAAAGAAATCTGCCAATTCAAACATTCAAAAGCTAGGACAAACTGGAAGTGAAGTGCATATTGTTAATAATTGGATCCTTTTATGATTTTTGAGTGCAAGCTTTTTTCCATAAGACCCTAACTATAAATAAGTAGCCTCATTAGTGCTCATTTAATATGTGTAGCCCGAATCTTGATTTATTGCATGTTATTCACATCCTGCTGTGAAAATGGTAGTATTTCTGAACAAGTGCATGTAGAGTAGACAGATACACATGATAGTCCTGCATGGCTAACAAGCAGTTTCCATTCTCAGATGGCAAGCTGAGGCAGAGAAAACTGTCAAAGGTAATGCTGTAATGTTGGGTGCCAGTTCTGGGAATGCTTACCATAAGGCTGTGATTTTTATTTTTTGTTTTTTTCCCATTCAAAGCACAGCTTTTCCAGTGGCTTCAGTTGCACCACAGACCAGTCCTGCAGGATCTTAATTCAGACAACCATTAGGCGGAGAACATGCAGGTGATGAATACCCATGAAAAGTTTGCTTTAAGCAGCCTGCTCCACATCGGATAGGAATACTGGTAAAGCGGAGTATCGCATTAGTGCTCAGCTGCTGCAAGTTTTGTTTTCCACAATACTTTGCCTTACATAGCACTTCTGCTTCCTACCTTGTAGAAACTACAGTGTGATTTCTCATTATTTATCCTTCCAAAGCAATTTCTTTAGGGCTCTTGAATGTAAAAAAAAAAGTCACTTATTTTGTAATACAGTTCAGAGTAGAAAAATAATTCAGTTTCATCAATGATTTTTATCCCTACTAATTTATCAATGAGAGGACCTTCCTTCTTATCCTGTCCCTAGTTTCTCAGCTTACAATGGTTTCTCAGTCAATCTGCAATGTGCAAAGTACTGAAGGCCCTTTAAATGTGTGCAGGGTGTTGCTCAAAGTGGTATGAAGCAGGAAAGAGGGGGCTGTGGTTTTCCACCCTCCCCACAAGAGGTCACTGGTAGAGCAGAAAGCGGCAATGGTCTTTAAGCACGCTGGGAGCCTCTACTTTTTGCAGCCTGTCTCCTGCTCAGGCTTTGCCATTTCTGGTCTCTGTTCCTTGCCTGCACACAGCCAGAAGGCTGTCCAGAAAGGGGTTTTCAGGTCAGGCCCCAACCTGTGCATCGACAAATTTAGGTACAGTGGCATAATAATTTTCAGTACTGGTAGCATCTCTGGCTGAAAGGGAACCTGTTTTCATCCTTTCCCAGCACATAGTCTAATGATCTAATCTATAGCCCACCTTCAGCCTGCTCTAGAGAGTCTTGTGAGAAAGTAGACCCTTGGCAGCATCCGTTTATGGACCAGATGAATTACTTGCACGGCTGTGTGAGTGTGTGCGCACACTTAGGAGACAGATGATTAAGGACCAATAAGGGCTGAAGAGTTGGTGAAAGCAATCATACTGGTAGTCGTGTTAGATATATGTGTGTATGTGTATATATCTGCACATAGACATAGATACATACGTATACACGCCCCACCCAACTTTGGACAATCTGATGGAAAGTATATGCATTTCCCTAGGACTGGGAAGAAAAAAGGAAACAGCGCATAGGTGTCACTAAAACATCACTTCTCACTTTCGGCACTCAACTAGCCTGAAAGGAAAAAGCGACACTTCTGCTTAATGTAGTTAACTTGGTTCATACGCTACCTTGGGGCACTGGTATATCTTGGCTAATGTGAAGAGAAATTGTAAGGAGTAGGAGAACATCATGAGAGATTGTTCTAATGGTAATGGTCATCTTCATATAAATTAAAGCTCTATATTTTGAGTTTGTGTGGGAAATATTCACAGCCTTTATCCTTTATTGGGAAGGTAACTGCTAGTGTAATTTTTTTGGTATGAAAGGAGGTAGATGTGGAGGAAGGAGAAGGAGATAGCAAAAGCAGAAGATTTAACCCACTTTGCTTTTTGAGATCCCCGTGCAAGTAGGACTGGAGGATACTTGCATTTTAGGAACAGCTTGTGTGGGTGGGAATAGTATCTGCATCTAAGGGGGGACAGAAGGATTTGGACCTTACGTTTTTTTCAAAGACTGTGTGTATCCTAAGCAGTTAGGACTCTGGTTTGGACTTACTGCTAATTATGTGCATATTTATGCTGATACTATGATAACTCTTAAATTACACTGTTCATAGTGTATCTCTCCAAGTTGGAACAGGTGACTTGCATAGAATTAAGCCTTCCTGTCTGCCTGCTGCTTTATTCTTACCTCTTAATTTTTCTTTCTTGACTTACTTGGAAAGTCTTAAAACTTTATTCAGTTGCTTGGAGGGCAGATGGTTAATGACTGAGAAGAGCATTCACGCTGGCAGTAATTATTCTGTAGTTACCTCTCTCTCCCTACTGTTTTTTTTCCTTTCCCTCTGCTCTAAGCGATACGCATGGATAGGCATTATATGAAATGAGATTGGAGGACTGCTATATTTAAATTAATTCAAAGTGTAAGAACTCACGAGTAATTCACGATAGTGTTACTGCAGCCTTTTTGAGGTATGGAGGCAGAAGGTCAAGGACACTGACGAAATGGCAAAGGAAAGCTGGTGGCAGAGCTGAGAATAGAGTGACAGTGTGCTGCTATGGCTTCTTTCTATCCTTTTAATGACTAGTTACAGCCTGGGACTCACTCACCCTAAACACCGTTCTTCCCTGAATAAGCTTACAAAGGCAGTAGCATCAAAATTTTTGTAGTAACTGAGACCTTTTGGAGAAAATTCTGAATGAAGCTAGTTCTGCATTCCTGTGAATCTCTACTTTTGCTTTCCTTTGTGCTTTCTTAGGCCTGTTTTGATGCACATTTCTATTTTGGCTTGTGTATAAATCAGCAACAATAAATCACAAGATTTATTCCAATATCTTCCAAGATTTTGGAGAGTGGTTTAATGTTAATGGGCAAAGGTTGTTTGATTGTGGGTTTTTGGTTTTTTTTTTTTTAATGGGGGGGGAGGGGTGGTAAAAACTAGAAAGTGGAAATCGCCTTTCTCATTGTCACTAGGGAATCTCATCCAGATCCCAGGGATTTTGTTGTTGGGATTCTGATTTGGAGCAGGGCATGGAGTGCCCAGTTTGAGAAACACATATAGCAATGCATGTGCATTAGTTTACTCTCTGTATTGCCACAGTCTTGATTAGAATTAAATCGGCCAGTAGTCAGAGCTACTGCTGAGCAAATGCTTTTCTAGGTTTTCCACCTCTTCTGTAACTTTATTGGCCAACATTTATCCTCTGGGCTGATAAAACTGATTTAAAAGGCATTGAATACTTCAAAGTTTTATGTTTTGTGTGTATGTATGTATGATAGGGTTTTTTTAATACTTCAGCTTTCCTGGTGTAGTACAAGAAAGTATGACATACAAGGAAAAAGGAAGGAGATAAAATAATGGCTTCTGCAGAACAGTTAGAAAAATAGGAATGTAACTTTTTGGGACAAGGTTTATCATGGTTGTATTTGTACTCTGTTCATCTTCTTATGCCACTACATTTTCCTCTACATAGAGGGGAAAAAAAGCCCTGTGAGAAATCATAGAATGGTTTGGATTCAAAGGGACCTTCAAAGATCACCTAGTCCAACCCCCCCTGCCATGGGTGCGGACATCTTTCACTAGATCAGGTTGCACAAAGCCCTGTCCAACCTGACCTTGAACACATCCAGGGATGGGGCATCTACTTCTCTGCGCAAGCTCTTCCAGTGTCTCACCATCCTCATCGTAACTTTTTTTTTTCCTTATGTCTGATCTAAACCTAGTCTCTTCTAGTTTAAAACTGTTGCCCCTTGTCCTGTCGCTACAGGCCCTGGCAAAAAGCCTTTCTCCGTCTTTCTTGTCAGCCCCCTTTAAGTATTGAAAGGCTGCAAGAAGGTCTCCCCAGAGCCTTTTCTTCCCCAGGCTGAACAAGCCCAACTCTCTCAGCCTTTCCTCATAGGAGAGGTGTTCTGGCCCTCTGATCTTTTTCGTGGCCCTCCTCTGGACCCGCTCTAACAGGTCCATGTCTGTCTTATACTAAGGACCCCAGAGCTGGATGCGGTACTCCAGGTCGGGTCTCATGAGAGCAGTGTTAGCGGGGGAGAATCACCTCCCTTGACCTGCTGGCCATGCTTTTCATGCAGCCCAGTATACCATAGGGTTCTTTATACGATAGGGCTCTTTATGCAGCCCAGGATATGAAATAGAGAGGTTAACAAAATCTTGGGCATGGACCATCTCTTTCTACTCCAGTTCCAATGCGCTGTCCGTCCTTGTACTGGAAGGCTACCAGTGTCCTCCTAGGAGCCTGCCCTGGGCAATGCTTAGTTTCTCCCATGGAGGGTAAGAATTCTTGAGTTTGACAAAAATGCCACCGACTTCAGCTAGTATGGGACTCTTGCTCAGTGTTTCCTTGTTAGCTGTGGAGGGTGCTGAGTGTGCTTACCAGCAACCCCCAGAAATTCTGCATCTTAGAAATCGTGTCCCCTCCCTCCTTTCTTCAGTGTGTCACAGCGGTACCTGTGCTGTGATATAAGAGCAGTAAAAGATCATTCTTTGATCCTGAAAGTGAGTGGAATAGTACGGCTCTTGTAGGCACGCTTCTCTCCTGTCCACTCCAGTATACCCAAACAATGCAGGAAACGTTCCTATTAGCAAAGTAGTATTTTGTTGGTACTTTTAACCAAATATTGAGTATTTTAAAAATAAATATTTTAAGATACACAGTATTTAAATACTATTGTACTACACTTGTACTATTAATCAAGGTATTCCTATGCATTTACAGTGCATAGTACAGTACTTGCTGTTGTTTAACCACAACATGTACAGTACAAGGTGCTCTTTGCTTCCTCCGGTTCTGGGGTTTTTTTGTGTTTGTTTTTATGGCTCTAAAAGGGCCTGTGTGATAATATCAGCACAATATTTCAGCCGTGGTCTGAGCAGAGTTTACAGCAAACAGACTTACCTTGCTGTGTGTGGTGGCATGCAAATCCTGAACTGCCTTACCTTTTCTTCCTAACATTTTGCACTGTAGTTAATTTAATGGCAGTTGTTCATTTCCTGTTATACTGTTTACTGGACTTCACAATAAAATCTGCTCTCTTTGTGCTAGCTTAGTTTTTTTCTTTCCCAGGATGAGTATCATTCTGTCTTTTTTAGCCCTGTTTCTGTCCTGAGGTCCTTTATTTTTCCCTTTCCTGGATTTCCATAAGATTTTGACAAAAGCATAATTTGTATGTTTCGTGAAAGTACTTTTGTCTTCTCTTTGTAAGTGTTCATGAAAAAAGTAAAATTGAAATGATTTTTTTTTTTAAACCAACCAACCTAATGTGATGCTGGGATTCATCTTTTTATTTCTGCTTCCCTGCTCCCCTCTCTCCCTGCCCACCCCCCCTAAAAAAAAAAAAACCCACCACCAAAAAAAAGGTTCTGAAAGTCTAAAAGAAGCAGGAGTATCTTAGCACAGGTGAGCATGCTTTTTTTTATGCATCAGGAAAAAAAAATCAGATTAATTACCATTATTCCTTTCAATTTGAAGGTCAGCTTTTTAATATGTATGAATCAAACGACCTATTGGCACATCTTAAGTTCTGTATTCCTGGAGCTGTAAAAAACCTAACCAAAGCAAACTATTCCCTTGCATATTTTTCTCATGATTCCTTTGTATCATTGATGAAATATAGGGCATCTGATTTTCTGGCTTGGCCAGCATCACTGAGCAGAAGGAAGCGCAGTGTTTTGCTTGCAGAGTTACCTCTATGTTACCACGCAAAACCAGTTGAGGGATTGTTCTCAGGCCTTGGAAGTGTAAGTGCAAGGACACAACTGTTGTTGGCACATCTGGCTCCTCTCTCCCGCATGCTGACCAGAACGTGCTCACCAAGCTCGAGTTATTCCCCTGGGGAAAAGTCTCTGGTAAGTCCTACTCTGCAAATTGTGGCAGGTATTCTATGGGAAAGTCCTAGATGGTGCAGGCAGGAACACATGAACAATTACAGTACTGGCAATAATTGGGAAATTAATGACCCTGTGTCTTGATGAAGTTTTATTTACTGGTGTGGATGTATCCCATGATTTTTCTTTACCATGGGCTTACTGGTCTTGGCCAACAGCAAACTCTGATAACAGCAACTTGTTGATTTTGGCAATAGAGGGTTCATGTTCCTTGCTTTAAAACTATCAAGTTAGCTTGTCTCAAGATTATCCCTGAACCTGGCTATTGCAAACTGACTCTGCTTGGGATGATGCCCCTCATCTGGTCCCTGGTCAAAGCAGTCTGTGTTAGCAGAGAACCCAGACCTGTCAAGAGCAGAAGCCTGGTGCTGTAATGGGCTTGATTTGTCCAACTGCCTGCAGCTGAGGAGACTTTCAGGTGTGGTCAGGTGAGGCTGTCAGGAAGGCTGAGAGCAAAGGTGACTGCAAGCTACTGACAGAAGCCCTACTTGGTGGTAAGGGAGTCAGATGTGTGGAGGGGAGTCAGCTTGGCTCTCTAGCAATACAGAGTTGGGAGCTCTGTGAAGCTACTGTCACCTTCTGTTTGCAAGCTTTTGCTGGAGCTTCTGCACCCTTCAGCCGGCAGTGCACGTGGTAAGTCAGTCTTTTGACTCTTTGCTATATAAAAAAATTGGCCATGGGAGTTACAGAATGAGGAAGGTTGTCCAAGCTTTCCTTGGCCTGGGGTGTTTTGTAACTAGGGGCTTCAGTGAGCAGCTAAAGGATTCTCACGTAAAGAAATATAGTTTCTTCTGGATTTATGTCTAGTGTTTGGTTTCTCAGCTGTCTAACAGGGCATCAGCACTTCATTTTGTCCCTGTTACGGTGTTTGTGATGTCTGTCTGCCATTGAATTAACTGGTGTGTAAGGCTTAAACTTACGCTGTAGTCTTTCTGCGAGTGGGTAAATGGCAGAGTCTCTCTGTGGAGTTGCCTACTGTCTTTGGCCAACAGGATCGGGACTTACTAGGGGAAGGGTGGATAAATAGGAACACATACGCATTCTATAGATACAATTTTCTTAGGAACTCTACCTCAAACAGATATTGCTGTCACTTAAAATAAAGCTGAGGCTGCCACTGCATTTGGTGAGGTTCTGAAGGCTGAGGCCATCCTGGGCAAAGTACAGGGTTGTGTTCCAGGAAGGTGTTAAACAGAGCAGTAACTTGGCACAGTGATGGGACTGAGTAAAAGTGAAAACAAACATTGCCTGTCTCCAATTTTGCCGGCATGATCCTTGCCTGTTTCTCATATGTATACTCCTATGCTTTATAGCCTTAAGTAGGTTTTGGATAGGAAAGAGAGATTTAGCTATCAGTTTGTGATAAACTCCAGGTCACCAGTTCAGTTGCCAAGACTTGATTTCGCTCGCTCTGGTCGCCCCAGTTGCTGGCACCACAGGCACACTGTCCCTCTGACCTGTGATCTCCAGTTGCTGGTACTTAGACCTCCAAGCACACAAATGCACACAGAATAGAGTCCCTCCCCCAGCAATACGCTAGAAACAGAGTTTAATAGGTAGGACAGATCAGGTGCAGGGCATGGCCAGACAAGCGTACTGACCAGCCAATCATAATTCCATGTTTGTTCCTCCCCAAACCACCTTGTTCCCTTTTTTTCCCTGCCTTTAGTTCCTTTCCTAAGCATCCCGTAAGTAGTCTTGTACAATCCCCAAATGCTCTTCTTAGTGACACACAGTTTGTCCCATACCCCAAGGAAGTAACCCACCTGTGACTCGGACAGCATCTGAACTTCAAGGGAACACTTACTGTGAGGGTGACTGTTCACTGTCCCAAGTTGCCCAGAGAGGCGTGTAGTGCCCATCCTTGGAGATACTCAAAAGCCATCTGGACACGGTCCTGGGTAACCAGTTCTAGGTGGCCCTGCTTGGGCAGGGGGTTCGGACAAGGTGACCTCCAGAGGTCCCTTCCAACCTCAGCCACTCCGTGATTCTGTGTAGGTGGACTTGCCAGGTGAACAGTCACACTGCCTAGGAGCATTTGCAATACACAGGTCTTGAGAAGACCTGCGAGGACAAAGACATGCAAGTGAGTAGCAAGGAGATCCGTAGATCCAGCTATCCTACCTGTTATTGCTTGAGGAAGGATCTCAGTCATTTTTTTTTTTAATCCCTCTCCCCCGTCCTTTTGCATCAGCGTTTAACATAGTAGAGGGATCTTGGCATACATGACTGATTTATTTTTCAGTAGTCTTGGTTCTTCACTTTTTACATGTATCAGGGTAAAGTTTGATGTTTTTTACAGAGGAGAAAAAAAAAAGGATTATACACTAGTGATGTGAATTTGAAGTAATGTTTACAGCAATATGTACCTGGCATAACTGTTAGGGTTTCTGTAGCAGGGGCTGCAGGGCTGCCCTGTGGTGGAAGGGGCCATGAACTGGTATACATAAGGTAAGGAAGAGCATCAGCCCTTAGGGCAGGAGACACACTCTTAGAAGGAGATGCTTCTGAAGGGTCCATGGGGGACACACGCCGGGGCAGGGACAGCCCTGAGGGACTGTGGCCAGCAGATGACCCACACTGGGACAGCAAGCATGAAGCAGCTTGGTATTTTTATGGAAAGGAGAGGTCCATAGGCTACTTATTGTTTTGAGTCCTAATTCAAATTTGTATATGTGTACTAGGCGTAACTGGTGGGGTTTTGGTAGTGGTGAGCTGCCGGATTGGCCTGTGTGGGAGAGGGCTGTGAAGTGCCCTGTACCAGTCGCAATTGCTTCCAGGCAGCTTAAAAACAGATGGGAAATCCATTTTAATGTATTTTCACATTTTTGTTTAGTTAGATTCACAATTCCCCAGCTGCGAATGACCAGGAAACATAGAATTGGCTTGCAGTTTATTCCAACTGTCTTTGTCCATACATGTGCTTTGTTGCATGACAGGCTTTCTGATATCAACCCTGCGCTTCCTACAGCATCACCCCAGGTGCTCGCTCACTTCACGTGACTCATTATACAAGCTAGCGAGAGCTGCGTGCTTTCTCTGACATTGATAACTTGTACAGATTCACACAAGCATGCAAGTGAAAACAGCTGTAAGCTGTACCTTATCATCGTCGGTTCTGTGACTCATTAGACTCTGCTAATTACTTCATCTGAGCAGTCTTAGCTCTCCGTCAAGCAGAGGCAATTTGAAACTGCATTTGGAAAGAAGACTCAGTGCAGACCCAGAATCACAGACAAACTCCAATCAGCAGCAGAAGACTGACTTTCTTTAAGCTTACAATGGCACCTTGGAAAAGACCACATAAAGTTGCGCTGTTAATCATGAACGCAGGTTTTGTGTGTTATCTGGTGCACTTACTGCAAGGTCGAAGAGAGGGAAGACTTGATTCCTTGGAAGTTAATCCTCGGTCTCTGAACCAAGAAAATAACATCCTTCAGAGACTGGACCATTTGGACTGGGACATTCATAACCTCTGTAAGTAAAATGCCATGCTGTTTAACATTTTGAGGATTAGGTATCTAGATTTCCTGAAGGACTGAATAATAGACAGCAGCGATAATGTTTGTTTGGGTTTCCCTGGACACTTTTCATTGTTTTTTTTTTTTTTTTTTCTTGTAATCTTGAAAAAGATTTGATAGCTCCTCTACTTAGACACAAAACAATAAAGTCTTTCGCAGTCATCAGGTGGTTTTTGTATATTAGACAGCTCTTGACCCTGAACTCTTTCAGAAGTGTTAAGCAATTGTAAGGTGGTTGTTGTAGCAGCATACTCATATCAGGCGGCTATTACTCCCATCGTTATTCTGTTTGCCATGAAAAGCTATTTTCGAGAGAAACTGGAAATGCCCCATTTCCTCAGCCTCTGCTGTGTGGGTGAGCAACAGGGCGAACTGTGACTCACTCAGTCTTTTTCTTTCGTGTACCTTGAGCACAGACACAATGGAGTTGCTGTGGGGAAAAGACAATGATGAACTCTGCATCACCTGCTTGATGGGACTGTGGTCCCAAGCAGCATTAGCTAAAATCTGCTGGTGGGAGCGTGTCTCTGTCATCCCACGACAGTGAAAGGCCAACAGCACGCCAGCAGATGTGCTTGGATATGAGCAACATTAATTTAGAAAGAGCCTTTTCTTTCTCACAGCGGGGTTTGTGAATTTTGACCTTGTTTTCAGGTATCTGTTGTAGGTTGGACAGTTGGGAAGCGGGCACAATAGAGCCATCTGAGTAAGGGCTGAAGAATCCACCTCTATTTCCTTTGGACCCCTTGATTTCCCACTTTTTTCATGTCGTTTGAATCTCATCACCTCATGGCAGTGGTAGGAGGGCTAAAGCTGGCATTGCTTTGACTGTCACGTTGTCCACATCTCCTCACATTCCAGCTAGATGTGTGGTAGGTAGAACAGAAGAAGAGATTTAGAATGTCTCGATCACCCAAGCCTGAAACTGGCTGTTTGAAATGCCGCTTGGGGCACCCTAGAACTTGATAAGGAATTTTCCCTGTACAGCTTGGTCACATTTAATACTCCCGATCCCATAATGTCACTGTTATTGCTGACAGTGTCTTCACTGGCACCTATTCTCATGGACATCAATAGTTGGGCATAGTTTTTGTCGATTATTTTGGAGCCATTTGAAAGAAAGCTGAAGTCTTCACTTCAACGCTTAGTCACGGAATCACATAATAGTTGAGGTTGGAAGGCACCTCTGGAGATTGTCTATTCTAATTCCTCTGCTCAAAGCATCATCAGCTAGAGCAGGTTACCCAGGACATTGTCCAGTTGGGGTTTGAGTATCTCCAAGGATGGAGACTTAACAACCTGTCTGGTCTACCTGTTCCAGTTTTCTGATCACTCCAGCAGTTAAAAAAAAAAAAATTTAGAAAAGTAATTCTTACGTTTAAATGGAATTCCCTGTATTTCAGTTTGTGCCCACTGCCTCTTGTCGTTTCACTGGACACCAGGAGAATACTCCTCCTCCGTCTTTATTGGTCCCTCTCATAAGATATTTATATGCATCAGTAAGTCCCCCCTGTGTCCCCAAGCCTTCTCAGGCTGTCTGAGCCTCTCCCTGTATAACAGATGATCCAGTCTCATAATCATCTCAGCAGCTCTTTGTAGGATTTGCTCCAGTATGTCCATGTCTGTCATGTAGTGAGGAGCCCAGAACTGGACCCAGCACTCCAGGTGTGGCCTCACCAGTGCTGAGCAGAGGGAGGATCACCTCCCTCCGCCTTCTGGCAATGCCCCTCCTAATGCAGCCCAGAGTACCGTTGGCCTTCTTTGCCACGAGGGCGCACTGTTGGCTCGTCTTCATCTTGATGTCCACCAGGACCCCCAGGTCCTTTGCCGCAAAACTGCTTTTCAGCTGGTGCTGGTTCATGGGGGTGTTCCTCCCCAGGTGCAGGACTTTGCACCTACCTGTGTTGAACTTCATGAGGTTCCTGTTGACCTATTTCTGCAGCCTCTTCAGGTCCCTCTGAAGGGCAGCCGGCCTCTCTGGTGTATCAGCCACTCCTCACAGTTTGGTATCATACGCAGACTCGACGAGGGTGCACTTTGCCCCATTTTCAAGGTCATTAATGACCATATTAAAACAGTATTGGAACCAGTGTTGACCCCTGGGGTACACCACTAGTGATGAGCCTCCATCTGGACTTTGTGCCACTGATCACAACCTTCTGCTCCTGGCAGTTCAATCCCCCTTGCTATCCACTTATCCAGTGCGTACTTCCTCAGCTTCTGCATGAGAGGCAGGGTCAGAAGCCTTACTTGAGTTTAAACAACATCCGCTCCTCTTCCCTCATTCACCAAGACAGTAATTTAATCGTAGAAAGCTTTAATTCATACAGGTTCTCTGTGCCTTTTTTATATGGCACAGTCTAATATTGTAAACTTAACAAGACCTTGAAAGATTAGGATTCGCCCTGTTCAAAGCTTTCTGATAGAGCAGAAGTCAAAACTGACAATAAGCTTTTCAAAAGACACTGAAAAGGGCTCATTTGTTGTATTTACCTTCAAGAACATATGTCCTAAACAACCTCACACTGGCTACTTGTGCCTTTTCTTTATGGCATAATACAGTGAACCTAAGAAAACCTTGAGAGATAGGATTCACCCTGTTCAAATCTTTCTAAGCAGAAGTCAAAAGATTCCAGCAAGCTTATTAAAGGAGATGGCAAAGGGCTCGTTTACTGTATTTACCTTCAAGATCAATATATGGTATCAACCACCTGATTTAGATGGGAATCCCGTTATGGATCCTTAATACATTAATGTAACTCAAGCATAACGTTATGGAAATGATTTGGGCCCAATTAAACAATTTGCGTGTTGCCTCTACTCCCAGATTTCTCCACTGATGCCAGCGCAGTGTCCCTTGCTCAGCACTCGTGCAATTGAGAGTAGAATCTGACGCAGGGTATTGTGAAATGTGATGTTTAAAAAATGCCCTCACGTAGGAGGGAGGGTCTGATGCTATTCTCATGTGAATATCAGTTTAGCTGTAACTTCACAGATCTCTTGACCTACAGCGTTATAAGGAGAATTTGGCTTAGTTATGATGGTGGAGAGTGTTCTCAATTACTGTTATAATCAATCCTCTTTTATTTTCAATCAGCAAAATCGGTGGAAGCATTCCGTGAAAATATAAAACAAATAGAACATGATCTGAAGCTGCAAGATAATTCCAAGACTGAAGTACACAAAGCTGATAATGCAAAGGAGGAAAAGAAGATTGTACACCGTTTGCTGTACCCAGACTCAGTTTTGTTCAAACGCTGGGGTGCAGATTTAAGGGAAGAGGAGCAAACTGTTGCACAGAATCTGTTCTTAAGTTATGGGTATAATGTTTATCTCAGTGATCATCTACCCCTAGACCGACCTATCAGAGACACCAGATCTCCCAGGTACAGTATAAGCCCTCTCTACATTCACAAAGAGACACAAAATGAAAGGAAAAGGGGTCCGCATTGCTTTGGACTAAGTTAAAGTAATCTACTAACAGATCTCAATTTGTGCTCTCTTTGTTTAGGGCTTTTTCCTATAATTTTCTTCCAAATCTTGCTCAGACTTGTAATACTCCAAAGACTGTGAAAAGAAGTCACAGTGTAGAGAAGACACTTAGGGAAGAGAATATAATGTTAACATTATAATTGATATTGGACTTTTAACTGTCAGTAAAAAGGGGAAAAACTAACCATAGTATTCAGAATATATGAGGCTTTCTGGTCTGTTTACATTCTGTTTAAGCCCCAAAGGCAGGGCATCTGAAGCAGGCTTTCTCTTGTCTCTTACATTGTCTTATGTAAGCCTCTTATATGCTGAGATATCCAAAGAGGTGTTTTTTAACTCCCCCCCCCCCCCTGCTTTTGGAACCCCCCTAAAATATAATAAATGAAGAAGTAAACCCCCACATTGTAAAATTCCGTCCTTTTTAACAAAATGCTTGTTTTACTTAGCTATGTTGCAGACCGTAAGTGGGGAATACCTATACTGCTTATTAAAAGTCAATTAGGAATCAAACAGGAGAGGTGGCTGGAACTAATTCTTGGCCAGTGAGTCCCAGGAAGGGTGTGGGAAGATTCAGCACTTGAGCCAAATCCCTGGTGCTCTCATCTTTAGCACTGTAGGCGTAACCGTAATGGACTGGTGACCTTGTGAGTTTCCTTATAGCCTTATTTTCTCTGTTTCCCTCTCAGTTTATCAAAGATTCTGAGGATTAATTACACGGAAAATATAGTGGGGTAAACATCTAAAGGATTAAGATGTAGGTAAGCAGTCTACTTCGTAAGAGGAAGCTTAAGGGATTTTTCCAGGAATTCATTGGTTCTTGAAGCCAATAGATAATATTTTTTAAGCAGACCAGTGGTACTGTGGGAGCTGGTATAAGCAACCATTAAAAACCTCGTTAGGAACAAAAATCTGTTAAAAAAACAAGCACATGTTTTTCTGTGTAGTGTGATAAGACACACAATTTACTGCAAAAGATAATAGTAAGCTTTACAGGAATTAACTGGTGTAAATGTGGAAGAATGTCATGAAGCCTACACCTTTGTACCTATGGTCACTTGTTCTAAATCTGGCAGAGTGTTTCAGAAAAGGACGTGGGGGGCAGAGTGGATTGCAAACTGGGCACAAATTAACAATGTCGCACTTAGGAAAAGGGGACTTGTCTTACTGGCAGCCCTCTGGAAGACGTAAAGAGCAGGTTATGCAACTGGATCCTTATTGTACTGCTTGGATGGAGCTGGTTCCATCTAGGGCAGACCATAATATGTTGCCCTTGGACTGTGGGTGTCCTCTGGGTCTTGGATCAAGCCTTAACTCTGGCACATAATGACAGTTTGCACGTGTTTCTCAGCTCATCACATCTGAAGTAGTGTGAGGGGTGTGTAGTAGCTTCCAGAGTGAGTTTTGGGGGGCTTTCATTACAGCATGTCTTGGGGTGCTCAGGTGGAGGGTGCGGAGTTGTGTGGGGCAGTGTTGCGGAGAAGGAGAAGGTCGAGGGAGACAGGCCTCGTGCGGTGGTGAGCCAGCCACGGATCCTTCTGAGGCAAGCCTGGGCGGAACGATCCCCGCTCTGCTGGGGGATTGTTTTGGAGAGCTATCCTCTGGTCTGCGTGGTCCCAAAGACTGGGGGCGGTTCTTCGCACTCTTCTGCTTAGCATCATAAAGGAATAAAAATACATCATAAAGGAATACTAATACATGAAAAAGAAATACAAATACATCACAAAGACATGTTTGCAGAGACTGTCTTTCGCACATATTATTCATCCAGGCTCCTACGCTAATAGAGAATAAAGCTAATGGAGAAATTCCAACGAAAATGCATTCCGTTCGTGCACAGTCGCCACTGTGGAGGTCTACCTGGAGCATGAGCCTGGCTCTCAGAGAGCTGCATTATGTGCAGTCTGAGTATTGCTTTTGGGAGCGTGTTTCTAAGGGGAGGGAGTGATCAGCCTGAGAATCCAGCTATGCTCTCTTGCCTGCTCTAGAGGGAGTTAATGGTTAGCACTATGAAGAAGACCCAGTCCTCACCATCTGTCCAGTGGCCGGGATGTTCATTAGCAGAGGTGACAAATTTAAAAAAAAAAAAACAATTAAAAAAACCTTTTGACAGTAAGCCAGAAGCCCAGAGGTATTCAAATAGCACAAAAGAAGTTTGTTTCAGTACTGGAAACAATTTATTCCGGGGTAGCATGGAGTTCCACAAGGCCTGGTTTACTCTGTAAGGATTTTTTAAGGTCTTTCAAGAATTTCCTAAAGAGATCCCTTGTCCAAGGGAATCCTTCTCCCACGTCAGTTTATAAGTATAGGTAAACCTACCTTGTTCTTCTTCATTGCACATACAAAGGGATTATTGTCTAATTTACTTTTGTCTGCTGTCATGTCTGGCTGTTGTAATCTCCTGTAAATGCAAAAAACCAAATTTCACTCACATGTCCACTGCCTTGTAAGCTAATCATCCCTGGCTGAGTCAACTGCATTCTTTAGTTTCAATATTTTATAAGCATTTTGTATTGAGAAACAGTAATTGTTCTTTCGTATTGTCTTAACAGGAATTTTAACTTTACCCAAATGATTTATATACATACATAACACAACTCAATTGAATAATGAAACTGGATTTGGGAATTCCTTTTTTTCACTCTTATGCTGATTTTCACTGTATGTTTTAAGCCCAACACCCTAATTCTGCCTTCTTGCAGCTGCCTTGCTCTCTGCCTTTCTTTAGAAACTGTGCTAAAGTTGTTCTTCTTCTATTACAGCTGTAAAATGAAAACATATCCGAAAGACCTTCCAACGCTCAGTGTTGTACTTATATTTGTGAATGAAGCGCTGTCAATCATCTTACGTGCAATTACTAGTGTAATTAACCGAACACCTTCTCATTTATTGAAAGAAATCATCCTGGTAGATGATTACAGTTCAGATGGTAAGTGACCCAGGGAAGGCAGGAGTCTTGCTAATTTATGCATCTGTTGTGTTGAATGACTGTTGGTGGCCTTTTGGGTGCACATGGAGTAGACCGCTCAAAATGAAGAAGTAGATTGAGTACAGGGAGAAAAAGCCAAACTGCCTTAATAGATGGAAAAAAGGCAGCTAATAAGGAACAGGATGGTGCTCTGTAAGTATTTGAAAAAGTTAAAAATCGAAGTGGGAGAGTATTTGTCATCACTGGCTCATCAGGCGCAGTACCAAAGTAAGACTATGCTAAGAAAACTATCTCTGTAGGCATCTGAAATAACTCCTTGACGAGTGGTGTCTTGCGTTGTGGAAAATACTCCTAGGGGAAGCAGTGGGTGCATCGTTGCTCTTAAAATTGAGCTGAACAAAGCATTGTAAAATGAGCTGTAAGAAACCGTCATGCCCCTGATCTTAAGGGTGCTCTTTTTTTTTTTTTCCTTGCCTGATGAGATGTGTTTGATTTCGCATTTTTCTAAGGCTTTGTAGCTGTTAGAACAACATGTCAGTTTGGGTGGAGCAAGAGTTTAAGTGAATTTCCAAAACGATGCTAAGAGGTACCAACTTTCTGTTCCTTTTCTCTGACACTATTTTTTTGTTTGATGAGGGAGTTGGCATGCCTGCAGCTCTTACAGGAGCATTTCACGTTTTCAGGGCTTGTTTATTTTCTCTTTTTCTTTCCACGTGGTAGAAGATACACACAGAAATTACAGTGCTAAGACAGCTAATTGGTTGCTGTTATGGCACATGTCTAAAGTTTCTACATACTGATGTACTTGTGTACAATTTAGAAGCCATACAGTAGCACTATATGTAAATGAAATGTAGGTACTTAATTGAACTCCTGGAATGGAAACTGGTTTTAAAAATAAGCCTCTTGAATTCATGAGTACCTGAATAATTCTACCTGTTCTATTGCAAAGAACAAATCAGTTTTCAGTCTGGAACTGGGAGAAGCTAGAAAGCCATTACCTACATGATCTTTTCCATTTCTTAATATTAACTCTTTTTTTTTTTTTTTTTTTTTTAATCATTAAAATGGGGGGCTTGGTTTTAGATGATCTGAAAGGACCTTTGGAAACACACATCAAAAATTACAATGCAAAGCATCCTGGACTGCTGAAGATCATCAGACATCAGAAAAGACAAGGCCTAACACAAGCCCGGATTTCTGGCTGGGAGGCATCAACTGCAGATGTTGTTGCAATTTTGGATGCCCATATTGAAGTGAACGTGGCATGGTAAGACTATGAAGACCGGGGGGTTTCTGAAGTGGGGAGAGGGAGGTGAACAAGGAGTATAACTATGTAGCTGGGTCAGACATCCCATATACAGTTCTCCTTTCTGGCCTGCCACACGTTAATTAACAGCCACCAAGTCATTTATTTCTGAGAGGAAAAGGGATGCAATTGTTTGAAATAAATAGCAAAGCAGACAGGTAACAGAGTAAGATGTTTAGTGAAGAGGAAGAGAGAAATGCCTACCTTCTCTGTGTATTTATTACATTTCTAGGAAAAAAGACTTCACGGAGTGAAAAAAACATAAGAATGATGCAGGTTATTTAGTTGCATGCCAGCATCTTTGTCTAAGTATATTAGACAGCCATAATACCCAAAGACTTCCAATTGGTTTGATTCTTATTCCAGCTTTGGCTAATGTTTATTTACTGTTGCCTGCTAGTTTAATAGTGCATCGTAGTTCTGTAGGACTCTTTTTGCAGAGACAAAACAAGTGGCTGATGATGGATATTTACATTCTGCTAGTTAATGATGTCTAATGGTACTGTTTTGTGTGAAATCTCCATCTTCTCTCCCCTCTGGGTTGTTGAATTCACTGGCTGAGTGTTGTCTATGTTGTCTTACTTTCTGGGAGCAAGCTGCTTCTCCCAGCCCTTCTGAGGCCAAAATGGCTCTTTGTGGTCCAGATCTCTCCTTCTCTCTCGATAACACACTGACACTCTCTAGCTGTTACAGTCTTAAAAGTAATACTGAAGTCCTTTAGTCATGGCTTTCAGGACTCACTGGGATAGGTTGGGCTGTCAAGAGTATGTAGGGAGAGATAAGGTCAGTTCTTCCAGGCCTAACAGCGACTGGGGTCCAGCAACAAGAGTCCCTCTGTCGGAGTCCAATACTCTCTGACCAGGGTCTTTTAGATATTCCACACAATAAGCGTTTAATGTTTTAATAGTAAATTTATTTATTTGAAGATATTTGATGTTACACAAGGTTTTGGTTTAGAAAAGTTATACTGCAATATACTGAAATCACAACACAAGCACAATAATAGCAATTGCAATATACCATTGAATCGCAATACAAATGTGGTTCACATTACCACTCTTTATGTGCTCATTGTCAAGATGTTGGGCATCCCTAGTTGCTGGGAAGGAATACATGGGTTGAAGCCAACTCAAGCATGTTGCTCTCTTCAAAGTTCATTTTGCTGGGTGTTCAGTTTTTATACTTTCCACTGGGCTGTGCCACATATACACTTCCCCCATGTTGGTCTGGCTGGCTCAGGAAGAGAATACGTTCTATTGATTATTTTAGGAAGGCCATGTATATAACCAGTTCCCCCACTCAACTGATACTGCCGTTTATCTCCCACGAAGGTCACCCTCCAGTCCCCTTGGTATCTGGATAAGTTCAGCTTCCTTTACAATAGCTATGGTCACTTCCTACGTTCTTCTCTGAGCTTTACGAGCACATTGTCCTTGCCTATCTTCTCTGAGCCTTCTTCCATTGTAGGGGTTCGTTGATTAGTCACACCCTTTCCCTCGTACAGCAGCCATGCCATCAAAGCAGAGGCAAAGTGGGTGAATGATCAACCTTAAATAAATGCTTAAATAAATGACTTAAACTGGCTAATCCAGTTTTAGAAACAGGTGGCAAAGTTTAGTACTGTTCATTAGATTTCCACTTTTTCAAGCTGAATGGACTCTGTTTGTTAATTTTGGTAGGGCTGAACCTATTTTGTCTCGAATAAAAGAAGATCCCACTGTTATAATATCACCGGTATTTGACAATATTCGTTTTGATGACTTTGAGCTTGTTCAGTATTCAGTGGCTGCAGATGGATTTGACTGGGAACTCTGGTGCCTTTATGAAGCTTTACCAGCTGAATGGTATGCTCTTAAAGATGAAACAGCTCCAGTCCGGTAAGTATGAATAGCATTTGAGAGTGAGCCAAGATACGTGATATCCAACGTAGAGCTAGCAGAGGAAAGATGAAGTTTCATAGGTGGTGGGATAGATACCTATGAAGCACACGATATCTAGATAGTTGGTTTGGAAGTGCGGGTTCTTCAGCAGCCCTGAAAATCCTGGTACACCAGTTGCAGGCTTGCATTACAGAATCTGCCCTGTGCTGATCCTTCTGTCAGATTTTCAGGCAATCCCCGAGTCATTGATTTTTCTGTCTTATGTTCCTTAGCTAGGAGTGTGTTAGCAATATTTATTGACTGTAGAAGATGAACTGTGGCTCCTCTCCGTGCTTGCCCAACAGTAAAAAGTGGATCTCACAACACTGCTGGACAATTGTGTGTCTGAGCTGTGAGGACTCTCATGGATTCAAGTTGTGCAGTTCTTTCTTTGGAGATGTTGGATTACATTGATCTTGGGCAGCCTTTTTCAACCCTTATCGCTTGTGTATCACACAAAAGCAGGAAAAAGTCATGAACACAATACACAGTACCCAACAGCTGTTATACCTGAAGTGACCAACACTGCTAGGCTTAGGATCCAATATATTTACTTCTGTTCCTGATACCTTCCTTAACTGCTCAGATTAGTTTACATATTCAACACAGGATGGTTGCTGGTTATAGCAACCTATGATAGCAGCAGCCATTTCCTGCTGAGTACATAAACCCATTTGTTTCCTTGTTCTACAAAGATGTCAGATGTTGTTGACTGGCCCTTAGCTATCAATAGCCATCTATCAAACAATATGAAAAAAAACTAACAAGAGATAAGATATAATCATCAGTTTTTTCTAGTCCACCTTATTTTATGTGGCTTACGTGGCAAGGTTTTGGTAGTGAGGGAGGCTGCAGGGGTGGCTTCTGTGAGAAGAGGTGAGGGGCTGCCCCCATGTAGAACATGGCCTATTCCAGCTGACGCCAAAATGGACATGGTGCTGGCCAAAGCTGAACCAATCAGCAACGCTGCTGGTGGTGCCTCTGCGATAACGTATTTAAGATAGGGTAAAAAATGCTGCGCAGCAGCTGTGAGTGAGAGGAGTGAGGAAGAAATACGAGAGAAACAGCCCTGCAGAGACTGAGGTCAGTGAAGAAGGAGGGCAGGAGGTGCTCCAGGCGCTGGAGCAGAGATTCCCCTGCAGCCCCTGGCGAAGACCATGGTGAAGCAGGTTGCCCCCCCGCAGCCCATGGAGGACCATGCCAGCCAGATATCCAGCTGCAGTCCGTGGAGGACCCCTCACCAGAGCAGGTGGATGTGCCCTGAAGGAAGATGCAACCTGTGGAGAGCCCATGCTGGAGCAGGCTCCTGGCAGGAGCTACAGCCTGTGGAGAAATGCTCAGGCAGGAGCAGGTTTTCTGGCAAGAACTGCAGCCTGTGTGGGACCCACGCTGGAGCAGTCTTCTCCTGAAGAACTGTACTCTGTGGAAAAGGGCCCATTCTGGAACAGTTCTTGAAGAACTGCAATCTATGGGAAGGACCCATGTTTGAGTGGCTCATGAAGGACTGTATCCCATGGGAGAACCCTACGCTGGAGCAGGGGAACAGTGTGAGGAGGAGGAAAGAGTGGCAGAGATGAAGTGTTATGAACTGACTAGAACCACCATTTTTCATTGCCATGCCCTGCTCAGGGCAGGGGGAGGAGGTAGAAGAGTCAGGAGTGAAGTTGAACCTGGAGAGAAGGGGTGATGGAGGGAAGGTGGTTTAGTTTTGGTTTTGTCTTTCTCACTATCCTCCTTTATTTTTAATTGGCAATAACTTAAATTAGTATTCCCCAAGTTGAGCCTATTTTGTTGGTGATGGTAACTGGTGAATGACCTCCCTACCTTTATCTTGACCCATGAGCTTTTTCATCTTATTCTCTTCCCCTGTCTGGCTGAGAAGGGGGAATGAGAGAGCAGCTTTGTGGGCACCTGGTGGCAGCCAGCCAAGGTTAACCCACCATATTTTTTTATATAAAGGGCTTTAAAATTTACTGTGTAGATCCTGAGGAGGAAAGGCACCATGAAAACATTTGAAAACAAACTACTGTGTTTGTCAGACAAGATGGTAGAATTTTTCATTTGTATACTACTACACCTGGTAGCCAAGCGTTGGAGATAAGGCTGCACAGATACCTAGATAAAGAACTATGGGTGAAATTGGCACCCGTATGTGTTTAAAATATTATATAGTGAGCATTAATGGTTCGGGCAGGAGAACGGAATGAAAGCAAGCCAAATGTAGGTTAAAGAATGTTTTGGGGGGTGGGGTGTCCACAATTCTTAGACCAGAGAAAATAGAAGTGGGTTTGGTCATAGAGAATGGGGATATCATAAGAGCACCAAATCCCCTTTCAGTCCCCTTTCCCCCACCTCTAGGATGGATTCGTCTACAATGGAATTGGTTCTACCAGACAATCGTCTCATGTCTCTTTCAAAACCTCAAGTGATTCCACAATTCCCCCTGGGAACAGGCTTTAGTGTTTAAGTTTCCTTAATGTCAGGAAAAAATTCATAATGTCCAACCTAATTCGTCCTTGCTGCAGTTTAATCTGATTTCTTTCTTCTTGTTTTAAATATTTGAAAATTATTGTTACCTCTCCTCTCAAAATAGATCTAATTCTTAAAAAAATACTAGATCATGCTTTTTAGACCATTGACCAAATTTATTTGCTGTCTTCTGGATTCTTTAATGTTGATCCACATGTTGTTCTGAATTAAATCTGTTACTCTCTCTTGGATATAACTGGAATCCTTCTGGGAGTTCAAGATGTGATTGATGGCTAATTGACTTGACTTTATTTCCATCGTTGTTTCTTCTTCTACTTGTTTGGTTCTCCAGGAGCCCATCTATAATGGGGATTTTTGCTGCAGATAGGAAATTTCTGGGTAAGATTGGTGTACTGGATGGTGGAATGCACATATATGGAGGAGAAAACGTGGAACTTGGCCTGAGGGTAAGCCTATATTTTCATCTTTTACTGAAAGACAATGAGAATTAGTATGTGATTTTTCTGAAAGCACTCAGGCCACTGGCTATTTTCCAAAGCATGGGTTAATATTTCAGAACAATTCTGTTTTATTTTGGGTACCAAAGGGAAGGGACAGTGTCGTGGTTTAAGCCCAGCCGGCAACTAATCACCACACAGCCGCTCACTCACTCCCCCCAGGTGGGGTGGGGGAGAGAACCAGAAGAGTAAAAGTGAGAAAACTCGTGGGCTGAGATAAAAACAGTTTAATAGGTAGAGCAAAAGAACACTGCGCGGAGAAGCAAAGCGAAAGAAGGAATTAATTCACCACTTCCCGTCGGCAGGCAGGTGTTCAGCTATCTGCAGGGAAGCAGGGCTCTATCACGCGTAGCGGTTGCTCGGGAAGACAAACGCCATTACTCCGAATGTCCCCCCCTTTCTTCTTCCTCCCCCGGCTTTATATACTGAGCATGATGTCATATGGTATGGAATATCCCTTTGGTCAGTTGGGGTCAGCTGTCCCAGCTGTGTCCCCTCCCAACTTCCCGTGCACCCCCAGCCCACTCACCGGTGGGGTGGGGTGAGGAGCAGAAAAGGCCTTGGTGCTGTGTGAGCCCTGCTCAGCAGTAACTAAAACATTCCTGCTTTATCAACATTGTTTCCAGCCCAAATCCAAAACACAGCCCCATACTAGCTGCTATGAAGAAAGTTAACCCCATCCCAGCCAAAACCAGCACAGACAGATTTCCAAAAGTGTTTAAGGCTCATCAGCAGGCTTTTGTTGATACTTCTTAAGGATTTGGGCTCCTGACACAAAAACCTACTTAAGTGAGGAAATACTGAATCTCGCAAGATGTGGTTCTCTGCAGAAATTTAAGGTATATGTCTCTTGGCTCAGCAAAAGAATAAGATAAGATCAAGTTAAATGAAGTTATGTATTAGGGAAAAAAAACAAACCCAAACCCAGAAAGAGGTCTGTCTGCCCTAGAAAGTAATGTGTTCTTCAACATTGGATGTCTTCAAATCAAGAATAGAGGCGTTTTGGTTTTTGCCAGAATAGTTTTATCTGGAATGTCTTTAGTTATTAGGGAACATGTGAGAGTACAAAAAATTCTATTGATGAGTATTTTTTAAAAGTAATGGTGGTTGGAGATAGTCTAGAAGACCTGAGAAGGAAAAAAATTTGAGATAGCGCTTATCACTATAAAGAAGAGAAAGGATGGTAGGACATGAGAATTGTAAACCTGTTAGCAAGACTTAAATGTCTAGGGGAAAAGGGTTTGCTTATTTTCTTTTTCTGTGAAGATGAAAACTAGGGGGCTTTGAAAGAAGTCAGTAACCAGTTTCAAAAGGAACAGGAAGAGGAGGTACTTAATTCTTTCAGGAGCAGAGCTCCTTTCAAAGGTGGGGAGACTGAACAGTTACGGAAGAAAAACCTACTCAGAGTTAGTAAACGAAAGTGAATCACAGGAATATGCCGAAAGTCCCCTGACCTGAAAATAATTGGGGGTTGAGAGAGGTAACATACGTAGTTGTCGTCTTCTTAACCTTCCCCAGGAATAAGTTTGCAGTCACTGTGGGATACAGAATACTAGACTAGATGGACCACTGGTCCAGTATGGGCATTTTCTCATGTTCTTACAGCTTTTTCTTTTTTGTTCTGTTATCTATTAGTAAGCACATAAAAGATAATACAGACAATATGCATTTTGTGAACAAATCATGTTAAACAAGTCTAGCGTTTTTTTCTATAACAGGGTAACATGTTTTTTGCAAAGGAGAACAATAGCAGTAATTAGGAAAAACATGAGGAATAAACAGCTACAGAGGTGTAGGTTGGGGAACATCCAGCTAGAAAAGAACTGGAAGTAACAGACTTTGCATGAGTCAACATGGCCATGCAGCTGGATGGGAAAGGATGGCATTGATGATCCTTCTCTCATACTGCTAAGCTCTCATCTGGAGTTGTGTTTTGAGTTCTGGGACCATACATCAGGAAATACGTGGAGGAGTTGAGTGATCTGAGGGAAAGGAAAGAGAACGAATAGAGTTCCTGCAATAAGTGACATTATAGCAGAAATAGGTCTAAATGAGGATTTTTTTTGTTTGTAGAAGAGACGATCAAGAGGAAATATAGAAACAGTCTTCCAAACGTGCTAAATGCTATGTTAAGCAAAGCCCCTGTGTGTGAGGCACCACTCTGAGTCACGTGGCTCTACTACCTTGGGCTGATACGATATTGGAGATGTTGACACATTTCTCCATTACTCGTGGTGGACATGGCCAAAGACCCCCTGCTTCTGTGAGACTGAAATGTCACATGTCATCACCTCATGTCTTGGGAGGCAGGTTGTGAATTAATATTTCAGTTCTGTTGCTTGAAAAAACATTTACACTTTCTTTATTGCCCTGCACCATTCACAGTGGTAGCAATGTATGTCTACTCTGTAGTCATTTATACAAATGCTGGAGGTGAAAACAATGGAGAATCGGTTCAGTTAAATCACAAAGCTGCTCTGAAAATTGACTGTAAAAATAGTATTAAAGATCTCTGTTGACTTCCATCCTGAGGGTTTCTTGTGTCAAATATGCTTGGTTAGCACGCAAGCAGCCTCCTCTGTTTTTCTTTAGCCAGCTGCCAGTCCTGGAAAATTTAATGTGAACATGTGAAGGAAGTCTATAGCACACAATAGAGCATTGTGTGATGATCCCTAAACTAGGACAATAAATCTGCATTGTGCGGGGCCATGTGGGCTTGCCAGCTTGAGTTCAGTTCTGCATAGCTGCTTGCCTTTTGAGGAGCTTCCACGCTTTCACCGGTTCACGTATAGTCAGGTTGGGTGTGTGTGTTCTGTATCTCTTTGAATTCCATGTAGAACTTTTCCAGGAATCCACTGGATTTTTTTTCTTTCTCTTGAATTCTCCCTAGTGTGTAAGATCTTGCAGGAGCAGTTTTGCTCTTGGCATGTTCTGGGCAATGTTACTGCTTCTGAAGGATTCAGGTCCATAACCACCACAGTATTTAGCAGTCTAGCTCGTGGTGAGATCAGTTGGAGGTATGTACCAGTTTGCCTTAGTGCATCTATGGCAATTGATCTGAGTGCCTTGTCACAGGAAAAGGATGGGTAGTTTTGTTAATGATGATGGCAAAGAAAGAGAAGAACAAACTCGCCTTTATTCTCCTGGACCTGTGATAGGGCTACACACAGTAGAAGCTGAAGATGTTGAAAAATTCTTTTCCTTTACTCATCAGGAAATACAGCTTTGAATGTTGAGTGCCTGCCAGTTCATCTGGTGAAGGAGTGAGGGGAGCAGAAACGGAAGCACTTCAACAAAAAGTGCGAAGAATTGGAATAAATAGGCAACTTTACCTCAAATTCTTTCTTCTTGACCTAGGCCTGGCAGTGTGGAGGTAAAGTGGAAGTGCTGCCCTGTTCAAGAATTGCCCATTTGGAAAGAGCTCACAAGCCTTACCTGCTGGACTTCAGCGTCGCGGTGAAACGCAACGCCTTGCGGGTAGCTGAAGTGTGGATGGATGACTACAAGTACATGGTCTACTTTGCATGGAATCTTCCAATTGAGGTGGCAGTGTTTCTCTGTGTTTTGAATTGGAATCCAAAGTCTAAAAGCGGTCAAATAAGAGCATGTGGTCACACAGAAAAAGGCATAGTGTGGTTATAAGAGTCTTTGTGAAAATAAAAAAATTATTAATATTGTTATGTTAATAAATATTGATATGGATGGCATCCAAGAGCCATAATCATAGACATGTTCCTCTTAGGCTCAGACCAAGAGCCAATGCCTAGCTTAAAGAATAGAAAATGAAATTGTTTAACATGTTTTTTGACTTTTTTAGAGAAAGCAGGGAATATTTTACCTGGAATATTCATAATTTTGCATGAAAGAGCATGTCTCTAGTGATCTGGGTGTCCCTGAATATCTTTTTAAATAAGCAAAATTGAACTATAAATAGAAAATTCAATTACTCTTCTTCATGTACCCAACGACTTTTATTAAGTGAGCTTTCCTCTCTGCAGCCCAAAGTTCTGCTTTTTTTTTTCCTGGAAGAAAAAGAGAAAAGTCTTACAGCATCCTTGGAAGGTTGAAAAATGGTTAATACCAGGAAATTAGGAACTTTCCTTTAATAATAGTAATCTAAGTCCTTTAAATTACAGAGTTCTTTTTCCTTTTGATTAACTTCAGGACTTCTGAATACGGTTTTAACTTTTCTCCAGCACAAACTTTTGAAGATACTGAAAGTGTCGAGACCAGGTCTTTTGAGTATTGATAACTTCAGTTAATAAAAAAACTGTATGAATTTTCCCAGCCTGCACTTCAGTGGATTTATGAATCTTGAACAAACGAAGAATAGCCTCCCATCTCCTTGTGTTTTCTTGAACAGATATTAAAGAAACAAATTAAAATATATAGTGATACAGCATAAACTAAAACTTCAGAAAAAACCACTTTTCTTCCCCATTAATTAGCTTTTACTGTAAATATTTGCAATTTTTCATCTGAAAATGCTAGTCATCAAAAACTAAGCCGTTGATAGGAACACAAATATCAGTTTTAGCACTGAATGAAACTTGAGTAAAACTTGTTCATCTTTAATGACCCTTTTCTCTAGGATGTACAAGTCTATTTGAAATTCCTAACCTAACTTATTCAGGTCACGGTCTGCACTTTACAGAACTGCCTTAAAGGCACGGTGTAAGCTCCCATTGGACTCATTTCTGTCAAACTTTCCTGCTGGAGCTTTTCCACTTTGCATAAGAAGTTACACAGTCTTGGAAAGAATAGTTTGAGTCTTGATTGCTCCCATGTGAGATGAGCGTCACAGTCAACAGACTATTGATCAAACTAAGGTTGTTAACAAGCTCTGTCTTACTTTTCGCTTTGAGCTAGATTTCTTTTTTTGTCTACTACTGCTTCCTAGCCAAATCTAACTTTGATATTCTTTATATTTATGAAGTCATAACATGTTAGTTTTTCAGTAATTTATTGGCGCCTCTAGGTAAACATGTTCTGAAATTCTGAAGTTTAAAAAATGTACAGTTTTTTTCTTTTTAAATGAACTTTTAAATATATTTTTTATGTTATGAATAGGCATATGGAGAAATAAGTCTGTATTTTCCCTAGTTTCTCAGACCACTTTAATGTTCTGAAATTAAACATGTTGTTCTTGCAGAATCCTGGAATAGACTTTGGAGATGTTTCTTCCAGAAAAGAGCTAAGGAAAAAACTGAACTGTAAAGGCTTTGACTGGTACATAAAAAATATTTACCCTAATTTAATATTACTTCCCAACATTGTTGGCTATGGAACAGTAAGTATTGAGTCTGTTTATTTGAAATATGGAACAACTAATTAGCTCTGCTGTTATGAAGAGTTTTTGTGAACACTGTTTTGCTGATTGTGATATATTTTCCTAGAAACTTTAAAAAGAGTTTTACATGTCTTTCTAGACACTGAAGCTTTCTACAGTCTTTTTCATACTAGTTGTCAGTCTAGATTTTCAAAACTGTGGTTATTGTGCATGTACTCATGGGAGAACAACAGTAGCTTGGGAAGGTGCTTAACATGCGTTTTTTTTTTTTATTGCATGTAAAACTCATCTATTGACCATCAAGAATGGATCAGTATCTTCTCATAAGGGCCTGAATTTTTCAGTGGAATAGATGGATTTTTTTTTTCTTCCTTCAGAGACTAGCAGGATAATTTGGAAAGCATGAAGACATGAATCAAGATAGTGTGTAATACATTGGAAGTTAGGCCACTGTTTGCGAAAGGGAGAACTAATCACCTAGGCTGCAGTGGCTTCTTAATATAGGTAGGCATTTTCTAGACCCAAGCTTGCATAGCTTGCTGGAGCTGGGCAGTGGTACTCACCTGTTTGGAGCTGCCTGGTGACTTCTGAAATGCTGCTACATGGCACGATGTTGATGGGTCTTTGAAGGACCTTAGATTTACTTTTGATTTTTGCTGTGATGAATCATTTCTACAAAGGTAATCTGAGATTTCTTTTCTAAACCCATATTGTGTCTTCCACTTCAGGATTCAATGCAGAGCTCTGAATAAACTTGCCTTGCTCCTAGGACAGTTTTTAAAATTAGCAGTGGGGAGTTGAAAACAGGATTGCTGTTCCTCACGGTAAATTTCCAATTTTATTCTGCAGATGAAAAACACATTGAAAGAAGACATCTGTATTGATCAGGGCCCGGTCCCCGGAAACACACCAATTATGTATCCCTGTCATACATACTCACCACAGGTAATGCAAGCAACTGACCAGATCTTCACATATGAGCTGTTGCTAAGTGTTCCTTTCAAGCCTCCACAGGGCCATGAAATAGGCACTTCAAAACTATTATCTCTGTGCTCTCTAAAGGGGAATATTAACCTTTATTTCATTAAATCCTGCTCCCCAATGCGACTGGCAGCAGAGCATGTTCCCATGGAGATCTAAGTGCATTAAACTAAGGCTTTTGGTTTAGCCTTGCCAAAAAGTTGTGAGACCTCATCGTGATACTGATTGATCTTGTTGATTAACAGAAGATCAGTGGGATGAAAGGGAGAGAAGTGGAGCTCTTTCTCATACCTCACTGCCTGTCCTCTCAGTAGGAGGGAAGCTAAGGGTTACCATTCAGTTGTAAGCATCTAGTTTTTCTTTATTGGAAAGCAGAAAGATGTTGTATAGGGTCAAATTCATCCTGGTTTAATTACTGAGAGATCAGTGAATGCTGGTGCTGTACAGCTGATACCTCTCAATATCAGTTTTGGAACTGTCTGCTATCATCTGCTGATGAGATTTCCCTGGTATCTTAATTCCCTGACAGTGGTCTCGCCTTCCCTTTCAGCACGTCTTTTATCACAGCACTGGAGAAATGTATGTAGGAGGTTTACGTGCCCGACGGAATGCCTTTGATAGATGCCTAACAGACCCTGGGAATGGGGACCTGCCAGTTTTAGAGCAGTGTGACACAGCTGTGAATAAAGGCCTGAACTTGCACTGGGATTTTAAGCAGGTAGGTGGCTTTCTATATCCCCGCATTTCAATAAGCTTTCCCATTATAATGAATCCTTAGACACTTTCCTTGCAAAGCAGTTCGCTTCTGAGTAATGTTGCCTCCATTTCAAGACTTACAGGTGCCACTGCAAGAGCTACGGTGAAGCTGATTGAGTTGTCAGGGTTGTGTGATGTTAAAAACAAGGGGATGGTCACACAGCTGAAGCTGACTGAATTACCAGAATTTAACCAGTTCTCACTTGTTGTCTGAACCATAGCCACTTATTTGTCCTCCAACTATCTGTCAGTCTTGGTGGTATCAGCCGGTTTAAGCCTTTTACTTGATGGTTTAAGTCTTTTAATTTTTAGCCGGGCCGACTCAAAACACTCACCTGCTCAGTTATCAACAGTTCAGCTAACGGGCAGGGAATGTGCAAGCCCAGGTGCCTCTGTTGCTTTTGATGGTCTGACTATACATTGGGAACCCTCTCCGCTGTCCACCATCTGTCTTGCCAGCCTCCTCACGGGACCTGTTGGGCTTAGGGAAAAAGCGGGCTGATGCCTCATCCTCCTCACTCTCTCATACCAGCGTCTGAGCATGGAATTCCTTATTGGAGATGAGGCTAGGTTCATCCCTTCAGAGCTCAGGTTACAGCTGGCAATTAGAACCTTCACGCCATCTCCGCTTGTCTCCGTTTGCGTGGGATTTACGGCAGCCGATGCCGATGTGCTTAAGATTCCAAGTGATACTTTCATATTCTGTATTCAGTGCCTCTGAATATGATGAAACTAGCTTAGTCAGATAGTCTAAGACAGATACTGCCACGCTGCTGGGGCAGGGTAAACAGGCAGCAGTGATAATGATGGAGGGAGAGGTGGGAAAAGAAGCCATGCAGCTTCTCCCCTCTTAGGCAGTTCAAACCTTATTAGCTTTATGCAATTAATAATTAATTAATTTTACATGTAATGCATGGGCCTGCTTACTTTATCCCTCTCTCAGTGAAAAGCTAAGCAGGAGACAAATCTTGTGAGAGAATGGTAGAGAACAGAGGAGTTGAACTGGTGAAAGACAAAGGTTTCAGTGATGTCCACCAAGTAATATAACCTACATGGTCTGCAGAAATTCCGCTGACACAGGCTTTCCTTTATCTTTAGTCTGGTCTGTAACCACGAAACTTAGAAAAAGTTGCAGGTATGTTTCTGGAAGATTTAGACCCACCCTTAAAAGTAAACCTTCAGGTCCTTGTGTGCATCGAGCATCATCATAGTGAAACAACTGGCTGCCTGAAGGAGCTGGTTAACATCCTGTTTGTTCTGGAGCCCAACCCCTTATGAAAATCCTCATTTCCAGTGTGATGAGTTGACGTAAACCAACCCCACCCCATTCGCAACAGTTGGTGCTGAAATATTGACTTAGAGATAAGAGATTAATATTCTCTTACCTGTTATTAGCTCTCTTCTTTTGAAACAGGATGCAGTATTAAAATTTACTAAAATGATTTTTTGAACTGTTAAAAAAAACCCCAAACACCCCACAAAAAACAAAGACCACTCCCCCTCACCCCCAGCCCCAACAAAACAGATACAAAATAAACCTGTAAATACATTTTAATATGCCTTGGAGAGTTCCATAAGCTGTCGTGTGTCATTAGCCTGAGGCAAATGCAACATTTCTCTTTCAGGTCTGTGACCTACTAGTGTTTCTCAGACGCCTTTGTAGAGGCCAAGAGAATTGCTTCCTGACTGAGCACTAAATTTATAAGCCCTCAACTTCCCTCATATTTCCTTTCCTTTTGTAGGGATCAGCCGTAATCAACAGGAGCACTAAAAGATGCCTCGAAATCACGGCAGACGATGCAGTTTCATACAGACTTGTAGTGCGGACCTGCACTGGACAAAGGTGGAATATCCAACACACGGTTAAGGACTGGGGAAAGACACAAGACCAGGAGCAGAAGACACAGCACTGAGAGCATTGACCAGAGGACGTTTTTCCTTGAAAATGGCTACGTTCATAACGCAGCACTGAAAGCAATGTTTTCAATAGTTTGCTTACACAGAAGAGAGAAGCAGTTACATCTAAGAGTGTTTCAACCCACCTGAGCTCCTTATGTTGTCCTTGGAAGCGCCTATCTCTGCTTATTAATGAAAGACCAGTGTAAGCACTCCAACTTTCTAACTTTGTTATTTCGGTTAGATATGAAAATTCAGAAGAAATGAAAGTGGGTCTGGCTTCCTCTTGTACACAGAGTTTCTCTCAGGCTGAATTGGACTATTTTTCTTGTCTTGTGTCATATAGGTAATGCAAAACTTCTTGTTAAGATGTGCTCATGCTAGTGGGTGAAATGAAATACATCCTTTTTCTTCTGTCCCTATAAATTGTCTAGACATAATTCAGTTTCTCAGTGAAGTTTATTAGTTTCAGCAGTGTGCCACACTAAGGCTGTTTTACGTTTACCTAAGTGAAGTTGGTTTGTGCTAGCCAGCTGACAGCATGGATGAAGTCCCCTTGGAAGCAAGGGGATTCAGCTCAGTGGTTTCACAAACTGATACAAGGCCAATGCAATAGCACGTGTCTGTCAAAGAAACTGAGTAAAATACGGCATGACTTGCTAATGGGAGGCAACTTCCAGGTGGCCACGATATGAGTTCTTGTAGAAATAGGGTTAGGTGGAAGTGGCTGTCCTACTTCTTAGAGCAACCACTCCTAGGACCTATGCTTATTTATTAACGGGAACTCCTGTAAAATAAACTTGTTGAAACTATAGTGTTTCAGCCCAAAGTCCTTTTGTTATCAAAAGGGTGTTGAGCATTTTATCTGAATAGAAAGTGTATTCAGGGTTTGTTTGAATATTTGTTTGAATGTAATCCAATATGATTTGTTTTTTCCTTTCTAATTTCTCTGTAAACTTGATGTGAACAATCTGATATTCAGGGTTGGAACTGGACAAGCTCTTCTTATAGGACAGTCTTTGGTCCTTAGGGTCTGTATTTTTCTGTTCTGAAAACTGATTCTTAAAAATGCCACATTGAAACAAGATTGAATTTAAACTATTGAAGTCAACTTTTATTCCCATGTCCTGGGTCAAAGCCAAAAATGGCAAAGAAAGAGGAATATGTGCTCTGGTGGTTTTCTGCATCTTCAACAGTGTGTTTTACCAAAGTCAAAGGATTAGTATTTTGGCAAGCACAATGAGGACAGTGAGAGTTTTGCCAGTAGAACTAAAATGATAATCTGGCCTAATGGTGATGATGAATAAAAAGTGTTCGCATAGTCATTTTCCCATCTTAATATACCACTTCAGTAGGATCAAAATGTAGTGGACATTCGGACAATTTTGTTTTGAACTTTTAGAGTTTGGGAAAACATGAAAATTTTCCAGGAAGTCTAGATTTTCTGGTTCTTAATGTGTGGCCTCTGGTTATACACAGGAGTTAACACTGAAACAAAATGCTTCCAATATTTTGATTTATCTCAAGTTTGAGTTGTTTTAATTTCTTGAAGCCTCTCCACAAACATTCCTTTTTGGCTAATTTTGTAATGAGGAAAGATAGTAGCCATAAGAGAAGAACTTGATTTTCAGACTAGCGCTTTCTGGTGATGCTTGATGAGACACAAATAACAGCTCCATGCTTTTGGTGCTACAGTAGTAATGCATTGCTCTCACTAATGATACTTTGGAGCTTGGAAATTCACTGCATGATGAAGCAACTGATGCATGATTCCTCAGCAAGTCTGCAGGAGAGGTCAGACTCTACTGACATGGTGTATCAGAAGGCGGCAGCTATGACCATGGTGCAGCAGGAGTGGGATCTCTTCTTGACCTGAAAACCAGTCATTAGCTGAACTTTCAGAAATGCAGAAAATCACCTCAGCTCCTGCAAAATGACACAAGAGGACTGCAGTGCCATGTGCTGAAAATAGGTCGTAAATAATATAATAGGTGGGAGTTTTTAATGGGTGTGCAGCTGCAAAGGAGTGGGACAGCTTAATTCAGAGCAACTATAAACAAAATGACCAAGGAACGTACTACTGGGAAGATAGGCCTTACCAGCCGCTGCAGAAGAGTAAAGCTTTCCTCCTTGGTTTTGTGCTCAAGCAAGCTTGGCTTTACTGCATGTGCAACAGGAATCCACCTTGGGAGGAAGAATTAGAAGAGGGAAAAAGACTTTTTTCTTTAATGTCTGGTGGAATGGGGAGAAGAGCTAGTCTGGAGACAGGAACTATTTAAGGGACCACTAATTGTCGGTCTCTTTAAGGGGAAATTAAATCAGAGAACGGACGGAATCATTTAGTTTGCCACTGGGGGATTTGTTTACTTCTGACCAAACTGTGTGTGGTGAATAATAAAAAAACCCTATTGCTTTAATTCACTTTTTTTTTTTTTTGCCTGACTTTTCCCATCTAAATTTACTTCCTCGTTTTCCCCCCTCTTTGTGAAATTAGCCCTTTTGAAGCATGAAGTGTGTGTGTTATCAGTGGGGTATAGCCCTCAGCTTGCATTGAGAGCAATCCAGTCAGGATCAGTGGGCAACCTTTAACCAAATTATTATTTAAATTTTATCTGTGTTATGTCAAAAGCAAGAGTAGATTATTAAGTACAGAAAAGTTTGGCAGAAAAATCATAATATTCAGAAAGTTAGATGATTTACTACTGGTTTCACCTGTTTGCCACTACATGTCCCTGTCACAGCGCAATTTTTCCATTCCCACGCAAGACACAAGTAGGGCACTTTGTTCTCTGGTTTGATGTGATATTCATGAGCTTTATTCACCTTATTTAAGCTGCTATATACCTGTTTTCCTGCACACATCTTCCAGCACAGTGTGTTTTTCATCTTTTTTTTCCTGCTACGTAACCTATGAATGCATGTTTTTTAAAATCTCCAGCAGACCGGGAGCCTTTTTCCCTTCTGCTAAGAGATCTGGGTGAGGTGAGGACATTCACCGTTTGACAATTAATTGCTGACTCTGAAAGGACCAAAGGGTAGAGCTGCTCAGAGTCAGCCACCCTGAAACCCTCAGTAAACCCCGCAAGCCTGAAGACTCCAATGAGACAGAGGGTTTATCAGTCACACGGGGTAGATCAGGGTCATGTCCTGTACCTCCTGGCTGGAAAGTATGGTGCTGGGGCTTTGCATAAAGCTTTGTGCTTGAGACCATGTGCTAATGGCGCTTCAGTATTCAGCTCAGCTCCCGGTAGCAAATGTGATTTCAGCAATTGTTTTACACTTCCCCGACACTGGTAAATTCTGTCTACTCAGATACGGTCGTTATCGTAGTCATGTTTATAATCTCAGATTAGATTTCAGGCTGGTTTTGCTGATTTTTGGGAGACTCGCTGTTACTTCAGAACATGTTTTTCCATCTGTTCACTGTGAATTTACTTACAGTCCCTAGTCCTCCCAAACTCCCCTCCCAGACAAGGCAAAATGGCACTTTACAGTGTGTGTGTTTGCCTGCAAAATGCCCCAGAAATATGCCATCTGTTGCTAAGTGCCCAAAGCAACAATGATAGCAGCAGCAGCTTTGAAGTGAAACCACGCTCTCTTGAGCCCTACTGTGGTGGACACCCAGAGCTCTGAATTCAGTATCACGATGGCTCTTTGCTTTTAATGCCATATGTATTTCTGTTGTAGGGGTTCAAAGGAGATTTGCAAATGTAGGTTGGATTTGTGTGGATTGTTTAACAGAAATTCTCGCTGTAAATGTTACTGATGCAAGTGCCAGGATTCAGATCTAGGAACTGCATGGTGTAATGGCACGTATCTTGAAACTACTACTTTTTTGGGGAGAGGAGTTTGATAAAGGGAAAATATTTGTCTCACACAGACAACTTTGAAAAGGTATTGTCAATTTACCATATTTCAAGGAAAAGAGATGCAGCGTTAGAGCTCTGCGCTGACAGCCACATCCAAAAAAAGACTGAGACAAATACCTACAAACCTATGATGCAAGGAAACTCTGCGTGATAGCTGCCACACCACAGAGTTGCCCAAGTTTGCTTCTGCGTCTCCTTTAGGCTTTGAGTTTCTGTGTGTCTGCCATATTTTTTGTTGGATGCGTGCAGGTGCCATTAGCCTGGATGAACTGAGCCTGGCTCATCCTTCACCCCCACTGGAAATGGTCCCTAATGTGTTCAGCTCAGTCTGCATCGAGTGCCATGTTTCTGGGACTGCCATGCTTCTGGCATGCAAGTGAGTTGATTTAAAGAATAGCATACTGTGCTGCAATCTGCTATATAATTACACACTTAATTAGATTCACAGTTTGTTACCTATGTCACACTGTGACAGGGCTTGTTGCTCTTAGGAGGGAAAAAATTTCTTCTGGTTATAACTTCAAAAAGCATCATGAGGGTTGATTTTCTCCCTGAAGGTGTGAGTTCCTTTTAGAAGAACCTGCAGAACAGATTAAAACTCAAGTAATCACTGCTTATTAAATGTCTGTGGTTAACACCCCCCCAATTAAAGGCATGTCTTTGGGCTTGCAAGGAAAAAGCCCTGAGAAGAAGGTGGTGACAGCACACACGCTTACTGCTGGGGGCTAAGCAAGGAGAGGACATTTCAGTGTGTGAGTTCTGGGGTCGCTGCCTGGTTGTGAGACCTTGCAGCACACTGTGAGATAGCTTATATCTCGAGGGATGAATTGCCTCCTACTTCACATGGGGCAAATATGCTGTTGCTTGCTATTCTACAGCATATCTCACTTCAAAGTATCTTCCTTATGCACCTTAAATCTGCCTTAAAACCGTGTGTGCGATGGGTATTGCTTGTGTGTGTAAGCAAACACATAATAGCCTTAATATAACATTGTTCTTCTAAAACAATAGTATGTTTTGGAATGGAATTATTGATTCCTGAAATGTTAGAATTATTTTCACTGGTGCTTGTGGGATGGTCTTTAGAGGCTATGAAGGGAGTGCAAAAGAAGGCAGCATTCTCTAGGACAAGGAAACAAGAGTTGCCTTAGTTTATTTACCTTGTGCTGGCAGCTACAGATAGGAGTTCAAGGAAGTAAAGATAATATGAATGTTCATTGCCACTACTTGTCTGGTGATGTTGGACAAAAGATAAACTATTAGTTTTGTAATTTGGCAGTTCCCCCGTGCTTGAAATTCAAATAAGTTTATGTTCATGTACAGTAAGGAAGTTGGTGATTGTGTGACAAATAGGAAAATACATGATTTTCTAGAGAAAATGAGTCACCAAATCAAGCTATTTGCTTTGAATAGAAATCCAGCCACATGAAAAATTGGAGTAGCATTTTTATATAAGCGATACAATTGTTAGCAGCCATGATTCAGAGACAACTGGCAGACCTTCTGAGGGAGGCCCTGCTTGGCCCAGCCCTGCTGTGACAAACTCAAGCTATTATCATCAGACAAGTGTGTTGCAATGGGTTTATAAAATCAATCAATATGAATTTTATTTGCTCTGGTGGAGGACTGCAAAGATCCAGAGGAACTGGGAGGTAACCGAAGAGCAACAGTTTCTTCCTTCTCCCTGGTGATCAGGAAGATGCTGAACTGAAATTATTCTGAAAGTTGGACATTTTGATCTATTATGATGGACTTGAAGAGAAGAACCTGCTTAGTTTGCCGAGTTTTCCACTTCGCAGCCTCATAGCGTGCATTCTTGAATGTGAGGAACAGCAGAAGCAGATGTGCTACTCAGTGGCTTCCCCTTCATTATCCCAGATGTGTAATATTGAGACCCTGCGGTGTGACTATCATGCTTTTTTCCAATTCATCTGCAAGTCCCAAGAGCTCAACACGTTATCAAAGGGGTGCATAAGGTGAACAGAAGGGAGTCAAGCTTAACATTTCTTAAAGAGAGGAGGTATTGTGCAGGGGTGAAGCATTGTATACCCAGCAGCATGCGTATGTTATGAAGGAAAAGAAGACAGTCTACATTCATAGCTTGCCTTTGCCTTCCACTGTCCCCAGCATCCCACCCTCCAGCCCTCAGCAGACAATGTCCTACCAGTTCCACCACTGTTTTACTTAATACTCCAATAAGGGAAGTTGATAGCGCTTTGCGATGCAGGGCACAAACTAACATCTGCCTTCTATTCTTTTGTCCTTTGATCCGTCATAGAGAAATCCTTCCATCCTTCTCTTTGAAACAAGATGAACAAATGGGCACAAAAATTTTCTTGCTCATATTGTTCTTCTGCTTAATTCCTATATAGAAACTGTAAAAGTGGCTGACTGCTTGAAGCCTCCACAGATGGGGTTTGTCCCAAAGCATGACGCTGTAATGAGCAGTATTTCAAGGATCATGTCAAATTGGCCAGAGTTTTAAATGTATCAGAAACATAAGCCAATGTTTCTCACTGTAAAGGAAGAGTCCGTCACAACATCTTGCTGGTGCAAATATGGCAGGTTGCATTTGTACAGACCCTGCTATGATACTGCAAGGATGAGTATGGCATGTTTCACTGAGAAATGTCAATATTTAAGAGGGTATGTTGTTAACTGTGCTGCTGCTCAAGGTGAGTATGTCAGGAGAGGACGATCTACAACTTTTCACTAAGGCTCACTGGATGAATGAGCAAAACTGGAGGGAATGGAAGGGGGAGGGAAGTTAGCTGACAGACAAGGGTCTGTGTGAAAGCATCTCTTAAATGAAAGGGAGCAGTGGGTGCCATTGGGTATGGGGAATGACCCTATCTATCTGATTACAGTCTTGGGTTATGAGACTTCACTAAGCACAAAAGTGAATGAGGCAAGATGGAGCCAAAAGCAGAAATCCAAAAGGGTTGCCATAGAAAAGGCAGAATCTGTTAGTAGAAGCCTGTTTCCCTGATGCTGACCCTTGATTGTGTGATAACTGTTTATTTTGAGAGGCTAGGTACACCGAGGCTTGGTTGCTGTTGGTACCACTTGCCTAATGGACAGCAATTATTTAATGCTGCAGGCAGGTCATGGTCTGCCCTGGCCACGGGATTGCTCTCCTGATCCCGCAGGGGAGCGTGCTCCGGCATAGAACAGAGCCAGGTTACCGAGAAAGCGCTATACATCACTTTCAGACGAGTAAAATATGTTCCCTTGATGCCAAGCATAGGGAGGAAAAAGATACCGTGGAAGGAACCTTCGTGACATGCACTTTTTTTTTTGTTGCATCATCCCAGCAATGATCTGGGCTCAATGGCTGATTCTATGCAGAGCAGAGTTCATTGTTAAAATAACATGACAGACATTGTATTTAGAAATAATAGATTTAAAGCATAAATCTCATCAAGACAGGCCAACTGTAGCAGAAACGCATCCAAAAGAAAATTATAAGGCGGTAGTTTCATGCTATAGTAGACGTTAGTTTCATGCACGTACCTTTGATTTGAGGGTGCTGGTTTGGGACAGCCCATCACAAATGAGTACATCTGCTCCCAAATTGAAACACTCACCTTCCTTCCCTGCCTCCAAAAGAAAATAACAGTAAAAAGTTTCACAAAAATCTGTGTGTGCGCATGTGAATGCAGGGAATGGTACCCATTCCTCACGGGTTGAGTTTTTTCCTCTTTGGGAAGACAAAAATTATTTTGTAAGAAATAAAATAATCTTTTATTTAAAACGTAAATTCACCTGCAGGAGAAAAACAAATTTTCAGTCAGTCCATGCAATTTTCCTTGATTCCTGTGGAGAGAAAGTTCATAAAGTCAGGATGTATGTGCTTTTGCTCCTCAGTTTCCACTGACCCTGCAGCAGATCTAACCTAGAGGAACAGAGGTCTTATGGTTAAGAGCCTTCAAGTTTTGTGAAAACAGACAGTCAGGTAGAGAACGAGGGAGAGATGTGACTCAAATGAAGGTTTCACCCAGCAGAAGCAACACAAGGGAGAGAACGTGCACAAGCTACATCGCCACAAGGAAAACTTTGCTCTAGTTTACCCCTCTCAAGTGCTAAAAAGTTGACCTACTGTTAAATTTAAATCCATAGAAAACCAGCGTTTCTGCATTCTAATATTAATGGACGTAACTTTTCTTATTTTTGACACTTTTCTGTATTTTAACTCAGACTACTTTTTATTTATTTATACATCAGTACGCTGGAATAGATTGAAATCCATATCCATGCTAAGCATTCTCGGGCTTTTTATGCTATAATTTTGGGACTTTATTCCTCAGTGAAGGGTTACTTTCAGTTGAAGGTCCTCTCTGTATGTTTTTAATTAAATCCTGGGTAACACCAATTTTTTAGAAACCACTAGGAAGAATATTGAGGAAGAAAAATAGAAAATAATATACAACAACAGTGAAAACAAGAAATACTGTCAGAGAGACATAGTGGACAAACTGGAGGAGTTTGGCTGCCCTCTGAAATATTTAGGCTGCTTCTAATTAATTGTAGCTGCCTTAGACACAACTGGTGGTGGGCAGAAAATGGTTATTTCTCACTTTAAGAAACTTCAGGGGAGCATTGCAAGGTAAAAAGGACAAAGAGAATCATTGCAAGCTTGGCATTTAAAGATTTTCTGCAGAAGAAAATTATTGGAAAGATTGTTATTCATTAAAAATATTTCACTCTAAATTTAACATAAACCAAAACAAAACTATTCAAAAAAAGTTAGTTCAAAATAAAACAGAAACATTTTGTTCTAATATGTCAAATCAGGCGTTTTCAATTTATTGGAATTCTCTTCTGTTTTCCTCCCAAAAAAAGAAGACAAAAAATGGCTGACTGCAAGAAGTTTTCTTATTTCAGTATAATTTCAGATCAGAATGTTTTGTTTAAAAAAGCCCCACAAAGCGAACACCTTTGGCAAAGTTTTTCCAACCAGCTCTAGCGCAAAATAGAGTCTTATCTTGGTGAATATAACTGAAGCTTGCTTAAGTGTGGTACAGTAAATGTCAGTCTGCAATTTCTATGACACCTCTGTTTTCTAGGTATTTTTCATCATTCATCCCTCCTGAACTCTTGCTAGAATCCCAGTTCTGCTGCCTTGGGTAAGAGTAATCCAATAAACAATATTATCTTCTATGATAAATGATTAGCTGGTTCAATGCTATGTACGATTGCGTATCTTACCCTACTACACAGACAAAAGTATAACATTTGAGGTTTTTAACAAAAATCTATTTCTAATGAGGTTTTCTAATCATTAATCACACCAACTTCCATGGCAGCACTGAGCTAATTGTTAAATATTTTAGCTACTGGCTTCAGCAGCCAGTGTCTAGAGAAATACCTTTAAGCTTAACTTTATCAAGTGGACTGCTTATCTATCTCTTAATCCTTTAGTTCTTTACCCCATTGTCTTTCCACGTAATTATTCCTAGAACTCTTAGATACATTAAACAGGAAAACAAGTCATTCTGTGAGAACTGTAAAAAGCTGTTTCTAGTTGCTGAAGATGACATGAACTTTAATTTTGTGTTGCTATTATATAAAAATGGGAAATTATATATGTAAATGGGAAAATATATGTATAAAAATGTAGCTGTATAAAAATGTAGCTATATTCAAATGGGAAAATAGGGCTTGGAGGGCTGTGATGAGTTTTCTGTAGTTGGAAAACTTGGACAATTTTTATTAGACTAGGATGGGATGACATGAAATTGCAGTGACATACAAACCGTGTGTTTTTCTGGCTGCTCAGGCAACAAGGTAATGAAAGTTCTGACACGCTCATTCACTACAACTGAGATGATATTAGACTTAACATTTTTTGACATCATCTACAGATCATGTTTTGTGAAGGAAAATTCTTTTGACTTGCTAAAGCAATAGAGTAATCATGAGCATGAATGATATTGTGGTGTAAGTACAAACAAAGTTATAAAGACTGAACAGAATATATTACAAGAATATTTCACAAGGTGGGGATACTCTACATGTACTCTACCTAGTTTGTTAAGGAACAGGACAAAAAAGAATATATCCCAAGGTGGGGATATTCTACATGTAATCTACCTAGTTTGTTAAGGGACAGGACAATTAAATGACATGTTAATAAAGGGGGTATTAAACTTTGAAGTTGATTCTCCAAACTGTCGATTTGATGATCTGTTGCTTATCTTGTTTCTTTCAAGTTAGGATTTTGTGTGTAAAAGAACATATTTATGTGCTTTTTCATGCATTTTAACATTGACTTCTAATGTTAATTATAGTTATGACTCTGGCTCAGGACAATGTAAACACATTTCCCGACACTAACCACCATGCTCAGAGGTATAAACTTAAGGAAAGAAAGAGAAACTGTCCTTTCTTTTTTTAATGTTTACAGATTATAGAGTCTGTTTTCTCAGTGAGCATCCTGACAAAGCCCTTTGCTTCCTGATTATTTTCAGGAAGGATGCATGAACCTTTATCATGGAAACCTTTAAATGTGTATCAGACTAAGCTGGTACTGTCCATGGGTCCAGAAGCAATTGAAAAGAATGATGGAGCACGTAGAAGCCTGCACTAACCCGCATGTGGACTGTGCATCTGTAAGTCTTGTTTCCTGAAGAAATTACTCCAAAAAACCCCTACTGTATCTTTGATGCATTTTCTTTCTTTTGTTGCAAGGTATTTCTTTAATTTCCCATGCAAATTTGTGTCCAGTACTTCCACTTTTAGACAGCTCTTTTCAAACTTACATGTATATTTAAGCAATGTGGATTTAACTGAACAAAAATAATCATGTTTCTAAACAGACTTCTCAGTTCAGTCTGCCCCCAGACAGGGGAGCAGACTACTAGGGAAGGCAATGGATGTTGGGCCAGCTCTCCGGATTTTATCAGGAACCATGCAATAGTTTCTCTTCTTCCCAGCTCTGCAGCTAATACCAGACTTTGCAATAAAATTATAAACTTTTGTTCAAAAAAAGAAATGAGGTGAAATGCTGGAAAGGATGAAGTTAGTGGGAACTAAAAGTTCAGAAACCAGGAGGAAAATGAGTCCAGATACATACAACCTCGAAAGACTCTTGAATTGTCTAAGCTAGTCTCAGGGTTTGCCTCTCTTTGGGGCTTGACTTGTGGTTTTCGAAACTCAAGGCTTAACTGAGAGGAGAGTGAACACTGGGTGTCTAACTAGCTGGGGATACCTATTCCACCCCTGTCCCCAGGCCAACCAAAGCCGAGGAGCTTGTATCTGCCTTGCCCAGCATTGGTTGTGTGTTCATGAGATGTTCAAGGAATGTGTGGACATGGCATTGTGGGACATGGTTTAGTGGGCATGGTGGTGTTAGTTAATGGTTGGACTTGATGATCTTACAGGTCTTTTCTGACCTTAGTGATTCTGTGAATCTGTGATGTTCACCTGATGAAGCCCATATCCGACACCTCCCTGAGGTAATTAAGTTCTAGTAATTTATTTGGGCTTGGTGGGGTTTTCTTCCATATCAAAACACACAAAATAACGTGAGCGTTGTGTCGCAGCTCTGCCAGGGTTATCATGGGGTGTGCTGTATGCCTGGGGAGGTGACATGAAGCATACATAGGTTTGTGCTAGCCTGTAAGGCCTGCTGGGAGAGCTTGTGTCTTGAAGGGGTGACATCTCATCCACAGGACCAAGATGGAGCGAGTCTGGCACCCCAGAATTGTTCCTGGGTTTCTGTTTGGAAGGAGCTAATGGTTTACTCCAAAAGGGAGGCTGCGAGTGCGTACAGTCAGGAGTGCAGACCTTGTGGATGAATGAAGGAGCTAAGCTGGCTGACAATGTCTGTTGTACCTCTTACAGGTCTGTCCATCCCCTGGCACCTCTTGGGTGGCAGACCCCAATACACCATGGACATACCACACTGCAATTCTTACTTTGTGAATGTGATGGCAGAGTTCAGCATTTGTCTGCAAAAACGTCAGTATTTTCACAGAATCATAGAATCACTATGGTTGGAAAAGACCTATAAGATCATCAAGTCCAACCATCAACTATCACCACCATGCCCACTAAACCGTGTCCCACAGTGCCACGTCCACACGTTCCTTGAACACCTCCGGTGATGGTGACTCCACCACCTCCCTGGGCAGCCTGTTCCAGTGTTTCACCAGGGCTTGTAAAAATGACCTCAGATGTAACTCCTGCATCACTCCATACTGAATGCTGAATATTGCAAGGTTTCATATGAAGGTGTGTCTTTAAGAATTTGCTGTGTCTTTAAGAATTGATGTCCTGTACATGCACTTCACAACTTGGCTCATTCTCACTCAGTATTTACTACTCAGCAGCGAGCTTCAGACCCACAAAGCTGGTAGCACAGCTGGTTTTTATGTTTATGACTTATTATTTGTCTCCATAAGTTGTTGTTCTTCTTTATTAAGAACTTGGACATATTTAGAGGGCTTTTGGGGAGGGAAACACCTAATGACCCAAGGAAAAAGTAAGGAGACATCAGTGTTGAACTGCAGAGCTTTGGTAGAGTTGTGTTAGGGTGGTGGAAGGAGAGGAATGAACAGGAGTGATGGGCATTGCTGGAGCTGGGCAGGAAACCCAGGGCTGAGCCAGAGGGAGACAGAAGAGCCCCAGGGTGGGATTAAAGAGACGTGATGACGCTCTGAGAGATCTACGGGCTCTCAGGACTGAGCAGCTGGAGATGCTGCAATGTAGCTGTGAGGTGGGTTGAGAGACTTCTGGCTGGGTTGAAGGATGACAATGTCTGTTGTACCTCTTACAGGTCTGTCCATCCCCTGGCATCTCTTGGGTGGCAGACCCCAATACACCATGGACATACCACACTGCAATTCTTACTTTGTGAATGTGATGGCAGAGTGTGGCACAGGTTAGATGGGGTGTCCTGGCAGGCGCATTTGTGGTGGTTGCTCTTTATCCGTTGCAACAGGCATAGCCACTGCAAATTGCATGGGGTGCTGGTCCATCCATTGAATGCATGAGCTGGCACTCTTACAGGCTGGCACATCTCTAAAGGCAATCCCCTGTGACAATAGCTAAACTGCACTTTCTCTTTTCTGCTTCGCTCTCCTACTCTCTCCTCTCTTTCCTACTGTCCCTTTTAATTGCTCTATCATCCTGCTGCTTCTTTGTTCACTCTCTATCTTTCCCTTTCTCTAGGTCTGTCATTTCCATCCACTGTTTCCTTCCTCCTTTTCCTTCCCCAGCCTCTGTACGCATTTTGTGCTTTGTCCCACTCTCCTATTTTGCCTTTGTCCCTCCTGATTCTGGATGCATCAGTGGAGGCTGAGATGATCCCACACAGGTCAAGGTTTTCGCTCTATCTTGTCTCCTCTCTTGATGGGTAGTTTGCAGGAGGCTTAGTTCTCATTGAAATGATTCTCCTTCTCATCAATTAAAAAGTTACGTCTTATAAACTGGGGACAACTACAGTCCACCCCGCTCCACTTCTTCTGATCTGCTCACCCAGGCCTGGGGTAACTGTGGTAGCACAGTAACTCTGACCAGCATCGGATATGTTGATGGCTCTGCAAATCCCCCCCAAAGGGCAATAGTAACACTCCAGAGACAGAATCACTAGAGAAGCAGGATGACAAAATGCAATGAGTGAGTGAAACAAGCCCTGTTAAAACGGCCACTCTCCCCTGCTCCCTTGCATTTTACCTTTGTACAAATCACCCCATCTTATGTCACCATGTATAAAACAAGAAAAAGAGCAGTGCTGAAACCTCACAGCAGCTGTTCCAAGAAAAAAGTATGCGAGCAGCTCATGAGGGATAAGAGGGACAAACCCAAAAGGCTGCCTTTGGTGGGTCTGCTGACTTTCTTCTGGCTTGACTCATGAAACTCCAACACACAGGTTCAAACCTGCGATGAGGAAAGGGGCTGCTTTGTTGCACTGTGGATGGGAAGATAGCTGGAGCCAGGGCTTTGACCAATGCAGGGATCTTAAGCCATCTCTGGCAGCAGTGTAATGCCACAACCCTTCACCTTCTGCCAGTATGCGGACCATGGCTAGTTTGCAGATGACAAAAGATGCCGATTGATTGTGTCTTTCACGGGGTGGGAAAGAGGCAGTGACACCTCTCCACTGTATATGAAGTATGGGTGTAGCTCTGCTGAGGAAGAAGTGGGAGGTGTTTCTGTGACTTTACACACCTTCGGTTTGTAAACCTTCCTGGACGTGTGTTGGACCTTTGGGCAGTTACTCTCATGACTCATAAAATTGTTCCTGATTCAGTTAAACCATTCAGTTCCAATAGCTAAAGAAATAAGGGCTATTTAGTCAAACCTGTTAAAATTATTCCAGGAAACCAAGGTAAAACTTTAACACTGTAATTGCTAGCTAAAATGAAACTCTTAATCACTGGAGTCCAGGGCATGTTTCACCTTGCTGGGAGGTTAAGTTCAGTGTTTGGTATTCCCTGTTCTATAGCAGTGCCACTAGTTTTAATGAGATTTATCCGCTTTCATTAAAAGCAGAGCCACTTAATCCTTAAATCCTTTCAGAGCTTTAAATACCTGCTTGTAGCTATTTATTTTATCGGTTTGTTTCAGCAACTGCCCCTTTCATCTCTCAGTCTCTGACTTGTCTACTCAGACAGACTGTCCCAAGTTATCCTTCATGCTGCTCTAGGGTGCCTGCTGATACAGAAAAGCACCTTGTTTCTTTTGTTTTTCTTGATCTCTGTAAGTGCTTTGATGTTGCTCTTATCATGCAACGGACCATGGCTTGTTCCTGCATTGTTCTGTGACAGTATTCCCAGCAGCTTTCTGGGGGCCTCAGTTCTCTCACTGTTCAAACCATCCTGGTCTTGTGATGCACTGAGGGACATCTAAAGAGCAGCCTATCCAGAAAGGAAACATTGAGACTGCTTGGCCTTTCCATCCTTTTCCAGGTTGTAACCCCAGAGCGACCTGAGTTCGCTGGCAGGCATTTCACAGGACAGTGTGGCTGAGACCAGCTCTGTAGCTCACCAGAAGCTCTGTGGGCTTGATAGGATTCCACCTTTTTCTTTCTTACACTGCTTTGTGCTGCCACATCACCAGCCTGGAGTTCATAGAATTGCAGAACGGTTGAGGTTGAAAGAGACCTTTGGAGATTGTCCAGTCCGATCCTCCTTCTCAAAGCAGCTTCAGCTACAGCAGGTTGCCCAGAACCGTGTCCAGCTGCGTTTTGAATACCTCTAAGGATGGAGACTCCACAAACTCTCTGAGCAACCTGTTCCAGTGTTTGTCCACCCTCATAGTAAAAATGCTTTTTCTTACCTTCAGATAGAATTGTATTTCAATTTGATCCCATTGCCTCTTTTCCAGTCACATGCCACCACTAAGAAGAATCTGGCTCCATCTTCTTTATGCCCTCCCATCAGATATTTGTACACAGTGATGAGATACTCCAGCCCGAGTCTTCAATTCTCCAGGCTGGGCTGTCCTTTAACCATCTTTGTGGCCCTGCACTCTACTTGCTCCAGTAAGTCTATTCCTCTCTTGTACTGGGGACCCTCTGCTTGCTAATCCCATCCACCACTTTTTCACTTGGTTGCTGGCCACTCTCTCCTTCCTTCATCGTTCTTACTTTAAAGCTCTTATCATGTTGGACAGTCTGTTGGCAAAGATACATTTTCCCCACTTGGTCACATGGATCTTGTCCCTTCCAAGCTATCGTTGATCTTCAGGGAGGGTCCCATGGTCACAGAAGCCAAAACCTTGTTGCCAACAGCAGCTGTACAAACAGTTGCTGACCTGCAGGATCCACCTACTCCTCAAGCCCTTTCATCTCACTGCCAGGATCAAGGGGAACACCACCTGGGCCCCCATGCCCTTGATCATTGCCCCCTGAGCCATGTGGTCACGCTTGTTATGCTTCAGGTCTCTCTCGGCAGAATCATTGGTGCTCACATGGAAGACCGGGGTAGTAATAATCTGAGGGCCGGACAAGCCTTGGCAGCCTCTCTACAATGAGCAGGGTCTTCGTTCCTCCTGGAAAACTCCTGTTGCTTCTTGAATGTTGTTACTTCTCAGTCCTTTGGGTTATTTAAGTTCATGTGAAGAGTAGCCTTTGTGTTCTCTAGTCAAAGAAATGTTCAAGTTCCCAGGAAACCTGCTTCTGGAAACAATGTCCTATTATAGTTGTGCTGCCTCTCCGATATTCCACACTCAATATCCTTGTACAGGACTCTGGTAATATAATAGCAATAGTATGCTGACCTGGAATGTGTTTGTCTGCAGGTACTACTATGCGTGTACACAACGTGTACACGTTCTTGGTCAATTGAGACTGGTGACAGTGTACAAACGTTCTTGCTTTTCATGTTCAAAGTGCTGGACTACGTAGAATGCTAACTAAATGCCACACACATATTAAATATTTGCACAGTAGGCAGACCCATGTTAATCTACATTGTAGATTGAATAAAGACTTCACTTGCTTCCTACTACATTTTTAGTCAAATTGTAGCGGTTCTGGCAAAGGGCCTGGCTTACCTTTGTTTAGCTCTGGTGATTTTATCACCTCAAAAAGATTAGTAGTAACAGAAAACATTCAGTGCACTTTGACGGATAAACATGATGTGGAAAAACCTGTTCAAGTGTTTCCCAGCTCTGCGCTACAGTAGTTTCCAATAATACTGTTTATGGTAATTTCTCATGCGCATACAGTCCACACAGCCCGTAGGCCTACGATCATCTGCTCTATTTTAGTGATCCTCTTTTCCTCCATATGAGTTTTGACATCTTTCCCTGTTCCGAATTGCTTTGCAGCAAGAGAAGACCGCAAGAGGGAAACTCTAAAAAGCCAACCCCATAAAGAAAAAAATGCGTAAGAAAGAGATAAAAAGAAGCAGATGGAAAAGGCTGAGAGACCAAGTGGAAAGAGAAAGATGGCAGCAACTAGGCCCAGTACTAGGGCCTGGTTGAAGGCTGTCTGACACTTTTGCTATTTTCTGTCCACTGCTAGATAGCAGAGTGGTGTTTGCAGTCAGGAGTGCACAGAAAAAGCACATCAGATTATGCTTGAGATTTGTTGTTGCAGGTTGTCTTAAATTCCTCTGTTTTCAAATGTTTCAGTTGGTTGGTTTATTTGCTCTTTACCAGCCTGAATTTTTCTCAGCTACAGTCTTATAAAAATATACATGTGGCCCATACAATTAACAATAATAAAAAGGCTTGTTCTATGCTTTCTGACTCATTTTACCTTAATGAGCAAAGTTATTTACAAAAGGACCTGCCACTAAGAAGCATTGGTCATGTTCAGACCATCATTTTTGGAAAGTTAAAGCATTCACTACTCTCTCTCCCCCTCTCTTCTCTCCTGTCCCCATCCCCCCTCTTTTTAAAACTTTGATGCAGTGTCGAGGACCACGAGTCTGAGCAGGAATACAGGGCCTCCTATGACTTCTTTAACCATCGTATCTGTGTTCCCAGTATTGCAAGTGGTCTCTTAAATCCTGCAATTTAAGACCTGGTCAAGCTCTATATCAAAAATAGCTCTTCTGCCCCCCAATCCTGGAAGGCTTTTCCAGAACTTCATAGCTCTGATCGTTAGAAACTTCTCCCAAATTTTCAGCCCACATCCTTCCTTGGGGAGTATAAATAAACAGGCCATATGTTCTTCTGCCAACATTGTCTTTTAGCTTAGAAGTTCCTCCTCCTTTGTATTTTCCCTCCTGGGAAAATAAAGAAGCAATCATACCCCCTTTTCAACTTCATTTTGTTAGGCTAAATAAAGTAAGCATTATTTTAGTTTCTTTTCATATGATCTCCTTCCCGGATCATCCTACTTGTGTTTGCTCTGCATCTGTTACAGTTATAATTAATCCTCTTCAAACCCTGGAATTAGATTCATATACACAGTATTGCAAAGGAAGACTTACCAATACCTTGTGCAAAGTAATTTGTATTTTACTATTTGCTGGAAATACCTTTCCTGATGCATTCAGGGATTTCCTTAACTGCTTTCATAGTCTCGTCCTATTGGTGTCTCGTAATCATCCTGTAATCAAGCAGTATAGGGAGTCCTCATCCTCATTCTTTTCCAGTCCATGAACACATAGTAGTGAGGAGAAATTCTTATTGATCTCTAAATATACACTTGTACTTAATTTATTTCACCTCCTTTCTATAATTCTAGTCCCCCAGGTGACCCAATTTTTTGATTGATTTCCCAATCTTTCTGAAGAAGCCTGTTTAACAAGCTAATGATATGACTCTTCATTATCATAGCCAAATAAGCAGTCCTTCTAGAAGTGAAAGTTTCTGATTTCAACTCCGGATATTTTTGGCAATGAGAAAAAACCAAACCAAACGACAAAGCAACCAGATCCCTTTGCCCTCCTCACCTAAAGAAACAATGTTTTATGCAAGACACTGTCTGTGAAAAAGCTGAAAAGGTATGTAAGTGCTTAAAGAAGAAAAAGGGCTGGAAAAAGTTGGGCTTCATTTGGAGTGGGAATATTGGGTGGTCATCAGCTTTGAAAATAAGGTTATGGGGGCAGGGACGTTGGGAATGTACAAAATAGCATCTACCTGAGCCAGTTTTGGAGTATAAGGAGAGTTTGTTTCTGCTGGGTTGAATGAAATGCCTATTGAGTCCACAGGCAAGGACATTACAATTGATTTTTGATAGGGCTGAGAAACCTTAGAAGGAATTATTGATTTTTGCAAAATTAGTTTCTACCCATGTAAACACTTGAGCCTGCAGCATTCCTGTCAGTCAGTCCTGTGCCAGCGTAGGTAGAGTTTCTTGAGGGGTGGAAGGTTGACCTTTCTCTGTAGAAGAAGTAGCAAGAAGAAAGCTGCCTTAGTATTTTCCAAGGAACCACGCTTTCACAGGAAAATACTAGCTTTGAAAATTCAACATCTGATGGCATATTGCTTTCAGAAAACTCCTGAGAAAACATAAGCAGAAGTTGGCCTCGCTTCAACCCAGTCCCAAGGCTTGGAGCCCTCTGGGTCCTGCAGTCCATGGCTCTGGGGCAAACTTCGTGGCCTGTCTCAAGGGGAAAGGCAGAGGGTTTCCCGATTACTTAAGTGGCAAGTCTCCACAGCAGGAGCCCTAGGAGGTTTTGGATCAATTCTTCATGGTACAGAAAATCTGTGCTATGCTTGAGCATGTGAGGCACTTCAAAGCTGGGTAAGGCTCAGGATTCAGACTGTGTCACTGAAATGTTTGATTTCAAAATGAAAAGTTCCACACAAAACAGCAACATTTTCCAGCTGGGGAATTTTGGGTTGTGACAAATTGCAGTGAAGAAATCTACTCCCTGAAGACTTCACTTCTTAGCATATCCTTTAAAAAGCTCTCCCTTATTTCTTCCACTATTAACACAACCACCCACCCCTCCTTGCTGCGGGGTCAGCTGCTGCCGCCACGGGAGGGTGACGGTGAAAAGCTGCGTGCTCTCAGATGGATGCTGCACTGCTGAACGAGCAGCCTCAAGCCAGCTCTCACTGGAGAAAGATCCCGTGGAAAAAGAAGGTAATTCCATTCCTTAGCACTAGCAGGTGCCACATGGAGTGAGTATAGAGTGAATTGTCCGAGTGGGGACTCTCGTCAGCTAACTGGTGGAGTGCACCAGTTGCCAAAAGGAACTTAAGTGTTCGGAGGTCACTGGAAGGTTGGGTGAATGCAAGGCAACAGTTCAAATAGGTTGGCCCAGTGCAGGTGGAGTACACGCAAAGCAAAACACTTAAGTATTTGCAAGACTTAAGGAAGCATTCAGAAAACAGATGCTTTGCATCTATGGCATACCCTAAATTCTTGGGTAATCCGGAGATTTGTCTTTTTCTTCCCTGAATGGTTCCCTTGTGTTCTTGACAGCTTTAAAGTTGATATTATCAGCCACATGAAAAAATACGAATAAAAAACCCCCCTCAAATGTGCAGTTCTCAGGCTGCACATTTTATCAATGGTCCACAATATCTTTGGCTGATGATGTGTCAGTTTTCCAGCAGAAAATGCAAATTTCATTGCATCAAAATATTCTGCAGGCGCATAATGAGAACCTGCTTTGTTAGAAGTTCAAGCAGCTTCTAACAAGCTTGGTCAGTTGCCCTTGACCAGCTGATGTGAGGGAGAGACCTAGAGGAGAGCCAGGTCTAGAGCACAGCCAACGGCGACAGCGGCTTGCAAAGAAGAGGTCCTCATCTGAGTTCAGATCAGCTTAAACACTTTCAGGTATGGTGGTGATGGGCCACAGGGCACTTCCCCCAGCAGGTGAAGGTGCAGTTGGTCCTGCCAGGGCAGAGGTCTCCACCCAGGTGGAGGTTTGGGGATGGTGAATGCATCCCTGCAAGTCCCAGGCTGCAGGGAGTGCCTGGAGCTTCTCTGAAGCTGGAAGAGGTGGTCTTCTGTCCTGCAGAAGGTGTTGCTGTTGCTTGACAGCTCTTCAAGCTTGTGTCTCTTCAGCTTGACACTTGCTCTTCAAGCTGTGTCAGCAAGTGGAGGAGTGATGAGAGGAAATCAGCTGGCTGTGCAGCATCGGAGAGGGTGAGGGAGAGAACGAGATATAGTCAGAGGCATGGGGGTGACAGTCAGGGATATGGGGGCTGAGGCGGTGTTCTCTTCGGTCTTGCTGGTGAGGGGAAGAGGAGGGGACTGTGTGTGTCAACAACCGGTTGCAGGGCTGGTGTCAGCAACAGGGTTTTGGGTTGGACCATGGGACCCTGTTTGAGGATCAACATCTATTTGGGAGAGATGGGATCCACCTCACTAAGCGGGACAAAGGCATCTTTGCCAGCGGGATGGCTGACCTGGTAAGAAGGTCTTAAATTAGGAATTACGTGGGAGGGAGAGTTAACAGCAGCCCTGTGAGGGAGTGATGGACAGGGCTGACGAACAAAGGGGCTGGGGTGATGTATGCAAAAGGGAAGACAAAATCCACAAATCAAGGGTTAAGTGAGGTCACCTCCAAGATTTGCATGTAAGGAAGGAAGTTCCCACAAGGCACTATTAAGGGCGGGGAGTGGGGAATAGACCCTTTCTGGGAAATGAGCGTGCCTCTGAAGTGCCTGTGCACCAACGCGCACAGCGTGGGGAATAAACACGATGAGTTAGAGATGTGTATGCAGTTCCAGGCCTGTGACCCCACTGGGATCACAGAGATGTGGTGGGATGGCTCCCACGACTGGAGTGTTGCAATGGAGGGATACAGGCTCTTTAGGAAGGACAGGCTGGGAAGACCAGGAGTTGTCCTTTATGTGAGAGAGCAGCTGGAGTGCCTGGAGCTCTGCCTGGGGAGGGATGATGAGCCAACACAAGGATGGGTCAACACAAAGATTAGAGAGCAGACCAGCATGGGTGATGTTGTAATGGGTGTCTGCTGTAGTCCACCTGACTGGGAAGAACAAGCGGATGAGGCCCTCTACAAACAGAGGAGCAGCCTCACGTTCCCAGGCCCTGGTCCTCATGGAGGACTTCAACCACCCCAATATTTGCTGAAGGGATAACACAGCAGGACTTGGGCAATCCAGGAGGTTCTTGGAGAGCATCTATGATAACTGCTTGACCCAAGTGGTAGAGGAGCCAATGAGGAGAGTTGCTCTGCTGAACCGCATACTCACAAATAAGGAAGGGCTTGTTGGGGATGTGGAGATTGAAAGCAGCCTTGGCAGCAGGTGAATTCATTAAGATTAAGTCTCATCTGGAAGGAATTAGATTCAGCCTGCATGAGACTGCCCCATGCCACGACTCAAAGTACAGTAAGTGGGTATGATCAGGAGATTTCTTCAAAAGCATGGTTCCGATCCAAACTAGGAAGTACGGTGACTTTCCCAAGGCCATGAGAAAAGCCAGAATTTCTCATCTCAGTCACGATCCCTGCATTACTGTAACAGGTATCTGTGTGAGGGAGCCTTTGCAGGTCTGCAACTAGGATGCGGCATGCAGATACATTTTCAGTGTGCAAGTAAGTCATGGCCTTAGCAGAGAGGAAAAGCATCTTTAAAAATCAAGTTTAAAATGAGTAAGGCAGCTACTCTGCAGGTTTATGGGGCTAAGACAAATGATATTGATACACCTTTTGACGATAACAGCACCCAGAAATGACTGGTGAACACGCTTAGGCTAGAAGTTTGGTAGAACCTCACACCACAGTGTTATTTAACATACCAGCAGGCAGACCTGACTGGGGGAACTTTGTTGCTGTCTTAACACTCAGCTGAAATTCGATATGCATTTTCCTCTCTTGTCTTGCTAGAGGAACCTCTCTCCTTCTGATAGCGAAGGCTCAACACGGAAATACTAGTTTCTTGCAATCTAGCTTTACAGTGTAAATACTTGCATTCCCTGCTTATAAATGTGCAAGGCCTTTTCTCCTGAGAGTATTGGCAGCATTATATAGAGTTTAAACAAAAATATATCAATTTTGATAATATTTCTTACTGGGGACTTTAAAGTTACAATGAACTGTAGAAGGAATGCAGCAAGGGCCAAGAACAGCTGATGGGATTTTATTTGGTCTGAATGGGATGTTAAGAGGTAGTCAACAAAGGAAACTGCATATGGATATTCACTTTCTCTCTCTCTTATGGGTTGTGATCAGGAAGTTTTGATTTTTTTAAAAATTTTTTTATCTGCAAACCCTAGCATGCTGTCTTCAGGCAGAAACCTGTGTATTTTAGACATTTGCAACAGGTGAGAGTCTTAATGTAAATTTGAAACTAGAGAAGATATTACTAATTTTAGATTTCTCTCCAGGTACGCAGCTGTGCATAGCTCTAGTCTAAAGCTTCTTGTGTGGGAAGTAAAACGTTCTGAGCCTGCAATTTCAGGTTTGTAATGATGACTCCTGTACCTTCTCTGACGTGATGTAAGGAATACCATTTTCACCGTGAGAATGGTTCAGTGCTGGCAAAGCTCCAAGAGGCCGTGAAATCTCCATCCTTGGAGAGTTTCAAAGCTAGGTAAGTTTTGAGCAACCTGATCTAAGTTTGAAGTTATGGCCTAGGGAATTGGCCTAGATGACCTCAAGAAGTCCCTCCCTACCTTAATTCCCATAGAATTACTAAGTGATTCTGTTGTATAGGCGCTGCCTCTTGCTCAGGCCTCTCCCTTGACAGCGTTGTGACCTGCCTCATAGGGTGTGCGCTTACAGGAAGGAAAGGTACTACCCTGCCTACTTTTGTCATTTGAAAAAGCTTAATTTAAATCAAACCATGGTGACATATTGAGTGATGGGGTGGTTACCGTGATTGCTGGGAAACCAAGGAGTTAGGTACCAAACAATGACATCTACATCTGTGTCTGCAGTGGATGGTAGTCACCCAGAGCCATTAACAGTCTAAACAGAGCCTGAAGATATTTCTGGACCACAATGTAGACAGCTTTTGCATGTTTTCAGCGTACAGTTGTGAGACAGCCTGATGGCTGAAGAAGTGAGGGCAGGAGCTGGTGCAGGCTTTAAATTGGAGGATGGTCTAATACAATTCTTCACTGGTGCTGCCTGAGAGAGGAAACCGGGCTCCGTGAACCCATTTTGTGTCTTAGACTACCCAGGTGGAGGCTGCTACTGGATGACAAAGCACCTCTGCTATATGCAATACCCTTCTTTACAAGAGGCAGCATAAGGGAGTTAAAAACTAAAGTGTCCTGAAGAACTGACATGAAAAAAGTAAAAGATGCCTCCCCTCTCCTAGTGAACTTCTCTTCCTCAGCCAGTTATGAGGTCTCACTGTGCAAGCGTTCGTGAAGCTTGCTTGTGCACCTGCCTCGGTTCGTGCTCACGCTGGAGGTGCTCTTCATCCCCCCAGACTGGACAGACGCAGCCCACCCATCCCTGGCTGCAGGGCAGGGTTGTGATAGAAGCTCCAGGCTTTCTCTGGTGCGGCAGAGGTAATAAAGCCAGCTGTCTGTTTACGTTTAATAGTCTAAAACACACACAGAGGTGGCAGCCCCAGGAACCCGGCTTTTAGGCACGGGGAGTTGGACTTCACCCAGGAGACGGGGTTCCCATACCTGCTGTGCCACCCCGAGGCCGGGACAGGCACCGCTCTCCGCCCGGGCTCTCCCACACCCTCCGAGGAAAAACAGGTCTGCTGAAGAGCAGGAGCTCGCTAGCCGTCCTTTCCATTTAAGAGATTTTTCTTTTCTCCCTAGCTGTTTGTGCTCCTGTTAAATCACTTTAAAACACCCTGGGACAGCTCTGCCTCGGCTGCTGCTTATCTTCAGATTTCTTGAGGGATCAGATGGGTATTAGAAGTGCTCAGTGTTGAAGTGCTTTTTTATCCCTGCAGTTTAGTGCACCTGGCTGAACTTGCTGACAAATCTTAGTTCCAGCACTATGGCTTACTGTAGATACTGAAAAGATGCGCTTGCTCCAGAAATTCTAGATGAACATCAGAATTTATTGATGGCAGGGTTGCTTTTGTTGTTTTCTTTTTCCATGCAGAGAAAAAAAAAATTGTTTATTTTTCCATGAAGTTTCATGATTTGGGTTGTTTTTTTTTTTTCCCCATCCCCTTAAACAATCCTTTAGATGAGAAAATAAGTCTACTACCATATAAAAATTAAATTATCCCTGTGCTTTAAGAATCATTCCTACAACATTGAAATCCATGTCTGTGTGTGTGTGTGTGGAAGGGGGATTTCACTTTGTCTTCCCCTCTGAGAGAAGGTTTCTCAAAGCCTTAGGTCTTTTCAGATTAAGAAATGCAACTCCCACTAATTCTTTGTAAGTACTTTTTGAAAACTATAGAGGAAAGCTACATAATTCATCAGAAAAATAATTCTGTTTTCCAAATAGTTGAGTTATCTCTCCCCCCACCCCAGTTCTGTCTATATTCACCCACTGACTAAAGCCAGGAACATGCAGTGAAATAGGCAGGCGGGGATTTAGCCCCAAATGTGTCTCCCTAGCTTTTGAAAATGTTAACAGAGCACTTACACAAGCTCGCAACAGGCTTAAAAATGTGGCCACACAGCAGGAAAACCCTTTGCTGAATTTCTTAAACATAGATTAAAATGCAGGCTCTGTGTGTCGCTTTTCATGCTCGCTAGCCACTTGTCTAACCACTACAAACCTTACGTTTTTCTAAGTAAGACACACACAAACACCCCAGTAACGCACATCGGGAGCAATCTGAGCACTGGAATCAACCGGATCTTATTTCCTACGCATGCATTCAAGGATGAATTCTGTAAGGATTCTTCTACGTTAATAAGTGTTGAGGGTTTTTGTCCTTCAGAAGGGCAATTTCTAAGTTTTCTCTCCTCTGTGGAAAGTGTGGAAGCTTGCTGTATCAGAGATTTATGCCTTTCTGTTACATTTTGTTGAAATTGGCCAGTGGTGACAGCGATGGCTGCTAGAGAGACAAGGGCAGCCATTTGGTCAGAGAGAAATCAGGTGGCACTTGAGTAAAACGCAGTTCTTGGACATTTTTAGCATAGGTCCTGCTCTGAGACCATGTTTTATGACCTGTTTGTAGACATGCTGGCATGAAAGCTGCTGGGAAGTGAGCCAATGAGGGTTTCTGAGGCTGATTTTGTTCAGATGCTGTTCAGCGTCTTACTGAAGCCCCTCGCATCCTGCAAGGGAGTATCAGTGCTCCTGGGGAGCCATTCTCATCTCACAGATATGAAAAAATTGTTGGGGCTCGGCTGTAAGTGGTTGGTGCCTTGAGATTCTCGGACAAATGGTAACTTTGCATATGCTCCTATAAAGTTTGGGAAACTGGTCTAAAAATGTTAACATAGACAGGCTCAATTATTGTAAAATACAGTTTATACTAACATAAAGTATGCCAGATTGAAAGTTGGACCTATCTTCTCCTAAAACTATGCTATTCAAAATGAACTTGAAAAACCTGTGGCTTATTGGATCATCTTCACTTTAATCTTGCTGCGTAACTTCCAGGACTACCACATTTCAGTTACCAAATAAATCAGAGGGTGTCTCAGTGGGGTACGTTACTTTGGGTACATGGCCATGATCTTCTATGTGCATTAAATGATGGTTTTTGATGACTTTGGAAGCCAACATAAAAAAATGAGGCATTAGCAGATTATTATAAAAATAGTAAAATGCTGAGGAATAGATACTTGGATAACAGATAATATGTCTGAAATGGATTTCTCCCTCACCCCCAGTAATAAATCCAGCTCCATAATGATAGTGCTCAGATTGAAGCTATGAGTCTGCAGACATGCACTTGTATAGTCCCCTTCTTCTAGGTGGGAAGAGCTCCAGGCTTTTGTGGAGTAAAATTTCGTAATAGCGTTCTTATAAATCCTTGGTCTTAAGGCTTTCTGCTTTGGTTAGGAAAGTTCATTCCAGGTTTGCAGCTGGTACAAAAATATTGGTCTGACCTCATGATCAAACTTTTATTTTTGATACAACTGATGGGAGCAAAACTTGACTGGTTGTGTACTTATCAGCAGATAAATTTCAAAATAGGAGTATGACAGACTTCAGCTGCATGGGATTTAAATCCGAATGACTGGTTTGGACAGGAACAATCTCTGTCAGTGTTTGTACAGCAGTGGAGCATAATATAGCCTGTATGTCACCTGGGACATTTGGGCAATGTTTTAATATGGACTTGAAGTATCTACTTACTTTATTTTCACAGTTGTCATAGAACAATAATCACAGAATTACAGAATCACAGAACCACAGAATCACTAAGGTTGGAAAAGACCTGTAAGATCATCAAGTCCAACCATCAACTAACACCACCATGCCCATTAAACCATGTCCCACAGTGCCACGTCCACACATTCCTTGAACACCTCCGGTGATGGTGACTCCACCACCTCCCTGGGCAGCTTATTCCAGTGTCTCACCACTCTCTCAGTAAAGAAATTTTTCCTAATATCCAGCCTGAACCTCCCCTGGCGCAACTTGAGTCTAACATGTTTAATGGTGGTGGGTATGACACATCATCTAGTTCTTCCTGTATTAAGCCTAGGAACTTATGGAACCAGAAGCATAATTTAGGCTTTCATAAGCTGATGGACTGGGTCAACCACAACCTCATTAAGTTCAACAAAGACAAATCTGAAGCTCTAGGATGGAATGACCCCATGTGCCTGTACAGGCTGGGCACCGACTGGCTAGCGAGCAGCTCTGTAGAGAAAAGCCTGGGATTCAATGAGTTGAACGTGAGTCAGCAGTTGCGGCGAGGAAGGCCAGCTGAACGCTGAAACGGGTTATCAAAAGCATAGCCAGCACCTCAGGGGAAATGATCATTCCCCTCTACTCAGCTCTCAGTCACCTCTGGAGTGCTGTGCCAGGTTTTGGGCCTCCCCGTGTGAGAGGTATCAGCTAACTGGAGTGAGTCCGATGGTGAGCTACTAAAATGGTTGGGGGTTGGAGCGCATGATGTACCAGGAGAGGCTGAGGGTGCTGGGCTTGTTCAGCCTGAAGTAGAGAAGGTTTGTGGGAGATCTAATTGCAGTTCTCCTCTACCAAATGGAAAGGGAGGGGAGTTATAGAGAAGACAGAGCCAGGTTCTGCAGAGGTGCACAGTGAAAGGAAAAGAAGCAAAGGGCACAAGCTGCAATAAATCAAATTCTCACCAGAGAAAAGGACCCTCCTTCCACCTGTCCCCCTACCCCAGGAGTGGTGCAGCGCTGGAACAGTGCCCAGAGATGCTGTGGGATCTCCATGCTGGGAAATACTCAAAATTCAACTGGACACAGCCCTGAGCAACTTGCTCTAGCTTTGAAATTGATCCTGCTGTTAGCAGTGAGTTGGAATAGAGACTTCTAGAGGTCCTTTCCAACCTAAATCTTTCTGGGATATCTGGGTACTTAGGGAATTACTAAGAACTTGGAAGAGGATGCTGTCTTGCAGAAACAGCTCAGAGTATTAACAGATGTGGAATCACAACGTCCCATCAGAGCTCTGGCAGAGGCTGTGACTCGGTCTCCTAGGACATGAGGAAACAGTTAGGACACTGCCACACAGCACAGTGTAGTTGAGCTGACCATAACAGTTTATCTGTACAAAATGGCTGTGCATTTCCTAATCCTTCTAACATTACCTGATTTGATCAGCCATGTGAAGTCCTATGTGCAAGGCAGGCTGCCTTCTACAGGATGGACTGATGGAGCAGACAGAACAGAAAATAGAATAAAAGATACTGAACTATAGATAGAAAAGTAGAACCAGGAATGCTTTTATAATTAATGAGGCATTATTCATGTGACTACATGCAGGGGGAGGAGGTGTAGGTATGGACATACAAGGGTGGGACTTCATGCCCCCATTAGCAATGACCAGTACAATGCGTCACATGAGACCTGCTCCAACAGTATAAGCCTATTCCCCTCTCTCCTATTCAGTCTGTCCCTGGCAGTGATCTCCAGGACTGTGACAAGGTCAGCCAGGCCATCTCTAGTTAGATATAATCATCACACTAAAAAAAATATTGAGAAAGAGCAAAGTCATCCATGGGAAGAACAGGATATAAATGCAGATTTTTTTTTTCTTTTGCAGTAAAACTACTAAATCATGTCTTCACAGCCTGAAAACTCAGTTGTTTGCACATGAAATTGGAGAGAAGAGGATATTTACTCTACCTGATCCCTTTGGTTCCTTACTTAAAAAATGAAGAGCTTTGATGTGAAATTAATGAAAAAGAAGCTTAATCTGTTTTATACGAATGTACCCAGGAGACTTTTCAAATAACACTTCTTTTACTTGTATTTTTTTTCCATTGAAAGCAAGGAAACTTAGCAAAAAAAAGACCTTTTTTCAAGTTGACATGCACAGACATTTTTCTACCTAACTGTTTAACAGAGGCTGCATGAGGAGATATCAGTCCCTTGACTCCAGAGTTGACTCTTGTCCATCTTACTGCTTGAAAATACATGTGTTGGAGAAAAGGACTTTTGTGATTAGGATGGCAAGTGGAGCGGTTGCAGATTTTTTTCAAAGGTTCATTTTCTGAATATGCACTTCTTTATGACCAGTGGGTTGCCCGAGATATGTTGAGGGGCTTTTAAAAAATCATAGAAGTGCTGGCTGGAGGGTGCCTCTGGAAATCTCTCGTCTGTCCTCCTGCAAGGGCAAACTGCCAGCCGACACTAGGTGACATCAGTCATGGCTTTGCCTGTCTGAATTTTGAAGACCTCTGAAGATGGCGTTTCTGTGACACAGGAGCCCTTGAAAATTATACCCTCTCATCTGTGTTAACTCATCATCCCACAATAGGTAGCATGAAGTAGCTTTGCAGGAATCCACGGCTAAAGAAGGGAATGTGCCTACAACTGCAGAAATAAAGATTAATTGGTTTGTTACTTTTAAAATGAATTAGCGGGTTATACTTTAATAGTTTAAGCCAGATCTATATTTGGCGCCTATACTTCTGGAAAAGATTAAAAGGCTTTTGTTCCACTGATACTTAGGATAATCAGGCCTCAAATTGGAGATCAGGACATGCAGAATGGTTTAGGGGAGTTAATTATTCTTTAGAAACTGAGCAGCTCAGATTTTTTTTCCTGTCTTTTGAAAGCCCTAAAACCTAAGTGTTTTGCCTGAAAATGTGGATATTTCACTATGGATGCATTGTTTCAAGAAAAATCCTCATGGCCTTGGTCTCCCATTGTGTCCTCTGTGTTTCCAGGTGATGGTTTTGGGAAGCCTCAAAAGCCGGGAGCCATATAGTGTTCTTTATTAGTTTCCATATGTTTGCACAAACCACAAAATAATTTAGTGCTGCACAGGTCTCTAAGCAGCTACCAATTTATGGCATGATTCAGGGCCATAGCTTAGAATCACAGAATCTTTTGGGTTGGGAGGAAATTCTGGATGTCGGTACTTCAGCCTGCTGCTCAAAGCAGGATTGACTCTGAAGGCAGGCCAGGTTGTGCAGAACTCTGTCAAGCTGGGTCTTGAAAACCTTTAAGGACACAGACAGCACAACATCTCTGGGCAACCTGTTCCTGTGCTTTGTTATATTGCTGTGCATTTTTTCCCACCCTTACATCTAGTAAGAACCTCTCTTGCTTCAATTTATGACTATTATCTATTGTTCTATAGCTGGGCACCTAAGACCCTGGCTCCTTATTCTCAGTGACAGCCTGTCAGGAATTGGAAGGTGGCTTTAAGGTATCTCCAAAGCTTTACCTTCTTCAGTATAATCAAGCTCCATTCCCTCAGCCTCTCTTCACAGGACAAATTCTCTAGCCCCTGGACAATCTTGGTCACCCTCCACTGAACTCATTCCAGTTTGTCAATATCTTTCTTGCACTGAAGGATTTAAACCTGGAAACAGTGTTCCAGATGAGGTCTCATGAGCACCTAGTAAAGGAAATAATGATTTTCCTCTATTTACTGGCTATGCTCCTGTTAATACAGTGTAGTATGCTGGTAGCCTTCACCATGGTCATGGTGCACTGTTGATTCCTGCTTAGTCCATTGTTCACTAGGACCTCCAGTTCATTTTCAAAGCCAGTCAAACCTTAGCAGGTAGTTAGTTCAGCTCAGGTGTAAGACTTTTTTCATTTGTTAAATTAAATCTCTTGAGATTCCTGTAGGCCCTTCCTCCAGCCTGTCTAGGTCTCTTTGAATAGTGGCTGTGCCCTTGTTTGGTATAATTTGCAAACTATATGAAGGTGCACTCTGTCTCCTCTTGCACATATTTGATGAAGATGACATTGAACATGACAGGACATGGCTATTGACTAGAATAGGTTCCTGCAACACTCCACTTGTAACCAGCCTCCAGGTGGAGCCCTTTTGATGCCATGTAGACTGTCACTTCCCAACTTGGATACAAGGATGTTGTGGAAGAACATATTGAAAGCTTTGCAAAAGTCAAGATAAACAACATCCATGGCCTTCCTCTCACTGTGTATCTAGTCTTTTCATAACAGAACATAATCAGATTGTTAAGGTTTGATTTATCCTTGGTAAATCCATGCTGACTGTTCCCAGTCACCTCCTTCTCCTTCATAAGTCCAGAAATGTATTCCTGCTCCTTGATTTTCCCAGGGACTGGAACAAGACTGACTGACCTGTAGTGCACTCTATTTGCCTTTCTCCAGTCACCAGGAAAACCCCAAATCTGTCTTTCAGACATGATGAGATTGGCCCTACTATGACATCATCCAGCTTTCTCAGCACCTGTAGATCCACCCCGTCTGGTCCTATGGACTTGCATGGGTTGAGATTTCTCAAGAGATCCGTGACTTGTGTCTCCCTGACCTGTCTCTCCAGGTACAGAGGCCTTGTTGGTGAAGACCAACACCAAGACCAAGAAGGCATACTGCATCTCAGCAGCTTTGAAGCTTGGCATGGAGGGACCAGGCGTTGTGAAGATGAGGACAGGCGGTGCAAAGAAGAGCCATTTTCTGGACAGGGACTTCATTTCATTCTTTGCAGCTGGGCTGAGGCTAATCATATTTCAGCTCTGGATGTAGGCAGCGATACTTACTCATCAAAAAAGAGCCAAAGAGTAGCATTGTCTCACATCAACAGCCGCTCCCTAACCCCAGGTCCAGGCATAGCAAGGCTGAACGTGTATGAGGCGCACAAGCACATATACACAATACACATATACACATATACGTCTGGCCACACAAATCAACACATGTGGAAAACACAGCATTCATGCAAGCACGAACAGCACCCACAGCTTCGTCCTGCTCCTTTTGTTCCCTGTTCGTAAGGAAAGTCCATTAATGGATACTATCTATGCATATAAATATATATATACACAGAATACGGATCACTCCAGAAGCAGGTCTTAGACACCCAGTCTATCCAGGAGCTGGACCCTGGACCACTAAGTCTTCTTAGTTGCTGGCACCTGGGCATATGAACCCCTGAGGCTTTCAGCCCCCAACTCCAGTCCTTTACCATCCCAAAATACTCTTCACAGCATCCCGTAAAGAGTCCCATACTGCCCCCCCACCCCGCCCCGGTAGGCGGTAACTCCCCTGCATCTATAAAATGACCCAGAGATTGTCTCCAGTTGACTCATCTGGTGGGTCTCACTCGCCCAAAATGGGGCTGGTCGCTGCCCTGTGGCAGCCCTGGAGGGAGCCGGGTCAGGGTGCTCCAGTGGCTCTGCTCAGGTCACTGAGGTTTCCCCACCTGCCAGTGTTCCTCTGCACTCCTTTGTGTTTATGGCGATGTGCCTTTAATCACACAACCTAAGAAAAAGTTACTATGGTGTTGTAGTATAGACAAACAGCAGAAACATATTCACTGTAGTTTGGTTTTTTTTTTTTTTTTTTTTCAAATCAGAGCAAACTTGAACATTCATTCATATTTAGTGCTTCTGCCAAGGAGCCCTCAGCTCTGCATGGATTAAGTTTCCTTTCACACCTTGCCCATCATCCTTGTGAGAGTCTTTGAGATACCATTCACACTGGACATGGTCAGAAGGTGCAGCCGGGGAAAATCAAACCATTGGGACAACAGCCTGTATAGCGGAGGTCTTAGAAGGCTCCTGTTGGGACATAAGTGAAGAGTTGTGAAGCTTCTGGTCAGAAACAGATATGGGAAGCAATGAAAAAGTGCTCCATGCACTATGCATTTTGGTGCATTCCCCACAAACAAAGTCAATCTCATGAGAACTGGCTGGGTGCAACATCACTCTATGCTAATACTGTTACTTACGCTCACCTGTGCAAGCCTGTGAAGTGACATACTACACACAAAACCAATTATGTGCTAGACTTGGGCACGGTGTTGAAGTGGGAAGTACCTCCAAATACTCAAAAGCTCTCCATGGGTCTAGTCAGGGAATTTTGAAGAGGGCAGCTCCTCACAGAGATTTCAGACCTGTCCCAGTTCCAGTTCTGAAGAGCAGTCCCACCTGGGGAGTTTCAGATTGATTACACAAGAGAAATCCGTGCCACGAACTTCAGTGTCTTGCTACTGTGAGTCTGGCGTAATGCCTGTTAGCAAAGATACAGTCCGTGTAGTAGGAGGACCCTGTCTATGGTGCAGCAGAGCAATGCACTTTCTGGCTGATTGATAAAAAAATATATCCGCAGGTATTGCTTCCTGGTGAACATTAATCTGTTTTTAAAAGATCCCCTGAAATAGCTGTTTATGCTTTAGGAGTTTATTATGTTTCATCTAAAAGGGTGGATAATCATGGCTAAAACATTTTGACTGGATTTCCTATAGGCCTATGTTAAAATATATAAGCACAGCATCTGTTTCACATTTCCTTGACATCCCGTCTGGGTCATCTTTTTATTTTTTTGTGTCTCCTCCATAACACCCAGGAGTCCTATTCTGTTTCCATGGAGAAAACACAGAGTTCTTGCCTTGGACTTAAATGAAGCCAAAAAATTGGGTTCTTTAAGTTTCTGTCCTACTCCTACTGCTTGTGTTATTAATTAGGCAAACCAGCAAGGAACTGCTGCTTAGAAATGTACATCTGTGTTTTGTCAGGTAGAAGAAACCCCTGGATATTGCTGTATATGTCTTATCATCATGGTAAGTGTTAAACAGTGCACGTAATTTACATTAATAATGCAATTGAATGAGCTTTCCTGCCAATTCAGTTGCTCACATTATGTGTAAAGCCCAGATTTTTCCCCCCCCACCACCACTACAAAAGAATGTTCCTTCCCTTCTCAGACTTGGTCAAGAAAATTACTTCAGGAATAGAAATGGATTATATAAAACTGTACCCTGGCCATCTGACAATCTTACATCTTCCCAGTAGGCACAGTACTAACTTTATCCCAGCACAGCGCTCAGGCTAGTATGAGTCATCTGATAACCTCCTCATTGTGCATTGACCTCAACCTTGGACCAAAATAAACATAAATTAAATTACAAACCTATACTTGGTACTCTCACACTCTCTTTGGTGTCTCTGAAGCTCTGAGAAGTGTGGCAGACTGGGAGGCTTCGCTTTCTTTCCATCCGGCTGTTGTGAAAGGAGAGCCGAGTCTCAGGATATATTATTGCCTTTGTCCTTTAAAGAGCCTGTGGGCCTGATCCTGTTTTCAGTGGGTTCAGCACTTATGCTGCTCTGTTCACTGCAGGTGAATTACTTCTGGCTGATGCCGGTGTAAGTGTGAGCAGGTGTCCTCTGCCATATGAAAAAAACACTGCCTCTTTCTCTGAAGGCAGGACCTTGCTTCTAATATCTAATTTCTTGACTTTCCCTCTGACTGCATTAATGGATGGGAAAGATTTCTGTAGTTTTATAGTATTTTACCATTCTCCCTGCCTGAAAGACACAGGCAAGTTGGGGATCTCCAGGAGGAGAATAGGACATCTGGGGCAGCTGGGGGGAGGATCGGGGATAGGCTTTTTGGGCTAAACTCTTCTCTGAAACACATCCACTTTGAACACACAGATCCCTGTCTGCCTCCACCCCTCTAGCTAGAGGCCCCGTAGCTGAACGCTGCAGCCAAGAATGGCCGGTTGAGATGGGCTCTATGTGACAAGAGAGTGATGGCACATTGCCACGTGTGGATGTGGGTTTATTAGAGCATTGGACTGAGGCAAAGATAACCTCAGCTCTGGGGCTCACTCTGCCACTGACGTGCTTCGTGTCCTTGGGTCCTCAGCTTGCTGGGTCTTTTCCCCACCTACAAAAAAGGGCCCATCACTAAGGTTGGCCCACTCCAAGGCTGTATGCTTTTGAGGGAAACATCTGGGGTTTGGTAGTTTGTCTGGAGCAGCTTCCAATGGGGCTAACTTACAGAGAGTGATGAGTATCCTGGCACCAAAAATACGACTGCCCATCTTCTAAACCCTTAATTTAAAGCTCGCTGAGCTGTTTTCTGTGAGTAAATTATAGAACAAATATGCCTCAGACTCTGGAGCCATCCAGTCCTGATTTCTCTTGAAATAAACACTTGAAACTTCGCAGCAAAAAGCAGAAGTCATGTTATTCTACAGACTGTCTCTGAACTGCTTGCTTTAAGGTAAGCCTTCCACTCTTCACTGTTGTTGCTGTGCGTTGGTCGTTTGCTCTCCGATGCCTGAAACCACTACAGCAGGAAAGCAATCCATGAAGCGAGAAACAGTGCATGCAACACTTTTTAACGTGCATTTTCAGAAACGTTGTGCAAAAACTCCCTAAATGATTCAAAAACATTTACATGCATAAATTTACAAGGACACATATTTCTACAAATAGCGAATAATTCTGTAAATAAGCACAGCCCTGCAACCAAACACGTGCATGTGAACATGCCCACATACACCTAAAGATTTGTAGAAAACCTACAGTTATTTGGCTTTAATAACTACCCACGTAGCTGGACAGACTACAGGTGAATCTCACAGCAATTCTAAAGGTGATTCAAGAAGTTTGGGTGGAAGACATTACTGAAACATGGAATAATTATTTCTAAAAAGCCCCTTGAAAAATAGGGACTTGCAGACAGTTCCAGCAAAGTTTCAATACTGAATCTGACCTGACTGAATATAAGAGAGAGAGAAAAGATGGTTATGTTCTGCGAAAGAGCCTACTCACTTAATTTGTACCCAAACTACCCCGGAATGAAAGGAGTCTTTCATCTGAAGCATTCAGGCTCAATACACCTTTTGTTTTACATGAAGCCTGAGGTATTCATCTCCTGTCACTTTACTGGTAAAGTGTTTTACCTCCTTTATAACTTGATCAGAAGATCTTTGTACTCGGCAGAATGTTCCCTTTAACGCCAGTCAGGTTGGGATGATTTGTGCGTCTCGTTTTTTTTAAGAAAGGACTAATGATTCAGAAGTGCATTCATTTTGAATGTCTAAAGTCAGGCGCCTTGAAGAGCGTGATCCTGGCAAATGGTAAGAACCTGTTTTGAAAATCAGACTTCCTTTTTTCAACGTGTACCCAGAATACACAAGTGCAGCAGTTCCTTATGGAAATGTACTAATGAGCTCATGCTTAAGTTCAGTCTTCTCTGGAAGCAACATTCTTTGTGTCTGGGGTAAGAATTTGAACTTGAGACCGAGCGTAATGCCTCTGTAATAAGCATAGAAGGAAAAAAGTAAGTATCTCTGCTTTTTTATGTCTCTTTCCCGCCCCCCCCCCCCCCCCCCCCCCCCCCCCCCCGCTGTGGAGACATTGGTATGCTTCCTAAGAAATCAATGAGATCTTTTGGCAACGTGTGGTGCCTGGAAGTCCTTATGGAACTCGGTGGTGTGGTTCTGCTTTTGCAGTTGATGGCGATCACTTGGGAACAGCAAAGAAAGAAATGCATTTCATGACCATCCCTACTTTTTGTTCCTCACCCATTTATCTGAATTGCAATATTGGTCTGTGCCTCTGGTTTTAACGTGCAGTACAACCCACCCCTATGATTTTGGAGCACACAAATGCTGACCCTCGGAGTGTTTAGGTTTTGAGTAACTTTACCACGGATTCTACCTGTTATAATACACCTGAAAACCCCTCTGGACTTTAGATCTTTTGTAGATCTTTAAATCTGGGCTACAATGGTCGGCACAGAGAGCCCAGCTGCCTGGAGAAAGCCCCCCGCCTGGCTTTAAACAACTATCTATCTAGTTTATATTTACAATTTAAATCTGTGTCTGCTAGAAGGTCCTAGTCCATTCATTCTCGCTTCTGACCTAGGATCAAATTCTGCACATGGGTATCATGCGGGGCCTGAGTGATCTTCCCCAGTGCTCTGTGGGTCTCTCGGACCTCAGTTACACTGATGTTGACTTGCAGGAATCCTGATGGCCACAGTCAAATTTCTGCACGTTTACTCAGGGTTAATCAATGACATTCTGCGTTCAGAAATGGACTGATTCTTTACAGGAGCCTCCTCCTTCACTTGCCTTCCTGTGAATTAAAAAATGGGGATCAGCCATCCCTTCTTTCAAACAATGAGTTGGTAGTCCTTCTTTATTTACGAGGATTTGGGAATTACGTTTTAACCAGGGCTGACTGGGAATCCTCTGTGAGAACAGTTTTCTGATGGAAAACGCGTGTGGTCAGACACCAAGATTTCATGGGGAGAAAGTTTTTTATTTTCCCCTCTCTCCCCCAGCATGACTGGAGGCAGGGATCCTTGGTTATCTGCTCACAAGGTTCCAGCTTCAGAGGAACCATCAATCTCAGGAGCCGTTCGTAAGTGGGGATGCATGGCGACCACCTCCCTGCCTGCCCCACTCAGCAGCATCTCTGGCAGCCAGGCACTGGGAAAGGAGAGAAGCAGAAAGACACAGGACTTTGTTGCTCAGCCTCATGGTTTGTGTAGAAAACTACTGTCAAATTCTCTTTCTCCTTGGAAGCAGACAGGGAAAAAGGGGAAGAAATAAATGCATAGATAAGGCACTGAACCCCTTAACGGCACGCGTCCAGTAAGTCAGAATTTCCACTAGTCTATTTCTGATGCAGAGGTCTAAGAAAAAGTGGAAGACAAGCACATGGTGTTCCTTCAGGTTATCATTTGGTTGGGTGTAAGAGGTCAGGTGAATTCATCTGACAAGAGGCAGGAGCAGTCTGTGCAGCTTGATGTTGCTTTGTTGCGACAGCGTTCTGCCTCAGCTAGATCCATCTGCAATTTTCCACATATCTCAGAAATAAACAGCAGATGAGACATCTCCTCATAGCAGTATATAGCATGGCCACGGATATCTCTGAATCTGTCAGCGTAAGCTGGGTAGGCTTACACGTAATTGAAGGAATGCTGGAAGCAAATCCATTTAATGGGTTTTCAGTAGCACTGATGTCCTTCTAATAATACTGGCAGAGGAATGAATCTCAGGTCAGTGTTGCCCACAGAAGATGTCAAGGAGATTGGAGGAGGAGCGGTCCTGTTTCAGAACACGTACTTATGTTACCTTGCAGAAACATCTGCCAAGGAGACCCACTGGAGTGGGAAGCAGTCTGGTCCTTTCAACGTTCACGTGGGATGTGGGTGCTCCTGCTTGGTAGAGAGCACTGGTCGGCTGCAGAAAAACAAATCTGTGCAAGAGCCCTCCTCAGAAGGCTTGGGAAATAGTTTTCTTGTTTAAGCTTCCTCGTACATCATTTGGGGAGCGTACACTAAGCGTTTTACTGGGCTACAATGGTCCGCACAGCCTGGGCATCAGATGTTGCAAATACCTCAGCAATTGCAGAATTATTGCTCACCTTGGGCTCACAAAAATAGATTGGATCCTTAAGGCTCCGTTCCAATAGCTGGCTCTGATGACAGCTCAAAATGCCTTACAAAATGAAATACAGTTAATGCTATTTCTGTCCTGAGCTAATCTATGGGTTTTTTTTTATTATTATTCTTAAATATTAATAGCAACGTCTCTACAAAAGATCTAAAGTCCAGAATTCAACATTTACCAATCATTTAGTCAAACCATTCCTCATGTCAGGTGCTATTTATGCTAAAAGGGCTAAAGGAACACTCTTCAACTGGGTAAAAACCTGCAGGATTAGGATCACTATCATTATGTGAAATGGTTCCCTTGGGAAAAATCCTAGAGAATCTGCCCCTGAGAACCTACTGGAAATGAGAGGGGGTTTGTTTGTTTTTAAAAGCCTGGAATACTTCATTTATTTTTAGACGTCTGGCAATTAATCTGGCTGCTTTAGGGATGCTTAAGCTCTTCATATAATCAAGTGAGGTTGCTTATTTTTCATCCAACGTCAAGATGTCAACAATAGTTTTGATTACATAGGCCCGTCAGTTCGGTTATGTTTGCTTAATTGACAGTGTTAGTCTGATGAAATCCTGTTTGCAAATACGTAGTTCTCAGGGCCTGGCTGGCCTATTGCACAGACAGGATATAACAGAAAAGGGTTAGGAGATTGTAGTTTTGAAAAGAAATCCTCCTTCCTAAAAATCAGGGGCTACTCAGTCCAGCGTTCTAGAAAGGGTCACTATATAATGATGC